>NW_026061775.1:5625000-6250000 GCF_023897955.1 Schistocerca gregaria | reverse complement strand
CAGTAGTACTTTCCGATGCACATCTGGACGCATTCTGTAATCTGTGGACTATCAGAGTGTTGATGAAACACAGAAATTGCAACGGGATTGAATACAACAGTCACCATGCGCACATTCCTCCATGGGAGTAATGTCTCTAACAGTCTACGCTTTGAACGTTCCCTGGAAGACCAGTAGTACTATCCGATGCTGATCTGGAGGCTTTCCGTAAACTGTGGACTATCAGAGTGTTGATGAAACACAGAAATTGCATCGGGGTTGAACACAACAGTCACCGTGCGCACTTTCCTCCATGGGAGTAACGTCTCAAACAGTCTACGATTTGATCGTTCGATGAAAGACCAGTAGTAGTTTCCGATGCACATCTGCAGGCATTCTGTAGTCTGTGGACTATCGGAGTGTTGATGAAACACAGAAATTTCGTCATGATTGAATACAACAGTCACCATGCGCACTTTCCTCCATGGGAGTAATTTCTCTAACAGTCTACGCTTTGATCGTTTCCTGGAAGACCAGTAGTAGTTTCCGATGCACATCTGGAGGCTTTCCGCAATTTGTGGACTATCAGAGTGTTGATGAAACACAGAAATTGCATCGGGATTGAATACAACAGTCACCATGAGCACTTTCCTACACGGGAGTAATGTCTCAAACAGTCTACGATTTGATCGTTCCCTGGAAGACCAGTAGTAGTTTCCGATGCACATCTGGTGGCATTCTGTAATCTGTGGACTATCAGAGTGTTGATGAAACACAGAAGTTGCATAGGGATTGAATACAACAGTCACCATGCGCACTTTCCTCCATTGGAGTAATGTCTCAAACAGTCTACGCTTTGATCGGACCCTGGACGACCAGTAGTAGTTTCCGATGCACATCTGGTGGCATTCTGTAATCTGTGGACTATCAGATTGTTGATGAAACACAGAAATTGAATCGCAATTGAATACAACAGTCACCGTGCGCACTTTCCTCCACGGGAGTAATGTCTCAACCAGTCTACGCTTTGATCGTTCCCTGGATGACCAGTTGTAGTTTCCGATGCACATCTGGTGGCATTCTGTAATCTGTGGACTAACAGAGTGTTGATGAAACACAGAAATTGCATCGGGAATGAATACAACAGTCACCATGCGCAATTTCTTCCATGGGAGTAATGTCTCAAACAGTCTACGATTTGATCGTTCCCTGGAAGACCAGTAGTAGTTTCCGATGCACAACTAGACGCATTCTGTAATCTGTGGAGCATCAGAGTGTTGATGAAACACAGAAATTGCATCGGGATTGAATACAACAGTCACCATGCGCACTTCCCTCAATGGGAGTTATGTCTCAAAGAGTTTACGCTTTGATCGTTCGATGGAAGACCAGTAGTAGTTTCCGATGCACATCTGGGGCATTCTGTAATCTGTGGACTATCAGAGTGTTGATGAAACACAGAAATTGCATCGGGATTGAATACAACAGTCACCATGCGCACCTTCCTCCACGGCAGTAATGTCTCAAACAGTCTACGGTTTGATCGTTCGCTGGAAGACCATTAGTAGTTTCCGATGAACATCTGGAGGCATTCTGTAATCTGTGGACTATCAGAGTGTTGATGAAACACAGAAATTGCATCGGGATTGAATACAACAGTCACCATGCGCACTTTCTTCCATGGGAGTAATGTCTCAAACAGTCTACGATTTTATCGTTCCAAGGAAGACCAGTAGTAGTTTCCGATGCACATCTGGACGCATTCTGTAATCTGTGGACTATCAGAGTGTTGATGAAACACAGAAATTGCATCGGGATTGAATACAACAGTCACCATGCGCACTTTCCTCCATGGGAGTAATGTCTCTAACAGTCAACGCTTTGATTTTTCCCTGGAAGACCTGTAGTACTTTCCGATGCACATCTGGAGGCTTTCCGTAAACTGTGGACTATCAGAGTGTTGATGAAGCACAGAAATTGCATCGGGGTTGAATACAACAGTCACCATGCTCACTTTCCTTTACGGGAGTAATGTCTCAAACAGTCTACGCTTTGATCGTTCCCTGGAAGACCAGTAGTAGCTTCCGATGCACATCTGGAGGCATTCTGTAATCTGTGGACTATCAGAGTGTTGATGAAACACAGAAATAGCATCGGGAATTAATACAACAGTCACCATGCGCACTTTCTTCCATGGGAGTAATGTCTCAAACAGTCTACTCTTTGATCGTTCCCTGGAAGACCAGTAGTAGTTTCCGATGCACATCTGGACGCATTCTGTAATCTGTGGAGCATCAGAGTGTTGATGAAACACAGAAATTGCATCGGGATTGAATACAACAGTCACCATGCGCACTTTCTTCCATGGGAGTAGTGTCTCAAACAGTCTACGATTTGATCGTTCCCTGGAAGACCAGTAGTAGTTTCCGATGCACATCTGGACGCATTCTGTAATCTGTGGACTATCAGAGTGTTGATGAAACACAGAAATTGCATCGGGATTGAATACAACAGTCACCATGCGCACTTTCCTCCATGGGAGTAATGTCTCTAACAGTCTACGCTTTGATTGTTCCCTGGAAGACCAGTAGTACTTTCGGATGCACATCTGGAGGCTTTCCGTAAACTGTGGACTATCAGAGTGTTGATGAAGCACAGAAATTGCATGGGGATTGAATACAACAGTCACCATGCGCACTTTCCTCCATGCGAGTAATGTCTCAAACAGTCTACCCTTTGATCGTTCCCTGGAAGACCAGTAGTAGTTTCCGATACACATCTGGAGGCATTCTGTAATCTGTGGACTATCAGAGTGTTGATGAAACACAGAAATTGCATCTGGATTGAATACAACAGTCACCATGCGCACTTTCCTCCATGGGAGAAATGTCTCTAACAGTCTACGCTTTGATCGTTCCCTGGAAGACCAGTAGTACTTTCCGATGCACATCTGGAGGCATTCTGTAATTTGTGGACTATCAGAGTGTTGATGAAACACAGAAATTGCATCGGGATTGAATACAACAGTCACCATGCGCACTTCCCTCAATGGGAGTTATGTCTCAAAGAGTTTACGCTTTGATCGTTCGATGGAAGACCAGTAGTAGTTTCCGATGCACATCTGGAGGCATTCTGTAATCTGTGGACTATCAGAGTGTTGATGAAACACAGAAATTGCATCGGGATTGAATACAACAGTCACCATGCGCACTTTCCTCCACGGCAGTAATGTCTCAAACAGTCTACGGTTTGATCGTTCGCTGGAAGACCATTAGTAGTTTCCGATGAACATCTGGAGGCATTCTGTAATCTGTGGACTATCAGAGTGTTGATGAAACACAGAAATTGCATCGGGATTGAATACAACAGTCACCATGCGCACTTTCTTCCATGGGAGTAATGTCTCAAACAGTCTACGATTTTATCGTTCCAAGGAAGACCAGTAGTAGTTTCCGATGCACATCTGGACGCATTCTGTAATCTGTGGACTATCAGAGTGTTGATGAAACACAGAAATTGCATCGGGATTGAATACAACAGTCACCATGCGCACTTTCCTCCATGGGAGTAATGTCTCTAACAGTCGACGCTTTGATCGTTCCCTGGAAGACCTGTAGTACTTTCCGATGCACATCTGGAGGCTTTCCGTAAACTGTGGACTATCAGAGTGTTGATGAAGCACAGAAATTGCATCGGGGTTGAATACAACAGTCACCATGCTCACTTTCCTTTACGGGAGTAATGTCTCAAACAGTCTACGCTTTGATCGTTCCCTGGAAGACCAGTAGTAGTTTCCGATGCACATCTGGAGGCATTCTGTAATCTGTGGACTATCAGAGTGTTGATGAAACACAGAAATTGCATCGGGAATGAATACAACAGTCACCATGCGCACTTTCTTCCATGAGAGTAATGTCTCAAACAGTCTACTCTTTGATCATTCCCTGGAAGACCAGTAGTAGTTTCCGATGCACATCTGGAGGCATTCTGTAATCTGTGGACTATCAGAATGTTGATGAAACACAGAAATAGCATCGGGAATTAATACAACAGTCACCATGCGCACTTTCTTCCATGGGAGTAATGTCTCAAACAGTCTACTCTTTGATCGTTCCCTGGAAGACCAGTAGTAGTTTCCGATGCACATCTGGAGGCATTCTGTAATCTGTGGACTATCAGAGTGTTGATGAAACACAGAAATAGCATCGGGAATTAATACAACAGTCACCATGCGCACTTTCTTCCATGGGAATAATGTCTCAAACAGTCTACTCTTTGATCGTTCCCTGGAAGACCAGTAGTAGTTTCCGATGCACATCTGGACGCATTCTGTAATCTGTGGAGCATCAGAGTGTTGATGAAACACAGAAATTGCATCGGGATTGAATACAACAGTCACCATGCGCACTTTCTTCCATGGGAGTAGTGTCTCAAACAGTCTACGATTTGATCGTTCCCTGGAAGACCAGTAGTAGTTTCCGATGCACATCTGGACGCATTCTGTAATCTGTGGACTATCAGAGTGTTGATGAAACACAGAAATTGCATCGGGATTGAATACAACAGTCACCATGCGCACTTTCCTCCATGGGAGTAATGTCTCTAACAGTCTACGCTTTGATTCTTCCCTGGAAGACCAGTAGTACTTTCGGATGCACATCTGGAGGCTTTCCGTAAACTGTGGACTATCAGAGTGTTGATGAAGCACAGAAATTGCATCGGGATTGAATACAACAGTCACCATGCGCACTTCCCTCAATGGGAGTTATGTCTCAAAGAGTTTACGCTTTGATCGTTCGATGGAAGACCAGTAGTAGTTTCCGATGCACATCTGGAGGCATTCTGTAATCTGTGGACTATCAGAGTGTTGATGAAACACAGAAATTGCATCGGGATTGAATACAACAGTCACCATGCGCACTTTCCTCCCCGGCAGTAATGTCTCAAACAGTCTACGGTTTGATCTTTCGCTGGAAGACCATTAGTAGTTTCCGATGAACATCTGGAGGCATTCTGTAATCTGTGGACTATCAGAGTGTTGATGAAACACAGAAATTGCATCGGGATTGAATACAACAGTCACCATGCGCACTTTCTTCCATGGGAGTAATGTCTCAAACAGTCTACGATTTTATGGTTCCAAGGAAGACCAGTAGTAGTTTCCGATGCACATCTGGACGCATTCTGTAATCTGTGGACTATCAGAGTGTTGATGAAACACAGAAATTGCATCGGGATTGAATACAACAGTCACCATGCGCACTTTCCTCCATGGGAGTAATGTCTCTAACAGTCGACGCTTTGATCGTTCCCTGGAAGACCTGTAGTACTTTCCGATGCACATCTGGAGGCTTTCCGTAAACTGTGGACTATCAGAGTGTTGATGAAGCACAGAAATTGCATCGGGGTTGAATACAACTGTCACCATGCTCACTTTCCTTTACGGGAGTAATGTCTCAAACAGTCTACGCTTTGATCGTTCCCTGGAAGACCAGTAGTAGTTTCCGATGCACATCTGGAGGCATTCTGTAATCTGTGGACTATCAGAGTGTTGATGAAACACAGAAATTGCATCGGGAATGAATACAACAGTCACCATGCGCACTTTCTTCCATGAGAGTAATGTCTCAAACAGTCTACTCTTTGATCGTTCCCTGGAAGACCAGTAGTAGTTTCCGATGCACATCTGGAGGCATTCTGTAATCTGTGGACTATCAGAGTGTTGATGAAACACAGAAATAGCATCGGGAATTAATACAACAGTCACCATGCGCAGTTTCTTCCATGGGAGTAAGGTCTCAAACAGTCTACTCTTTGATCGTTCCCTGGAAGACCAGTAGTAGTTTCCGATGCACATCTGGACGCATTCTGTAATCTGTGGAGCATCAGAGTGTTGATGAAACACAGAAATTGCATCGGGATTGAATACAACAGTCACCATGCGCACTTTCTTCCATGGGAGTAATGTCTCAAACAGTCTACGATTTGATCCTTCCCTGGAAGACCAGTAGTAGTTTCCGATGCAAATCTGGACGCATTCTGTAATCTGTGGACTATCAGAGTGTTGATGAAACACAGAAATTGCATCGGGATTGAATACAACAGTCACCATGCGCACTTTCCTCCATGGGAGTAATGTCTCTAACAGTCTACGCTTTGATTGTTCCCTGGAAGACCAGTAGTACTTTCGGATGCACATCTGGAGGCTTTCCGTAAACTGTGGACTATCAGAGTGTTGATGAAGCACAGAAATTGCATCGGGATTGAATACAACAGTCACCATGCGCACTTTCCTCCATGGGAGTAATGTTTCAAACAGTCTACTCTTTGATCGTTCCCTGGAAGACCAGTAGTAGTTTCCGATACACATCTGGAGGCATTCTGTAATCTGTGGACTATCAGAGTGTTGATGAAACACAGAAATTGCATCGGGATTGAATACAACAGTCACCATGCGCACTTTCCTCCATGGGAGAAATGTCTCTAACAGTCTACGCTTTGATCGTTCCCTGGAAGACCAGTAGTACTATCCGATGCACATCTGGAGGCATTCTGTAATTTGTGGACTATCAGAGTGTTGATGAAACACACAAATTGCATCGGGATTGAATACAACAGTCACCATGCTCACTTTCCTTCATAGGAGTAATGTCTCAAACACTCTACGCTTTGATCGTTCCCTGGAAGACCAGTAGTAGTTTCCGATGCACATCTGGAGGCATTCTGTAATCTGTGGACTATCAAAGTGTAGATGAAACACAGAAATTGCATCGGGATTGAATACAACAGTCACCATGCGCACTTTCCTCCATGCGAGTAATGTCTCTAACAGTCTACGCTTTGATCGTTCCCTGGAAGACCAGTAGAGCTTTCCGATGCACATCTGGAGGCTTTCCGTAAACTGTGGACTATCAGAGAGTTGATGAAGCACAGAAATTGCATTGGTATAGAATACAACAGTCACCATGCGCACTTTCCTCCATGGGAGTAATGTCTCAAACAGTCTACTCTTTGATCGTTCCCTGGAAGACCAGTAGTACTTTCCGATGCACATCTGGACGCATTCTGTAATCTGTGGACTATCAGAGTGTTGATGAAACACAGAAATTGCATCGGGATTGAATACAACAGTCACCATGCGCACATTCCTCCATGGGAGTAATGTCTCTAACAGTCTACGCTTTGATCGTTCCCTGGAAGACCAGTAGTACTATCCGATGCTCATCTGGAGGTTTTCCGTAAACTGTGGACTATCAGAGTGTTGATGAAACACAGAAATTGCATCGGGGTTGAACACAACAGTCACCATGCACACTTTCCTCCACGACAGTAATGTCTCAAATAGTCTACGCTTTGATCGTTCCCTCGCAGACCAGTAGTAGTTTCCGATGAACATCTGGAGGCATTCTGTAATCTGTGGACTATCAGAGTGTTGATGAAACACAGAAATTGCATCGGGATTGAATACAACAGTCACCATGCGCACTTTCCTCCATGGGAGTAATGTCTCAAACAGTCTACGATTTGATCGTTCGATGAAAGACCAGTAGTAGTTTCCGATGCACATCTGCAGGCATTCTGTAATCTGTGGACTATCAGAGTGTTGATGAAACACAGAAATTGCGTCATGATTGAATACAACAGTCACCACGCGCACTTTCCTCCATGGGAGTAATGTCTCTAACAGTCTACGCTTTGATCGTTTCCTGGAAGACCAGTAGTAGTTTCCAATGCACATCTGGAGCCTTTCCGTAATTTGTGGACTATCAGAGTGTTGATGAAACACAGAAATTGCATCGGGATTGAATACAACAGTCACCATGCGCAACTACCTCCACGGGAGTAATGTATCAAACCGTCTACGCTTTGATCGTTCCCCGGAAGATCACTAGTAGTTTCCGATGCACATCTGGTGGCATTCTGTAATCTGTGGACTATCAGAGTGTCGATGAAACACAGAAATTGCATCATGATTGAATACAACAGTCACCATGCGCACTTTCCTCCATGGGAGTAATGTCTCTAACAGTCTACGTTTTGATCGTTCCCTGGAAGACCAGTAGTATTTTCCGATGCACATCTGGAGGTTTTCCGTAATTTGTGGACTATCAGAGTGTTGATGAAACACAGATATTGCATCTGGATTGAATACAACAGTCACCATGCGCACTTTCCTCCACGGGAGTAATGTCTCAAACAGTCTACGCTTTGATCGTTCCCTGAAAGACCAGTAGTAGTTTCCGATGCACATCTGGTGGCATTCTGTAATCTGTGGACTATCAGAGTGTTGATGAGACACACAAGTGGCATAGGGATGAATACAACAGTCACCATGCGCACTCTCCTCCACGAGAGTAATGTCACAAACAGTCTACGATTTGATCGTTCCCTGGAAGACCAGTAGTAGTTTCCGATGCACATCTGGTGGCATTCTGTAATCTGTGGAGTATCAGAGTGTTGATTAAACACAGAAATTCCATCGGGATTGAATACAACAGTCACCATGCGCACTTTCCTCCATGGGAGTAATGTCTCAAACAGTCTACTATTTGATCGTTCCCTGGAAGACCAGTAGTAGTTTCCGATGCACATCTGGAGGCATTCTGTAATCTGTGGACTATCAGAGTGTTGATGAAACACAGAAATTGCATCGGGATTGAATACAACAGTCACCATGCGCACTTTCCTCCATGGGAGTAATGTCTCTAACAGTCTACGCTTTAATCGTTCCCTGGAAGACCAGTAGTACTTTCCGATGCACATCTGGAGGCATTCTGTAATTTGTGGACTATCAGAGTGTTGATGAAACACACAAATTGCATCGGGATTGAATACAACAGTCACCATGCTCACTTTGCTTCATGGGAGTAATGTCTCAAACACCCTACGCTTTGATCGTTCCCTGGAAGACCAGTAGTAGTTTCCGATGCACATCTGGAGGCATTCTGTAATCTGTGGACTATCAGAGTGTTGATAAAACACAGAAATTGCATCGGGATTGAATACAACAGTCACCATGCGCACTTTCCTCCATGGGAGTAATGTCTCTAACAGTCTACGCTTTGATCGTTCCCTGGAAGACCAGTAGAGCTTTCCGATGCACATCTGGAGGCTTTCCGTAAACTGTGGACTATCAGACTGTTGATGAAGCACAGAAATTGCATGGGGATAGAATACAACAGTCACCATGCGCACTTTCCTCCATGGGAGTAATGTCTCAAACAGTCTACTCTTTGATCGTTCCCTGGAAGACCAGTAGTACTTTCCGATGCACATCTGGACGCATTCTGTAATCTGTGGACTATCAGAGTGTTGATGAAACACAGAAATTGCATCGGGATTGAATACAACAGTCACCATGCACACATTCCTCCATGGGAGTAATGTCTCTAACATTCTACGCTTTGATCGTACCCTGGAAGACCAGTAGTACTATCCG
The DNA here is from genome assembly GCF_023897955.1 of Schistocerca gregaria. Classification (NCBI taxonomy): domain Eukaryota; kingdom Metazoa; phylum Arthropoda; class Insecta; order Orthoptera; family Acrididae; genus Schistocerca; species Schistocerca gregaria. The sequence goes on along the minus strand of NW_026061775.1, from coordinate 6,240,582 downwards.
ATGCTCATCTGGAGGCTTTCCGTAAACTGTGGACTATCAGAGTGTTGATGAAACACAGAAATTGCGTCGGGGTTGAACACAACAGTCACCATGCACACTTTCCTTCACGGCAGTAATGTCTCAAACAGTCTACGCTTTGATCGTTCCCTCGCAGACCAGTAGTAGTTTCCGATGAACATCTGGAGGCATTCTGTAATCTGTGGACTATTAGAGTGTTGATGAAACACAGAAATTGCATCGGGATTGAATACAACAGTCACCATGCGCACTTTCCTCCATGGGAGTAATGTCTCAAACAGTCTACGATTTGATCGTTCGATAAAAGACCAGTAGTAGTTTCCGATGCACATCTGCAGGCATTCTGTAATCTGTGGACTATCAGAGTGTTGATGAAACACAGAAATTGCGTCATGATTGAATACAACAGTCACCATGCGCACTTTCCTCCATGGGAGTAATGTCTCTAACAGTCTACGCTTTAATCGTTCCCTGGAAGACCTGTAGTAGTTTCCGATGCACATCTGGAGGCTTTCCGTAATTTGTGGACTATCAGAGTGTTGATGAAACACAGAAATTGCATCGGGATTCAATACAACAGTCACCATGCGCACTTTCCTACACGGGAGTAATGTCTCAAACAGTCTACTCTTTGATCGTTCCCTGGAAGACCAGTAGTAGTTTCCGATGCACATCTGGACGCAGTCTGTAATCTGTGGAGCATCAGAGTGTTGATGAATCACAGAAATTGCATCGGGATTGAATACAACAGTCACCATGCGCACTTTCCTCCACGGGAGTAATGTCTCAAACAGTCTACGCTTTGATCGTTCCTGGAGGACCTGTAGTAGTTTCCGATGCACGTCTGGTGGCATTCTGTAATCCGTGGACTATCAGAGTGTTGATGAAACAGAGAAATTGCCTCGGGATTGAATACAACGGTCACCATGCGCACTTTCCTTCATGGGAATAATGTCTCAAACATTCTAAGCTTTGATCGTTCCCAGGAAGACCAGTAGTAGATTCCGATGCACATCTGGACGCATTCTGTAATCTGTGGAGCATCAGAGTGTTGATGAATCACAGAAATTGCATCGGGATTAAATACAACAGTCACCATGCGCACTTTCCTCCATGGGAGTAATGTCTCTAACAGTCTACGCTTTGATCGTTCGATGGAAGACCAGTAGTAGTTTCCGATGCACATCTGGAGGCATTCTGTAATTTGTGGACTATCAGAGTGTTGATGAAACACACAAATTGCATCGGGATTGAATACAACAGTCACCATGCTCACTTTCCTTCATAGGAGTAATGTCTCAAACACTCTACGCTTTGATCGTTCCCTGGAAGACCAGTAGTAGTTTCCGATGCACATCTTGAGGCATTCTGTAATCTGTGGACTGTCAGAGTGTTGATGAAACACAGAAATTGCATCGGGATTGAATACAACAGTCATAATGCGCACTTTCCTCCATGGGAGTAATGTCTCTAACAGTCTACGCTTTGATCGTTCCCAGGAAGACCAGTAGAGCTTTCGGATGCACATCTGGAGGCTTTCCGTAAACTGTGGACTATCAGAGTGTTGATGAAGCACAGAAATTGCATGGGGATAGAATACAACAGTCACCATGCACACTTTCCTCCATGGGAGTAATGTCTCAAACCTTCTACTATTTGATCGTTCCCTGGAAGACCAGTAGTACTTTCCGATGCACATCTGGACGCATTCTGTAATCTGTGGACTATCAGAGTGTTGATGAAACACAGAAATTGCATCGGGATTGAATACAACAGTCACCATGCGCACATTCCTCCATGGGAGTAATGTCTCTAACAGTTTACGCTTTGATCGTTCCCTGGAACACCAGTAGTACTATCCGATGCTCATCTGGAGGCTTTCCGTAAACTGTGGACTATCAGAGTGTTGATGAAACACAGAAATTGCATCGGGGTTGAACACAACAGTCACCATGCACACTTTCCTCCACGGCAGTAATGTCTCAAACAGTCTACGCTTTGATCGTTCCCTCGCAGACCAGTAGTAGTTTCTGATGAACATCTGGAGGCATTCTGTAATCTATGGACTATCAGAGTGTTGATGAAACACAGAAATTGCATCGGGATTGAATACAACAGTCACCATGCGCACTTTCCTCCATGGGAGTAATGTCTCAAACAGTCTACGATTTGATCGTTCGATGAAAGACCAGTAGTAGTTTCCGATGCACATCTCCAGGCATTCTGTAATCTGTGGACTATCAGAGTGTTGATGAAACACAGAAATTGCGTCATGATTGAACACAACAGTCACCATGCGCACTTTCCTCCATGGGAGTAATATCTCTAACAGTCTACGCTTTGATCGTTCCCTGGAAGACCAGTAGTAGTTTCCGATGCACATCTGGAGGCATTCTGTAATTTGTGGACTATCAGAGTGTTGATGAAACACACAAATTGCATCGGGATTGAATACAACAGTCACCATGCTCACTTTCCTTCATGGGAGTAATGTCTCAAACACTCTACTATTTGATCGTTCCCTGGAAGACCAGTAGTAGTTTCCGATGCACATCTGGAGGCATTCTGTAATCTGTGGACTATCAGAGTGTTGATGAAACACAGAAATTGCATCGGGATTGAATACAACAGTCACCATGCGCACTTTCCTCCATGGGAGTAATGTCTCAAACAGTCTACGCTTTGATCGTTCCCTGGAAGACCAGTAGAGCTTTCCGATGCACATCTGGAGGCTTTCCGTAAACTGTGGACTATCAGAGTGTTGATGAAGCACAGAAATTGCATGGGGATGGAATACAACAGTCACCATGCGCACTTTCCTCTATGGGAGTAATGTCTCAAACAGTCTACTCTTTGATCGTTCCCTGGAAGACCAGTAGTACTTTCCGATGCACATCTGGACGCATTCTGTAAACTGTGGACAATCAGAGTGTTGATGAAACACAGAAATTGCATCGGGATTGAATACAACAGTCACCATGCACACATTCCTCCATGGGAGTAATGTCTCTAACAGTCTACGCTTTGATCGTTCCCTGGAAGCCCAGTAGTACTATCCGATGCTCATCTGGAGGCTTTCCGTAAACTGTGGACTACCAGAGTGTTGATGAAACACAGAAGTTGCATAGGGATGAATACAACAGTCACCATGCGCACTTTCCTTCACGGGAGTAATGTCTCAAACAGTCTACGATTTGATCGTTCCCTGGAAGACCAGTAGTAGTTTCCGATGCACATCTGGTGGCATTCTGTAATCTGTGGACTATCAGATTGTTGATGAAACACAGAAATTGAATCGCAATTGAATACAACAGTCACCGTGCGCACTTTCCTCCACGGGAGTAATATCTCAAACAGTCTACGCTTTGATCGTTCCCTGGAAGACCAGTAGTAGTTTCCGATGCACATCTGGTGGCATTCTGTAGTCTGTGGAGTATCAGAGTGTTGATTAAACACAGAAATTGCATCGGGATTGAATACAACAGTCACCATGCGCACTTTCCTCCACGGGAGTAATGTCTCAAACAGTCTACGCTTTGAACGTTCCTGGAAGACCAGTAGTAGTTTCCGATGCACGTCTGGTGCTATTGTGTAATCTGTGGACTATCAGAGTGTTGATGAAACACAGAAATTGCATCGGGATTGAATACAACAGTCACCATGCGCACTTTCCTCCACGGCAGTAATGTCTCAAACAGTCTAAGCTTTGATCGTTCCCTGGAAGACCAGTAGTAGTTTCCGATGAACATCTGGAGGCATTCTGTAATCTGTGGACTATCACAGTGTTGATGAAACACAGAAATTGCATCGGGATTGAATACAACTGTCACCATGCACACTTTCTTCCATGGGAGTAATGTCTCAAAGAGTCTACGATTTGATCGTTCCCTGGAAGACCAGTAGTAGTTTCCGATGCACATCTGGACGCATTCTGTAATCTGTGGACTATCAGAGTGTTGATGAAACACAGAAATTGCATCGGGATTGAATACAACAGTCACCATGCGCACATTCCTCCATGGGAGTAATGTCTCTAACAGTCTACGCTTTGATCGTTCCCTGGAAGACCAGTAGTACTTTCCGATGCTCATCTGGAGGCTTTCCGTAAAGTGTGGACTATCAGAGTGTTGATGAAGCACAGAAATTGCATCGGGATTGAATACAACAGTCACCATGCGCACTTTCCTCCATGGGAGTAATGTCTCAAACAGTCTACTCTTTGATCGTTCCCTTCAAGACCAGTTGTAGTTTCCGATGCACATCTGCAGGCATTCTGTAATCTGTGGACTATCAGAGTGTTGATGAAACACAGAAATTGCATCATGATTGAATACAACAGTCACCATGCGCACTTTCCTCCATGGGAGTAATGTCTCTAACAGTCTACGCTTTGATCGTTCCCTGGAAGACCAGTAGTAGTTTCCGATGCACATCCGGAGGCTTTCCGTAATTTGTGGACTATCAGAGTGTTGATGAAACACAGAAATTGCATCGGGATTGAATACAACAGTCACAATGCGCACTTTCCTACATGGGAGTAATGTCTCAAACAGTCTACGATTTGATCGTTCCCTGGAAGACCAGTAGTAGTTTCCGATGCACATCTGGTGGCATTCTGTAATCTGTGGACTATCAGAGGGGTGATGAAGCACAGAAATTGCATCGGGATTGAATACAACAGTCACCATGCGCAACTACCTCCACGGGAGTAATGTATCAAACTGTCTACGCTTTGATCGTTCCCCGGATGATCAGTAGTAGTTTCCGATGCACATCTGGTGGCATTCTGTAATCTGTGGACCATCAGAGTGTTGATGAAACACAGAAATTGCATCATGATTGAATACAACAGTCACCATGCGCACTTTCCTCCATGGGAGTAATGTCTCAAACAGCTTACGCTTTGATCGTTCGATGGAAGACCAGTAGTAGTTTCCGATGCACATCTGGTGGCATTCTGTAATCTGTGGACTATCAGAGTGTTGATGAAACACAGAAGTTGCATAGGGATGAATACAACAGTCACCATGCGCACTTTCCTCCACGGGAGTAATGTCTCAAACAGTCTACGATTAGATCGTTCCCTGGAAGACCAGTAGTAGTTTCCGATGCACATCTGGTGGCATTCTGTAATCTGTGGACTATCAGAGTGTTGATGAAACACAGAAGTTGCATAGGGATTGAATACAACAGTCACCATGCGCACTTTCCTCCACGGGAGTAATGTCTCAAACAGTCTACGCTTTAATCGGACCCTGGAAGACCAGTAGTAGTTTCCGATGCACATCTGGTGGCATTCTGTAATCTGTGGACTATCAGATTGTTGATGAAACACAGAAATTGAGTCGGAATTGAATACAACAGTCACCGTGCACACTTTCCTCCACGGGAGTAATGTCTCAAACAGTCTACGCTTTGATCGTTCCCTGGATGACCAGTAGTAGTTTCCGATACACATCTGGTGGCATTCTGTAATCTGTGGAGTATCAGAGTGTTGATTAAACACAGAAATTGCATCGGGATTGAATACAACAGTCACCATGTGCACTTTCCTCCACGGGAGTAATGTCTCAAACAGTCTACGCTTTGAACGTTCCTGGAAGACCAGTAGTAGTTTGTGATGCACGTCTGGTGCTATTCTGTAATCTGTGGACTATCAGAGTGTTGATTAAACACAGAAATTGCATCGGGTATGAATACAACAGTCACCATGCGCACTTAACTCCACGGCAGTAATGTCTCAAACAGTCTACGCATTGATCGTTCCCTGGAAGACCAGTAGTAGTTTCCGATGAACATCTGGAGGCATTCTGTAAACTGTGGACTATCAGAGTGTTGATGAAACACAGAAATTGCATCGGGATTGAATACAACTGTCACCATGCGCACTTTCTTCCATGGGAGTAATGTCTCAAACAGTCTACGATTTGATCGTTCCCTGGAAGACCAGTAGTAGTTTCCGATGCACATCTGGACGCATTCTGTAATCTGTGGAATATCAGAGTGTTGATGAAACACAGAAATTGCATCGGGATTGAATACAACAGTCACCATGCGCACATTCCTCCATGGGAGTAATGTCTCTAACAGTCTACGCTTTGATCGTTCCCTGGAAGACCAGTAGTACTTTCCGATGCTCACCTGGAGGCTTTCCGTAAACTGTTTACTATCAGAGTGTTGATGAAGCACAGAAATTGCATCGGGATTGAATACAACAGTCACCATGCGCACTTTCCTCCATGGGAGTAATGTCTCAAACAGTCTACTCTTTGATCGTTCCCTGGAAGACCAGTAGTAGTTTCCGATGCACATCTGGAGGCATTCTGTTCTCTGTGGACTATCAGAGTGTTGATGAAACACGCAAATTGCATCGGGATTGAATACAACAGTCACCATGCGCACTTTCCTCCATGGGAGTAATGTCTCTAACAGTCTACGCTTTGATCGTTCCCTGGAAGACCAGTAGTACTTTCCGATGCACATCTGGAGGCTTTCTGTAATCTGTGGACTATCAGAGTGTTGATGAAACACAGAAATTGCATCGGGATTGAATACAACAGTCGCCATGCTCTCTTTCCTTCATGGGAGTAATGTCTCAAACACACTACGCTTTGATCGGACCCTGGAAGACCAGTAGTAGTTTCCGATGCACATCTGGAGGCATTCTGTAATCTGTGGACTATCAGAGTGTTGATGAAACACAGAAATTGCATCGGGATTGAATACAACAGTCACCATGCGCACTTTCTACCATGGGAGTAATGTCTCAAACTGTCTACGATTTGAACGTTCCCTGGAAGACCAGTAGTAGTTTCCGATGCACATCTGGACGCATTCTGTAATCTGTGAAGTATCAGAGTGTTGATGAAACACAGAAATTGCATCGGGATTGATTACAACAGTCACCATGCGCACTTTCCTCCATGGGAGTAATGTCTCAAACAGTCTACTCTTTGATCGTTCCCTGGAAGACCAGTAGTAGTTTCCGATGCAAATCTGGAGGCATTCTGTAATCTGTGGACCATCAGAGTGCTGATCAAACACAGAAATTGCATCGGGATTGAATACAACAGTCACCATGCGCACTTTCCTCCATGGGAGTAATGTCTCTAACAGTCTACGCTTTGATCGTTCCCTGGAAGACCAGTAGTACTTTCCGATGCACATCTGGAGGCATTCCGTAAACTGTGGACTATCAGAGTGTTGATGAAACACAGAAATTGCATCGGGATTGAATACAACAGTCACCATGCTCCCTTTCCTCAACGGCAGTAATGTCTCATACAGTCTACGCTTTGATCGTTCCCAGGAAGACCAGTAGTACTTTCCGATGAACATCTGGAGGCATTCTGTAATCTGTGGACTATCAGAGTGTTGATGAAACACAGAAATTGCATCGGGATTGAATACAACAGACACCATGCGCACATTCTACCATGGGAGCAATGTCTCAAACAGTCTACGATTTGAACGTTCCCTGGAAGACAAGTAGTAGTTTCCGATGCACATCTGGACGCATTCTGTAATCTGTGGAGTATCAGAGTGTTGATGAAACACAGAAATTGCATCGGGATTGAATACAACAGTCACCATGCGAACTTCCCTCAATGGGAGTAATGTCTCAAGGAGTTTACGCTTTGATCGTTCGATGGAAGACCAGTAGTAGTTTCCGATGCACATCTGGAGGCACACTGTAATCTGTGGACTATCAGAGTGTTGATGAACAACAGAAATTGTATCGGGATTGAATACAACAGTCACCATGCGCACTTTCCTCCACGGCAGTAAGGTCTCAAACAGTCTACGCTTTGATCGTTCCCTGGAAGACCAGTAGTAGTTTCCGATGAACATCTGGAGGCATTCTGTAATCTGTGGACTATCAGAGTGTTGATGAAACACAGAAATAGCATCGGGATTGAATACAACAGTCACCATGCGCACTTTCCTCCATGGGAGTAATGTCTCAAAAAGTCTACTCTTTGATCGTTCCCTGGAAGACAAGTAGTAGTTTCCGATGCACATCTGGACGCATTCTGTAACTGTGGACTATCAGAGTGTTGATGAAACACAGATATTGCATCGGGATTGAATACAACAGTCACCATGCTCACTTTCCTCCATGGGAGTAATGTCTCTAACAGTCTACGCTTTGATCGTTCCCTGGAAGACCAGTAGTAGTTTCCGATGCACATCTGGAGGCATTCTGTAATCTGTGGACTATCCGAGTGTTGATGAAACACAGAAATTGCATCGGGATTGAATACAACAGTAACCATGCGAACCTTCTTCCAAGGGAGTAATGTCTCAAACACTCTACGATTTGATCGTTCCCTGGAAGACCAGTAGTAGTTTCCGATGCACATCTGGAGGCATTCTGTAATCTAAGGAGTATCAGAGTGTTGATGAAACACAGAAATTGCATCGGGATTGAATACAACAGTCACCATGCGAACTTTCGTCCATGGGAGTAATTCTCAAACAGTCTCCGCTTTCATCGTTCCCTGGAAGACCATTAGTAGTTTCCGATGAACATCTGGAGGCATTCTGTAATCTGTGGACTATCAGAGTGTTGTGAACCACAGAAATTGCATCGGGATTGAATACAACAGTCACCATGAGCACTTTCCTCCACGGGAGTAATGTCTCAAACAGTCTACGCTTTGATCGTTCCCTGAAAGACTAGTAGTAGTTTCCGATGCACATCTGGTGGCATTCTGTAATCTGTAGACTCTCAGAGTGTTGATGAAACACAGAAATTGCATCGGGATTGAATACAACAGTCACCATGCGAACCTTCTTCCATGGGAGTAATGTCTCAAACAGTCTACGATTTGATCGTTCCCTGGAAGACCAGTAGTAGTTTCCGATGCACATCTGGTGGCATTTTGTAATCTGTAGACTATCATGGTTTTGATGAAGCACAGATATTGCATCGGGATTGAATACAACAGTCACCATTCGCACATTCCTCCATGGGAGTAATGTCTCTAACAGTCTACGCTTTGGTCGTTCCCTGGAAGACGAGTAGTACTTTCCGATGCTCACCTAGAGGCTTTCCGTAAACTGTTTACTATCAGAGTGTTGATGAAGCACAGAAATTGCATCGGGATTGAATACAACAGTCACCATGCGCACTTTCCTCCATGGTAGTAATGTCTCAAACAGTCTACTCTTTGATCGTTCTCTGGAAGACCAGTAGGAGTTTCTGATGCACATCTGGAGGCATTCTGTTGTCTGTGGACTATCAGAGTGTTGATGAAACACACAAATTGCATCGGGATTGAATACAACAGTCACCATGCGCACTTTCCTCCATGGGAGTAATGTCCCTAACAGTCTATGCTTTGATCGTTCCCTGGAAGACTAGTAGTACTTTCCGATGCACATCTGGAGGCATTCTGTAATCTGTGGACTATCAGAGTGTTGATGAAACACAGAAATTGCATCGGGATTGAATACAACAGTCACCATGCGCACTTTCTGCCATGGGAGTAATGTCTCAAACAGTCTACGATTTGAATGTTCCCTGGAAGACCAGTAGTAGTTTCCGATGCACATCTGGACGCATTCTGTAATCTGTGAAGTATCAGAGTGTTGATGAAACACAGAAATTGCATCGGGATTGAATACAACAGTCACCATGCGCACTTTCCTCCATGGGAGTAATGTCTCAAACAGTCTACTCTTTGATCGTTCCCTGGAAGACCAGTAGTAGTTTCCGATGCAAATCTGAAGGCATTCTGTAATCTGTGGACTATCAGAGTGCTGATCAAACACAGAAATTGCATCGGGATTGAATACAACAGTCACCATGCGCACTTTCCTCCATGGGAGTAATGTCTCTACCAGTCTATGCTTTGATCGTTCCCTGGAAGACCAGTAGTACTTTCCGATGCACATCTGGAGGCATTCTGTAATCTGTGGACTATCAGAGTGTTGATGAAATACACAAATTGCATCTGGATTGAATACAACAGTCACCATGCTCCCTTTCCTCAACGGCAGTAATGTCTCATACAGTCTACGCTTTGATCGTTCCCAGGAAGACCAGTAGTAGTTTCCGATGAACATCTGGAGGCATTCTGTAATCTGTGGACTATCAGAGTGTTGATGAAACACAGAAATTGCATCGGGATTGAATACAACAGTCACCATGCGCACATTCTTCCATGGGAGTAATGTCTCAAACAGTCTACGATTTGAACGTTCCCTGGAAGACCAGTAGTAGTTTCCGATGCACATCTGGACGCATTCTGTAATCTGTGGAGTATCAGAGTGTTGATGAAACACAGAAATTGCATCGGGATTGAATACAACAGTCACCATGCGAACTTCCCTCAATGGGAGTAATGTCTCAAAGAGTTTACGCTTTGATCGTTCGATGGAAGACCAGTAGTAGTTTCCGATGCACATCTGGAGGCACACTGTAATCTGTGGACTATCAGAGTGTTGATGAACAACAGAAACTGCATCGGGATTGAATACAACAGTCACCATGCGCACTTTCCTCCACGGCAGTAATGTCTCAAACAGTCTACGCTTTGATCGTTCCCTGGAAGACCAGTAGTAGTTTCCGATGAACATCTGGAGGCATTCTGTAATCTGTGGACTATCAGAGTGTTGATGAAACACAGAAATTGCATCGGGATTGAATAGAACAGTCACCATGCGCACTTTCCTCCATTGGAGTAATGTCTCAAAAATTCTACTCTTTGATCGTTTCCTGGAAGACTAGTAGTAGTTTCCGATGCACATCTGGAGGCAATCTGTAATCTGTGGACTATCAGAGTGTTGATGAAACACAGAAATTGCATCGGGATTGAATACATCAGTCACCATGCGCAGTTTCCTCCATGGGAGTAATTTCTCTAACAGTCTACGCTTTGATCGTTCCCTGGAAGACCAGTAGTACTTTCCGATGCACATCTGGAGGCATTCTGTAACTGTGGACTATCAGAGTGTTGATGAAACACAGAAATTGCATCGGGATTGAATACAACAGTCACAATGCTCACTTTCCTCCATGGGAGTAATGTCTCTAATAGTCTACGCTTTGATCGTTCCCTAGAAGACCAGTAGTACTTTCCGATACACATCTGGAGGCATTCTGTAATCTGTGGACTATCAGAGTGTTGATGAAACACAGAAATTTCATCGGGATTGAATACAACAGTCACCATGCTCACTTTCCTTCATGGGAGTAATGTCTCAAACACTCTACGCTTTGATCGTTTCCTGGAAGACCAGTAGTAGTTTCCGATGCACATCTGGAGGCATTCTGTAATCTGTGGACTATCCGAGTGTTGATGAAACACAGAAATTGCATCGGGATTGAATACAACAGTAACCATGCGAACCTTCTTCCAAGGGAGTAATGTCTCAAACACTCTACGATTTGATCGTTCCCTGGAAGACCAGTAGTAGTTTCCGATGCACATCTGGAGGCATTCTGTAATCTAAGGAGTATCAGAGTGTTGATGAAACACAGAAATTGCAACGGGATTGAATACAACAGTCACCATGCGAACTTTCCTCCATGGGAGTAATTCTCAAACAGTCTCCGCTTTCATCGTTCCCTGGAAGACCAGTAGTAGTTTCCGATGCACATCTGGTGGCATTCTGTAATCTGTGGACTATCAGAGTGTTGATGAAACACAGAAATTGCATCGGGATAGAATACAACAGTCACCATGCCAACTTTCCTAAACGGCAGTAATGTCTCAAACAGTCTACGCTATTATCGTTCCCTGGGAGACCAGTAGTAGTTTCCGATGAACATCTGGAGGCATTCTGAAATCTGTGGACTATCAGAGTGTTGTGAAACACAGAAATTGCATCGGGATTGAATACAACAGTCAGCATGAGCACTTTCCTCCACGGGAGTAATGTCTCAAACAGTCAGCGCTTTGATCGTACCCTGAATGACTAGTAGTAGTTTCCGATGCACATCTGGTGGCATTCTGTAATCTGTAGACTGTCAGAGTGTTGATGAAACACAGAAATTGCATCGGGATTGAATACAACAGTCACCATGCGAACCTTCTTCCATGGGAGTAATGTCTCAAACAGTCTACGATTTGATCGTTCCCTGGAAGACCAGTAGTAGTTTCCGATGCACATCTGGTGGCATTCTGTAATCTGTGGAGTATCAGAGTGTTGATTAAACACAGAAATTCCATCGGGATTGAATACAACAGTCACCATGCGCACTTTCCTCCATGGGAGTAATGTCTCAAACAGTCTACTATTTGATCGTTCCCTGGAAGACCAGTAGTAGTTTCCGATGCACATCTGGAGGCATTCTGTAATCTGTGGACTATCAGAGTGTTGATGAAACACAGAAATTGCATCGGGATTGAATACAACAGTCACCATGCGCACTTTCCTCCATGGGAGTAATGTCTCTAACAGTCTACGCTTTAATCGTTCCCTGGAAGACCAGTAGTACTTTCCGATGCACATCTGGAGGCATTCTGTAATTTGTGGACTATCAGAGTGTTGATGAAACACACAAATTGCATCGGGATTGAATACAACAGTCACCATGCTCACTTTGCTTCATGGGAGTAATGTCTCAAACACCCTACGCTTTGATCGTTCCCTGGAAGACCAGTAGTAGTTTCCGATGCACATCTGGAGGCATTCTGTAATCTGTGGACTATCAGAGTGTTGATAAAACACAGAAATTGCATCGGGATTGAATACAACAGTCACCATGCGCACTTTCCTCCATGGGAGTAATGTCTCTAACAGTCTACGCTTTGATCGTTCCCTGGAAGACCAGTAGAGCTTTCCGATGCACATCTGGAGGCTTTCCGTAAACTGTGGACTATCAGACTGTTGATGAAGCACAGAAATTGCATGGGGATAGAATACAACAGTCACCATGCGCACTTTCCTCCATGGGAGTAATGTCTCAAACAGTCTACTCTTTGATCGTTCCCTGGAAGACCAGTAGTACTTTCCGATGCACATCTGGACGCATTCTGTAATCTGTGGACTATCAGAGTGTTGATGAAACACAGAAATTGGATCGGGATTGAATACAACAGTCACCATGCACACATTCCTCCATGGGAGTAATGTCTCTAACATTCTACGCTTTGATCGTACCCTGGAAGACCAGTAGTACTATCCGATGCTCATCTGGAGGCTTTCCGTAAACTGTGGACAATCAGAGTGTTGATGAAACACAGAAATTGCGTCGGGGTTGAACACAACAGTCACCATGCACACTTTCCTTCACGGCAGTAATGTCTCAAACAGTCTACGCTTTGATCGTTCCCTCGCAGACCAGTAGTAGTTTCCGATGAACATCTGGAGGCATTCTGTAATCTGTGGACTATTAGAGTGTTGATGAAACACAGAAATTGCATCGGGATTGAATACAACAGTCACCATGCGCACTTTCCTCCATGGGAGTAATGTCTCAAACAGTCTACGATTTGATCGTTCGATAAAAGACCAGTAGTAGTTTCCGATGCACATCTGCAGGCATTCTGTAATCTGTGGACTATCAGAGTGTTGATGAAACACAGAAATTGCGTCATGATTGAATACAACAGTCACCATGCGCACTTTCCTCCATGGGAGTAATGTCTCTAACAGTCTACGCTTTAATCGTTCCCTGGAAGACCTGTAGTAGTTTCCGATGCACATCTGGAGGCTTTCCGTAATTTGTGGACTATCAGAGTGTTGATGAAACACAGAAATTGCATCGGGATTCAATACAACAGTCACCATGCGCACTTTCCTACACGGGAGTAATGTCTCAAACAGTCTACTCTTTGATCGTTCCCTGGAAGACCAGTAGTAGTTTCCGATGCACATCTGGAGGCATTCTGTAATCTGTGGACTATCAGAGTGTTGATGAAACACAGAAATTGCATCGGGATTGAATACAACAGTCACCATGCGCACTTTCCTCCATGGGAGTAATGTCTCTAACAGTCTACGCTTTAATCGTTCCCTGGAAGACCAGTAGTACTTTCCGATGCACATCTGGAGGCATTCTGTAATTTGCGGACTATCAGAGTGTTGATGAAACACACAAATTGCATCGGGATTGAATACAACAGTCACCATGCTCACTTTGCTTCATGGGAGTAATGTCTCAAACACCCTACGCTTTGATCGTTCCCTGGAAGACCAGTAGTAGTTTCCGATGCACATCTGGAGGCATTCTGTAATCTGTGGACTATCAGAGTGTTGATAAAACACAGAAATTGCATCGGGATTGAATACAACAGTCACCATGCGCACTTTCCTCCATGGGAGTAATGTCTCTAACAGTCTACGCTTTGATCGTTCCCTGGAAGACCAGTAGAGCTTTCCGATGCACATCTGGAGGCTTTCCGTAAACTGTGGACTATCAGACTGTTGATGAAGCAAAGAAATTGCATGGGGATAGAATACAACAGTCACCATGCGCACTTTCCTCCATGGGAGTAATGTCTCAAACAGTCTACTCTTTGATCGTTCCCTGGAAGACCAGTAGTACTTTCCGATGCACATCTGGACGCATTCTGTAATCTGTGGACTATCAGAGTGTTGATGAAACACAGAAATTGGATCGGGATTGAATACAACAGTCACCATGCACACATTCCTCCATGGGAGTAATGTCTCTAACATTCTACGCTTTGATCGTACCCTGGAAGACCAGTAGTACTATCCGATGCTCATCTGGAGGCTTTCCGTAAACTGTGGACTATCAGAGTGTTGATGAAACACAGAAATTGCGTCGGGGTTGAACACAACAGTCACCATGCACACTTTCCTTCACGGCAGTAATGTCTCAAACAGTCTACGCTTTGATCGTTCCCTCGCAGACCAGTAGTAGTTTCCGATGAACATCTGGAGGCATTCTGTAATCTGTGGACTATTAGAGTGTTGATGAAACACAGAAATTGCATCGGGATTGAATACAACAGTCACCATGCGCACTTTCCTCCATGGGAGTAATGTCTCAAACAGTCTACGATTTGATCGTTCGATAAAAGACCAGTAGTAGTTTCCGATGCACATCTGCAGGCATTCTGTAATCTGTGGACTATCAGAGTGTTGATGAAACACAGAAATTGCGTCATGATTGAATACAACAGTCACCATGCGCACTTTCCTCCATGGGAGTAATGTCTCTAACAGTCTACGCTTTAATCGTTCCCTGGAAGACCTGTAGTAGTTTCCGATGCACATCTGGAGGCTTTCCGTAATTTGTGGACTATCAGAGTGTTGATGAAACACAGAAATTGCATCGGGATTCAATACAACAGTCACCATGCGCACTTTCCTACACGGGAGTAATGTCTCAAACAGTCTACTCTTTGATCGTTCCCTGGAAGACCAGTAGTAGTTTCCGATGCACATCTGGACGCAGTCTGTAATCTGTGGAGCATCAGAGTGTTGATGAATCACAGAAATTGCATCGGGATTGAATACAACAGTCACCATGCGCACTTTCCTCCACGGGAGTAATGTCTCAAACAGTCTACGCTTTGATCGTTCCTGGAGGACCTGTAGTAGTTTCCGATGCACGTCTGGTGGCATTCTGTAATCCGTGGACTATCAGAGTGTTGATGAAACAGAGAAATTGCCTCGGGATTGAATACAACGGTCACCATGCGCACTTTCCTTCATGGGAATAATGTCTCAAACATTCTAAGCTTTGATCGTTCCCAGGAAGACCAGTAGTAGATTCCGATGCACATCTGGACGCATTCTGTAATCTGTGGAGCATCAGAGTGTTGATGAATCACAGAAATTGCATCGGGATTAAATACAACAGTCACCATGCGCACTTTCCTCCATGGGAGTAATGTCTCTAACAGTCTACGCTTTGATCGTTCGATGGAAGACCAGTAGTAGTTTCCGATGCACATCTGGAGGCATTCTGTAATTTGTGGACTATCAGAGTGTTGATGAAACACACAAATTGCATCGGGATTGAATACAACAGTCACCATGCTCACTTTCCTTCATAGGAGTAATGTCTCAAACACTCTACGCTTTGATCGTTCCCTGGAAGACCAGTAGTAGTTTCCGATGCACATCTTGAGGCATTCTGTAATCTGTGGACTATCAGATTGTTGATGAAACACAGAAATTGAATCGCAATTGAATACAACAGTCACCGTGCGCACTTTCCTCCACGGGAGTAATATCTCAAACAGTCTACGCTTTGATCGTTCCCTGGAAGACCAGTAGTAGTTTCCGATGCACATCTGGTGGCATTCTGTAGTCTGTGGAGTATCAGAGTGTTGATTAAACACAGAAATTGCATCGGGATTGAATACAACAGTCACCATGCGCACTTTCCTCCACGGGAGTAATGTCTCAAACAGTCTACGCTTTGAACGTTCCTGGAAGACCAGTAGTAGTTTCCGATGCACGTCTGGTGCTATTGTGTAATCTGTGGACTATCAGAGTGTTGATGAAACACAGAAATTGCATCGGGATTGAATACAACAGTCACCATGCGCACTTTCCTCCACGGCAGTAATGTCTCAAACAGTCTAAGCTTTGATCGTTCCCTGGAAGACCAGTAGTAGTTTCCGATGAACATCTGGAGGCATTCTGTAATCTGTGGACTATCACAGTGTTGATGAAACACAGAAATTGCATCGGGATTGAATACAACTGTCACCATGCACACTTTCTTCCATGGGAGTAATGTCTCAAAGAGTCTACGATTTGATCGTTCCCTGGAAGACCAGTAGTAGTTTCCGATGCACATCTGGACGCATTCTGTAATCTGTGGACTATCAGAGTGTTGATGAAACACAGAAATTGCATCGGGATTGAATACAACAGTCACCATGCGCACATTCCTCCATGGGAGTAATGTCTCTAACAGTCTACGCTTTGATCGTTCCCTGGAAGACCAGTAGTACTTTCCGATGCTCATCTGGAGGCTTTCCGTAAAGTGTGGACTATCAGAGTGTTGATGAAGCACAGAAATTGCATCGGGATTGAATACAACAGTCACCATGCGCACTTTCCTCCATGGGAGTAATGTCTCAAACAGTCTACTCTTTGATCGTTCCCTTCAAGACCAGTTGTAGTTTCCGATGCACATCTGCAGGCATTCTGTAATCTGTGGACTATCAGAGTGTTGATGAAACACAGAAATTGCATCATGATTGAATACAACAGTCACCATGCGCACTTTCCTCCATGGGAGTAATGTCTCTAACAGTCTACGCTTTGATCGTTCCCTGGAAGACCAGTAGTAGTTTCCGATGCACATCCGGAGGCTTTCCGTAATTTGTGGACTATCAGAGTGTTGATGAAACACAGAAATTGCATCGGGATTGAATACAACAGTCACAATGCGCACTTTCCTACATGGGAGTAATGTCTCAAACAGTCTACGATTTGATCGTTCCCTGGAAGACCAGTAGTAGTTTCCGATGCACATCTGGTGGCATTCTGTAATCTGTGGACTATCAGAGGGGTGATGAAGCACAGAAATTGCATCGGGATTGAATACAACAGACACCATGCGCAACTACCTCCACGGGAGTAATGTATCAAACTGTCTACGCTTTGATCGTTCCCCGGATGATCATTAGTAGTTTCCGATGCACATCTGGTGGCATTCTGTAATCTGTGGACCATCAGAGTGTTGATGAAACACAGAAATTGCATCATGATTGAATACAACAGTCACCATGCGCACTTTCCTCCATGGGAGTAATGTCTCAAACAGCTTACGCTTTGATCGTTCGATGGAAGACCAGTAGTAGTTTCCGATGCACA
Organism: Schistocerca gregaria; assembly: GCF_023897955.1. NCBI lineage: Eukaryota > Metazoa > Arthropoda > Insecta > Orthoptera > Acrididae > Schistocerca > Schistocerca gregaria. The sequence continues at coordinate 6,222,804 of NW_026061775.1, read as the reverse complement.
TCTGGTGGCATTCTGTAATCTGTGGACTATCAGAGTGTTGATGAAACACAGAAGTTGCATAGGGATGAATACAACAGTCACCATGCGCACTTTCCTCCACGGGAGTAATGTCTCAAACAGTCTACGATTAGATCGTTCCCTGGAAGACCAGTAGTAGTTTCCGATGCACATCTGGTGGCATTCTGTAATCTGTGGACTATCAGAGTGTTGATGAAACACAGAAGTTGCATAGGGATTGAATACAACAGTCACCATGCGCACTTTCCTCCACGGGAGTAATGTCTCAAACAGTCTACGCTTTAATCGGACCCTGGAAGACCAGTAGTAGTTTCCGATGCACATCTGGTGGCATTCTGTAATCTGTGGACTATCAGATTGTTGATGAAACACAGAAATTGAGTCGCAATTGAATACAACAGTCACCGTGCACACTTTCCTCCACGGGAGTAATGTCTCAAACAGTCTACGCTTTGATCGTTCCCTGGAAGACCAGTAGTAGTTTCCGATACACATCTGGAGGCATTCTGTAATCTGTGGAGTATCAGAGTGTTGATTAAACACAGAAATTGCATCGGGATTGAATACAACAGTCACCATGTGCACTTTCCTCCACGGGAGTAATGTCTCAAACAGTCTACGCTTTGAACGTTCCTGGAAGACCAGTAGTAGTTTGTGATGCACGTCTGGTGCTATTCTGTAATCTGTGGACTATCAGAGTGTTGATTAAACACAGAAATTGCATCGGGTATGAATACAACAGTCACCATGCGCACTTAACTCCACGGCAGTAATGTCTCAAACAGTCTACGCATTGATCGTTCCCTGGAAGACCAGTAGTAGTTTCCGATGAACATCTGGAGGCATTCTGTAAACTGTGGACTATCAGAGTGTTGATGAAACACAGAAATTGCATCGGGATTGAATACAACTGTCACCATGCGCACTTTCTTCCATGGGAGTAATGTCTCAAACAGTCTACGATTTGATCGTTCCCTGGAAGACCAGTAGTAGTTTCCGATGCACATCTGGACGCATTCTGTAATCTGTGGAATATCAGAGTGTTGATGAAACACAGAAATTGCATCGGGATTGAATACAACAGTCACCATGCGCACATTCCTCCATGGGAGTAATGTCTCTAACAGTCTACGCTTTGATCGTTCCCTGGAAGACCAGTAGTACTTTCCGATGCTCACCTGGAGGCTTTCCGTAAACTGTTTACTATCAGAGTGTTGATGAAGCACAGAAATTGCATCGGGATTGAATACAACAGTCACCATGCGCACTTTCCTCCATGGGAGTAATGTCTCAAACAGTCTACTCTTTGATCGTTCCCTGGAAGACCAGTAGTAGTTTCCGATGCACATCTGGAGGCATTCTGTTCTCTGTGGACTATCAGAGTGTTGATGAAACACGCAAATTGCATCGGGATTGAATACAACAGTCACCATGCGCACTTTCCTCCATGGGAGTAATGTCTCTAACAGTCTACGCTTTGATCGTTCCCTGGAAGACCAGTAGTACTTTCCGATGCACATCTGGAGGCTTTCTGTAATCTGTGGACTATCAGAGTGTTGATGAAACACAGAAATTGCATCGGGATTGAATACAACAGTCGCCATGCTCTCTTTCCTTCATGGGAGTAATGTCTCAAACACACTACGCTTTGATCGGACCCTGGAAGACCAGTAGTAGTTTCCGATGCACATCTGGAGGCATTCTGTAATCTGTGGACTATCAGAGTGTTGATGAAACACAGAAATTGCATCGGGATTGAATACAACAGTCACCATGCGCACTTTCTACCATGGGAGTAATGTCTCAAACTGTCTACGATTTGAACGTTCCCTGGAAGACCAGTAGTAGTTTCCGATGCACATCTGGACGCATTCTGTAATCTGTGAAGTATCAGAGTGTTGATGAAACACAGAAATTGCATCGGGATTGATTACAACAGTCACCATGCGCACTTTCCTCCATGGGAGTAATGTCTCAAACAGTCTACTCTTTGATCGTTCCCTGGAAGACCAGTAGTAGTTTCCGATGCAAATCTGGAGGCATTCTGTAATCTGTGGACTATCAGAGTGCTGATCAAACACAGAAATTGCATCGGGATTGAATACAACAGTCACCATGCGCACTTTCCTCCATGGGAGTAATGTCTCTAACAGTCTACGCTTTGATCGTTCCCTGGAAGACCAGTAGTACTTTCCGATGCACATCTGGAGGCATTCCGTAAACTGTGGACTATCAGAGTGTTGATGAAACACAGAAATTGCATCGGGATTGAATACAACAGTCACCATGCTCCCTTTCCTCAACGGCAGTAATGTCTCATACAGTCTACGCTTTGATCGTTCCCAGGAAGACCAGTAGTACTTTCCGATGAATATCTGGAGGCATTCTGTAATCTGTGGACTATCAGAGTGTTGATGATACACAGAAATTGCATCGGGATTGAATACAACAGACACCATGCGCACATTCTACCATGGGAGCAATGTCTCAAACAGTCTACGATTTGAACGTTCCCTGGAAGACAAGTAGTAGTTTCCGATGCACATCTGGACGCATTCTGTAATCTGTGGAGTATCAGAGTGTTGATGAAACACAGAAATTGCATCGGGATTGAATACAACAGTCACCATGCGAACTTCCCTCAATGGGAGTAATGTCTCAAGGAGTTTACGCTTTGATCGTTCGATGGAAGACCAGTAGTAGTTTCCGATGCACATCTGGAGGCACACTGTAATCTGTGGACTATCAGAGTGTTGATGAACAACAGAAATTGTATCGGGATTGAATACAACAGTCACCATGCGCACTTTCCTCCACGGCAGTAAGGTCTCAAACAGTCTACGCTTTGATCGTTCCCTGGAAGACCAGTAGTAGTTTCCGATGAACATCTGGAGGCATTCTGTAATCTGTGGACTATCAGAGTGTTGATGAAACACAGAAATTGCATCGGGATTGAATGCAACAGTCACCATGCGCACTTTCCTCCATGGGAGTAATGTCTCAAAAAGTCTACTCTTTGATCGTTCCCTGGAAGACAAGTAGTAGTTTCCGATGCACATCTGGACGCATTCTGTAACTGTGGACTATCAGAGTGTTGATGAAACACAGATATTGCATCGGGATTGAATACAACAGTCACCATGCTCACTTTCCTCCATGGGAGTAATGTCTCTAACAGTCTACGCTTTGATCGTTCCCTGGAAGACCAGTAGTAGTTTCCGATGCACATCTGGAGGCATTCTGTAATCTGTGGACTATCCGAGTGTTGATGAAACACAGAAATTGCATCGGGATTGAATACAACAGTAACCATGCGAACCTTCTTCCAAGGGAGTAATGTCTCAAACACTCTACGATTTGATCGTTCCCTGGAAGACCAGTAGTAGTTTCCGATGCACATCTGGAGGCATTCTGTAATCTAAGGAGTATCAGAGTGTTGATGAAACACAGAAATTGCATCGGGATTGAATACAACAGTCACCATGCGAACTTTCGTCCATGGGAGTAATTCTCAAACAGTCTCCGCTTTCATCGTTCCCTGGAAGACCATTAGTAGTTTCCGATGAACATCTGGAGGCATTCTGTAATCTGTGGACTATCAGAGTGTTGTGAACCACAGAAATTGCATCGGGATTGAATACAACAGTCACCATGAGCACTTTCCTCCACGGGAGTAATGTCTCAAACAGTCTACGCTTTGATCGTTCCCTGAAAGACTAGTAGTAGTTTCCGATGCACATCTGGTGGCATTCTGTAATCTGTAGACTCTCAGAGTGTTGATGAAACACAGAAATTGCATCGGGATTGAATACAACAGTCACCATGCGAACCTTCTTCCATGGGAGTAATGTCTCAAACAGTCTACGATTTGATCGTTCCCTGGAAGACCAGTAATAGTTTCCGATGCACATCTGGTGGCATTTTGTAATCTGTAGACTATCATGGTTTTGATGAAGCACAGATATTGCATCGGGATTGAATACAACAGTCACCATTCGCACATTCCTCCATGGGAGTAATGTCTCTAACAGTCTACGCTTTGGTCGTTCCCTGGAAGACGAGTAGTACTTTCCGATGCTCACCTAGAGGCTTTCCGTAAACTGTTTACTATCAGAGTGTTGATGAAGCACAGAAATTGCATCGGGATTGAATACAACAGTCACCATGCGCACTTTCCTCCATGGTAGTAATGTCTCAAACAGTCTACTCTTTGATCGTTCTCTGGAAGACCAGTAGGAGTTTCTGATGCACATCTGGAGGCATTCTGTTGTCTGTGGACTATCAGAGTGTTGATGAAACACACAAATTGCATCGGGATTGAATACAACAGTCACCATGCGCACTTTCCTCCATGGGAGTAATGTCCCTAACAGTCTATGCTTTGATCGTTCCCTGGAAGACTAGTAGTACTTTCCGATGCACATCTGGAGGCATTCTGTAATCTGTGGACTATCAGAGTGTTGATGAAACACAGAAATTGCATCGGGATTGAATACAACAGTCACCATGCGCACTTTCTGCCATGGGAGTAATGTCTCAAACAGTCTACGATTTGAATGTTCCCTGGAAGACCAGTAGTAGTTTCCGATGCACATCTGGACGCATTCTGTAATCTGTGAAGTATCAGAGTGTTGATGAAACACAGAAATTGCATCGGGATTGAATACAACAGTCACCATGCGCACTTTCCTCCATGGGAGTAATGTCTCAAACAGTCTACTCTTTGATCGTTCCCTGGAAGACCAGTAGTAGTTTCCGATGCAAATCTGAAGGCATTCTGTAATCTGTGGACTATCAGAGTGCTGATCAAACACAGAAATTGCATCGGGATTGAATACAACAGTCACCATGCGCACTTTCCTCCATGGGAGTAATGTCTCTACCAGTCTATGCTTTGATCGTTCCCTGGAAGACCAGTAGTACTTTCCGATGCACATCTGGAGGCATTCTGTAATCTGTGGACTATCAGAGTGTTGATGAAATACACAAATTGCATCTGGATTGAATACAACAGTCACCATGCTCCCTTTCCTCAACGGCAGTAATGTCTCATACAGTCTACGCTTTGATCGTTCCCAGGAAGACCAGTAGTAGTTTCCGATGAACATCTGGAGGCATTCTGTAATCTGTGGACTATCAGAGTGTTGATGAAACACAGAAATTGCATCGGGATTGAATACAACAGTCACCATGCGCACATTCTTCCATGGGAGTAATGTCTCAAACAGTCTACGATTTGAACGTTCCCTGGAAGACCAGTAGTAGTTTCCGATGCACATCTGGACGCATTCTGTAATCTGTGGAGTATCAGAGTGTTGATGAAACACAGAAATTGCATCGGGATTGAATACAACAGTCACCATGCGAACTTCCCTCAATGGGAGTAATGTCTCAAAGAGTTTACGCTTTGATCGTTCGATGGAAGACCAGTAGTAGTTTCCGATGCACATCTGGAGGCACACTGTAATCTGTGGACTATCAGAGTGTTGATGAACAACAGAAACTGCATCGGGATTGAATACAACAGTCACCATGCGCACTTTCCTCCACGGCAGTAATGTCTCAAACAGTCTACGCTTTGATCGTTCCCTGGAAGACCAGTAGTAGTTTCCGATGAACATCTGGAGGCATTCTGTAATCTGTGGACTATCAGAGTGTTGATGAAACACAGAAATTGCATCGTGATTGAATAGAACAGTCACCATGCGCACTTTCCTCCATTGGAGTAATGTCTCAAAAATTCTACTCTTTGATCGTTCCCTGGAAGACTAGTAGTAGTTTCCGATGCACATCTGGAGGCAATCTGTAATCTGTGGACTATCAGAGTGTTGATGAAACACAGAAATTGCATCGGGATTGAATACATCAGTCACCATGCGCAGTTTCCTCCATGGGAGTAATTTCTCTAACAGTCTACGCTTTGATCGTTCCCTGGAAGACCAGTAGTACTTTCCGATGCACATCTGGAGGCATTCTGTAACTGTGGACTATCAGAGTGTTGATGAAACACAGAAATTGCATCGGGATTGAATACAACAGTCACAATGCTCACTTTCCTCCATGGGAGTAATGTCTCTATTAGTCTACGCTTTGATCGTTCCCTAGAAGACCAGTAGTACTTTCCGATACACATCTGGAGGCATTCTGTAATCTGTGGACTATCAGAGTGTTGATGAAACACAGAAATTTCATCGGGATTGAATACAACAGTCACCATGCTCACTTTCCTTCATGGGAGTAATGTCTCAAACACTCTACGCTTTGATCGTTTCCTGGAAGACCAGTAGTAGTTTCCGATGCACATCTGGAGGCATTCTGTAATCTGTGGACTATCCGAGTGTTGATGAAACACAGAAATTGCATCGGGATTGAATACAACAGTAACCATGCGAACCTTCTTCCAAGGGAGTAATGTCTCAAACACTCTACGATTTGATCGTTCCCTGGAAGACCAGTAGTAGTTTCCGATGCACATCTGGAGGCATTCTGTAATCTAAGGAGTATCAGAGTGTTGATGAAACACAGAAATTGCAACGGGATTGAATACAACAGTCACCATGCGAACTTTCCTCCATGGGAGTAATTCTCAAACAGTCTCCGCTTTCATCGTTCCCTGGAAGACCAGTAGTAGTTTCCGATGCACATCTGGTGGCATTCTGTAATCTGTGGACTATCAGAGTGTTGATGAAACACAGAAATTGCATCGGGATAGAATACAACAGTCACCATGCCAACTTTCCTAAACGGCAGTAATGTCTCAAACAGTCTACGCTATTATCGTTCCCTGGGAGACCAGTAGTAGTTTCCGATGAACATCTGGAGGCATTCTGAAATCTGTGGACTATCAGAGTGTTGTGAAACACAGAAATTGCATCGGGATTGAATACAACAGTCAGCATGAGCACTTTCCTCCACGGGAGTAATGTCTCAAACAGTCAGCGCTTTGATCGTACCCTGAATGACTAGTAGTAGTTTCCGATGCACATCTGGTGGCATTCTGTAATCTGTAGACTGTCAGAGTGTTGATGAAACACAGAAATTGCATCGGGATTGAATACAACAGTCACCATGCGAACCTTCTTCCATGGGAGTAATGTCTCAAACAGTCTACGATTTGATCGTTCCCTGGAAGACCAGTAGTAGTTCCCGATGCACATCTGGTGGCATTTTGTAATCTGTAGACTATCATGGTGTTGATGAAGCACAGATATTGCATCGGGATTGAATACAACAGTCACCATGCGCACTTTCCTCCACGGGAGTAATGTCTCAAACAGTCTACGCTTTCATCGTTCCCTGAAAGACCAGTAGTAGTTTCGGATGCACATCTGGTATCATTCTGTAATCTGTAGACTGTCAGAGTGTTGATGAAACACAGAAATTGCATCGGGATTGAATACAACAGTCACCATGAGCACTTTCCTCCATGCGAGAAATGTCTCTAAGAGTCTACGCTTTGATCGTTCGCTGGAAGACCAGTAGTAGTTTCCGATGCACATATGGATGCTTTCTGTAATCTGTGGACTATCAGATTGTTGATGAAACACAGAAATTGCAACGGCATTGAATAAAACAGTCTCAATGCGCAGTAACCTCCATGGGAGTAATGTCTCAAACAGTCTACGGTTTGATCGTTCCCTGGAAGACCAGTAGTAGTTTCCAATGCACATCTGGTGGCATTCTGTAATCTGTAGACTATCAGAGTGTTGATGAATCACAGATATTGCATCGGGATTGAATACAACAGTCACCATGCGCACTACCCTCCATGGGAGTAATGACTCTAACAGCCTACGCTTTGATCGTTCCCTGGAAGACCAGTAGTAGTTACAGATGCACATCTGGATGCTTTCTGTAATCTGTGGACTATCAGAGTGTTGATGAAACACAGATATTGCATCGGGATTGAATACAACAGTCACCATGCGCACTTTCCTCCATGGGAGTAATGTCTCTAGCAGTCTACGCTTTGATCGTTCCCTGGAAGACCAGTAGTACTTTCCGATGCACATCTGGATGCATACTGTAATCTGTGGACTATCAGAGTGTTGATGAAACACAGAAATTGCATCGGGATTGAATACAACTTTCACCATGCACACTTTCCTTCATGGGAGTAAGGTCTCAAACATACTACGCTTTGATCGTTCCCTGGACGCCCAGTAGTAGTTTCCGATGCACATCTGGAGGCATTCTTTAATCTGTGGGCTATCAGTGTGTTGATGAAACACAGAAATTGAATCGGGATTGAATACAACAGTCACCATGCGCACTTTCTTCCATGGGAGTAATGTCTCAATCAGTCTACGATTTGATCGTTTACTGGAAGACCAGTAGTAGTTTCCGATGCACATCTGGAGGCATTCTGTAATCTGTGGAGTATCAGAGTGTTGATGAAACACAGAAATAGCATCAGGATTGAATACAACAGTCACCATGCGAACTTTCCTCCATGGGAGTAATTCTCAAACAGTCACCGCTTTGATCGTTCCCTGGAAGACCAGTAGTAGTTTCCGATGCACATCTGGTGGCATTCTGTAATCTGTGGACTATCAGAGTGTTGATGAAACACAGAAATTGCATCGGGATTGAATACATCAGTCACCATGCGCACTTTCCTGCATGGGAGTAATGTCATTAACAGTCTACGCTTCGATCGTTCCCTGGAAGACCAGTAGTACTTTCCGATGCTCATCTGGAGGCTGTCCGTAATTTGTGGATTATCAGAGTGTTGATGAAACACAGAAATTGCATTGGGATCGAATACAACAGTCACCATGCGAACTTTCCTCCACGGCAGTAATGTCTCAAACAGTCTACGCTTTGATCGTTCCCTGAAACACTAGTAGTAGTTTCCGATGCACATCTGGTGGCATTCTGTAATCTGTAGACTGTCAGAGTGTTGATGAAACACAGAAATTGCATCGGGATTGAATACAACGGTCACCATGCGAACCTTCTTCCATGGGAGTAATGTCTCAAACAGTCTACGATTTGATCGTTCCCTGGAAGACCAGTAGTAGTTTCCGATGCACATGTGGTGGCATTTTGTAATCTGTAGACTATCATGGTGTTGATGAAGCACAGATATTGCATCGGGATTGAATACAACAGTCATCATGCACACATTCCTCCATGGGACTAATGTCTCTAACAGTCTACGCTTTGGTCGTTCCCTGGAAGACCAGTAGTACTTTCCGATGCTCACCTGGAGGCTTTCCGTAAACTGTTTACTATCAGAGTGTTGATGAAGCACAGAAATTGCAATGGGATTGAATACAACAGTCACCATGCGCACTTTCCTCCATGGGAGTAATGTCTCAAACAGTCTACTCTTTGATCGTTCCCTGGAAGACCAGTAGTAGTTTCCGATGCAAATCTGGAGGCATTCTGTAATCTGTGGACTATCAGAGTGCTGATCAAACACAGAAATTGCATCGGGATTGAATACAACAGTCACCATGCGCACTTTCCTCCATGGTAGTAATGTCTCTAACAGTCTACGCTTTGATCGTTCCCTGGAAGACCAGTAGTACTTTCCGATGCACATCTGGAGGCATTCTGTAATCTGTGGACTATCAGAGTGTTGATGAAACACAGAAATTGCATCGGGATTGAATACAACAGTCACCATGCTCCCTTTCCTCAACGGCAGTAATGTCTCATACAGTCTACGCTTTGATCGTTCCCAGGAAGACCAGTAGTAGTTTCCGATGAACATCTGGAGGCATTCTGTAATCTGTGGACTATCAGAGTGTTGATGAAACACAGAAATTGCTTCGGGATTGAATACAACAGTCACCATGCGCACATTCTAGCATGGGAGTAATGTCTCAAAGAGTCTACGATTTGAACGTTCCCTGGAAGACCAGTAGTAGTTTCCGATGCACATCTGGAGGCATTCTGTAATCTGTGGAGTATCAGAGTGTTGATGAAACACAAAAATTGCATCGGGATTGAATACAACAGTCACCATGCGAACTTCCCTTAAATGGGAGTAATGTCTCAAAGAGTTTACACTTTGATCGTTCGATGGAAGACCAGTAGTAGTTTCCGATGCACATCTGGAGGCACACTGTAATCTGTGGACTATCAGAGTGTTGATGAACAACAGAAATTGCATCGGGATTGAATACAACAGTCACCATGCGCACTTTCCTCCACGGCAGTAATGTCTCAAACAGTCTACGCTTTGATCGTTCCCTGGAAGACCAGTAGTAGTTTCCGATGAACATCTGGAGGCATTCTGTAATCTGTGGACTATCAGAGTGTTGATGAAACACAGAAATTGCATCGGGATTGAATACAACAGTCACCATGCGCACTTTCCTCCATTGGAGTAATTTCTCTAACAGTCTACGCTTTGATCGTTCCCTCGAAGACCAGTAGTACTTTTCGATGCACATCTGGAGGCATTCTGTAACTGTGGACTATCAGAGTGTTGATGAAACACAGAAATTGCATCGGGATTGAATACAACAGTCTCCATGCTCACTTTCCTCCATGGGAGTAATGTCTCTAACAGTCTACGCTTTGATCGTTCCCTGGAAGACCAGTAGTACTTTCCGATACACATCTGGAGGCATTCTGTAATCTGTGGACTATCAGAGTGTTGATGAAACACAGAAATTTCATCGGGATTGAATACAACAGTCACCATGCTCTCTTTCCTTCATGGGAGTAATGTCTCAAACACTCTACGCTTTGATCGTTCCCTGGAAGACCAGTAGTAGTTTCCGATGCACATCTGGAGGCATCCTGTAATCTGTGGACTAATCGAGTGTTGATGAAACACAGAAATTGCATCGGGATTTTATACAACAGTAACCATGCGAACCTTCTTCCAAGGGAGTAATGTCTCAAACACTCTACGATTTGATCGTTCCCTGGAAGACCAGTAGTAGTTTCCGATGCACATCTGGTGGCATTCTGTAATCTGTGGACTATCAGACTGTTGATGAAACACAGAAATTGCATCATGATAGAATACAACAGTCACCATGCGAACTTTCCTAAACGGCAGTAATGTCTCAAACAGTCAACGCTTTTATCGTTCCCTGGGAGACCAGTAGTAGTTTCCGATGAACATCTGGAGGCATTCTGTAATCTGTGGACTATCAGAGTGTTGTGAAACACAGAAATTGCATCGGGATTGAATACAACAGTCACCATGAGCACTCTCCTCCACGGGAGTAATGTCTCAAACAGTCAACGCTTTGATCGTTCCCTGAAATACTAGTAGTAGTTTCCGATGCACATCTGGTGGCATTCTGTAATCTGTAGACTGTCAGAGTGTTGATGAAACACAGAAATTGCATCGGGATTGAATACAACAGTCACCATGCGAACCTTCTTCCATGGGAGTAATGTCTCAAACAGTCTACGATTTGATCGTTCCCTGGAAGACCAGTAGTAGTTCCCGATGCACATCAGGTGGCATTTTGTAATCTGTAGACTATCATGGTGTCGATGAAGCACAGATATTGCATCGGGATTGAATACAACAGTCACCATGCGCACTTTCCTCCACGGGAGTAATGTCTCAAACAGTCTACGCTTTCATCGTTCCCTGAAAGGCCAGTAGTAGTTTCCGATGCACATCTGGTATCATTCTGTAATCTGTAGACTGTCAGAGTGTTGATGAAACACAGAAATTGCATTGGGGATTGAATACAACAGTCACCATGAGCACTTTCCTCCATGGGGGTAATGTCTCTAGCAGTGTACGCTTTGATCGTTCCCTGGAAGACCAGTAGTACTTTCTGATGCACATCTGGATGCATACTGTAATCTGTGGACTATCAGAGTGTTGATGAAACACAGAAATTGCATCGGGATTGAATACAACATTCACCATGCTCACTTTCCTTCATGGGAGTAATGTCTCAAACACTCTACGCTTTGATCGTTCCCTGGACGCCCAGTAGTAGTTTCCGATGCACATCTGGAGGCATTCTTTAATCTGTGGGCTATCAGTGTGTTGATGAAACACAGAAATTGAATCGGGATTGAATACAACAGTCACCATGCGCACTCTCTTCCATGGGAGTAATGTCTCAATCAGTCTACGATTTGATCGTTTACTGGAAGACCAGTAGTAGTTTCCGATGCACATCTGGAGGCATTCTGTAATCTGTGGAGTATCAGAGTGTTGATGAAACACAGAAATTGCATCAGGATTTAATACAACAGTCACCATGTGAACTTTCCTCCATGGGAGTAATTCTCAAACAGTCACCGCTTTGATCGTTCCCTGGAAGACCAGTAGTAGTTTCCGATGCACATCTGGTGGCATTCTGTAATCTGTGGACTATCAGAGTGTTGATGAAACACAGAAATTCCATCGGGATTGAATACATCAGTCACCATGCGCACTTTCCTCCATAGGAGTAATGTCATTAACAGTCTACGCTTCGATCGTTCCTTGGAAGACCAGTAGTACTTTCCGATGCTCATCTGGAGGCTGTCCGTAATTTGTGGATTATCAGAGTGTTGATGAAACACAGAAATTGCATCGGGATAGAATACAATAGTCACCATGCGAACTTTCCTCCACGGCAGTAATGTCTCAAACAGTCTACGCTTTGATCGTTCCCTGGGAGACCAGTAGTAGTTTCCGATGAACATCTGGAGGCATTCTGTAATCTGTGGACTATCAGAGTGTTGTGAAACACAGAAATTGCATCGTGATTGAATACAACAGTCACCATGCGCACTTTCCTCCACGGGAGTAATGTCTCAAACAGTCTACGCTTTGATCGTTCCCTGAAAGACCAGTAGTAGTTTCCGATGCACATCTGATGGCATTCTGTAATCTGTAGACTGTCAGAGTGTTGATGAAACACAGAAATTGCATCGGGATTGAGTACAACAGTCACCATGAGCACTTTCCTCCACGGGAGTAATGTCTCTAACAGTCTACGCTTTGATCGTTCCCTGGAAGACCAGTACTACTTTCCGATGAACATCTGTTGGCATTCAGTAATCTGTGGACTATCAGAGTGTTGTTGAAACACAGAAATTGCATCGGGATTGAATACAACAGTCACCATGCTCCCTTTCCTCCACGGCAGTAATGTCTCGAACAGTCTACGCTTTGATCGTTCCCTGGAAGACCAGTAGTAGTTTCTGATGAACATCTGGAGGTATTCTGTAATCTGTGGACTATCAGAGTGTTGATGAAACACAGAAATTGCATCGGGATTGAATACAACAGTCACCATGCGCACTTTCTACCATGGGAGTAATGTCTCAAACAGTCTACGATTTGAACGTTCCCTGGAAGACCAGTAGTAGTTTCCGATGCACATCTGGACGCATTCTGTAATCTGTGGAGTATCAGAGTGTTGATGAAACACAGAAATTGCATCGGGATTGAATACAACAGTCACCATGCGAACTTCCCTCAATGGGAGTAATGTCTCAAAGAGTTTACGCTTTGATCGTTCGACGGAAGACCAGTAGTAGTTTCCGATGCACATCTGGAGGCACACTGTAATCTGTGGACTATCAGAGTGTTGATGAAACACGGAAATTGCATCGGGATTGAATACAACAGTCACCATGCGCACTTTCCTCCACGGCAGTAATGACTCAAACAGTCTACGGTTTGATCGTACCCTGGAAGACCAGTAGTAGTTTCCGATGAACATCTGGAGGCATTCTGTAATCTGTGGACTATCAGAGTGTTGATGAAACACAGAAATTGCATCGGGATTGAATACAACAGTCACCATGCGCACTTTCCTCCATGGGAGTAATGTCTCAAAAAGTCTACTCTTTGATCGTTCCCTGGAAGACGAGTAGTAGTTTCCGATGCACATCTGGCGGCAATCTGTAATCTGCGGACTATCAGAGTGTTTATGAAACACAGAAATTGCATCGGGATTGAATACAGCAGTCACCATGCGCAGTTTCCTCCATGGGAGTAATGTCTCTAACAGTCTACGCTTTGATCGTTCCCTGGAAGACCAGTAGTACTTTCCGATGCACATCTGGAGGCATTCTGTAGCTGTGGACTATCAGAGTGTTGATGAAACACAGAAATTGCATCGGGATTGAATACAACAGTCACCATGCTCACTTTCCTCCATGGGAGTAATGTCTCTAACAGTCTACGCTTTGATCGTTCCCTGGAAGACCAGTAGTACTTTCCGATGCACATCTGGAGGCATTCTGTAACTGTGGACTATCAGAGTGTTGATGAAACACAGAAATTGCATCGGGATTGAATACAACAGTCACCATGCTCACTTTCTTTCATGGGAGTAATGTCTCAAACACTCTACGCTTTGATCTTTCCCTGGAAGACCAGTAGTAGTTTCCGATGCACATCAGGAGGCATTCTGTAATCTGTGGACTATCCGAGTGTTGATGAAACACAGAAATTGCATCGGGATTGAATACAACAGTCACCATGCGAACTTTCTTCCATGGAAGTAATGTCTCAAACAGTCTACGATTTGATCGTTCCCTGGAAGACCAGTAGTAGTTTCCAATGCACATCTGGAGGCATTCTGTAATCTAAGGAGTATCAGAGTGTTGATGAAACACAGAAATTGCATCGGGATTGAATACAACAGTCACCATGCGAACTTTCCTCCATGGGAGTAATTCTCAAACAGTCTCCGCTTTGATCGTTCCCTGGAAGACCAGTAGTAGTTTCCGATGCACATCTGGTGGCATTCTGTAATCTGTGGACTATCAGAGTGTTGTGAAACACAGAAATTGCTTCGTGATTGAATACAACAGTCACCATGCGCACTTTCCTCCACGGGAGTAATGTCTCAAACAGTCTACGCTTTGATCGTTCCCTGAAAGACCAGTAGTAGTTTCCGATGCACATCTGGTGGCATTCTGTAATCTGTAGACTGTCAGAGTGTTGATGAAACACAGAAATTGCATCGGGATTGAGTACAACAGTCACCATGCGCACTTTCCTCCACGGGAGTAATGTCTCTAACAGTCTACGCTTTGATCGTTCCCTGGAAGACCAGTAGTACTTTCCGATGCACACATCTGTTGGAATTCAGTAATCTGTGGACTATCAGAGTGTTGATGAAACACAGAAATTGCATCGGGATTGAATACAACAGTCACCATGCTCCCTTTCATCAACGGCAGTAATGTCTCAAACAGTCTACGCTTTGATCGTTCCCTGGAAGACCAGTAGTAGTTTCTGATGAACATCTGGAGGCATTCTGTAATCTGTGGACTATCAGAGTGTTGATGAAACACAGAAATTGCATCGGGATTGAATACAACAGTCACCATGCGCACTTTCTACCATGGGAGTAATGTCTCAAACAGTCTACGATTTGAACGTTCCCTGGAAGACCAGTAGTAGTTTCCGATGCACATCTGGACGCATTCTGTAATCTGTGGAGTATCAGAGTGTTGATGAAACACAGAAATTGCATCGGGATTGAATACAACAGTCACCATGCGAACTTCCCTCAATGGGAGTAATGTCTCAAAGAGTTTACGATTTGATCGTTCGATGGAAGACCAGTAGTAGTTTCCGATGCACATCTGGAGGCACACTGTAATCTGTGGACTATCAGAGTGTTGATGAAACACAGAAATTGCAACGGGATTGAATACAACAGTCACCATGCGCACTTTCCTCCACGGCAGTAATGTCTCAAACAGTCTACGCTTTGATCGTACCCTGGAAGACCAGTAGTAGTTTCCGATGAACATCTGGAGGCATTCTGTAATCTGTGGGCTATCAGAGTGTTGATGAAACACAGAAATTGCATCGGGATTGAATACAACAGTCACCATGCGCACTTTCCTCCATGGGAGTAATGTCTCTAGCAGTGTACGCTTTGATCGTTCCCTGGAAGACCAGTAGTACTTTCTGATGCACATCTGGATGCATTCTGTAATCTGTGGAGTATCAGAGTGTTGATGAAACACAGAAATTGCATCAGGATTGAATACAACAGTCACCATGCGAACTTTCCTCCATGGGAGTAATTCTCAAACAGTCACCGCTTTGATCGTTCCCTGGAAGACCAGTAGTAGTTTCCGATGAACATCTGGAGGCATTCTGTAATCTGTGGACTATCAGAGTGTTGATGAAACACAGAAATTGCATCGGGATTGGATACAACAGTCACCATGCGCACTTTCCTCCATGGGAGTAATGTCTCAAAAAGTCTACTCTTTGATCGTTCCCTGGAAGACGAGTATTAGTTTCCGATGCACATCTGGCGGCAATCTGTAATCTGTGGACTATCAGAGTGTTTATGAAACACAGAAATTGCATCGGGATTGAATACAGCAGTCACCATGCGCAGTTACCTCCATGGGAGTAATGTCTCTAACAGTCTACGCTTTGATCGTTCCCTGGAAGACCAGTAGTACTTTCCGATGCACATCTGGAGGCATTCTGTAATCTTTGGAGTATCAGAGTGTTGATGAAACACAGAAATTGCATCAGGATTGAATACAACAGTCACCATGCGAACTTTCCTCCATGGGAGTAATTCTCAAACAGTCACCGCTTTGATCGTTCCCTGGAAGACCAGTAGTAGTTTCCGATGCACATCTGGTGGCTTCTGTAATCTGTGGACTATCAGAGTGTTGATGAAACACAGAAATTGCATCGGGATTGAATACATCAGTCACCATGCGCACTTTCCTCCATGGGAGTAATGTCATTAACAGTCTACGCTTCGATCGTTTCCTGGAAGACCAGTAGTACTTTCCGATGCTCATCTGGAGGCTGTCCGTAATTTGTGGATTATCAGAGTGTTGATGAAACACAGAAATTGCATCGGGATAGAATGCAACAGTCACCATGCGAACTTTCCTCCACGGCAGTAATGTCTCAAACAGTCTACGCTTTGATCGTTCCCTGGGAGACCAGTAGTAGTTTCCGATGAACATCTGGAGGCATTCTGTAATCTGTGGACTATCAGAGTGTTGTGAAATATAGAAATTGCATCGTGATTGAATACAACAGTCACCATGCGCACTTTCCTCCACGGCAGTAATGTCTCAAACAGTCTACGCTTTGATCGTTCCCTGAAAGACCAGTAGTAGTTTCCGATGCACATCTGGTGGTATTCTGTAATCTGTAGACTGTCAGAGTGTTGATGAAACACAGAAATTGCATCGGGATTGAGTACAACAGTCACCATGCACACTTTCCTCCATGGGAGTAATGTCTCTAACAGTCTACGCTTTGATCGTTCCCTGGAAGGCCAGTAGTACTTTCTGACGCACATCTGTTGTCATTCTGTAATCTGTGGACTATCAGAGTGTTGATGAAACACAGAAATTGCATCGGGATTGAATACAACAGTCACCATGCTCCCTTGCCTCCACGGCAGTAATGTCTCAAACAGTCTACGCTTTGATCGTACCCTGGAAGACCAGTAGTAGTTTCCGATTAACATCTGGAGGCATTCTGTAATCGGTGGACTATCAGAGTGTTGATGAAACACAGAAATTGCATCGGGATTGGATACAACAGTCACCATGCGCACTTTCCTCCATGGGAGTAATGTCTCAAAAAGTCTACTCTTTGATCGTTCCCTGGAAGACCAGTAGTAGTTTCCGATGCACATCTGGAGGCATTCTGTAATCTAAGGAGTATCAGAGTGTTGATGAAACACAGAAATTTCATCGGGATAGAATACAACAGTCACCATGCGAACTTTCCTCCACGGCAGTAATGTCTCAAACAGTCTACGCTTTGATCGTTCCCTGGGAGACCAGTAGTAGTTTCCGAAGAACATCTGGAGGCATTCTGTAATCTGTGGACTATCAGAGTGTTGATGAAATACAGAAATTGCATCGGGATAGAATACAACAGTCACCATGCGAACTTTCCTCCACGGCAGTAATGTCACAGACTGTCTACGCTTTGATGGTTCCCTGGGAGACCAGTAGTAGTTTCCGATGAACATCTGGAGGCATTCTGTAATCTGTGGACTATCAGAGTGTTGTGAAACACAGAAATTGCATCGGGATTGAATACAACAGTCACCATGCGCACTTTCCTCCACGAGAGTTATGTCTCAAACAGTCTACGCTTTGATCGTTCCCTGAAAGTCCAGTAGTAGTTTCCGATGCACATCTGGTGGCATTCTGTAATCTGTAGATTGTCAGAGTGTTGATGATGCACAGAAATAGCATCGGGATTGAATACAACAGTCACCATGCGAACTTTCCTCCACGGGAGTAATGTCTCAAACAGTCTACGATTTGATCGTTCCCTGGTAGACCAGTAGTAGTTTCCGATGCACATCTGGAGGCATTCTGTAATCTGTGGACTATCAGAGTCTTGATGAAAAACAGAAATTGCATCGGGATTGTATACAACAGTCACCATGCGCACTTTCCTCCATGGGAGTAATGTCTCTAACAGTCTACGCTTCGATCGTTCCCTGGAAGACCAGTAGTAGTTTCCGATGCTCATCTGGAGGCTTTCCGTAATTTGTGGACTATGAGAGTGTTGATGAAACACAGAAATTGCATCGGGATAGAATACAACAGTCACCATGTGAACTTTCCTCCACGGCAGTAATGTCACAGACAGTCTACGCTTTGATCGTTCCCTGGGAGACCAGCAGTAGTTTCCGATGAACATCTGGAGGCATTCTGTAATCTGTGGACTATCAGAGTCTTGATGAAAAACAGAAATTGCATCGGGATTGTATACAACAGTCACCATGCGCACTTTCCTCCATGGGAGTAATGTCTCTAACAGTCTACGCTTCGATCGTTCCCTGGAAGACCAGTAGTAGTTTCCGATGCTCATCTGGAGGCTTTCCGTAATTTGTGGACTATGAGAGTGTTGATGAAACACAGAAATTGCATCGGGATTGGATACAACAGTCACCATGCGCACTTTCCTCCATGGGAGTAATGTCTCAAAAAGTCTACTCTTTGATCGTTCCCTGGAAGACCAGTAGTAGTTTCCGATGCACATCTGGAGGCATTCTGTAATCTAAGGAGTATCAGAGTGTTGATGAAACACAGAAATTTCATCGGGATAGAATACAACAGTCACCATGCGAACTTTCCTCCACGGCAGTAATGTCTCAAACAGTCTACGCTTTGATCGTTCCCTGGGAGACCAGTAGTAGTTTCCGAAGAACATCTGGAGGCATTCTGTAATCTGTGGACTATCAGAGTGTTGATGAAATACAGAAATTGCATCGGGATAGAATACAACAGTCACCATGCGAACTTTCCTCCACGGCAGTAATGTCACAGACAGTCTACGCTTTGATCGTTCCCTGGGAGACCAGTAGTAGTTTCCGATGAACATCTGGAGGCATTCTGTAATCTGTGGACTATCAGAGTGTTGTGAAACACAGAAATTGCATCGGGATTGAATACAACAGTCACCATGCGCACTTTCCTCCACGAGAGTTATGTCTCAAACAGTCTACGCTTTGATCGTTCCCTGAAAGTCCAGTAGTAGTTTCCGATGCACATCTGGTGGCATTCTGTAATCTGTAGATTGTCAGAGTGTTGATGATGCACAGAAATAGCATCGGGATTGAATACAACAGTCACCATGCGAACTTTCCTCCACGGGAGTAATGTCTCAAACAGTCTACGATTTGATCGTTCCCTGGTAGGCCAGTAGTAGTTTCCGATGCACATCTGGAGGCATTCTGTAATCTGTGGACTATCAGAGTCTTGATGAAAAACAGAAATTGCATCGGGATTGTATACAACAGTCACCATGCGCACTTTCCTCCATGGGAGTAATGTCTCTAACAGTCTACGCTTCGATCGTTCCCTGGAAGACCAGTAGTAGTTTCCGATGCTCATCTGGAGGCTTTCCGTAATTTGTGGACTATGAGAGTGTTGATGAAACACAGAAATTGCATCGGGATAGAATACAACAGTCACCATGTGAACTTTCCTCCACGGCAGTAATGTCACAGACAGTCTACGCTTTGATCGTTCCCTGGGAGACCAGTAGTAGTTTCCGATGAACATCTGGAGGCATTCTGTAATCTGTGGACTATCAGAGTGTTGTGAAACACAGAAATTGCATCGGGATTGAATACAACAGTCACCATGCGCACTTTCCTCCAAGGGAGTAATGTCTCAAACAGTCTACGCTTTGATCGTTCCCTGGAAGAAAAGTAGTAGTTTCCGATGCACATCTGGAGTCATTCTGTAATCTGTGGACTATCCGAGTGTTGATGAAACACAGAAATTGCATCGGGATTGAATACAACAGTCACCATGCGAACTTTCTTCCATGGGAGTAATGTCTCAAACAGTCTACGATTTCATCGTTCCCTGGAAGACCAGTAGTAGTTTCCGATGCACATCTGGAGGCATTCTGTAATCTAAGGAGTATCAGAGTGTTGATGAATCACAGAAATTGCATCTGGATTGATTACAACAGTCACCATGCGAACTTTCCTCCATGGGAGTAATTCTCAAACAGTCTCCGCTTTGATCGTTCCCTGGAAGACCAGTAGTAGTTCCCGATGCACATCTGGTGGCATTCGGAAATCTGTGGACTATCAGAGTGTTGATGAAACACAGAAATTGCATCGGGATTGAATACAACTGTCACCATGCTCACTTTCCTTCATGGAAGTAGTGTCACAAACACTCTACACTTTCATCGTTCCCTGGAAGCCCAGTAGTATTTCCGATGCACATCTGGAGGCATTCTGTAATCTGTGGACTATCAGAGTGTCGATGAAACACAGAAATTGCATAGGGATTGAATACAACAGTCACCATGCGCAACTACCTCCACGGGAGTAATGTCTCAAACAGTCTACGCTTTGATCGTTCCCTGGAAGACCAGTAGTACTTTCCGATGTTCATCTGGAGGCTTTCCGTAATTTGTGGACTATCAGAGTGTTGATGAAACACAGAAATTGCATCGGGATAGAATACAATAGTCACCATGCGAACTTTCCTCCACGGCAGTAATGTCTCTAACAGTCTACGCTTTGATCGTTCCCTGGGAGACCAGTAGTAGTTTCCGATGAACATCTGGAGGCATTCTGTAATCTGTGGACTATCAGAGTGTTGTGAAACACAGAAATTGCATCAGGATTGAATACAACAGTCACCATGCGCACTTTCCTCCATGGGAGTAATGTCTCAAACAGTCTACGCTTTGATCGTTCCCTGTAGGACCAGCAGTACTTTCCGATGCACATCTGGAGACTTTCCGTAAACTGTGGACTATCAGAGTGTTGATGAAGCACAGAAATTGCATCGGGATTGAATACAACAGTCACCATGCGCACTTTCCTCCATGAGAGTAATGTCTCAAACAGTCTACGTTTGATCGTACCCTGAAAGACCAGTAGTAGTTTCCGATACACATCTGGTGGCATTCTGTAATCTGTAGACTGTCAGAGTGTTGATGAAGCACAGAAATAGCATCGGGATTGAATACAACAGTCACCATGCGCACTTTCCTCCACGGGAGTAATGTCTCAAACAGTCTACGATTTGATCGTTCCCTGGAAGACCAGTAGTAGTTTCCGATGCACATCTGGAGGCATTCTGTAATCTATGGAGTATCAGAGTGTTGATGAAACACAGAAATTTCATCGGGATAGAATACAACAGTCACCATGCGAACTTTCCTCCACGGCAGTAATGTCTCAAACAGTCTACGCTTTGATCGTTCCCTGGGAGACCAGTAGTAGTTTCCGAAGAACATCTGGAGGCATTCTGTAATCTGTGGACTATCAGAGTGTTGATGAAATACAGAAATTGCATCGGGATAGAATACAACAGTCACCATGCGAACTTTCCTCCACGGCAGTAATGTCACAGACAGTCTACGCTTTGATCGTTCCCTGGGAGACCAGTAGTAGTTTCCGATGAACATCTGGAGGCATTCTGTAATCTGTGGACTATCAGAGTGTTGTGAAACACAGGAATTGCATCGGGATTGAATACAACAGTCACCATGCGCACTTTCCTCCACGGGAGTAATGTCTCAAACAGTCTACGCTTTGATCGTTCCCTGAAAGTCCAGTAGTAGTTTCCGATGCACATCTGGTGGCATTCTGTAATCTGTAGATTGTCAGAGTGTTGATGAAGCACAGAAATAGCATCGGGATTGAATACAACAGTCACCATGCGAACTTTCCTCCACGGGAGTAATGTCTCAAACAGTCTACGATTTGATCGTTCCCTGGAAGACCAGTAGTAGTTTCCGATGCACATCTGGAGGCATTCTGTAATCTGTGGACTATCAGAGTCTTGATGAAACACAGAAATTGCATCGGGATTGTATACAACAGTCACCATGCGCACTATCCTCCATGGGAGTAATGTCTCTAACAGTCTACGCTTCGATCGTTCCCTGGAAGACCAGTAGTAGTTTCCGATGCTCATCTGGAGGCTTTCCGCAATTTGTGGACTATGAGAGTGTTGATGAAACACAGAAATTGCATCGGGATAGAATACAACAGTCACCATGTGAACTTTCCTCCACGGCAGTAATGTCACAGACAGTCTACGCTTTGATCGTTCCCTGGGAGACCAGTAGTAGTTTCCGATGAACATCTGGAGGCATTCTGTAATCTGTGGACTATCAGAGTGTTGTGAAACACAGAAATTGCAATCGGGATTGAATACAACAGTCACCATGCGCACTTTCCTCCAAGGGAGTAATGTCTCAAACAGTCTACGCTTTGATCGTTCCCTGGAAGAAAAGTAGTAGTTTCCGATGCACATCTGGAGTCATTCTGTAATCTGTGGACTATCCGAGTGTTGATGAAACACAGAAATTGCATCGGGATTGAATACAACAGTCACCATGCGAACTTTCTTCCATGGGAGAAATGTCTCAAACAGTCTACGATTTCATCGTTCCCTGGAAGACCAGTAGTAGCTTCCGATGCACATCTGGAGGCATTCTGTAATCTAAGGAGTATCAGAGTGTTGATGAAACACAGAAATTGCATCTGGATTGATTACAACAGTCACCATGCGAACTTTCCTCCATGGGAGTAATTCTCAAACAGTCTCCGCTTTGATCGTTCCCTGGAAGACCAGTAGTAGTTTCCGATGCACATCTGGTGGCATTCGGAAATCTGTGGACTATCAGAGTGTTGATGAAACACAGAAATTGCATAGGGATTGAATACAACAGTCACCATGCGCAACTACCTCCACGGGAGTAATGTCTCTAACAGTCTACGCTTTGATAGTTCCCTGGAAGCCCAGTAGTAGTTTCCGATGCACATCTGGAGGCATTCTGTAACTGTGGACTATCAGAGTGTTGATGAAACACAGAAATTGCATCGGGATTGAATACAACAGTCACCATGCTCACTTTCCTTCATGGAAGTAATGTCACAAACACTCTACACTTTCATCGTTCCCTGGAAGCCCAGTAGTATTTCCGATGCACATCTGGAGGCATTCTGTAATCTGTGGACTATCAGAGTGTTGATGAAACACAGAAATTGCATAGGGATTGAATACAACAGTCACCATGCGCAACTACCTCCACGGGAGTAATGTCTCAAACAGTCTACGCTTTGATCGTTCCCTGGAAGACCAGTAGTACTTTCCGATGTTCATCTGGAGGCTTTCCGTAATTTGTGGACTATCAGAGTGTTGATGAAACACAGAAATTGCATCGGGATAGAATACAATAGTCACCATGCGAACTTTCCTCCACGGCAGTAATGTCTCTAACAGTCTACGCTTTGATCGTTCCCTGGGAGACCAGTAGTAGTTTCCGATGAACATCTGGAGGCATTCTGTAATCTGTGGACTATCAGAGTGTTGTGAAACACAGAAATTGCATCGGGATTCAATACAACAGTCACCATGCGCACTTTCCTCCACGGGAGTAATGTCTCAAACAGTCTACGCTTTGATCGTTCCCTGTAGGACCAGCAGTACTTTCCGATGCACATCTGGAGACTTTCCGTAAACTGTGGACTATCAGAGTGTTGATGAAGCACAGAAATTGCATCGGGATTGAATACAACAGTCACCATGCGCACTTTCCTCCATGAGAGTAATGTCTCAAACAGTCTACGTTTGATCGTACCCTGAAAGACCAGTAGTAGTTTCCGATACACATCTGGTGGCATTCTGTAATCTGTAGACTGTCAGAGTGTTGATGAAGCACAGAAATAGCATCGGGATTGAATACAACAGTCACCATGCGCACTTTCCTCCACGGGAGTAATGTCTCAAACAGTCTACGATTTGATCGTTCCCTGGAAGACCAGTAGTAGTTTCCGATGCACATCTGGAGGCATTCTGTAATCTAAGGAGTATCAGAGTGTTGATGAAACACAGAAATTGCATCTGGATTGATTACAACAGTCACCATGCGAACTTTCCTCCATGGGAGTAATTCTCAAACAGTCTCCGCTTTGATCGTTCCCTGGAAGACCAGTAGTAGTTTCCGATGCACATCTGGTGGCATTCGGAAATCTGTGGACTATCAGAGTGTTGATGAAACACAGAAATTGCATAGGGATTGAATACAACAGTCACCATGCGCAACTACCTCCACGGGAGTAATGTCTCTAACAGTCTACGCTTTGATAGTTCCCTGGAAGCCCAGTAGTAGTTTCCGATGCACATCTGGAGGCATTCTGTAACTGTGGACTATCAGAGTGTTGATGAAACACAGAAATTGCATCGGGATTGAATACAACAGTCACCATGCTCACTTTCCTTCATGGAAGTAATGTCACAAACACTCTACACTTTCATCGTTCCCTGGAAGCCCAGTAGTATTTCCGATGCACATCTGGAGGCATTCTGTAATCTGTGGACTATCAGAGTGTTGATGAAACACAGAAATTGCATAGGGATTGAATACAACAGTCACCATGCGCAACTACCTCCACGGGAGTAATGTCTCAAACAGTCTACGCTTTGATCGTTCCCTGGAAGACCAGTAGTACTTTCCGATGTTCATCTGGAGGCTTTCCGTAATTTGTGGACTATCAGAGTGTTGATGAAACACAGAAATTGCATCGGGATAGAATACAATAGTCACCATGCGAACTTTCCTCCACGGCAGTAATGTCTCTAACAGTCTACGCTTTGATCGTTCCCTGGGAGACCAGTAGTAGTTTCCGATGAACATCTGGAGGCATTCTGTAATCTGTGGACTATCAGAGTGTTGTGAAACACAGAAATTGCATCGGGATTGAATACAACAGTCACCATGCGCACTTTCTTCCACGGGAGTAATGTCTCAAACAGTCTACGCTTTGATCGTTGCCTGTAGGACCAGCAGTACTTTCCGATGCACATCTGGAGACTTTCCGTAAACTGTGGACTATCAGAGTGTTGATGAAGCACAGAAATTGCATCGGGATTGAATACAACAGTCACCATGCGCACTTTCCTCCATGAGAGTAATGTCTCAAACAGTCTACGTTTGATCGTACCCTGAAAGACCAGTAGTAGTTTCCGATACACATCTGGTGGCATTCTGTAATCTGTAGACTGTCAGAGTGTTGATGAAGCACAGAAATAGCATCGGGATTGAATACAACAGTCACCATGCGCACTTTCCTCCACGGGAGTAATGTCTCAAACAGTCTACGATTTGATCGTTCCCTGGAAGACCAGTAGTAGTTTCCGATGCACATCTGGAGGCATTCTGTAATCTAAGGAGTATCAGAGTGTTGATGAAACACAGAAATTTCATCGGGATAGAATACAACAGTCACCATGCGAACTTTCCTCCACGGCAGTAATGTCTCAAACAGTCTACGCTTTGATCGTTCCCTGGGAGACCAGTAGTAGTTTCCGAAGAACATCTGGAGGCATTCTGTAAACTGTGGACTATCAGAGTGTTGATGAAATACAGAAATTGCATCGGGATAGAATACAACAGTCACCATGCGAACTTTCCTCCACGGCAGTAATGTCACAGACAGTCTACGCTTTGATCGTTCCCTGGGAGACCAGTAGTAGTTTCCGATGAACATCTGGAGGCATTCTGTAATCTGTGGACTATCAGAGTGTTGTGAAACACAGAAATTGCATCGGGATTGAATACAACAGTCACCATGCGCACTTTCCTCCACGGGAGTAATGTCTCAAACAGTCTACGCTTTGATCGTTCCCTGAAAGTCCAGTAGTAGTTTCCGATGCACATCTGGTGGCATTCTGTAATCTGTAGATTGTCAGAGTGTTGATGAAGCACAGAAATAGCATCGGGATTGAATACAACAGTCACCATGCGAACTTTCCTCCACGGGAGTAATGTCTCAAACAGTCTACGATTTGATCGTTCCCTGGAAGACCAGTAGTAGTTTCCGATGCACATCTGGAGGCATTCTGTAATCTGTGGACTATCAGAGTCTTGATGAAACGCAGAAATTGCATCGGGATTGTATACAACAGTCACCATGCGCACTTTCCTCCATGGGAGTAATGTCTCTAACAGTCTACGCTTCGATTGTTCCCTGGAAGACCAGTAGTAGTTTCCGATGCTTATCTGGAGGCTTTCCGTAATTTGTGGACTATGAGAGTGTTGATGAAACACAGAAATTGCATCGGGATAGAATACAACAGTCACCATGTGAATTTTCCTCCACGGCAGTAATGTCACAGACAGTCTACGCTTTGATCGTTCCCTGGGAGACCAGTAGTAGTTTCCGATGAACATCTGGAGGCATTCTGTAATCTGTGGACTATCAGAGTGTTGTGAAACACAGAAATTGCATCGGGATTGAATACAACAGTCACCATGCGCACTTTCCTCCAAGGGAGTAATGTCTCAAACAGTCTACGCTTTGATCGTTCCCTGGAAGAAAAGTAGTAGTTTCCGATGCACATCTTTAGTCATTCTGTAATCTGTGGACTATCCGAGTGTTGATGAAA
Organism: Schistocerca gregaria; assembly: GCF_023897955.1. Taxonomy (NCBI): domain Eukaryota; kingdom Metazoa; phylum Arthropoda; class Insecta; order Orthoptera; family Acrididae; genus Schistocerca; species Schistocerca gregaria. The sequence goes on along the minus strand of NW_026061775.1, from coordinate 6,195,948 downwards.
CACAGAAATTGCATCGGGATTGAATACAACAGTCACCATGCGAACTTTCTTCCATGGGAGTAATGTCTCAAACAGTCTACGATTTCATCGTTCCCTGGAAGACCAGTAGTAGTTTCCGATGCACATCTGGAGGCATTCTGTAATCTAAGGAGTATCAGAGTGTTGATGAAACACAGAAATTGCATCTGGATTGATTACAACAGTCACCATGCGAACTTTCCTCCATTGGAGTAACTCTCAAACAGTCTCCGCTTTGATCGTTAACTGGAAGACCTGTAGTAGTTTCCGATGCACATCTGGTGGCATTCGGAAATCTGTGGACTATCAGAGTGTTGATGATACACAGAAATTGCATAGGGATTGAATACAACAGTCACCATGCGCAACTACCTCCACGGGAGTAATGTCTCTAACAGTCTACGCTTTGATAGTTCCCTGGAAGCCCAGTAGTAGTTTCCGATGCACATCTGGAGGCATTCTGTAACTGTGGACTATCAGAGTGTTGATGAAACACAGAAATTGCATCTGGATTGAATACAACAGTCACCATGCTCACTTTCCTTCATGGAAGTAATGTCACAAACACTCTACACTTTCATCGTTCCCTGGAAGCCCAGTAGTATTTCCGATGCACATCTGGAGGCATTCTGTAATCTGTGGACTATCAGAGTGTTGATGAAACACAGAAATTGCATAGGGATTGAATACAACAGTCACCATGCGCAACTACCTCCACGGGAGTAATGTCTCAAACAGTCTACGCTTTGATCGTTCCCTGGAAGACCAGTAGTACTTTCCGATGCTCATCTGGAGGCTTTCCGTAATTTGTGGACTATCAGAGTGTTGATGAAACACAGAAATTGCATCGGGATAGAATACAATAGTCACCATGCGAACTTTCCTCCACGGCAGTAATGTCTCTAACAGTCTACGCTTTGATCGTTCCCTGGGAGACCAGTAGTACTTTCCGATGAACATCTGGAGGCATTCTGTAATCTGTGGACTATCAGAGTGTTGTGAAACACAGAATTTGCATCGGGATTGAATACAACAGTCACCATGCGCACTTTCCTCCACGGGAGTAATGTCTCAAACAGTCTACGCTTTGATCGTTCCCTGTAGGACCAGCAGTACATTCCGATGCACATCTGGAGACTTTCCGTAAACTGTGGACTATCAGAGTGTTGATGAAGCACAGAAATTGCATCGGGATTGAATACAACAGTCACCATGCGCACTTTCTCCCATGAGAGTAATGTCTCAAACAGTCTACGTTTGATCGTACCCTGGAAGACCAGTAGTAGTTTCCGATGCACATCTGGAGGCATTCAGTAATCTGCGGACTATCAGAGTGTTGATGAAACACAGAAATTGCATCGGGATTGAATACAACACTCACCATGCTCACTTTCCTTCATGGAAGTAATGTCTCAAACACTCTACGCCTTCATCGTTCCCTGGAAGCCCAGTAGTAGTTTCCGATGCACATCTGGAGGCATTCTGTAATCTGTGGACTATCAGAGTCTTGATGAAACACAGAAATTGCGTCGGGATTGTATACAACAGTCACCATGCGCACTTTCCTCCATGGGAGTAATGTCTCTAACAGTCTACGCTTCGATCGTTCCGTGGAAGACCAGTAGTAGTCTCCAATGCTCATCTGGAGGCTTTCCGTAATTTGTGGACTATCAGAGTGTTGATGAAACACAGAAATTGCATCGGGATAGATTACAACAGTCACCATGCGAACTTTCCTCCACGGCAGTAATGTCACAGACATTCTACGCTTTGATCGTTCCCTGGGAGACCAGTAGTAGTTTCCGAAGAACATCTGGAGGCATTCTGTAATCTGTGGACTATCAGAGTGTTGATGAAATACAGAAATTGCATCGGGATAGAATACAACAGTCACCATGCGAACTTTCCTCCACGGCAGTAATGTCACAGACAGTCTACGCTTTGATCGTTCCCTGGGAGACCAGTAGTAGTTTCCGATGAACATCTGGAGGCATTCTGTAATCTGTGGACTATCAGAGTGTTGTGAAACACAGAAATTGCATCGGGATTGAATACAACAGTCACCATGCGCACTTTCCTCCACGGGAGTAATGTCTCAAACAGTCTACGCTTTGATCGTTCCCTGAAAGTCCAGTAGTAGTTTCCGATGCACATCTGGTGGCATTCTGTAATCTGTAGATTGTCAGAGTGTTGATGAAGCACAGAAATAGCATCGGGATTGAATACAACAGTCACCATGCGAACTTTCCTCCACGGGAGTAATGTCTCAAACAGTCTACGATTTGATCGTTCCCTGGAAGACCAGTAGTAGTTTCCGATGCACATCTGGAGGCATTCTGTAATCTGTGGACTATCAGAGTCTTGATGAAACACAGAAATTGCATCGGGATTGTATACAACAGTCACCATGCGCACTTTCCTCCATGTGAGTAATGTCTCTAACAGTCTACGCTTCGATCGTTCCCTGGAAGACCAGTAGTAGTTTCCGATGCTCATCTGGAGGCTTTCCGTAATTTGTGGACTATGAGAGTGTTGATGAAACACAGAAATTGCATCGGGATAGAATACAACAGTCACCATGTGAACTTTCCTCCACGGCAGTAATGTCACAGACAGTCTACGCTTTGATCGTTCCCTGGGAGACCAGTATTAGTTTCCGATGAACATCTGGAGGCATTCTGTTATCTGTGGACTATCAGAGTGTTGTGAAACACAGAAATTGCATCGGGATTGAATACAACAGTCACCATGCGCACTTTCCTCCAAGGGAGTAATGTCTCAAACAGTCTACGCTTTGATCGTTCCCTGGAAGAAAAGTAGTAGTTTCCGATGCACATCTTTAGTCATTCTGTAATCTGTGGACTATCCGAGTGTTGATGAAACACAGAAATTGCATCGGGATTGAATACAACAGTCACCATGCGAACTTTCTTCCATGGGAGTAATGTCTCAAACAGTCTACGATTTCATCGTTCCCTGGAAGACCAGTAGTAGTTTCCGATGCACATCTGGAGGCATTCTGTAATCTAAGGAGTATCAGAGTGTTGATGAAACACAGAAATTGCATCTGGATTGATTACAACAGTCACCATGCGAACTTTCCTCCATGGGAGTAATTCTCAAACAGTCTCCGCTTTGATCGTTCCCTGGAAGACCAGTAGTAGTTTCCGATGCACATCTGGTGGCATTCGGAAATCTGTGGACTATCAGAGTGTTGATGAAACACAGAAATTGCATAGGGATTGAATACAACAGTCAGCATGCGCAACTACCTCCACGGGAGTAATGTCTCTAACAGTCTACGCTTTGATAGTTCCCTGGAAGCCCAGTAGTAGTTTCCGATGCACATCTGGAGGCATTCTGTAACTGTGGACTATCAGAGTGTTGATGAAACACAGAAATTGCATCGGGATTGAATACAACAGTCACCATGCTCACTTTCCTTCATGGAAGTAATGTCACAAACACTCTACACTTTCATCGTTCCCTGGAAGCCCAGTAGTATTTCCGATGCACATCTGGAGGCATTCTGTAATCTGTGGACTATCAGAGTGTTGATGAAACACAGAAATTGCATAGGGATTGAATACAACAGTCACCATGCGCAACTACCTCCACGGGAGTAATGTCTCAAACAGTCTACGCTTTGATCGTTCCCTGTAGGACCAGCAGCACTTTCCGATGCACATCTGGAGACTTTCCGTAAACTGTGGACTATCAGAGTGTTGATGAAGCACAGAAATTGCATCGGGATTGAATACAACAGTCACCATGCGAACTTTCTTCCATGGGAGTAATGTCTCAAACAGTCTACGATTTGATCGATCCCTGGAAGACCAGTAGTAGTTTCCGATGCACATCTGGTGGCATTCTGTAATCTGTGGACTATCAGAGTGTTGATGAAACACAGAAATTGCATAGGGATTGACTACAACAGTCACCATGTTCAACTACCTCCACGGGAGTAATATCTCAAACAGTCTACGCTTTGATCGTTCCCTGGAAGACCAGTAGTAGTTTCCGATGCACATCTGGTGGCATTCTGTAATCTGTAGACTATCAGAGTGTTGATGAAACACAGATATTGCATCGGGATTGAATACAACAGTCACCATGCCCACTTTCATCCACGGGAGTAATGTCTCAAACAGTCTACGCTTTGATCGTTCCCTGAAAGACCAGTAGTAGTTTCCGATGCACATCTGGTGGCATTCTGTAATGTGTAGACTGTCAGAGTGTTGATGAAACACAGAAATTGCATCGGGATTGAATACAACAGTCACCATGAGCACTATCCTCCATGCGAGAAATGTCTCTAAGAGTCTACGCTTTGATCGTTCGCTGGAAGACCAGTAGTAGTTTCCGATGCACATATGGATGCTTTCTGTAATCTGTGGACTATCAGATTGTTGATGAAACACAGATATTGCATCGGGATTGAATACAACAGTCACCATGCGCGCTTTCCTCCATGGGAGTAATTCTCAAACAGTCTCCGCTTTGATCGTTCCCTGGAAGACCAGTAGTAGTTTCCGATGCACATTTGGTGGCATTCTGTAATCTGTAGACTATCAGAGTGTTGATGGAACACAGATATTGCATCGAGATTGAATACAACAGTCACCATGCGCACTTCCCACCATGGGAGTAATGACTCTAACAGCCTACGCTTTGATCGTTCCCTGGAAGACCAGTAGTAGTTACAGATGCACATCTGGATGCATTCTGTAATCTGTGGACTATCAGAGTGTTGATGAAACACAGATATTGCATCGGGATTGAATACAACAGTCACCATGCGAACTTTCCTCCGTGGGAGTAATTCTCAAACAGTCTCCGCTTTGATCGTTCCCTGGAAGACCAGTAGTAGTCTCCGATGCACATCTGGTGGCATTCTGTAATCTGTGGACTATCAGAGTGTTGATGAAACACAGAAATTGCATCGGGATTGAATACATCAGTCACCATGCGCACTTTCCTCCATGGGAGTAATGTCGTTAACAGTCTACGCTTCGATCGTTCCCTGGAAGACCAGTAGTACTTTCCGATGCTCATCTGGAGGCTTTCCGTATTTTGTGGACTATCAGAGTGTTGATGAAAGACAGAAATTGCATCGGGATAGAATACAATAGTCATCATGCGAACTTTCCTCCACCGCAGTAATGTCTCAAACAGTCTACGCTTTGATCGTTCCCTGGGAGACCAGTAGTAGTTTCCGATGAACATCTGGAGGCATTCTGTAATCTGTGGACTATCAGAGTGTTGTGAAACACAGAAATTGCATCGGGATTGAATACAACATTCACCATGCGCACTTTCCTCCACGGGAGTAATGTCTCAAACAGTCTACGCTTTGATCGTTCCATGCAAGACCAGTAGTAGTTTCCGATGCACATCTGGTGGCATTCTGTAATCTGTAGACTGTCAGAGTGTTGATGAAACACAGAAATTGCATCGGGATTGAATACAACAGTCACCATGCGCACTTTCCTCCACGGGAGTAATGTCTCAAACAGTCTACGCTTTGATCGTTCCCTGTAGGACCAGCAGTACTTTCCGATGCACATCTGGAGACTTTCCGTAAACTGTGGACTATCAGAGTGTTGATGAAGCACAGAAATTGCATCGGGATTGAATACAACAGTCACCATGCGCACTTTCCTCTATGGGAGTAATGTCTCAAACAGTCTACGTTTGATCGTACCCTGGAAGACCAGTAGTAGTTTCCGATGCACATCTGGAGGCATTCTGTAATCTCTGGACTATCAGAGTGTTGATGAAACACAGAAATTGCATCGGGATTGAATACAACACTCACCATGCTCACTTTCCTTCATGGAAGTAATGTCGCAAACACTCTGCGCTTTCATCGTCCCCTGGAAGCCCAGTAGTAGTTGCCGATGCACATCTGGAGGCATTCTGTAATCTGTGGACTATCAGAGTCTTGATGAAACACAGAAATTGCATCGGGATTGTATACAACAGTCACCATGCGCACTTTCCTCCATGGGAGTAATGTCTCTAACAGTCTACGCTTCGATCGTTCCCTGGAAGACCAGTAGTAGTCTCCGATGCTCATCTGGAGGCTTTCCGTAATTTGTGGACTATCAGAGTGTTGATGAAACACAGAAATTGCATCGGGATAGAATACAACAGTCACCATGCGAACTTTCCTCCACGGCAGTAATGTCACAGATATTCTACGCTTTGATCGTTCCCTGGGAGACCAGTAGTAGTTTCCGATGAACATCTGGAGGCATTCTGTAATCTGTGGACTATCAGAGTGTTGTGAAACACAGAAATTACATCGGGATTGAGTACAACAGTCACCATGCGCACTTTCCTCCACGGGAGTAATGTCTCAAACAGTCTACGCTTTGATCGTTCCCTGAAAGACCAGTAGTAGTTTCCGATGCACATCTGGTGGCATTCTGTAATCTGTAGACTATCAGAGTGTTGATGAAGCACAGAAATAGCATCGGGATTGAATACAACAGTCACCATGCGCACTTTCCTTCACGGGAGTAATGTCTCAAAGAGTCTACGATTTGATCGTTCCCTGGAAGACCAGTAGTAGTTTCCGATGCACATCTGGAGGCATTCTGTAATCTAAGGAGTATCAGAGTGTTGATGAAACACAGAAATTTCATCGGGATAGAGTACAACAGTCACCATGCGAACTTTCCTCCACGGCAGTAATGTCTCAAGCAGTCTACGCTTTGATCGTTCCCTGGGAGACCAGTAGTAGTTTCCGAAGAACATCTGGAGGCATTCTGTAATCTGTGGACTATCAGAGTGTTGTGAAACACAGAAATTGCATCGGGATTGAATACAACATTCACCATGCTCACTTTCCTTCATGGGAGTAATGTCTTAAACACTCTACGCTTTGATCGTTCCCTGGAAGACCAGTAGTAGTTTCCGATGCTCATCTGGAGGCTTTCCGTAATTTGTGGACTATCAGAGTGTTGATGAAACACAGAAATTGCATCGGGATAGAATACAACAGTCACCATGCGAACTTTCCTCCACGGCAGTAATGTCACAGACAGTCTACGCTTTGATCGTTCCCTGGGAGACCAGTAGTAGTTTCCGATGAACATCTGGAGGCATTCTGTAATCTGTGGACTATCAGAGTGTTGTGAAACACAGAAATTGCATCGGGATTGAATACAACAGTCACCATGCGCACTTTCCTCCACGGGAGTAATGTCTCAAACAGTCTACGCTTTTATCGTTCCCTGAAAGTCCAGTAGTAGTTTCCGATGCACATCTGGTGGCATTCTGTAATCTGTAGATTGTCAGAGTGTTGATGAAGCACAGAAATAGCATCGGGATTGAATACAACAGTCACCATGCGAACTTTCCTCCACGGGAGTAATGTCTGAAACAGTCTACGATTTGATCGTTCCCTGGAAGACCAGTAGTAGTTTCCGATGCACATCTGGAGGCATTCTGTAATCTGTGGACTATCAGAGTCTTGATGAAACACAGAAATTGCATCGGGATTGTATACAACAGTCACCATGCGCACTTTCCTCCATGGGAGTAATGTCTCTAACAGTCTACGCTTCGATCGTTCCCTGGAAGACCAGTAGTAGTTTCCGATGCTCATCTGGAGGCTTTCCGTAATTTGTGGACTATGAGAGTGTTGATGAAACACAGAAATTGCATCGGGATAGAATACAACAGTCACCATGTGAACTTTCCTCCACGGCAGTAATGTCACAGACAGTCTACGCTTTGATCGTTCCCTGGGAGACCAGTAGTAGTTTCCGATGAACATCTGGAGGCATTCTGTAATCTGTGGACTATCAGAGTGTTGTGAAACACAGAAATTGCATCGGGATTGAATACAACAGTCACCATGCGCACTTTCCTCCAAGGGAGTAATGTCTCAAACAGTCTACGCTTTGATCATTCCCTGGAAGACCAGTAGTAGTTTCCGATGTACATCTGGAGTCATTCTGTAATCTGTGGACTATCCGAGTGTTGATGAAACACAGAAATTGCATCGGGATTGAATACAACAGTCACCATGCGTAGTTTCTTCCATGGGAGTAATGTCTCAAACAGTCTACGATTTGATCGTTCCCTGGAAGACCAGTAGTAGTTTCCGATGCACATCTGGAGGCATTCTGTAATCTAAGGAGTATCAGAGTGTTGATGAAACACAGAAATTGCATCTGGATTGATTACAACAGTCACCATGCGAACTTTCCTCCATGGGAGTAATTCTCAAACAGTCTCCGCTTTGATCGTTCCCTGGAAGACCAGTAGTAGTTTCCGATGCACATCTGGTGGCATTCTGAAATCTGTGGACTATCAGAGTGTTGATGAAACACAGAAATTGCATAGGGATTGAATACAACAGTCACCATGCGCAACTACCCCCACGGGAGTAATGTCTCTAACAGTCTACGCTTCGATAGTTCCCTGGAAGACCAGTAGTAGTTTCCGATGCACATCTGGAGGCATTCTGTAACTGTGGACTATCAGACTGTTGATGAAACACAGAAATTGCATCGGGATTGAATACAACAGTCACCATGCTCACTTTCCTTCATGGAAGTAATGTCTCAAACACTCTACACTTTCATCGTTCCCTGGAAGCCCAGTAGTATTTCCGATGCACATCTGGAGGCATTCTGTAATCTGTGGACTATCAGAGTGTTGATGAAACACAGAAATTGCATAGGGATTGAATACAACAGTCACCATGCGCAACTACCTCCATTGGAGTAATGTCTCAAACAGTCTACGCTTTGATCGTTCCCTGGAAGACCAGTAGTAGTTTCCGATGCACATCTGGTGGCATTCTGTAATCTGTAGACTATCAGAGAGTTGATGAAACACAGATATTGCATCGGGATTGAATACAACAGTCACCATGCGCACTTTCATCCACGGGAGTAATGTCTCGAACAGTCTACGCTTTGATAGTTCCCTGAAAGACCAGTAGTAGTTTCCGATGCACATCTGGTGGCATTCTGTAATCTGTAGACTGTCAGAGTGTTGATGAAACACAGAAATTGCATCGGGATTGAATACAACAGTCACCATGAGCACTTTCCTCCATGCGAGAAATGTCTCTAAGAGTCTACGCTTTGATCGTTCGCTGGAAGACCAGTAGTAGTTTCCGATGCACATATGGATGCTTTCTGTAATCTGTGGACTATCAGATTGTTGATGAAACACAGATATTGCATCGGGATTGAATACAACAGTCACCATGCGCACTTTCCTCCATGGGAGTAATTCTCAAACAGTCTCCGCTTTGATCGTTCCTGGAAGACCAGTAGTAGTTTCCGATGCACATCTGGTGGCATTTTGTAATCTGTAGACTATCAGAGTGTTGATGGAACACAGATATTGCATCGGAATTGAATACAACAGTCACCATACGCACTTCCCACCATGGGAGTAATGACTCTAACAGCCTACGCTTTGATCGTTCCCTGGAAGACCAGTAGTAATTACAGATGCACATCTGGATGCTTTCTGTAATCTGTGGACTATCAGAGTGTTGTGAAACACAGAAATTGCATCGGGATTGAATACAACAGTCACCATGCGCACTTTCCTCCACGGGAGTAATATCTCAAACAGTCTACGCTTTGATCGTTCCCTGAAAGACCAGTAGTAGTTTCCGATGCACATCTGGTGGCATTCTGTAATCTGTAGACTGTCAGAGTGTTGATGAAACACAGAAATTGCATCGGGATTGAATACAACAGTCACCATGCGCACTTTCCTCCACGGGAGTAATGTCTCAAACAGTCTACGCTTTGATCGTTCCCTGTAGGACCAGCAGTACTTTCCGATGCACATCTGGAGACTTTCCGTAAACTGTGGACTATCAGAGTGTTGATGAAGCACAGAAATTGCATCGGGATTGAATACAACGGTCACCATGCGCACTTTCCTCCATGGGAGTAATGTCTCAAACAGTCTACGTTTGATCGTACCCTGGAAGACCAGTAGTAGTTTCCGATGCACATCTGGAGGCATTCAGTAATCTGTGGACTATCAGAGTGTTGATGAAACACAGATATTGAATCGGGATTGAATACAACAGTCACCATGCGCACTTTCCTCCATGGGAGTAATTCTCAAACAGTCTCCGCTTTGATCGTTCCTGGAAGACCAGTAGTAGTTTCCGATGCACATCTGGTGGCATTTTGTAATCTGTAGACTATCAGAGTGTTGATGGAACACAGATATTGCATCGGGATTGAATACAACAGTCACCATACGCACTTCCCACCATGGGAGTAATGACTCTAACAGCCTACGCTTTGATCGTTCCCTGGAAGACCAGTAGTAGTTACAGATGCACATCTGGATGCTTTCTGTAATCTGTGGACTATCAGAGTGTTGATGAAACACAGATATTGCATCGGGATTGAATACAACAGTCACCATGCGCACTTTCCTCCATGGGAGTAATGTCATTAACAGTCTACGCTTCGATCGTTCCCTGGAAGACCAGTAGTACTTTCCGATGCTCATCTGGAGGCTTTCCGTAATTTGTGGACTATCAGAGTGTTGATGAAACACAGAAATTGCATCGGGATAGAATACAATAGTCACCATGCGAACTTTCCTCCACGGCAGTAATGTCTCTAACAGTCTATGCTTTGATCGTTCCCTGGGAGACCAGTAGTAGTTTCCGATGAACATCTGGAGGCATTCTGTAATCTGTGGACTATCAGAGTGTTGTGAAACACAGAAATTGCATCGGGATTGAATACAACAGTCACCATGCGCACTTTCCTCCACGGGAGTAATGTCTCAAACAGTCTACGCTTTGATCGTTCCCTGAAAGACCAGTAGTAGTTTCCGATGCACATCTGGTGGCATTCTGTAATCTGTAGTCTGTCAGAGTGTTGATGAAACACAGAAATTGCATCGGGATTGAATACAACAGTCACCATGCGCACTTTCCTCCACGGGAGTAATGTCTCAAACAGTCTACGCTTTGATCGTTCCCTGTAGGACCAGCAGTACTTTCCGATGCACATCTGGAGACTTTCCGTAAACTGTGGACTATCAGAGTGTTGATGAAGCACAGAAATTGCATCGGGATTGAATACAACAGTCACCACGCGCACTTTCCTCCATGGGAGTAATATCTCAAACAGTCTACGTTTGATCGTACCCTGGAAGACCGGTAGTAGTTTCCGATGCACATCTGGAGGCATTCAGTAATCTGTGGACTATCAGAGTTTTGATGAAACACAGAAATTGAATCGGGATTGAATACAACAGTCACCATGCGCACTCTCCTCCATGGGAGTAATGTCTCTAACAGTCTACGCTTTGATAGTTCCCTGGAAGCCCAGTAGTACTTTCCGATGCACATCTGGAGGCATTCTGTAACTGTGGACTATCAGAGTGTTGACGAAACACAGAAATTGCATCGGGATTGAATACAACAGTCATCATGCTCACTTTCCTTCATGGAAGTAATGTCTCAAACACTCTACGCTTTCATCGTTCCCTGGAAGCCCAGTAGTAGTTTCCGATGCACATCTGGAGGCATTCTGTAATCTGTGGACTATCAGAGTCTTGATGAAACACAGAAATTGCGTCGGGATTGTATACAACAGTCACCATGCGCACTTTCCTCCATGGGAGTAATGTCTCTAACAGTCTACGCTTCGATCGTTCCCTGGAAGACCAGTAGTAGTCTCCGATGCTCATCTGGAGGCCTTCCGTAATTTGTGGACTATCAGAGTGTTGATGAAACACAGAAATTGCATCGGGATAGAATACAACAGTCACCATGCGAACTTTCCTCCACGGCAGTAATGTCACAGACATTCTACGCTTTGATCGTTCCCTGGGAGACCAGTAGTAGTTTCCGATGAACATCTGGAGGCATTCTGTAATCTGTGGACTATCAGAGTGTTGTGAAAAACAGAAATTGGATCGGGATTGAATACAACAGTCACCATGCGCACTTTCCTCCACGGGAGTAATGTCTCAAACAGTCTACGCTTTGATCGTTCCCTGAAAGATCAGTAGTAGTTTCCGATGCACATCTGGTGGCATTCTGTAATCTGTAGACTGTCAGAGTGTTGATGAAGCACAGAAATAGCATCGGGATAGAATACTACAGTCACCATGCGAACTTTCCTCCACGGCAGTAATGTCTCAAACAGTCTACGCTTTGATCGTTCCCTGGGAGACCAGTAGTAGTTTCCGAAGAACATCTGGAGGCATTCTGTAATCTGTGGACTATCAGAGTCTTGATGAAACACAGAAATTGCATCGGGATTGTATACAACAGTCACCATGCGCACTTTCCTCCACGGGAGTAATGTCTCAAACAGTCTACGCTTCGATCGTTAACTGGAAGACCAGTAGTAGTTTCCGATGCTCATCTGGTGGCATTCTGTAATCTGTAGATTATCAGAGTGTTGATGAAGCACAGAAATAGCATCAGTATTGAATACAACAGTCACCATGCGCACTTTCCTCCACGGGAGTAATGTCTCAAACAGTCTACGATTTAGTCGTTCCCTGGAAGACCAGTAGTAGTTTCCGATGCACATCTGGAGGCATTCTGTAATCTGTGGACTATCAGAGTCTTGATGAAACACAGAAATTGCATCTGGATTGTATACAACAGTCACCATGCGCACTTTCCTCCATGGGAGTAATGTCTCTAACAGTCTACGCTTCGATCGTTCCCTGGAAGACCAGTAGTAGTTTCCGATGCTCATCTGGAGGCTTTCCGTAATTTGTGGACTATCAGAGTGTTGATGAAACACAGTAATTGCATCGGGATAGAATACAACAGTCACCATGCGAACTTTCCTCCACGGCAGTAATGTCACAGACAGTCTACGCTTTGATCGTTCCCTGGGAGACCAGTAGTAGTTTCCGATGAACATCTGGAGGCATTCTGTAATCTGTGGACTATCAGAGTGTTGTGAAACACAGAAATTGCATCGGGATTGAATACAACAGTCACCATGCGAACTTTCTTCCATGGGAGTAATGTCTCAAACAGTCTACGATTTGATCGTTCCCTGGAAGACCAGTAGTAGTTTCCGATGCACATCTGTAGGCATTCTGTAATCTAAGGAGTATCAGAGTGTTGATGAAACACAGAAATTGCATCGGGATTGAATACAACAGTCACCATGCGCAACTACCTCCACGGGAGTAATGTCTCTAACAGTCTACGCTTTGATAGTTCCCTGGAAGCCCAGTAGTACTTTCCGATGCACATCTGGAGGCATTCTGTAACTGTGGACTATCAGAGTGTTGATGAAACACAGAAATTGCATCGGGATTGAATACAACAGTCACCATGCTCACTTTCCTTCATGGAAGTAATGTCTCAAACACTCTACGCTTTCATCGTTTCCTGGAAGCCCAGTAGTATTTCCGATGCACATCTGGAGGCATTCTGTAATCTGTGGACTATCAGAGTGTTGATGAAACACAGAAATGCATAGGGATTGAATACAACAGTCACCATGCGCAACTACCTCCACGGGAGTAATGTCTCAAACAGTCTACGCTTTGATCGTTCCCTGGAAGACCAGTAGTAGTTTCCGATGCACATCTGGTGGCATTCTGTAATCTGTAGACTATCAGAGTGTTGATGAAACACAGATATTGCATCGGGATTGAATACAACAGTCACCATGCGCACTTTCATCCACGGGAGTAATGTCTCAAACAGTCTACGCTTTGATCGTTCCCTGAAAGACCAGTAGTAGTTTCCGATGCACATCTGGTGGCATTCTGTAATCTGTAGACTGTCAGAGTACTGATGAAACACAGAAATTGCATCGGGATTGAATACAACAGTCACCATGAGCACTTTCCTCTATGCGAGAAATGTCTCTAAGAGTCTACGCTTTGATCGTTTGCTGGAAGACCAGTAGTAGTTTCCGATGCACATATGGATGCTTTCTGTAATCTGTGGCCTATCAGATTGTTGATGAAACACAGATATTGCATCGGGATTGAATACAACAGTCACCATGCGCACTTTCCTCCATGGGAGTAATTCTCAAACAGTCTCCGCTTTGATCGCTCGTGGAAGACCAGTAGTAGTTTCCGATGCACATCTGGTGGCATTTTGTAATCTGTAGACTATCAGAGTGTTGATGGAACACAGATATTGCATCGGGATTGAATACAACAGTCACCATACGCACTTCCCACCATGGGAGTAATGACTCTAACAGCCTACGCTTTGATCGTTCCCTGGAAGACCAGTAGTAGTTACAGATGCACATCTGGATGCTTTCTGTAATCTGTGGACTATCAGAGTGTTGATGAAACACAGAAATTGCATCGGGATTGTATACAACAGTCACCATGCGCACTTTCCTCCATGGGAGTAATGTCTCTATCAGTCTACGCCTCGATCGTTCCCTGGAAGACCAGTAGTAGTCTCCGATGCTCATCTGGAGGCTTTCCGTAATTTGTGGACTATCAGAGTGTTGATGAAACACAGAAATTGCATCGGGATAGAATACAACAGTCACCATGCGAACTTTCCTCCACGGCAGTAATGTCACAGACATTCTACGCTTTGATCGTTCCCTGGGAGACCAGTAGTAGTTTCCGATGAACATCTGGAGGCATTCTGTAATCTGTGGACTATCAGAGTGTTGTGAAACACAGAAATTGGATCGGGATTGAATACAACAGTCACCATGCGCACTTTCCTCCACGGGAGTAATGTCTCAAACAGTCTACGCTTTGATCGTTCCCTGAAAGACCAGTAGTAGTTTCCGATGCACATCTGGTGGCATTCTGTAATCTGTAGACTGTCAGAGTGTTGATGAAGCACAGAAATAGCATCGGGATTGAATACAACAGTCACCATTCGCACTTTCCTCCACGGGAGTAATGTCTCAAACAGTCTACGATTTGATCGTTCCCTGGAAGACCAGTAGTAGTTTCCGATGCACATCTGGAGGCATTCTGTAATCTAAGGAGTATCAGAGTGTTGATGAAACACAGAAATTGCATCGGGATAGAATACTACAGTCACCATGCGAACTTTCCTCCACGGCAGTAATGTCTCAAACAGTCTACGTTTTGATCGTTCCCTGGGAGACCAGTAGTAGTTTCCGAAGAACATCTGGAGGCATTCTGTAATCTGTGGACTATCAGAGTCTTGATGAAACACAGAAATTGCATCGGGATTGTATACAACAGTCACCATGCGCACTTTCCTCCATGGGAGTAATGTCTCTAACAGTCTACGCTTCGATCGTTCCCTGGAAGACCAGTAGTAGTTTCCGATGCTCATCTGGTGGCATTCTGTAATCTGTAGATTGTCAGAGTGTTGATGAAGCACAGAAATAGCATCGGGATTGAATACAACAGTCACCATGCGCACTTTCCTCCATGGGAGTAATGTCTCTAACAGTCTACGCTTCGATCGTTCCCTGGAAGACCAGTAGTAGTTTCCGATGCTCATCTGGAGGCTTTCCGTAATTTGTGGACTATCAGAGTGTTGATGAAACACAGAAATTGCATCGGGATAGAATACAACAGCCACCATGCGAACTTTCCTCCACGGCAGTAATGTCACAGACAGTCTACGCTTTGATCGTTCCCTGGGAGACCAGTAGTAGTTTCCGATGAACATCTGGAGGCATTCTGTAATCTGTGGACTATCAGAGTGTTGATGAAACACAGAAATAGCATCGGGATTGAATACAACAGTCACCATACGCACTTCCCACCATGGGAGTAATGACTCTAACAGCCTACGCTTTGATCGTTCCCTGGAAGACCAGTAGTAGTTACAGATGCACATCTGGATGCTTTCTGTAATCTGTGGACTATCAGAGTGTTGATGAAACACAGATATTGCATCGGGATTGAATACAAAAGTCACCATGCGCACTTTCCTCCATGGGAGTAATGTCATTAACAGTCTACGCTTCGATCGTTCCCTGGAAGACCAGTAGTACTTTCCGATGCTCATCTGGAGGCTTTCCGTAATTTGTGGACTATCAGAGTGTTGATGAAACACAGAAATTGCATCGGGATAGAATACGATAGTCACCATGCGAACTTTCCTCCACGGCAGTAATGTCTCAAACAGTCTACGCTTTGATCGTTCCCTGGGAGACCAGTAGTAGTTTCCGATGAACATCTGGAGGCATTCTGTAATCTGTGGAATATCAGAGTGTTGTGAAACACTGAAATTGCATCGGGATTGAATACAACAGTCACCATGCGCACTTTCCTCCACGGGAGTAATGTCTCAAACAGTCTACGCTTTGATCGTTCCCTGAAAGACCAGTAGTAGTTTCCGATGCACATCTGGTGGCATTCTGTAATCTGTAGACTCTCAGAGTGTTGATGAAACACAGAAATTGCATCGGGATTGAATACAACAGTCACCATGCGCACTTTCCTCCACGGGAGTAATGTCTCAAACCGTCTACGCTTTGATCGTTCCCTGTAGGACCAGCAGTACTTTCCGATGCACATCTGGAGACTTTCCGTAAACTGTGGACTATCAGAGTGTTGATGAAGCACAGAAATTGCATCGGGATTGAATACAACAGTCACCATGCGCACTTTCCTCCATGGGAGTAATGTCTCAAACAGTCTACGTTTGATCGTACCCTGGAAGACCAGTAGTAGTTTCCGATGCACATCTGGAGGCATTCAGTAATCTGTGGACTATCAGAGTGTTGATGAAACACAGAAATTGAATCGGGATTGAATACAACAGTCACCATGCTCACTCTCCACCATGGGAGTAATGTCTCTAACTGTCTACGCTTTGATAGTTCCCTGGAAGCCCAGTAGTACTTTCCGATGCACATCTGGAGGCATTCTGTAACTGTGGACTATCAGAGTGTTGATGACACACAGAAATTGCATCGGGATTTAATACAACAGTCACCATGCTCACTTTCCTTCATGGAAGTAATGTCTCAAACACTCTACGCTTTCATCGTTCCCTGGAAGCCCAGTAGTAGTTTCCGATGCACATCTGGAGGCATTCTGTAATCTGTGGACTATCAGAGTCTTGATGAAACACAGAAATTGCATCGGGATTGTATACAACAGTCACCATGCGCACTTTCCTCCATGGGAGTAATGTCTCTAACAGTCTACGCTTCGATCGTTCCCTGGAAGACCAGTAGTAGTCTCCGATGCTCATCTGGAGGCTTTCCGTAATTTGTGGACTATCAGAGTGTTGATGAAACACAGAAATTGCATCGGGATAGAATACAACAGTCACCATGCGAACTTTAATCCACGGCAGTAATGTCACAGACATTCTACGCTTTGATCGTTCCCTGGGAGACCAGTAGTAGTTTCCGATGAACATCTGGAGGCATTCTGTTATCTGTGGACTATCAGAGTGTTGTGAAACACAGAAATTGGATCGGGATTGAATACAACAGTCACCATGCGCACTTTCCTCCACGGGAGTAATGTCTCAAACAGTCTACGCTTTGATCGTTCCCTGAAAGACCAGTAGTAGTTTCCGATGCACATCTGGAGGCATTCTGTAATCTAAGGAGTATCAGAGTGTTGATGAAACACAGAAATTGCATCGGGATAGAATACTACAGTCACCATGCGAACTTTCCTCCACAGCAGTAATGTCTCAAACAGTCTACGCTTTGATAGTTCCCTGAGAGACCAGTAGTAGTTTCCGAAGAACATCTGGAGGCATTCTGTAATCTGTGGACTATCAGAGTCTTGATGAAACACAGAAATTGCATCGGGATTGTATACAACAGTCACCATGCGAACTTTAATCCACGGCAGTAATGTCACTGACAGTCTACGCTTTGATCGTTCCCTGGGAGACCAGCAGTAGTTTCCGATGCACATCTGGTGGCATTCTGTAATCTGTAGACTATCAGAGTGTTGATGAAACACAGATATTGCATCGGGATTGAATACAACAGTCACCATGCGCACTTTCATCCACGGGAGTAATGTCTCAAACCGTCTACGCTTTGATCGTTCCCTGAAAGACCAGTAGTAGTTTCCGATGCACATCTGGTGGCATTCTGTAATCTGTAGACTGTCAGAGTACTGATGAAACACAGAAATTGCATCGGGATTGAATACAACAGTCACCATGAGCACTTTCCTCTATGCGAGAAATGTCTCTAAGAGTCTACGCTTTGATCGTTCGCTGGAAGACCAGTAGTAGTTTCCGATGCACATATGGATGCTTTCTGTAATCTGTGGCCTATCAGATTGTTGATGAAACACAGATATTGCATCGGGATTGAATACAACAGTCACCATGCGCACTTTCCTCCATGGGAGTAATTCTCAAACAGTCTCCGCTTTGATCGTTCGTGGAAGACCAGTAGTAGTTTCCGATGCACATCTGGTGGCATTTTGTAATCTGTAGACTATCAGAGTGTTGATGGAACACAGATATTGCATCGGGATTGAATACAACAGTCACCATACGCACTTCCCACCATGGGAGTAATGACTCTAACAGCCTACGCTTTGATCGTTCCCTGGAAGACCAGTAGTAGTTACAGATGCACATCTGGATGCTTTCTGTAATCTGTGGACTATCAGAGTGTTGATGAAACACAGAAATTGCATCGGGATTGAATACAACAGTCACCATGCGCACTTTCCTCCACGGGAGTAATGTCTCAAACCGTCTACGCTTTGATCGTTCCCTGTAGGACCAGCAGTACTTTCCGATGCACATCTGGAGACTTTCCGTGAACTGTGGACTATCAGAGTGTTGATGAAGCACAGAAATTGCATCGGGATTGAATACAACAGTCACCATGCGCACTTTCCTCCATGGGAGTAATGTCTCAAACAGTCTACGTTTGATCGTACCCTGGAAGACCAGTAGTAGTTTCCGATGCACATCTGCAGGCATTCAGTAATCTGTGGACTATCAGAGTGTTGATGAAACACAGAAATTGAATCGGGATTGAATACAACAGTCACCATGCTCACTCTCCACCATGGGAGTAATGTCTCTAACTGTCTACGCTTTGATAGTTCCCTGGAAGCCCAGTAGTACTTTCCGATGCACATCTGGAGGCATTCTGTAACTGTGGACTATCAGAGTGTTGATGACAGACAGAAATTGCATCGGGATTGAATACAACAGTCACCATGCTCACTTTCCTTCATGGAAGTAATGTCTCAAACACTCTACGCTTTCATCGTTCCCTGGAAGCCCAGTAGTAGTTTCCGATGCACATCTGGAGGCATTCTGTAATCTGTGGACTATCAGAGTCTTGATGAAACACAGAAATTGCATCGGGATTGTATACAACAGTCACCACGCGCACTTTCCTCCATGGGAGTAATGTCTCTAACAGTCTACGCTTCGATCGTTCCCTGGAAGACCAGTAGTAGTCTCCGATGCTCATCTGGAGGCTTTCCGTAATTTGTGGACTATCAGAGTGTTGATGAAACACAGAAATTGCATCGGGATAGAATACTACAGTCACCATGCGAACTTTCCTCCACAGCAGTAATGTCTCAAACAGTCTACGCTTTGATCGTTCCCTGAGAGACCAGTAGTAGTTTCCGAAGAACATCTGGAGGCATTCTGTAATCTGTGGACTATCAGAGTCTTGATGAAACACAGAAATTGCATCGGGATTGTATACAACAGTCACCATGCGCACTTTCCTCCATGGGAGTAATGTCTCTAAGAGTCTACGCTTCGATCGTTCCCTGGAAGACCAGTAGTAGTTTCCGATGCTCATCTGGTGGCATTCTGTAATCTGTAGATTGTCAGAGTGTTGATGAAGCACAGAAATAGCATCGGGATTGAATACAACAGTCACCATGCGCACTTTCCTCCACGGGAGTAATGTCTCAAACAGTCTACGATTTGGTCGTTCCCTGGAAGACCAGTAGTAGTTTCCGATGCACATCTGGAGGCATTCTGTAATCTGTGGACTATCAGAGTCTTGATGAAACACAGAAATTGCATCGGGATTGTATACAGCAGTCACCATGCGCACTTTCCTCCATGGGAGTAATGTCTCTAACAGTCTACGCTTCGATCGTTCCCTGGAAGACCAGTAGTAGTTTCCGATGCTCATCTGGAGGCTTTCCGTAATTTGTGGACTATCAGAGTGTTGATGAAACACAGAAATTGCATCGGGATAGAATACAACAGTCACCATGCGAACTTTCCTCCACGGCAGTAATGTCACTGACAGTCTACGCTTTGATCGTTCCCTGGGAGACCAGTAGTAGTTTCCGATGCACATCTGGTGGCATTCTGTAATCTGTAGACTATCAGAGTGTTGATGAAACACAGATATTGCATCGGGATTGAATACAACAGTCACCATGCGCACTTTCATCCACGGGAGTAATGTCTCAAACAGTCTACGCTTTGATCGTTCCCTGAAAGACCAGTAGTAGTTTCCGATGCACATCTGGTGGCATTCTGTAATCTGTAGACTGTCAGAGTACTGATGAAACACAGAAATTGCATCGGGATTGAATACAACAGTCACCATGAGCACTTTCCTCTATGCGAGAAATGTCTCTAAGAGTCTACGCTTTGATCGTTCGCTGGAAGACCAGTAGTAGTTTCCGATGCACATATGGATGCTTTCTGTAATCTGTGGCCTATCAGATTGTTGATGAAACACAGATATTGCATCGGGATTGAATACAACAGTCACCATGCGCACTTTCCTCCATGGGAGTAATTCTCAAACAGTCTCCGCTTTGATCGTTCGTGGAAGACCAGTAGTAGTTTCCGATGCACATCTGGTGGCATTTTGTAATCTGTAGACTATCAGAGTGTTGATGGAACACAGATATTGCATCGGGATTGAATACAACAGTCACCATACGCACTTCCCACCATGGGAGTAATGACTCTAACAGCGTACGCTTTGATCGTTCCCTGGAAGACCAGTAGTAGTTACAGGTGCACATCTGGATGCTTTCTGTAATCTGTGGACTATCAGAGTGTTGATGAAACACAGAAATTGCATCGGGATTGAATACAACAGTCACCATGCGCACTTTCCTCCATGGGAGTAATGTCTCAAACAGTCTACGTTTGATCGTACCCTGGAAGACCAGTAGTAGTTTCCGATGCACATCTGGAGGCATTCAGTAATCTGTGGACTATCAGAGTGTTGATGAAACACAGAAATTGAATCGGGATTGAATACAACAGTCACCATGCGCACTCTCCTCCATGGGAGTAATGTCTCTAACAGTCTACGCTTTGATAGTTCCCTGGAAGCCCAGTAGTACTTTCCGATGCACATCTGGAGGCATTCTGTAACTGTGGACTATCAGAGTGTTGATGAAACACAGAAATTGCATCGGGATTGAATACAACAGTCACCATGCTCACTTTCCTTCATGGAAGTAATGTCTCAAACACTCTACGCTTTCATCGTTCCCTGGAAGCCCAGTAGTAGTTTCCGATGCACATCTGGAGGCTTTCCGTAATTTGTGGACTATCAGAGTGTTGATGAAACACAGAAATTGCATCGGGATAGAATACAACAGTCACCATGCGAACTTTCCTCCACGGCAGTAATGTCACAGACATTCTATGCTTTGATCGTTCCCTGGGAGACCAGTAGTAGTTTCCGATGCACATCTGGAGGCATTCTGTAATCAGTGGACTATCAGAGTGTTGTGAAACACAGAAATTGGATCGGGATTGAATACAACAGTCACCATGCGCACTTTCCTCCACGGGAGTAATGTCTCAAACAGTCTACGCTTTGATCGTTCCCTGAAAGACCAGTAGTTGTTTCCGATGCACATCTGGTGGCATTCTGTAATCTGTAGACTGTCAGAGTGTTGATGAAGCACAGAAATAGCATCGGGATTGAATACAACAGTCACCATTCGCACTTTCCTCCACGGGAGTAATGTCTCAAACAGTCTACGATTTGATCGTTCCCTGGAAGACCAGTAGTAGTTTCCGATGCACATCTGGAGGCATTCTGTAATCTAAGGAGTATCAGAGTGTTGATGAAACACAGAAATTGCATCGGGATAGAATACTACAGTCACCATGCGAACTTTCCTCCACGGCAGTAATGTCTCAAAGAGTCTACGTTTTGATCGTTCCCTGGGAGACCAGTAGTAGTTTCCGATGCACATCTGGAGGCATTCTGTAATCTAAGGAGTATCAGAGTGTTGATGAAACACAGAAATTGCATCGGGATAGAATACTACAGTCACCATGCGAACTTTCCTCCATGGGAGTAATGTCTCTAACAGTCTACGCTTCGATCGTTCCCTGGAAGACCAGTAGTAGTTTCCGATGCTCACCTGGTGGCATTCTGTAATCTGTAGATTGTCAGAGTGTTGATGAAGCACAGAAATAGCATCGGGATTGAATACAACAGTCACCATGCGCACTTTCCTCCACGGGAGTAATGTCTCAAACAGTCTACGATTTGGTCGTTCCCTGGAAGACCAGTAGTAGTTTCCGATGCACATCTGGAGGCTTTCCGTAATTTGTGGACTATCAGAGTGTTGATGAAACACAGAAATTGCATCGGGATAGAATACAACAGTCACCATGCGAACTTTCCTCCACGGCAGTAATGTCACAGACAGTCTACGCTTTGATCGTTCCCTGGGAGACCAGTAGTAGTTTCCGATGAACATCTGGAGGCATTCTGTAATCTGTGGACTATCAGAGTGTTGTGAAACACAGAAATTGCATCGGGATTGAATACAACAGTCACCATGCGCACTTTCCTCCACGGGAGTAATGTCTCAAACAGTCTACGCTTTGATCGTTCCCTGAAAGACCAGTAGTAGTTTCCGATGCACATCTCTTGGCATTCTGTAATCTGTAGACTGTCAGAGTGTTGATGAAGCACAGAAATAGCATCGGGATTGAATACAACAGTCACCATGCGCACTTTCCTCCACGGGAGTAATGTCTCAAACAGTCTACGATTTGATCGTTCCCTGGAAGACCAGTAGTAGTTTCCGATGCACATCTGGAGGCATTCTGTAATCTAAGGAGTATCAGAGTGTTGATGAAACACAGAAATTGCATCGGGATAGAATACTACAGTCACCATGCGAACTTTCCTCCATGGGAGTAATGTCTCTAACAGTCTACGCTTCGATCGTTCCCTGGAAGACCAGTAGTAGTTTCCGATGCTCACCTGGTGGCATTCTGTAATCTGTAGATTGTCAGAGTGTTGATGAAGCACAGAAATAGCATCGGGATTGAATACAACAGTCACCATGCGCACTTTCCTCCACGGGAGTAATGTCTCAAACAGTCTACGATTTGGTCGTTCCCTGGAAGACCAGTAGTAGTTTCCGATGCACATCTGGAGGCTTTCCGTAATTTGTGGACTATCAGAGTGTTGATGAAACACAGAAATTGCATCGGGATAGAATACAACAGTCACCATGCGAACTTTCCTCCACGGCAGTAATGTCACAGACAGTCTACGCTTTGATCGTTCCCTGGGAGACCAGTAGTAGTTTCCGATGAACATCTGGAGGCATTCTGTAATCTGTGGACTATCAGAGTGTTGTGAAACACAGAAATTGCATCGGGATTGAATACAACAGTCACCATGCGCACTTTCCTCCAAGGGAGTAATGTCTCAAACAGTCTACGCTTTGATCGTTCCCTGGAAGACCAGTAGTAGTTTCCGATGACCATCTGGAGTCATTCTGTAATCTGTGGACTATCCGAGTGTTGATGAAACACAGAAATAGCATCGGGATTGAATACAACAGTCACCATACGCACTTCCCACCATGGGAGTAATGACTCTAACAGCCTACGCTTTGATCGTTCCCTGGAAGACCAGTAGTACTTTCCGATGCTCATCTGGAGGCTTTCCGTAATTTGTGGACTATCAGAGTGTTGATGAAACACAGAAATTGCATCGGGATAGAATACAATAGTCACCATGCGAACTTTCCTCCACGGCAGTAATGTCTCAAACAGTCTACGCTTTGATCGTTCTCTGGGAGACCAGTAGTAGTTTCCGATGAACATCTGGAGGCGTTCTGTAATCTGTGGACTATCAGAGTGTTGTGAAACACAGAAATTGCATCGGGATTGAATACAACAGTCACCATGCGCACTTTCCTCAACGGGAGTAATGTCTCAAACAGTCTACGCTTTGATCGTTCCCTGAAAGACCAGTAGTAGTTTCCGATGCACATCTGGTGGCATTCTGTAATCTGTAGACTGTCAGAGTGTTGATGAAACACAGAAATTGCATCGGGATTGAATACAACAGTCACCATGCGCACTTTCCTCCACGGGAGTAATGTCTCAAACCGTCTACGCTTTGATCGTTCCCTGTAGGACCAGCAGTACTTTCCGATGCACATCTGGAGACTTTCCGTAAACTGTGGACTATCAGAGTGTTGATGAAGCACAGAAATTGCATCGGGATTGAATACAACAGTCACCATGCGCACTTTCCTCCATGGGAGTAATGTCTCAAACAGTCTACGTTTGATCGTACCCTGGAAGACCAGTAGTAGTTTCCGATGCACATCTGGAGGCATTCTGTAATCTGTGGACTATCAGAGTCTTGATGAAACACAGAAATTGCATCGGGATTGTATACAACAGTCACCATGCGCACTTTCCTCCATGGGAGTAATGTCTCTAACAGTCTACGCTTCGATCGTTCCCTGGAAGACCAGTAGTAGTCTCCGATGCTCATCTGGAGGCTTTCCGTAATTTGTGGACTATCAGAGTGTTGATGAAACACAGAAATTGCATCGGGATAGAATACAAGAGTCACCATGCGAACTTTCCTCCACGGCAGTAATGTCACAGACATTCTACGCTTTGATCGTTCCCTGGGAGACCAGTAGTAGTTTCCGATGAACATCTGGAGGCATTCTGTAATCTAAGGAGTATCAGAGTGTTGATGAAACACAGAAATTGCATCGGGATAGAATACTACAGTCACCATGCGAACTTTCCTCCATGGGAGTAATGTCTCTAACAGTCTACGCTTCGATCGTTCCCTGGAAGACCAGTAGTAGTTTCCGATGCTCACCTGGTGGCATTCTGTAATCTGTAGATTGTCAGAGTGTTGATGAAGCACAGAAATAGCATCGGGATTGAATACAACAGTCACCATGCGCACTTTCCTCCACGGGAGTAATGTCTCAAACAGTCTACGATTTGGTCGTTCCCTGGAAGACCAGTAGTAGTTTCCGATGCACATCTGGAGGCTTTCCGTAATTTGTGGACTATCAGAGTGTTGATGAAACACAGAAATTGCATCGGGATAGAATACAACAGTCACCATGCGAACTTTCCTCCACGGCAGTAATGTCACAGACAGTCTACGCTTTGATCGTTCCCTGGGAGACCAGTAGTAGTTTCCGATGAACATCTGGAGGCATTCTGTAATCTGTGGACTATCAGAGTGTTGTGAAACACAGAAATTGCATCGGGATTGAATACAACAGTCACCATGCGCACTTTCCTCCACGGGAGTAATGTCTCAAACAGTCTACGCTTTGATCGTTCCCTGAAAGACCAGTAGTAGTTTCCGATGCACATCTCTTGGCATTCTGTAATCTGTAGACTGTCAGAGTGTTGATGAAGCACAGAAATAGCATCGGGATTGAATACAACAGTCACCATGCGCACTTTCCTCCACGGGAGTAATGTCTCAAACAGTCTACGATTTGATCGTTCCCTGGAAGACCAGTAGTAGTTTCCGATGCACATCTGGAGGCATTCTGTAATCTAAGGAGTATCAGAGTGTTGATGAAACACAGAAATTGCATCGGGATAGAATACTACAGTCACCATGCGAACTTTCCTCCATGGGAGTAATGTCTCTAACAGTCTACGCTTCGATCGTTCCCTGGAAGACCAGTAGTAGTTTCCGATGCTCACCTGGTGGCATTCTGTAATCTGTAGATTGTCAGAGTGTTGATGAAGCACAGAAATAGCATCGGGATTGAATACAACAGTCACCATGCGCACTTTCCTCCACGGGAGTAATGTCTCAAACAGTCTACGATTTGGTCGTTCCCTGGAAGACCAGTAGTAGTTTCCGATGCACATCTGGAGGCTTTCCGTAATTTGTGGACTATCAGAGTGTTGATGAAACACAGAAATTGCATCGGGATAGAATACAACAGTCACCATGCGAACTTTCCTCCACGGCAGTAATGTCACAGACAGTCTACGCTTTGATCGTTCCCTGGGAGACCAGTAGTAGTTTCCGATGAACATCTGGAGGCATTCTGTAATCTGTGGACTATCAGAGTGTTGTGAAACACAGAAATTGCATCGGGATTGAATACAACAGTCACCATGCGCACTTTCCTCCAAGGGAGTAATGTCTCAAACAGTCTACGCTTTGATCGTTCCCTGGAAGACCAGTAGTAGTTTCCGATGACCATCTGGAGTCATTCTGTAATCTGTGGACTATCCGAGTGTTGATGAAACACAGAAATAGCATCGGGATTGAATACAACAGTCACCATACGCACTTCCCACCATGGGAGTAATGACTCTAACAGCCTACGCTTTGATCGTTCCCTGGAAGACCAGTAGTACTTTCCGATGCTCATCTGGAGGCTTTCCGTAATTTGTGGACTATCAGAGTGTTGATGAAACACAGAAATTGCATCGGGATAGAATACAATAGTCACCATGCGAACTTTCCTCCACGGCAGTAATGTCTCAAACAGTCTACGCTTTGATCGTTCTCTGGGAGACCAGTAGTAGTTTCCGATGAACATCTGGAGGCGTTCTGTAATCTGTGGACTATCAGAGTGTTGTGAAACACAGAAATTGCATCGGGATTGAATACAACAGTCACCATGCGCACTTTCCTCAACGGGAGTAATGTCTCAAACAGTCTACGCTTTGATCGTTCCCTGAAAGACCAGTAGTAGTTTCCGATGCACATCTGGTGGCATTCTGTAATCTGTAGACTGTCAGAGTGTTGATGAAACACAGAAATTGCATCGGGATTGAATACAACAGTCACCATGCGCACTTTCCTCCACGGGAGTAATGTCTCAAACCGTCTACGCTTTGATCGTTCCCTGTAGGACCAGCAGTACTTTCCGATGCACATCTGGAGACTTTCCGTAAACTGTGGACTATCAGAGTGTTGATGAAGCACAGAAATTGCATCGGGATTGAATACAACAGTCACCATGCGCACTTTCCTCCATGGGAGTAATGTCTCAAACAGTCTACGTTTGATCGTACCCTGGAAGACCAGTAGTAGTTTCCGATGCACATCTGGAGGCATTCTGTAATCTGTGGACTATCAGAGTCTTGATGAAACACAGAAATTGCATCGGGATTGTATACAACAGTCACCATGCGCACTTTCCTCCATGGGAGTAATGTCTCTAACAGTCTACGCTTCGATCGTTCCCTGGAAGACCAGTAGTAGTCTCCGATGCTCATCTGGAGGCTTTCCGTAATTTGTGGACCATCAGAGTGTTGATGAAACACAGAAATTGCATCGGGATAGAATACAAGAGTCACCATGCGAACTTTCCTCCACGGCAGTAATGTCACAGACATTCTACGCTTTGATCGTTCCCTGGGAGACCAGTAGTAGTTTCCGATGAACATCTGGAGGCATTCTGTTATCTGTGGACTATCAGAGTGTTGTGAAACACAGAAATTGGATCGGGATTGAATACAACAGTCACCATGCGCACTTTCCTCCACGGGAGTAATGTCTCAAACAGTCTACGCTTTGATCGCTCCCTGAAAGACCAGTAGTAGTTTCCGATGCACATCTGGAGGCATTCTGTAATCTAAGGAGTATCAGAGTGTTGATGAAACACAGAAATTGCATCGGGATAGAATACTACAGTCACCATGCGAACTTTCCTCCACGGCAGTAATGTCTCAAACAGTCTACGCTTTGATCGTTCCCTGGGAGACCAGTAGTAGTTTCCGAAGAACATCTGGAGGCATTCTGTAATCTGTGGACTATCAGAGTCTTGATGAAACACAGAAATTGCATCGGGATTGTATACAACAGTCACCATGCGCACTTTCCTCCATGGGAGTAATGACTCTAACAGTCTACGCTTCGATCGTTTCCTGGAAGACCAGTAGTAGTTTCCGATGCTCATCTGGAGGCATTCTGTAATCTAAGGAGTATCAGAGTGTTGATGAAACACAGAAATTGCATCGGGATAGAATACTACAGTCACCATGCGAACTTTCCTCCATGGGAGTAATGTCTCTAACAGTCTACGCTTCGATCGTTCCCTGGAAGACCAGTAGTAGTTTCCGATGCTCACCTGGTGGCATTCTGTAATCTGTAGATTGTCAGAGTGTTAATGAAGCACAGAAATAGCATCGGGATTGAATACAACAGTCACCATGCGCACTTTCCTCCACGGGAGTAATGTCTCAAACAGTCTACGATTTGGTCGTTCCCTGGAAGACCAGTAGTAGTTTCCGATGCACATCTGGAGGCTTTCCGTAATTTGTGGACTATCAGAGTGTTGATGAAACACAGAAATTGCATCGGGATAGAATACAACAGTCACCATGCGAACTTTCCTCCACGGCAGTAATGTCACAGACAGTCTACGCTTTGATCGTTCCCTGGGAGACCAGTAGTAGTTTCCGATGAACATCTGGAGGCATTCTGTAATCTGTGGACTATCAGAGTGTTGTGAAACACAGAAATTGCATCGGGATTGAATACAACAGTCACCATGCGCACTTTCCTCCATGGGAGTAATGTCTCAACCAGTCTACGCTTTGATCGTTCCCTGGGAGACCAGTAGTAGTTTCCGATGAACATCTGGAGGCATTCTGTAATCTGTGGACTATCAGAGTGTTGTGAAACACAGAAATTGCATCGGGATTGAATACAACAGTCACCATGCGCACTTTCCTCCAAGGGAGTAATGTCTCAAACAGTCTACGCTTTGATCGTTCCCTGGAAGACCAGTAGTAGTTTCCGATGACCATCTGGAGTCATTCTGTAATCTGTGGACTATCCGAGTGTTGATGAAACACAGAAATAGCATCGGGATTGAATACAACAGTCACCATACGCACTTCCCACCATGGGAGTAATGACTCTAACAGCCTACGCTTTGATCGTTCCCTGGAAGACCAGTAGTACTTTCCGATGCTCATCTGGAGGCTTTCCGTAATTTGTGGACTATCAGAGTGTTGATGAAACACAGAAATTGCATCGGGATAGAATACAATAGTCACCATGCGAACTTTCCTCCACGGCAGTAATGTCTCAAACAGTCTACGCTTTGATCATTCTCTGGGAGACCAGTAGTAGTTTCCGATGAACATCTGGAGGCGTTCTGTAATCTGTGGACTATCAGAGTGTTGTGAAACACAGAAATTGCATCGGGATTGAATACAACAGTCACCATGCGCACTTTCCTCAACGGGAGTAATGTCTCAAACAGTCTACGCTTTGATCGTTCCCTGAAAGACCAGTAGTAGTTTCCGATGCACATCTGGTGGCATTCTGTAATCTGTAGACTGTCAGAGTGTTGATGAAACACAGAAATTGCATCGGGATTGAATACAACAGTCACCATGCGCACTTTCCTCCACGGGAGTAATGTCTCAAACCGTCTACGCTTTGATCGTTCCCTGTAGGACCAGCAGTACTTTCCGATGCACATCTGGAGACTTTCCGTAAACTGTGGACTATCAGAGTGTTGATGAAGCACAGAAATTGCATCGGGATTGAATACAACAGTCACCATGCGCACTTTCCTCCATGGGAGTAATGTCTCAAACAGTCTACGTTTGATCGTACCCTGGAAGACCAGTAGTAGTTTCCGATGCACATCTGGAGGCATTCTGTAATCTGTGGACTATCAGAGTCTTGATGAAACACAGAAATTGCATCGGGATTGTATACAACAGTCACCATGCGCACTTTCCTCCATGGGAGTAATGTCTCTAACAGTCTACGCTTCGATCGTTCCCTGGAAGACCAGTAGTAGTCTCCGATGCTCATCTGGAGGCTTTCCGTAATTTGTGGACTATCAGAGTGTTGATGAAACACAGAAATTGCATCGGGATAGAATACAACAGTCACCATGCGAACTTTCCTCCACGGCAGTAATGTCACAGACATTCTACGCTTTGATCGTTCCCTGGGAGACCAGTAGTAGTTTCCGATGAACATCTGGAGGCATTCTGTTATCTGTGGACTATCAGAGTGTTGTGAAACACAGAAATTGGATCGGGATTGAATACAACAGTCACCATGCGCACTTTCCTCCACGGGAGTAATGTCTCAAACAGTCTACGCTTTGATCGCTCCCTGAAAGACCAGTAGTAGTTTCCGATGCACATCTGGAGGCATTCTGTAATCTAAGGAGTATCAGAGTGTTGATGAAACACAGAAATTGCATCGGGATAGAATACTACAGTCACCATGCGAACTTTCCTCCACGGCAGTAATGTCTCAAACAGTCTACGCTTTGATCGTTCCCTGGGAGACCAGTAGTAGTTTCCGAAGAACATCTGGAGGCATTCTGTAATCTGTGGACTATCAGAGTCTTGATGAAACACAGAAATTGCATCGGGATTGTATACAACAGTCACCATGCGCACTTTCCTCCATGGGAGTAATGACTCTAACAGTCTACGCTTCGATCGTTTCCTGGAAGACCAGTAGTAGTTTCCGATGCTCATCTGGAGGCATTCTGTAATCTAAGGAGTATCAGAGTGTTGATGAAACACAGAAATTACATCGGGATAGAATACTACAGTCACCATGCGAACTTTCCTCCATGGGAGTAATGTCTCTAACAGTCTACGCTTCGATCGTTCCCTGGAAGACCAGTAGTAGTTTCCGATGCTCACCTGGTGGCATTCTGTAATCTGTAGATTGTCAGAGTGTTGATGAAGCACAGAAATAGCATCGGGATTGAATACAACAGTCACCATGCGCACTTTCCTCCACGGGAGTAATGTCTCAAACAGTCTACGATTTGGTCGTTCCCTGGAAGACCAGTAGTAGTTTCCGATGCACATCTGGAGGCTTTCCGTAATTTGTGGACTATCAGAGTGTTGATGAAACACAGAAATTGCATCGGGATAGAATACAACAGTCACCATGCGCACTTTCCTCCAAGGGAGTAATGTCTCAACCAGTCTACGCTTTGATCGTTCCCTGGAAGACCAGTAGTAGTTTCCGATGCACATCTGGAGTCATTCTGTAATCTGTGGACTATCCGAGTGTTGATGAAACACAGAAATTGCATCGGGATTGAATACATCAGTCACCATGCGAACTTTCTTCCATTGGAGTAATGTCTCAAACAGTCTACGATTTGATCGTTCCCTGGAAGACCAGTAGTAGTTTTCGATGCACATCTGGAGGCATTCTGAAATCTAAGGAGTATCAGAGTGTTGATGAAACACAGAAATTGCATCGGGATTGAGCACAACAGTCACCATGCGAACTTCCCTCCATGGGAGTAATTCTCAAACAGTCTCCGCTTTGATCGTTCCCTGGAAGACCAGTAGTAGTTTCCGATGCACATCTGGTGGCATTCTGTAATCTGTGGACTATCAGAGTGTTGATGAAACACAGAAATTGCATAGGGATTGAATACAACAGTCACCATGCGCAACTACCTCCACGGGAGTAATGTCTCAAACAGTCTACGCTTTGATCGTTCCCTGGAAGACCAGTAGTAGTTTCCGATGCACATCTGGTGGCATTCTGTAATCTGTAGACTATCAGAGTGTTGATGAAACACAGATATTGCATCGGGATTGAATACAACAGTCACCATGCGCACTTTCATCCACGGGAGTAATGTCTCAAACAGTCTACGCTTTGATCGATCCCTGAAAGATCAGTAGTAGTTTCCGATGCACATCTGGTGGCATTCTGTAATCTGTAGATTGTCAGAGTGTTGATGAAACACAGAAATTGCATCGGGATTGAATATAACAGTCACCATGAGCACTTTCCTCCATGCGAGAAATGTCTCTAAGAGTCTACGCTTCGATCGTACGCTGGAAGACCAGTAATGGTTTCCGATGCACATATGGATGCTTTCTGTAATCTGTGGACTATCAGATTGTTGATGAAACACAGATATTGCATCGGGATTGAATACAACAGTCACCATGCGCACTTTCCTCCATGGGAGTAATTCTCAAACAGTCTCCGCTTTGATCGTTCCCTGGAAGACCAGTAGTAGTTTCCGATGCACATCTGGTGGCATTTTGTAATCTGTAGACTATCAGAGTGTTGATGGAACACAGATATTGCATCGGGATTGAATACAACAGTCACCATACGCACTTCCCACCATGGGAGTAATGACTCTAACAGCCTACGCTTTGATCGTTCCCTGGAAGACCAGTAGTAGTTACAGATGCACATCTGGATGCTTTCTGTAATCTGTGGACTATCAGAGTGTTGATGAAACACAGATATTGCATCGGGATTGAATACAACAGTCACCATGCGCACTTTCCTCCATGGGAGTAATGTCTCTAGCAGTCTACGATTTGATCGTTCCCTGGAAGACCAGTAGTACTTTCCGATGCACATCTGGCTGCATACTGTAATCTGTGAACTATCAGAGTGTTGATGAAACACAGAAATTGCATCGGGATTGAGTACATCAGTCACCATGCGCACTTTCCTCCATGGGAGTAATTTCATTAACAGTCTACGCTTCGATCGTTCCCTGGAAGACCAGTAGTACTTTCCGATGCTCATCTGGAGGCTTTCCGTAATTTGTGGACTATCAGAGTGTTGATGAAACACAGAAATTGCATCGGGATGGAATACAATAGTCACCATGCGAACTTTCCTCCACGGCAGTTATGTCTCAAACAGTCTACGCTTTGATCGTTCCCTGGGAGACCAGTAGTAGTTTCCGATGAACATCTGGAGGCATTCTGTAATCTGTGGACTATCAGAGTGTTGTGAAACACAGAAATTGCATCGGGATTGAATACAACAGTCACCATGCGCACTTTCCTCCACAGGAGTAATGTCACAAACAGTCTACGCTTTGATCGTTCCCTGAAAGACCAGTAGTAGTTTCCGATGCACATCTGGTGGCATTCTGTAATCTGTAGACTGTCAGAGTGTTGATGAAACACAGAAATTGCATCGGGATTGAATACAACAGTCACCATGCGCACTTTCCTCCACGGGAGTAATGTCTCAAACAGTCTACGCTTTGATCGTTCCCTGTAGGAGCAGCAGTACTTTCCGATGCACATCTGGAGACTTTCCGTAAACTGTGGACTATCAGAGTGTTGATGAAGCACAGAAATTGCATCGGGATTGAATACAACAGTTACCATGCGAACTTTCCTCCATGGGAGTAATTCTCAAACGAGTCTCCGCTTTGATCGTTCCCTGGAAGACCAGTAGTAGTCTCCGATGCTCATCTGGAGGCTTTCCGTAATTTGTGGACTATCAGAGTGTTGATGAAACACAGAAATTGCATCGGGATAGATAACAACAGTCACCATGCGAACTTTCCTCCATGGGAGTAATGTCTCTAACAGTCTACGCTTCGATCGTTCCCTGGAAGACCAGTAGTAGTCTCCGATGCTCATCTGGAGGCTTTCCGTAATTTGTGGACTATCAGAGTGTTGATGAAACACAGAAATTGCATCGGGATAGAATACAACAGTCACCATGCGAACTTTCCTCCACGGCAGTAATGTCACAGACATTCTACGCTTTGATCGTTCCCTGGGAGACCAGTAGTAGTTTCCGATGAACATCTGGAGGCATTCTGTTATCTGTGGACTACCAGAGTGTTGTGAATCACAGAAATTGGATCGGGATTGAATACAACAGTCACCATGCGCACTTTCCTCCACGGGAGTAATGTCTCAAACAGTCTACGCTTTGATCGTTCCCTGAAAGACCAGTAGTAGTTTCCGATGCACATCTGGAGGCATTTTGTAATCTAAGGAGTATCAGAGTGTTGATGAAACACAGAAATTGCATCGGGATAGAATACTACAGTCACCATGCGAACTTTCCTCCACGGCAGTAATGTCTCAAACAGTCTACGCTTTGATCGTTCCCTGGGAGACCAGTAGTAGTTTCCGAAGAACATCTGGAGGCATTCTGTAATCTGTGGACTATCAGAGTCTTGATGAAACACAGAAATTGCATCGGGATTGTATACAACAGTCACCATGCGCACTTTCCTCCATGGGAGTAATGTCTCTAACAGTCTACGCTTCGATCGTTCCCTGGAAGACCAGTAGTAGTTTCCGATGCTCATCTGGTGGCATTCTGTAATCTGTAGATTGTCAGAGTGTTGATGAAGCACAGAAATAGCATCGGGATTGAATACAACAGTCACCATGCGCACTTTCCTCCACGGGAGTAATGTCTCAAACAGTCTACGATATGGTCGTTCCCTGGAAGACCAGTAGTAGTTTCCGATGCACATCTGGAGGCATTCTGTAATCTGTGGACTATCAGAGTCTTGATGAAACACAGAAATTGCATCGGGATTGTATACAGCAGTCACCATGCGCACTTTCCTCCATGGGAGTAATGTCTCTAACAGTCTACGCTTCGATCGTTCCCTGGAAGACCAGTAGTAGTTTCCGATGCTCATCTGGAGGCTTTCCGTAATTTGTGGACTATCAGAGTGTTGATGAAACACAGAAATTGCATCGGGATAGAATACAACAGTCACCATGCGAACTTTCCTCCACGGCAGTAATGTCACAGACAGTCTACGCTTTGATCGTTCCCTGGGAGACCAGTAGTAGTTTCCGATGAACATCTGGAGGCATTCTGTAATCTGTGGACTATCAGAGTGTTGTGAAACACAGAAATTGCGTCGGGATTGAATACAACAGTCACCATGCGCACTTTCCTCCAATGGAGTAATGTCTCAAACAGTCTACGCTTTGATCGTTCCCTGGAAGACCAGTAGTAGTTTCCGATGCACATCTGGAGTCATTCTGTAATCTGTGGACTATCCGAGTGTTGATGAAACACAGAAATTGCATCGGGATTGAATACATCAGTCACCATGCGAACTTTCTTCCATTGGAGTAATGTCTCAAACAGTCTACGATTTGATCGTTCCCTGGAAGACCAGTAGTAGTTTCCGATGCACATCTGGAGGCATTCTGTAATCTAAGGAGTATCAGAGTGTTGATGAAACACAGAAATTGCATCGGGATTGAGCACAACAGTCACCATGCGAACTTCCCTCCATGGGAATAATTCTCAAACAGTCTCCGCTTTGATCGTTCCCTGGAAGACCAGTAGTAGTTTCCGATGCACATCTGGTGGCATTCTGTAATCTGTGGACTATCAGAGTGTTGATGAAACACAGAAATTGCATAGGGATTGAATACAACAGTCACCATGCGCAACTACCTCCACGGGAGTAATGTCTCAAACAGTCTACGCTTTGATCGTTCCCTGGAAGACCAGTAGTAGTTTCCGATGCACATCTGGTGGCATTCTGTAATCTGTAGACTATCAGAGTGTTGATGAAACACAGATATTGCATCGGGATTGAATACAACAGTCACCATGCGCACTTTCATCCACGGGAGTAATGTCTCAAACAGTCTACGCTTTGATCGTTCCCTGGGAGACCAGTAGTAGTTTCCGATGAACATCTGGAGGCATTCTGTAATCTGTGGACTATCAGAGTGTTGTGAAACACAGAAATTGCATCGGGATTGAATACAACAGTCACCATACGCACTTTCCTCCACAGGAGTAATGTCTCAAACAGTCTACGCTTTGATCGTTCCCTGTAGGAGCAGCAGTACTTTCCGATGCACATCTGGAGACTTTCCGTAAACTGTGGACTATCAGAGTGTTGATGAAGCACAGAAATTGCATCGGGATTGAATACAACAGTTACCATGCGAACTTTCCTCCATGGGAGTAATTCTGAAACAGTCTCCGCTTTGATTGTTCCCTGGAAGACCAGTAGTAGTTTCCGATGCACATCTGGTGGCATTCTGTAATCTGTGGACTATCAGAGTGTTAATGAAACACAGAAATTGCATAGGGATTGAATACAACAGTCACCATGGGCAACTACCTCCGCGGGAGTAATGTCTCAAACAGTCTACGCTTTGATCGTTCCCTGGAAGACCAGTAGTAGTTTCCGATGCACATCTGGTGGCATTCTGTAATCTGTAGACTATCAGAGTGTTGATGAAACACAGATATTGCATCGGGATTGTATACAACAGTCACCATGCGCAGTTTCATCCACGGGAGTAATGTCTCAAACAGTCTACGCTTTGATCGTTCCCTGAAAGACCAGTAGTAATTTCCGATGCACATCTGGTGGCATTCTGTAATCTGTAGACTGTCAGAGTGTTGATGAAACACAGAAATTGCATCGGGATTGAATACAACAGTCACCATGAGCACTTTCCTCCATGCGAGAAATGTCTCTAAGAGTCTACGCTTTGATCGTTCGCTGGAAGACCAGTAGTAGTTTCCGATGCACATATGGATGCTTTCTGTAATCTGTAAACTATCAGAGTGTTGATGAAACACAGATATTGCATCGGGATTGAATACAACAGTCACCATGCGCACTTTCCTCCATGGGAGTAATTCTCAAACAGTCTCCGCTTTGATCGTTCCCTGGAAGACCAGTAGTAGTTTCCGATGCACATCTGGTGGCATTCTGTAATCTGTAGACTATCAGAGTGTTGATGGAACACAGATATTGCATCGGGATTGAATACAACAGTCACCATACGCACTTCCCACCATGGGGGTAATGACTCTAACAGCCTACGCTTTGATCGTTCCCTGGAAGACCAGTAGTAGTTACAGATGCACATCTGGATGCTTTCTGTAATCTGTGGACTATCAGAGTGTTGATGAAACACAGATATTGCATCGGGATTGAATACAACAGTCACCATGCGCACTTTCCTCCATGGGAGTAATGTCTCTAGCAGTCTACGCTTTGATCGTTCCCTGGAAGACCAGTAGTACTTTCCGATGCACATCTGGATGCATACTGTAATCTGTGGACTATCAGAGTGTTGATGAAACACAGAAATTGCATCGGGATTGAATACATCAGTCACCATGCGCACTTTCCTCCATGGGAGTAATGTCATTAACAGTCTACGCTTCGATCGGTCCCTGGAAGACCAGTAGTACTTTCCGATGCTCATCTGGAGGCTTTCCGTAATTTGTGGACTATCAGAGTGTTGATGAAACACAGAAATTGCATCGGGATTGAATACAACAGTCACCATGCGCACTTTCATCCACGGGAGTAACGTCTCAAACAGTCTACGCTTTGATCAATCCCTGAAAGACCAGTAGTAGTTTCCGATGCACATCTGGTGGCATTCTGTAATCTGTAGACTGTCAGAGTGTTGATGAAACACAGAAATTGCATCGGGATTGAATATAACAGTCACCATGAGCACTTTCCTCCATGCGAGAAATGTCTCTAAGAGTCTACGCTTTGATCGTTCGCTGGAAGACCAGTAGTAGTTTCCGATGCACATATGGATGCTTTCTGTAATCTGTGGACTATCAGATTGTTGATGAAACACAGATATTGCATCGGGATTGAATACAACAGTCACCATGCGCACTTTCCTCCATGGGAGTAATTCTCAAACAGTCTCCGCTTTGATCGTTCCCTGGAAGACCAGTAGTAGTTTCCGATGCACATCTGGTGGCATTTTGTAATCTGTAGACTATCAGAGTGTTGATGGAACACAGATATTGCATCGGGATTGAATACAACAGTCACCATACGCACTTCCCACCATGGGAGTAATGACTCTAACAGCCTACGCTTTGATCGTTCCCTGGAAGACCAGTAGTAGTTACAGATGCACATCTGGATGCTTTCTGTAATCTGTGGACTATCAGAGTGTTGATGATACACAGATATTGCATCGGGATTGAATACAACAGTCACCATGCGCACTTTCCTCCATGGGAGTAATGTCTCTAGCAGTCTACGCTTTGATCGTTCCCTGGAAGACCAGTAGTACTTTCCGATGCACATCTCGATGCATACTGTAATCTGTGGACTATCAGAGTGTTGATGAAACACAGAAATTGCGTCGGGATTGAGTACATCAGTCACCATGCGCACTTTCCTCCATGGGAGTAATTTCATTAACAGTCTACGCTTCGATCGTTCCCTGGAAGACCAGTAGTACTTTCCGATGCTCATCTGGAGGCTTTCCGTAATTTGTGGACTATCAGAGTGTTGATGAAACACAGAAATTGCATCGGGATAGAATACAATAGTCACCATGCGAACTTTCCTCCACGGCAGTAATATCTCAAACAGTCTACGCTTTGATCGTTCCCTGGGAGACCAGTAGTAGTTTCCGATGAACATCTGGAGGCATTCTGTAATCTGTGGACTATCAGAGTGTTGTGAAACACAGAAATTGCATCGGGATTGAATACAACAGTCACCATGCGCACTTTCCTGCACAGGAGTAATGTCTCAAACAGTCTACGCTTTGATCGTTCCCTGAAAGACCAGTAGTAGTTTCTGATGCATATCTGGTGGCATTCTGTAATCTGTAGACTGTCAGAGTTTTGATGAAACACAGAAATTGCATCGGGATTGAATACAACAGTCACCATGCGCACTTTCCTCCACGGGAGTAATGTCTCAAAGAGTCTACGCTTTGATCGTTCCCTGTAGGAGCAGCAGTACTTTCCGATGCACATCTGGAGACTTTCCGTAAACTGTGGACTATCAGAGTGTTGATGAAGCACAGAAATTGCATCGGGTTTGAATACAACAGTTACCATGCGAACTTTCCTCCATGGGAGTAATTCTCAAACAGTCTCCGCTTCGATTTTTCCCTGGAAGACCAGTAGTAGTTTCCGATGCACATCTGGTGGCATTCTGTAATCTGTGGACTATCAGAGTGTTGATGAAACACAGAAATTGCATAGGGATTGAATACAACAGTCACCATGGGCAACTACCTCCGCGGGAGTAATGTCTCAAACAGTCTACGCTTTGATCGTTCCCTGGAAGACCAGTAGTAGTTTCCGATGCACATCTGGTGGCATTCTGTAATCTGTAGACTATCAGAGTGTTGATGAAACACAGATATTGCATCGGGATTGAATACAACAGTCACCATGCGCAGTTTCATCCACGGGAGTAATGCCTCAAACAGTCTACGCTTTGATCGTTCCCTGAAAGACCAGTAGTAATTTCCGATGCACATCTGGTGGCATTCTGTAATCTGTAGACTGTCAGAGTGTTGATGAAACACAGAAATTGCATCGGGATTGAATACAACAGTCACCATGAGCACTTTCCTCCATGCGAGAAATGTCTCTAAGAGTCTACGCTTTGATCGTTCGCTGGAAGACCAGTAGTAGTTTCCGATGCACATATGGATGCTTTCTGTAATCTGTGGACTATCAGAGTGTTGATGAAACACAGATATTGCATCGGGATTGAATACAACAGTAGCCATGCGCACTTTCCTCCATGGGAGTAATTCTCAAACAGTCTCCGCTTTGATCGTTCCCTGGAAGACCAGTAGTAGTTTCCGATGCACATCTGGTGGCATTCTGTAATCTGTAGACTATCAGAGTGTTGATGGAACACAGATATTGCATCGGGATTGAATACAGCAGTCACCATACGCACTTCCCACCATGGGAGTAATGACTCTAACAGCCTACGCTTTGATCGTTCCCTGGAAGACCAGTAGTAGTTACAGATGCACATCTGGATGCTTTCTGTAATCTGTGGACTATCAGAGTGTTGATGAAACACAGATATTGCTTCGGGATTGAATACAACAGTCACCATGCGCACTTTCCTCCATGGGAGTAATGTCTCTAGCAGTCTACGCTTTGATCGTTCCCTGGAAGAAAAGTAGTACTTTCCGATGCACATCTAGATGCATACTGTAATCTGTGGACTATCAGAGTGTTGATGAAACACAGAAATTGCATCGGGATTGAATACATCAGTCACCATGCGCACTTTTCTCCATGGGAGTAATGTCATTAACAGTCTACGCTTCGATCGTTCCCTGGAAGACCAGTAGTACTTTCCGATGCTCATCTGGAGGCTTTCCGTAATTTGTGGACTATCAGAGTGTTGATGAAACACAGAAATTGCATCGGGATAGAATACAATAGTCACCATGCGAACTTTCCTCCACGGCAGTAATGTCTCAAACAGTCTACGCTTTGATCGTTCCCTGGGAGACCAGTAGTAGTTTCAGATGAACATCTGGAGGCATTCTGTAATCTGTGGAGTATCAGAGTGTTGTGAAACTCAGAAATTGCATCGGGATTGAATACAACCGTCACCATGCGCTCTTTCCTCCACGGGAGTAATGTCTCAAACAGTCTACGCTTTGATCGTTCCCTGAAAGACCAGTAGTAGTTTCCGATGCACATCTGGTGGCATTCTGTAATCTGTAGACTGTCAGAGTGTTGATGAAACACAGATATTGCATCGGGATTGAATACAACAGTCACCATGCGCACTTTCCTCCACGGGAGTAATGTCTCGAACAGTCTACGCTTTGGTCGTTCCCTGTAGGACCAGCACTACTTTCCGATGCACATCTGGAGACTTTCCGTAAACTGTGGACTATCAGAGTGTTGATGAAACACAGAAATTGCATCGGGATTGAATACAACATTCACCATGCTCACTTTCCTTCATGGGAGTAATGTCTCAAACACTGTACGCTTTGATCGTTCCCTGGAAGACCAGTAGTAGTTTCCGATGCACATCTGGAGGCATCCTGTAATCTGTGGACTATCCGAGTGTTGATGAAACACAGAAATTGCATCGGGATTGAATACAACAGTCACCATGCGCACTTTCCTCCCCGGGAGTAATGTCTCAAACAGTCTACGCTTTGATCGTTCCCTGGAAGACCAGTAGTTGTTTCCGATGCCCATCTGGTTTCGCTCTGTAATCTGAGGCCCGTCAGAGTGTTGATGAAACTCATAAATTGCATCGGTATTGAATACAACAGTCTCCATGCGCAGTTTCCTCCATGGGAGTAATGTCTCAAACAGTCTACGCTTTGATCGTTCCCTGGAAGACCAGTAGTAGTTTCCGATGCACATCTGGAGGCTTTCCGTAATTTGTGGACTATCAGAGTGTTGACGAAACACAGAAATTGCATCGGGATTGAAAACAACAGTCACCATGCGCACTTTCATCCACGGGAGTAATGTCTCAAACAGTCTACGATTTGATCGTTCCCAGGAAGACCAGTAGTAGTTTCCGATGCACATCTGGTGGCATTCTGTAATCTGTGGACTATCAGAGTGGTGATGAACCACAGAAATTGCATCGGGATTGAATACAACAGTCACCATGCGCAACTACCTCCACGGGAGTAATGTCTCAAACCGTCTACGCTTTGATCGTTCCCCGGAATATCAGTAGTAGTTTCCGATGCACATCTGGTGGCATTCTGTAATCTGTGGACTATCAGAGTGTTGATGAAACACAGAAATTGCATCATGATTGAATACAACAGTCACCATGTGCACTTTCCTCCATGGGAGTAATGTCTCTAACAGTCTACGCTTTGATCGTTCCCTGGAAGTCCAGTAGTACTTTCCGATGCACATCTAGAGGCTTTCCGTACTTTGTGGACTATCAGAGTGTTGATGAAAAACAGATGTTGCATTGGGATTGAATACAACAGTCACCATGCGCACTTTCCCCCACGGGAGTAATGTCTCAAACAGTCTACGCTTTGATCGTTCCCTGGAAGAGCAGTAGTAGTTTCCGATGCACATCTGGTGGCAATCTGTCATCTGTGGACTATCAGAGTGTTGATGAAACACAGAAGTATCATAGGGATGAATACAACAGTCACAATGCGCACTTTCCTCCACGGGAGTAATGTCTCAAACAGTCTACGATTTGATCGTTCCCTGGAAGACCGGTAGTAGTTTCCGATGCACATCTGTTGGCATTCTGTAATCTGTGGACTATCAGAGTGTTGATGAAACACAGAATTTGCATAGGGATTGAATACAACAGTCACCATGCGCACATTCCTCCAAGGGAGTAATGTCTCAAACAGTCTACGCTTTGATCGTTCCCTGGAAGACCAGTAGTAGTTTCCGATGCACATCTGGTGGCATTCTGTAATCTGTGGAGTAGCAGAGTGTTGATTAAACACAGAACTTGCATCGGGATTGAATACAACAGTCACCATGCACACTTTCCTCCACGGGAGTAATGTCTCAAACAGTCTACGCATTGATCGTTCCTGGAAGACCAGTAGTAGTTTCCGATGCACGTCTGGTGCTACTCTGTAATCTGTGGACTATCAGAGTGTTGATGAAACACAGAAATTGCCTCGGGATTTAATACAACAGTCACTATGCGCACTTTCCTTCATGGGAATAATGTCTCAAACAGTCTACGCTTTGATCGTTCCCAGGAAAACCATTAGTAGTTTCCGATGCACATCTGAAAGCATACTGTAATCTGAGGACTATCAGAGTGTCGATGAAACACAGAAATTGCATCCGGGTTGAATACAACAGTCACCATGCGCACTTCCCTCAATGGGAGTAATGTCTCAAAGAGTTTACGCTTTGATCATCGATGGAAGACCAGCAGTAGTTTCCGATGCACATCTGGAGGTATTCTGTAATCTGTGAACTATCAGAGTGTTGATGAAACACAGAAATTGCATCGGGATTGAATACAACAGTCATTATGTGCACTTTCTTCCAAGGGAGTAATGTCTCAAACAGTCTACGATTTGATCGTTCCCTGGACGACCAGTAGTAGTTTCCGATGCACATCTGGACGCATTCTGTAATCTGTGGAGTATCAGAGTGTTGATGAAACACAGAAATAGCATCGGGATTGAATACAACAATCACCGTGTGCACTTTCTTCCATGGGAGTAATGTCTCTAACAGTCTACGCTCTGATCGTTCCCTGGAAGACCAGTAGTACTTTCCGATGCACATCTGGAGGCATTCTGTAATCTGTAGACTATCAGAGTGTTGATGAAACACAGAAATTGCATCGGGATTGAATACAAAAGTCGCCATGCTCCCTTTCCTTCATGGGAGTAATGTCTCAAACAGTCTACTCTTTGTTCGTTCCCTGGAAGACCAGTAGTAGTTTCCGATGCACATCTGGAGGCATTCTGTAATCTGTGGACTATCAGAGTGTTGATGAAACACAGAAATTGCATCGGGATTGAATACAGCAGTCACCATGCGCACTTTCCTCCATGGGAGTAATGTCTCTAACTGTCTACGCTTTGATCGTTCCCTGGAAGACCAGTAGTAGTTTCCGATGCACATCTGGAGGCTTTCC
Organism: Schistocerca gregaria; assembly: GCF_023897955.1. Lineage (NCBI taxonomy): Eukaryota > Metazoa > Arthropoda > Insecta > Orthoptera > Acrididae > Schistocerca > Schistocerca gregaria. The sequence goes on along the minus strand of NW_026061775.1, from coordinate 6,152,628 downwards.
GTAATTTGTATACTATCAGAGTGTTGATGAAACACAGATATTGCATCGGGATAGAATAAAACAGTCACCATGCGCACTTTCCTAGACGGGAGTAATATCTCAAACAGTCTACGCTTTGATCGTTCCCTGGAAGAGCAGTAGTAGTTTCCGATGCACATCTGGTGGCATTCTGTAATCTGTGGACTATCAGAGTGTTGATGAAACACAGAAGTTGCATAGGGATGAATACAACAGTCACAATGCGCACTTTCCTCCACGGGAGTAATGTCTCAAACAGTCTACGATTTGATCGTTCCCTGGAAGACCAGTAGTGGTTTCCGATGCACATCTGGTGGCATTCTGTAATCTGTGGACTATCAGAGTGTTGATGAAACACAGAAGTTGCATTGGGATTGAATACAACAGTCACCATGCGCACATTCCTCCACGGGAGTAATGTCTCAAACAGTCTACGCTTTGATCGCACCCTGGAAGACCAGTAGTAGTTTCCGATGCACATCTGGTGGCATTCTGTAATCTGTGGACTATCAGAGTGTTGATGAAACACAGAAATTGCATCGCAATTGAATACAAGAGTCACCATGCGCACTTTCCACCACGGGAGTAATGTCTCAAACAGTCTACGCTTTGATCGTTCCCTGGAAGACCAGTAGTAGTTTCCGATGCACATCTGGTGGCATTCTGTAATCTGTGGAGTATCAGAGTGTTGATTAAACACAGAAATTGCATCGGGATTGGATACAACAGTCACCATGCGCACTTTCCTCCACGGGAGTAATGTCTCAAACAGTCTACGCTTTGATCGTTCCTGGAAGACCAGTAGTAGTTTCCGATGCACGTCTGGTGCTATTCTGTAATCTGTGGACTATCAGAGTGTTGATGAAACACAGAAATTGCCTCGTGATTGAATACAACAGTCACCATGCCCACTTTCCTTCATGGGAGTAATGTCTCTAACAGTCTACACTTTAATCGTTCCCTGGAAGACCAGTTGAGCTTTCCGATGCACATCTGGAGGCATTCCGTAAACTGTGGACTATCAGAGTGTTGATGAAGCACAGAAATTGCATGGGGATAGAATAAAACAGTCACCATGCGCACTTTCTTCCATGGGGGTAATGTCTCAAACAGTCTACGATTTGATCGTTCCCTGGAAGACCAGTAGTAATTTCCGATGCTCATCTGGAGGCTTTCCGTAAACTGTGGACTATCAGAGTGTTGATGAAGCACAGAAATTGCATCGGGATTGAAAACAACAGTCACCATGCGCACTTTCCTCCATTGGAGTAATGTCTCAAACAGTCTACTCTTTGATCGTTCCCTGGAAGACCAGTAGTAGTTTCCGATGCACATCTGGAGGCAATCTGTTCTCTGTGGACTATCAGAGTGTTGATGAAACACAGAAATTGCATCGGGATTGAATACAACAGTCACCATGCGCACTTACCTCCATGGGAGTAATGTCTCTAACAGTCTACACTTTAATCGTTCCCTGGAAGACCAGTTGACCTTTCCGATGCACATCTGGAGGCTTTCCGTAAACTGTGGACTATCAGAGTGTTGATGAAGCACAGAAATTGCATGGGGATAGAATAAAACAGTCACCATGCGCACTTTCTTCCATGGGAGTAATGTCTCAAACAGTCTACTCTTTGATCGTTCCCTGGAAGACCAGTAGTAGTTTCCGATGTACATCTGGAGGCATTCTGTAATCTGTGGACTATCAGAATGTTGATGAAACACAGAAATTGCATCGGGATTGAATACAGCAGTCACCATGCTCACTTTCCTCCATGGGAGTAATGTCTCTAACAGTCTACGCTTTGATCGTTCCCTGGAAGACAAGTAGTACTCTCCGATGCACATCTGGAGGCATTCTGTAATCTGTGGACTATCAGAGTGTTGATGAAACACAGAAATTGCATCGGGATTGAATACAACAGTCACCATGCTCCCTTTCCTCCACGGCAGTAATGTCTCAAACAGTCTACGCTTTGATCATTCCCTGGAAGACCAGTAGTAGTTTCCGATGAACATCTGGAGGCATTCTGTAATCTGTGGACTATCAGAGTGTTGATGAAACACAGAAATTGCATCGGGATTGAATACAACAGTCACCATGCGCACTTTCTACCATGGGAGTAATGTCTCAAACAGTCTACGATTTGATCGTTCCCTGGAAGACCAGTAGTAGTTTCCGATGCACATCTGGATGCATTCTGTAATCTGTGGAGTATCAGAGTGTTGATGAAACACAGAAACTGCATCGGGATTGAATACAACAGTCACCATGCGCACATTCCTCCATGGGAGTAATGTCTCTAACAGTCTACGCTTTGATCGTTCCCTGGAAGACCAGTAGTACTTTCCGATGCTCATCTGGAGGCTTTCCGTAAACTGTGGACTATCAGAGTGTTGATGAAGCACAGAAATTGCATCGGGATTGAATACAACAGTCACCATGCGCACTTTCCTCCATTGGAGTAATGTCTCAAACAGTCTACTCTTTGATCGTTCCATGGAAGACCAGTAGTAGTTTCCGATGCACATCTGGAGGCAATCTGTTCTCTGTGGACTATCAGAGTGTTGATGAAACACAGAAATTGCATCGGGATTGAATACAACAGTCACCATGCGCACTTTCCTCCATGGGAGTAATGTCTCTAACAGTCTACGCTTTGATCCTTCCCTGGAAGACCAATAGTACTTTCCGACGCATATCTGGAGGCATTCTGTAATCTGTGGACTATCAGAGTGTTGATGAAACACAGAAATTGCATCGGGATTGAATACAACAGTCGCCATGCTCCCTTTCCTTCATGGGAGTAATGTCTCAAACACTTTACGCTTTGATCGTTCGCTGGAAGATCAGTAGTAGTTTCCGATGCACATCTGGAGGCATTCTGTAGTCTGTGGACTATCAGAGTGTTGGTGAAACACAGAAATTGCATCGGGATTGAATACAACAGTCTCCATGCGCACTTACCTCCATGGGAGTAATGTCTCAACAGTCTACACTTTGATCGTTCCCTGGAAGACCAGTTGAGTCTTCCGATGCACATCTGGAGGCTTTCCGTAAACTGTGGGCTATCAGAGTGTTGATGAAGCACAGAAATTGCATGGGGATAGAATAAAACTGTCACCATGCACACATTCTTCCATGGGAGTAATGTCACAAACAGTCTACTCTTTGATCGTTCCCTTTAAGACCAGTAGTAGTTTCCGATGCACATCTGGAGGCATTCTGTAATCTGTGGACTATCAGAGTGTTGATGAAACACAGAAATTGCATTGGGATTGAATACAGCAGTCACCATGCGCACTTTCCTCCATTGGAGTAATGTCTCAAACAGTCAACGCTTTGATCGTTCCCTGGAAGACCAGTAGTACTTTCCGATGCTCATCTGGAGGCTTTCCATAAACTGTGGACTATCAGAGTGTTGATGAAGCACAGAAATTGCATCGGGATTGAATACAACAGTCACCATGTTCACTCTCCTCCACTGGAGTAATGTCTCAAACAGTCTACTTTTTGATCGTTCCCTGGAAGACCAGCAGTAGTTTCCGATGCACATCTGGAGGCAATCTGTTCTCTGTGGACTATCAGAGTGTTGATGAAACACAGAAATTGCATCGGGATTGAATGCAACAGTCACCATGCGCACTTTCATCCATGGGAGTAATGTCTCTAACAGTCTACGCTTTGATCGTTCCCTGGAAGACCAGTAGTACTTTCCCATGCACATCTGGACGCATTCTGTAATCTGTGGACTATCAGAGTGTTGATGAAACACAGAAATTGCATCGGGATTGAATACAACAGTCACCATGCGCACATTCCTCCATGGGAGTAATGTCTCTAACAGTCTACGCTTTGATCGTTCCCTGGAAGACCAGTAGTACTTTCCGATGCTCATCTGGAGGCTTTCCGTAAACTGTGGACTATCAGAGTGTTGATGAAGCACAGAAATTGCATCGGGATTGAATACAACAGTCACCATGCGCACTTTCCTCCATTGGAGTAATGTCTCAAACAGTCTACTCTTTGATCGTTCCATGGAAGACCAGTAGTAGTTTCCGATGCACATCTGGAGGCAATCTGTTCTCTGTGGACTATCAGAGTGTTGATGAAACACAGAAATTGCATCGGGATTGAATACAACAGTCACCATGTGCACTTTCCTCCATGGGAGTAATGTCTCTAACAGTCTACGCTTTGATCCTTCCCTGGAAGACCAATAGTACTTTCCGACGCATATCTGGAGGCATTCTGTAATCTGCTGACTATCAGAGTGTTGATGAAACACAGAAATTGCATCGGGATAGAATACAACAGTCGCCATGCTCCCTTCCCTTCATGGGAGTAATGTCTCAAACACTTTACGCTTTGATCGTTCCCTGGAAGATCAGTAGTAGTTTCCGATGCACATCTGGAGGCATTCTGTAATCTGTGGACTATCAGAGTGTTGATGAAACACAGAAATTGCATCGGGATTGAATACAACAGTCACCATGCGCACTTACCTCCATGGGAGTAATGTCTCAACAGTCTACACTTTGATCGTTCCCTGGAAGACCAGTTGAGTTTTCCGATGCACATCTGGAGGCTTTCCGTAAACTGTGGACTATCAGAGTGTTGATGAAGCACAGAAATTGCATGGGGATAGAATAAAACAGTCACCATGCACACTTTCTTCCATGGGAGTAATGTCTCAAACAGTCTACTCTTTGATCGTTCCCTGGAAGACCAGTAGTAGTTTCCGATGCACATCTGGAGGCATTCTGTAATCTGTGGACTATCAGAGTGTTGATGAAACACAGAAATTGCATTGGGATTGAATACAGCAGTCACCATGCGCACTTTCCTCCATGGGAGTAATGTCTCTAACAGTCTACGCTTTGATCGTTCCCTGGAAGACCAGTAGTACTTTCCGATGCTCATCTGGAGGCTTTCCATAAACTGTGGACTATCAGAGTGTTGATGAAGCACAGAAATTGCATCGGGATTGAATACAACTGTCACCATGTTCACTTTCCTCCACTGGAGTAATGTCTCAAACAGTCTACTCTTTGATCGTTCCCTGGAAGACCAGCAGTAGTTTCTGATGCACATCTGGAGGCAATCTGTTCTCTGTGGACTATCAGAGTGTTGATGAAACACAGAAATTGCATCGGGATTGAATACAACAGTCACCATGCGCACTTTCCTCCATGGGAGTAATGTCTCTAACAGTCTACGCTTTGATCGTTCCCTGGAAGACCAGTAGTACTTTCCGATGCATATCTGGAGGCATTCTGTAATCTGTGGACTATCAGAGTGTTGATGAAACACAGAAATTGCATCGGGATTGAATACAACAGTGGCCATGCTCCCTTTCCTTCATGGGAGTAATGTCTCAAACACTCTACGCTTTGATCGTTCCCTGGAAGATCAGGAGTAGTTTCCGATGAACATCTGGAGTCATTCTGTAATCTGTGGACTATCAGAGTGTTGATGAAACACAGAAATTGCATCGGGATTGAATACAACAGTCACCATGCGCACTTTCTTCCATGGGAGTAATGTCTCAAACAGTCTACGATTTGATAGTTCCCTGGAAGACCAGTAGTAGTTTCCGATGCACATCTGGATGCATTCTGTAATCTGTGGACTATCAGAGTGTTGATGAAGCACAGAAATTTCATCGGGATTGAATACAACATTCACCATGCGCACTTTCCTCCGCGGCAGTAATGTCTCAAACAGTCTACGCTTTGATCGTTCCCTGGAAGACCAGTAGTACTTTCCGATGCTCATCTGGAGGCAATCTGTTCTCTGTGGACTATCAGAGTGTTGATGAAACACAGAAATTGCATCGGGATTGAATACAACAGTCACCATGCGCACTTTCCTACATGAGAGTAATGTCTCTAACAGTCTACGCTTTGATCGTTGCCTGGAAGACCAGTAGTACTTTCCGATGCATATCTGGAGGCATTCTGTAATCTGTGGACTATCAGAGTGTTGATGAAGCACAGAAATTGCATCGGGATTGAATACAACAGTCACCATGCTCCCTTTCCTCCACAGCAGTAATGTCTCAAACAGTCTACGCTTTGATCATTCCCTGGAAGACCAGTAGTAGTTTCCGATGAACATCTGGAGGCATTCTGTAATCTGTGGACTATCAGAGTGTTGATGAAACACAGAAATTGCATCGGGATTGAATACAACAGTCACCATGCGCACTTTCTACCATGGGAGTAATGTCTCAAACAGTCTACGATTTGATCGTTCCCTGGAAGACCAGTAGTAGTTTCCGATGCACATCTGGACGCATTCTGTAACCTGTGGAGTATCAGAGTGTTGATGAAACACAGAAACTGCATCGGGATTGAATACAACAGTCACCATGCGCACATTCCTCCATGGGAGTAATGTCTCTAACAGTCTACGCTTTGATCGTTCCCTGGAAGACCAGTAGTACTTTCCGATGCTCATCTGGAGGCTTTCCGTAAACTGTGGACTATCAGAGTGTTGATGAAGCACAGAAATTGCATCGGGATTGAATACAACAGTCACCATGCGCACTTTCCTCCATTGGAGTAATGTCTCAAACAGTCTACTCTTTGATCGTTCCATGGAAGACCAGTAGTAGTTTCCGATGCACATCTGGAGGCAATCTGTTCTTCGTGGACTATCAGAGTGTTGATGAAACACAGAAATTGCATCGGGATTGAATACAACAGTCACCATGCGCACTTCCCTCCACGGGAGTAATGTCTCTAACAGTCTACACTTTGATCCTTCCCTGGAAGACCAATAGTACTTTCCGACGCATATCTGGAGGCATTCTGTAATCTGTGGACTATCAGAGTGTTGATGAAACACAGAAATTGCATCGGGATTGAATACAACAGTCACCATGCACACTTACCTCCATGGGAGTAATGTCTCAACAGTCTACACTTTGATCGTTCCCTGGAAGACCAGTTGAGTTTTCCGATGCACATCTGGAGGCTTTCCGTAAACTGTGGACTATCAGAGTGTTGATGAAGCACAGAAATTGCATGGGGATAGAATAAAACAGTCACCATGCACACTTTCTTCCATGGGAGTAATGTCTCAAACAGTCTACTCTTTGATCGTTCCCTGGAAGACCAGTAGTACTTTCCGATGCATATCTGGAGGCATTCTGTAAACTGTGGACTATCAGAGTGTTGATGAAACACAGAAATTGCATCGGGATTGAATACAACAATCGCCATGCTCCCTTTCCTTCATGGGAGTAATGTCTCAAACACTCTACGCTTTGATCGTTCCCTGGAAGATCAGTAGTAGTTTCCGATGAACATCTGGAGGCATTCTGTAATCTGTGGACTATCAGAGTGTTGATGAAACACAGAAATTGCATCGGGATTGAATACAACAGTCACCATGCGCACTTTCTTCCATGGGAGTAATGTCTCAAACAGTCTACGATTTGATCGTTCCCTGGAAGACCAGTAGTAGTTTCCGATGCACATCTGGACGCATTCTGTAATCTGTGGACTATCAGAGTGTTGATGAAACACAGAAATTGCATCGGGATTGAATGCAACAGTCACCATGCGCACTTTCCTCCATGGCAGTAATGTCTCTAACACTCTACGCTTTGATCGTTCCCTGGAAGACCAGTAGTACTTTCCGATGCATATCTGGAGGCATTCTGTAATCTGTGGACTATCAGAGTGTTGATGAAACACAGAAATTGCATCGGGATTGAATACAACAGTGGCCATGCTCCCTTTCCTTCATGGGAGTAATGTCTCAAACACTCTACGCTTTGATCGTTCCATGGAAGATCAGTAGTAGTTTCCGATGAACATCTGGAGTCATTCTGTAATCTGTGGACTATCAGAGTGTTGATGAAACACAGAAATTGCATCGGGATTGAATACAACAGTCACCATGCGCACTTTCTTCCATGGGAGTAATGTCTCAAACAGTCTACGATTTGATCGTTCCCTGGAAGACCAGTAGTAGTTTCCGATGCACATCTGGATGCATTCTGTAATCTGTGGACTATCAGAGTGTTGATGAAACACAGAAATTGCATCGGGGTTGAATACAGCAGTCACCATGCGCACTTCCCTCAATGGGAGTAATGTCTCAAAGAGTTTACGCTTAGATCGTTCGATGGAAGACCAGTAGTAGTTTCCTATGCACATATGGAGGCATTCTGTAATCTGTGGACTATCAGAGTGTCGATGAAACACAGAAAGTTCATCGGGATTGAATACAACAGTCACCATGCGCACTTTCCTCCGCGGCAGTAATGTCTCAAACAGTCTACGCTTTGATCGTTCCCTGGAAGACCAGTAGTAGTTTCCTATGCTCATCTGGAGGCTTTCCGTAAACTGTGGACTATCAGAGTCTTGATGAAGCACAGAAATTGCATCGGGATTGAATACAACAGTCACCATGCGCACTTTCCTCCATTGGAGTAATTTCTCAAACAGTCTACTCTTTGATCGTTCCCTGGAAGACCAGTAGTAGTTTCCGATGCACATCTGGAGGCAATCTGTTCTCTGTGGACTATCAGAGTGTTGATGAAACACAGAAATTGCATCGGGATTGAATACAACAGTCACCATGCGCACTTTCCTACATTGGAGTAATATCTCTAACAGTCTACGCTTTGATCGTTGCCTGGAAGACCAGTAGTACTTTCCGATGCATATCTGGAGGCATTCTGTAATCTGTGGACTATCAGAGTGTTGATGAAACACAGAAATTGCATCGGGATTGAATACAACAGTCGCCATGCTCCCTTTCCTTCATGGGAGTAATGTCTCAAACACTTTACGCTTTGATCGTTCCCTGGAAGATCAGTAGTAGCTTCCGATGCACATCTGGAGGCATTCTGTAGTCTGTGGACTATCAGAGTGTTGATGAAACACAGAAATTGCATCGGGATTGAATACAACAGTCACCTCGCGCACTTACCTTCATGGGAGTAATGTCTCTAACAGTCTACACTTTGATCGTTCCCTGGAAGACCAGTTGAGCTTTCCGATGCACATCTGAGGGCTTTCCGTAAACTGTGGACTATCAGAGTGTTGATGAAGCACAGAAATTGCATGGGGATAGAATAAAACAGTCACCATGCGCACTTTCTTCCAAGGGAGTAATGTCTCAAACAGTCTACCCTTTGATCGTTTCCTGGAAGACCAGTAGTAGTTTCCGATGCACATCTGGAGGCATTCTGTAATCTGTGGACTATCAGAGTGTTGATGAAACACAGAAATTGCATCGGGATTGAATACAGCATTCACCATGCGCACTTTCCTCCATGGGAGTAATGTCTCTAACAGTCTACGCTTTCATCGTTCCCTGGAAGACCAGTAGTACTTTCCGATGCACATCTGGAGGCATTCTGTAATCTGTGGACTATCAGAGTGTTGATGAAACACAGAAATTGCATCAGGATTGAATACAACAGTCACCATGCTCCCTTTCCTCCACGGCAGTAATGTCTCAAACAGTCTACGCTTTGATCGTTCCCTGGAAGACCAGTAGTAGTTTCCAATGAACATCTGGAGGCATTCTGTAATCTGTGGACTATCAGAGTGTTGATGAAACACAGAAATTGCATCGGGATTGAATACAACATTCACCATGCGCACTTTCTACCATGGGAGCAATGTCTCAAACAGTCTACGATTTGATCGTTCCCTGGAAGACCAGTAGTAGTTTCCGATGCACATCTGGAGGCATTCTGTAATCTGTGGACTATCAGAGTGTTGATGAAACACAGAAATTGCATCGGGATTGAATACAACAGTCACCATTCGCACTTCCCTCAGTGGGAGTAATGTCTCAAAGAGTTTACGCTTTGATCGTTCGATGGAAGACCAGTAGTAGTTTCCTATGCACATCTGGAGGCATTCTGTATCTGTGGACTATCAGAGTGTCGATGAAACACAGAAATTTCATCGGGATTGAATACAACAGTCACCATGCGCACTTTCCTCCACCTCAGTAATGTCTCAAACAGTCTACGCTTTGATCGTTCCCTGGAAGACCAGTAGTACTTTCCGATGCTCATCTGGAGGCTTTCCGTAAACTGTGGACTATCAGAGTGTTGATGAAGCACAGAAATTGCATCGGGATTGAATACAACAGTCACCATGCGCACTTTCCTCCATTGGAGTAATGTCTCTTAACAGTCTACTCTTTGATCGTTCCCTGGAAGACCAGTAGTAGTTTCCGATGCACATCTGGAGGCAATCTGTTCTCTGTGGACTATCAGAGTGTTGATGAAACACAGAAATTGCAACGGGATTGAATACATCAGTCACCATGCGCACTTTCCTCCATGGGAGTAATGTCTCCAACAGTCTACGCTTTGATCGTTCCCTGGAAGACCAGTAGTACTTTCCGATGCATATCTGGAGGCATTCTGTAATCGGTGGACTATCAGAGTGTTGATGAAACACAGAAATTGCATCGGTGATTGAATACAACAGTCACCATGCTCCCTTTCCTCCACGGCAGTAATGTCTCAAACAGTCTACGCTTTGATCGTTCCCTGGAAGACCAGTAGTAGTTTCCGATGAACATCTGGAGGCATTCTGTAATCTGTGGACTATCAGAGTGTTGATGAAACACAGAAATTGCATCGGGATTGAATACAACAGTCACCATGCGCACTTTCTACCATGGGAGCAATGTCTCAAACAGTCTACGATTTGATCGTTCCCTGGAAGACCAGTAGTAGTTTCCGATGCACATCTGGAGGCATTCTGTAATCTGTGGACTATCAGAGTGTTGATGAAACACAGAAATTGCATCGGGATTGAATGCAACAGTCACCATGCGCACATTCCTCCATGGGAGTAATGTCTCTAACAGTCTACGCTTTGATCGTTCCCTGGAAGACCAGTAGTACTTTCCGATGCATATCTGGAGGCATTCTGTAATCTGTGGACTATCAGAGTGTTGATGAAACACAGAAATTGCATCGGGATTGAATACAACAGTCATCATGCGCACTTTCTTCCATGGGTGTAATGTCTCAAACAGTCTACGATTTGATCGTTCCCTGGAAGACCAGTAGTAGTTTCCGATGCACATCTGGACGCATTCTGTAATCTGTGGACTATCAGAGTGTTGATGAAACACAGAAATTGCATCGGGGTTGAATACAACAGTCACCATGCGCACTTTCTACCATGGGAGCAATGTCTCAAACAGTCTACGATTTGATCGTTCCCTGGAAGACCAGTAGTAGTTTCCGATGCACATCTGGAAGCATTGTGTAATCTGTGGACTATCAGAGTGCTGATGAAACACAAAAATTGCATCGGGAATGAATACAACAGTCACCATGCGCACTCTCCACCATGGGAGTAATGTCTCAAACAGTCTACGCTTTGATCGTTCCCTGGAAGACCAGTAGTACTTTCCGATGCATATCTGGAGGCATTTTGTAATCTGTGGACTATCAGAGTGTTGATGAAACACAGAAATTGCATCGGGATTGAATACAACAGTGGCCATGCTCCCTTTCCTTCATGGGAGTAATGTCTCAAACACTCTACGCTTTGATCGTTCCCTGGAAGATCAGTAGTAGTTTCCGATGAACATCTGGAGGCATTCTGTATTCTGTGGACTATCAGAGTGTTGGTGAAACACAGAAATTGCATCGGGATTGAATACAACAGTCACCATGCGCACTTTCTTCCATGGGAGTAATGTCTCAAGCAGTCTACGATTTAATCGTTGCCTGGAAGACCAGTAGTACTTTCCGATGCATATCTGGAGGCATTCTGTAATCTGTGGACTATCAGAGTGTTGATGAAACACAGAAATTGCATCGGGATTGAATACAACAGTCGCCATGCTCCCTTTCCTTCATGGGAGTAATGTCTCAAACACTTTACGCTTTGATCGTTCCCTGGAAGATCAGTAGTAGTTTCCGATGCACATCTGGAGGCATTCTGTAGTCTGTGGACTATCAGAGTGTTGATGAAACACAGGCATTGCATCGGGATTGAATACAACAGTCACCATGCGCACTTACCTCCATGGGAGTAATGTCTCTAACAGTCTACACTTTGATCGTTCCCTGGAAGACCAGTTGAGCTTTCCGATGCACATCTGAGCGCTTTCCGTAAACTGTGGACAATCAGAGTGATGATGAAGCACAGAAATTGCATGGGGATAGAATAAAACAGTCACCATGCGCACTTTCTTCCATGGGAGTAATGTCTCAAACAGTCTACGCTTTGATCGTTCCCTGGAAGACCAGTAGTACTTTCCGATGCATATCTGGAGGCATTCTGTAATCGGTGGACTATCAGAGTGTTGATGAAACACAGAAATTGCATCGGGGTTGAATACAACAGTCACCATGCGCACTTCCCTCAATGGGAGTAATGTCTCAAAGAGTTTACGCTTTGATCGTTCGATGGAAGACCAGTAGTAGTTTCCTATGCACATCTGGAGGCATTCTGTAATCTGTGGACTATCAGAGTGTCGATGAAACACAGAAATTTCATCGGGATTGAATACAACAGTCACCATGCGCACTTTTCTCCATGGCAGTAATGTCTCAAACAATCTACGTTTGATCGTTCCCTGGAAGACCAGTAGTACTTTCCGATGCTCATCTGGAGGCTTTCCGTAAACTGTGGACTATCAGAGTGTTGATGAAGCACAGAAATTGCATCGGGATTGAATACAACAGTCACCATGCGCACTTTCCTCCATTGGAGTAATGTCTCAAACAGTCTACTCTTTGATCGTTCCCTGGAAGACCAGTAGTAGTTTCCGATGCACATCTGGAGGCAATCTGTTCTCTGTGGACTATCAGAGTGTTGATGAAACACAGAAATTGCATCGGGATTGAGTACAACAGTCACCATGCGCACTTCCCTCCATGCGAGTAATGTCTCTAACAGTCTACGCTTTGATCGTTCCCTGGAAGACCAGTAGTACTTTCCGATGCATATCTGGAGGCATTCTGTACTCGGTGGACTATCAGAGTGTTGATGAAACACAGAAATTGCATCGGGATTGAATACAACAGTCGCCATGCTCCCTTTCCTTCATGGGAGTAATGTCTCAAACACTTTACGCTTTGATCGTTCCCTGGAAGATCAGTAGTAGTTTCCGATGCACATCTGGAGGCATTCTGTAGTCTGTGGACTATCAGAGTGTTGATGGAACACAGATATTGCATCGGGATTGAATACAACAGTCACCATACGCACTTCCCACCATGGGAGTAATGACTCTAACAGCCTACGCTTTGATCGTTCCCTGGAAGACCAGTAGTAGTTACAGATGCACATCTGGATGCTTTCTGTAATCTGTGGACTATCAGAGTGTTGATGAAACACAGATATTGCATCGGGATTGAATACAACAGTCACCATGCGCACTTTCCTCCATGGGAGTAATGTCTCTAACAGTCTACGCTTTGATCGTTCCCTGGAAGACCAGTAGTACTTTCCGATGCACATCTGGAGGCATTCTGTAATCTGTGGACTATCAGAGTGTTGATGAAACACAGAAATTGCATCGGGATTGAATACAACAGTCACCTTGCTCCCTTTCTTCCACGGCAGTAATGTCTCAAACAGTCTACGCTTTGATCGTTCCCTGGAAGACCAGTAGTAGTTTCTGATGAACATCTGGAGGCATTCTGTTATCTGTGGACTATCAGAGTGTTGATGAAACACAGAATTTGCATCGGGATTGAATACAACAGTCACCATGCGCACTTTCTACCATGGGAGCAATGTCTCAAACAGTCTACGATTTGATCGTTCCCTGGAAGACCAGTAGTAGTTTCCGATGCACATCTGGAGATATTCTGTAATCTATGGACTATCAGAGTGTTGATGAAACACAGAAATTGCATCGGGATTGAATACAACAGTCACCATGCGCACATTCCTCCATGGGAGTAATGTCTCTAACAGTCTACGCTTTGATCGTTCCCTGGAAGACCAGTTGAGCTTTCCGATGCACATCTGAGGGCTTTCCGTAAACTGTGGACTATCAGAGTGATGATGAAGCACAGAAATTGCATGGGGATAGAATAAAACAGTCACCATGCGCACTTTCTTCCATGGGAGTAATGTCTCAAACAGTCTACGCTTTGATCGTTCCCTGGAAGACCAGTAGTACTTTCCGATGCATATCTGGAGGCATTCTGTAATCGGTGGACTATCAGAGTGTTGATGAAGCACAGAAATTGCATCGGGATTGAATACAACAGTCACCATGCGCACTTTCCTCCATTGGAGTAATGTCTCAAACAGTCTACTCTTTGATCGTTCCATGGAAGACTAGTAGTACTTTCCGATGCATATCTGGAGGCATTCTGTAATCGGTGGACTATCAGAGTGTTGATGAAGCACAGAAATTGCATCGGGATTGAATACAACAGTCACCATGCGCACTTTCCTCCATTGGAGTAATGTCTCAAACAGTCTACTCTTTGATCGTTCCATGGAAGACCAGTAGTAGTTTCCGATGCACATCTGGAGGCACTCTGTTCTCTGTGGACTATCAGAGTGTTGATGAAACACAGAAATTGCATCGGGATTGAATACAACAGTCACCATGTGCACTTTCCTCCATGGGAGTAATGTCTCTAACAGTCTACGCTTTGATCCTTCCCTGGAAGACCAATAGTACTTTCCGACGCATATCTGGAGGCATTCTGTAATCTGTGGACTATCAGAGTGTTGATGAAACACAGAAATTGCATCGGGATAGAATACAACAGTCGCCATGCTCCCTTCCCTTCATGGGAGTAATGTCTCAAACACTTTACGCTTTGATCGTTCCCTGGAAGATCAGTAGTAGTTTCCGATGCACATCTGGAGGCATTCTGTAATCTGTGGACTATCAGAGTGTTGATGAAACACAGAAATTGCATCGGGATTGAATACAACAGTCACCATGCGCACTTACCTCCATGGGAGTAATGTCTCAACAGTCTACACTTTGATCGTTCCCTGGAAGACCAGTTGAGTTTTCCGATGCACATCTGGAGGCTTTCCGTAAACTGTGGACTATCAGAGTGTTGATGAAGCACAGAAATTGCATGGGGATAGAATAAAACAGTCACCATGCACACTTTCTTCCATGGGAGTAATGTCTCAAACAGTCTACTCTTTGATCGTTCCCTGGAAGACCAGTAGTAGTTTCCGATGCACATCTGGAGGCATTCTGTAATCTGTGGACTATCAGAGTGTTGATGAAACACAGAAATTGCATTGGGATTGAATACAGCAGTCACCATGCGCACTTTCCTCCATGGGAGTAATGTCTCTAACAGTCTACGATTTGATCGTTCCCTGGAAGACCAGTAGTACTTTCCGATGCTTATCTGGAGGCTTTCCATAAACTGTGGACTATCAGAGTGTTGATGAAGCACAGAAATTGCATCGGGATTGAATACAACTGTCACCATGTTCACTTTCCTCCACTGGAGTAATGTCTCAAACAGTCTACTCTTTGATCGTTCCCTGGAAGACCAGCAGTAGTTTCTGATGCACATCTGGAGGCAATCTGTTCTCTGTGGACTATCAGAGTGTTGATGAAACACAGAAATTGCATCGGGATTGAATACAACAGTCACCATGCGCACTTTCCTCCATGGGAGTAATGTCTCTAACAGTCTACGCTTTGATCGTTCCCTGGAAGACCAGTAGTACTTTCCGATGCATATCTGGAGGCATTCTGTAATCTGTGGACTATCAGAGTGTTGATGAAACACAGAAATTGCATCGGGATTGAATACAACAGTGGCCATGCTCCCTTTCCTTCATGGGAGTAATGTCTCAAACACTCTACGCTTTGATCGTTCCCTGGAAGATCAGTAGTAGTTTCCGATGAACATCTGGAGTCATTCTGTAATCTGTGGACTATCAGAGTGTTGATGAAACACAGAAATTGCATCGGGATTGAATACAACAGTCACCATGCGCACTTTCTTCCATGGGAGTAATGTCTCAAACAGTCTACGATTTGATAGTTCCCTGGAAGACCAGTAGTAGTTTCCGATGCACATCTGGATGCATTCTGTAATCTGTGGACTATCAGAGTGTTGATGAAACACAGAAATTGCATCGGGGTTGAATACAACAGTCACCATGCGCACTTCCCTCAATGGGAGTAATGTCTCAAAGAGTTTACGCTTTGATCGTTCGATGGAAGACCAGTAGTAGTTTCCTATGCACATCTGGAGGCATTCTATAATCTGTGGACTATCAGAGTGTCGATGAAACACAGAAATTTCATCGGGATTGAATACAACATTCACCATGCGCACTTTCCTCCGCGGCAGTAATGTCTCAAACAGTCTACGCTTTGATCGTTCCCTGGAAGACCAGTAATACTTTCCGATGCTCATCTGGAGGCTTTCCGTAAACTGTGGACTATCAGAGTCTTGATGAAGCACAGAAATTGCATCGGGATTGAATACAACAGTCACCATGCGCACTTTCCTCCATTGGAGTAATGTCTCAAACAGTCTACTCTTTGATCGTTCCCTGGAAGACCAGTAGTAGTTTCCGATGCACATCTGGAGGCAATCTGTTCTCTGTGGACTATCAGAGTGTTGATGAAACACAGAAATTGCATCGGGATTGAATACAACAGTCACCATGCGCACTTTCCTACATGAGAGTAATGTCTCTAACAGTCTACGCTTTGATCGTTGCCTGGAAGACCAGTAGTACTTTCCGATGCATATCTGGAGGCATTCTGTAATCTGTGGACTATCAGAGTGTTGATGAAGCACAGAAATTGCATCGGGATTGAATACAACAGTCACCATGCTCCCTTTCCTCCACAGCAGTAATGTCTCAAACAGTCTACGCTTTGATCATTCCCTGGAAGACCAGTAGTAGTTTCCGATGAACATCTGGAGGCATTCTGTAATCTGTGGACTATCAGAGTGTTGATGAAACACAGAAATTGCATCGGGATTGAATACAACAGTCACCATGCGCACTTTCTACCATGGGAGTAATGTCTCAAACAGTCTACGATTTGATCGTTCCCTGGAAGACCAGTAGTAGTTTCCGATGCACATCTGGACGCATTCTGTAATCTGTGGACTATCAGAGTGTTGATGAAACACAGATATTGCATCGGGATTGAATACAACAGTGGCCATGCTCCCTTTCCTTCATGGGAGTAATGTCTCAAACACTCTACGCTTTGATCGTTCCCTGGAAGATCAGTAGTAGTTTCCGATGAACTTCTGGAGTCATTCTGTAATCTGTGGACTATCAGAGTGTTGATGAAACACAGAAATTGCATCGGGATTGAATACAACAGTCACCATGCGCACTTTCTTCCATGGGAGTAATGTCTCAAACAGTCTACGATTTGATCGTTCCCTGGAAGACCAGTAGTAGTTTCCGATGCACATCTGGATGCATTCTGTAATCTGTGGACTATCAGAGTGTTGATGAAACACAGAAATTGCATCGGGGTTGAATACAGCAGTCACCATGCGCACTTCCCTCAATGGGAGTAATGTCTCAAAGAGTTTACGCTTAGATCGTTCGATGGAAGACCAGTAGTAGTTTCCTATGCACATCTGGAGGCATTCTGTAATCTGTGGACTATCAGAGTGTCGATGAAACACAGAAAGTTCATCGGGATTGAATACAACAGTCACCATGCGCACTTTCCTCCGCGGCAGTAATGTCTCAAACAGTCTACGCTTTGATCGTTCCCTGGAAGACCAGTAGTAGTTTCCTATGCTCATCTGGAGGCTTTCCGTAAACTGTGGACTATCAGAGTCTTGATGAAGCACAGAAATTGCATCGGGATTGAATACAACAGTCACCATGCGCACTTTCCTCCATTGGAGTAATTTCTCAAACAGTCTACTCTTTGATCGTTCCCTGGAAGACCAGTAGTAGTTTCCGATGCACATCTGGAGGCAATCTGTTCTCTGTGGACTATCAGAGTGTTGATGAAACACAGAAATTGCATCGGGATTGAATACAACAGTCACCATGCGCACTTTCCTACATGGGAGTAATATCTCTAACAGTCTACGCTTTGATCGTTGCCTGGAAGACCAGTAGTACTTTCCGATGCATATCTGGAGGCATTCTGTAATCTGTGGACTATCAGAGTGTTGATGAAACACAGAAATTGCATCGGGATTGAATACAACAGTCGCCATGCTCCCTTTCCTTCATGGGAGTAATGTCTCAAACACTTTACGCTTTGATCGTTCCCTGGAAGATCAGTAGTAGTTTCCGATGCACATCTGGAGGCATTCTGTAGTCTGTGGACTATCAGAGTGTTGATGAAACACAGAAATTGCATCGGGATTGAATACAACAGTCACCTCGCGCACTTACCTTCATGGGAGTAATGTCTCTAACAGTCTACACTTTGATCGTTCCCTGGAAGACCAGTTGAGCTTTCCGATGCACATCTGAGGGCTTTCCGTAAACTGTGGACTATCAGAGTGTTGATGAAGCACAGAAATTGCATGGGGATAGAATAAAACAGTCACCATGCGCACTTTCTTCCAAGGGAGTAATGTCTCAAACAGTCTACCCTTTGATCGTTCCCTGGAAGACCAGTAGTAGTTTCCGATGCACATCTGGAGGCATTCTGTAATCTGTGGACTATCAGAGTGTTGATGAAACACAGAAATTGCATCGGGATTGAATACAGCAGTCACCATGCGCACTTTCCTCCATGGGAGTAATGTCTCTAACAGTCTACGCTTTCATCGTTCCCTGGAAGACCAGTAGTACTTTCCGATGCACATCTGGAGGCATTCTGTAATCTGTGGACTATCAGAGTGTTGATGAAACACAGAAATTGCATCAGGATTGAATACAACAGTCACCATGCTCCCTTTCCTCCACGGCAGTAATGCCTCAAACAGTCTACGCTTTGATCGTTCCCTGGAAGACCAGTAGTAGTTTCCAATGAACATCTGGAGGCATTCTGTAATCTGTGGACTATCAGAGTGTTGATGAAACACAGAAATTGCATCGGGATTGAATACAACATTCACCATGCGCACTTTCTACCATGGGAGCAATGTCTCAAACAGTCTACGATTTGATCGTTCCCTGGAAGACCAGTAGTAGTTTCCGATGCACATCTGGAGGCATTCTGTAATCTGTGGACTATCAGAGTGTTGATGAAACACAGAAATTGCATCGGGATTGAATACAACAGTCACCATTCGCACTTCCCTCAGTGGGAGTAATGTCTCAAAGAGTTTACGCTTTGATCGTTCGATGGAAGACCAGTAGTAGTTTCCTATGCACATCTGGAGGCATTCTGTAATCTGTGGACTATCAGAGTGTCGATGAAACACAGAAATTTCATCGGGATTGAATACAACAGTCACCATGCGCACTTTCCTCCACCTCAGTAATGTCTCAAACAGTCTACGCTTTGATCGTTCCCTGGAAGACCAGTAGTACTTTCCGATGCTCATCTGGAGGCTTTCCGTAAACTGTGGACTATCAGAGTGTTGATGAAGCACAGAAATTGCATCGGGATTGAATACAACAGTCACCATGCGCACTTTCCTCCATTGGAGTAATGTCTCTTAACAGTCTACTCTTTGATCGTTCCCTGGAAGACCAGTAGTAGTTTCCGATGCACAACTGGAGGCAATCTGTTCTCTGTGGACTATCAGAGTGTTGATGAAACACAGAAATTGCATCGGGATTGAATACAACAGTCACCATGCGCACTTTCCTCCATGGGAGTAATGTCTCCAACAGTCTACGCTTTGATCGTTCCCTGGAAGACCAGTAGTACTTTCCGATGCATATCTGGAGGCATTCTGTAATCGGTGGACTATCAGAGTGTTGATGAAACACAGAAATTGCATCGGTGATTGAATACAACAGTCACCATGCTCCCTTTCCTCCACGGCAGTAATGTCTCAAACAGTCTACGCTTTGATCGTTCCCTGGAAGACCAGTAGTAGTTTCCGATGAACATCTGGAGGCATTCTGTAATCTGTGGACTATCAGAGTGTTGATGAAACACAGAAATTGCATCGGGATTGAATACAACAGTCACCATGCGCACTTTCTACCATGGGAGCAATGTCTCAAACAGTCTACGATTTGATCGTTCCCTGGAAGACCAGTAGTAGTTTCCGATGCACATCTAGAGGCATTCTGTAATCTGTGGACTATCAGAGTGTTGATGAAACACAGAAATTGCATCGGGATTGAATACAACAGTCACCATGCGCACATTCCTCCATGGGAGTAATGTCTCTAACAGTCTACGCTTTGATCGTTCCCTGGAAGACCAGTAGTACTTTCCGATGCATATCTGGAGGAATTCTGTAATCTTTGGACTATCAGAGTGTTGATGAAACACAGAAATTGCATCGGGATTGAATACAACAGTGGCCATGCTCCCTTTCCTTCATGGGAGTAATGTCTCAAACACTCTACGATTTGATCGTTCCCTGGAAGATCAGTAGTAGTTTCCGATGAACATCTGGAGGCATTCTGTAATCTGTGGACTATCAGAGTGTTGATGAAACACAGAAATTGCATCGGGATTGAATACAACAGTCATCATGCGCACTTTCTTCCATGGGTGTAATGTCTCAAACAGTCTACGATTTGATCGTTCCCTGGAAGACCAGTAGTAGTTTCCGATGCACATCTGGACGCATTCTGTAATCTGTGGACTATCAGAGTGTTGATGAAGCACAGAAATTGCATCGGGGTTGAATACAACAGTCACCATGCGCACTTTCTACCATGGGAGCAATGTCTCAAACAGTCTACGATTTGATCGTTCCCTGGAAGACCAGTAGTAGTTTCCGATGCACATCTGGAAGCATTGTGTAATCTGTGGACTATCAGAGTGCTGATGAAACACAAAAATTGCATCGGGAATGAATACAACAGTCACCATGCGCACTCTCCACCATGGGAGTAATGTCTCAAACAGTCTACGCTTTGATCGTTCCCTGGAAGACCAGTAGTACTTTCCGATGCATATCTGGAGGCATTTTGTAATCTGTGGACTATCAGAGTGTTGATGAAACACAGAAATTGCATCGGGATTGAATACAACAGTGGCCATGCTCCCTTTCCTTCATGGGAGTAATGTCTCAAACACTCTACGCTTTGATCGTTCCCTGGAAGATCAGTAGTAGTTTCCGATGAACATCTGGAGGCATTCTGTATTCTGTGGACTATCAGAGTGTTGGTGAAACACAGAAATTGCATCGGGATTGAATACAACAGTCACCATGCGCACTTTCTTCCATGGGAGTAATGTCTCAAGCAGTCTACGATTTGATCGTTGCCTGGAAGACCAGTAGTACTTTCCGATGCATATCTGGAGGCATTCTGTAATCTGTGGACTATCAGAGTGTTGATGAAACACAGAAATTGCATCGGGATTGAATACAACAGTCGCCATGCTCCCTTTCCTTCATGGGAGTAATGTCTCAAACACTTTACGCTTTGATCGTTCCCTGGAAGATCAGTAGTAGTTTCCGATGCACATCTGGAGGCATTCTGTAGTCTGTGGACTATCAGAGTGTTGATGAAACACAGACATTGCATCGGGATTGAATACAACAGTCACCATGCGCACTTACCTCCATGGGAGTAATGTCTCTAACAGTCTACACTTTGATCGTTCCCTGGAAGACCAGTTGAGCTTTCCGATGCACATCTGAGCGCTTTCCGTAAACTGTGGACAATCAGAGTGATGATGAAGCACAGAAATTGCATGGGGATAGAATAAAACAGTCACCATGCGCACTTTCTTCCATGGGAGTAATGTCTCAAACAGTCTACGCTTTGATCGTTCCCTGGAAGACCAGTAGTACTTTCCGATGCATATCTGGAGGCATTCTGTAATCGGTGGACTATCAGAGTGTTGATGAAACACAGAAATTGCATCGGGGTTGAATACAACAGTCACCATGCGCACTTCCCTCAATGGGAGTAATGTCTCAAAGAGTTTACGCTTTGATCGTTCGATGGAAGACCAGTAGTAGTTTCCTATGCACATCTGGAGGCATTCTGTAATCTGTGGACTATCAGAGTGTCGATGAAACACAGAAATTTCATCGGGATTGAATACAACAGTCACCATGCGCACTTTTCTCCATGGCAGTAATGTCTCAAACAATCTACGTTTGATCGTTCCCTGGAAGACCAGTAGTACTTTCCGATGCTCATCTGGAGGCTTTCCGTAAACTGTGGACTATCAGAGTGTTGATGAAGCACAGAAATTGCATCGGGATTGAATACAACAGTCACCATGCGCACTTTCCTCCATTGGAGTAATGTCTCAAACAGTCTACTATTTGATCGTTCCCTGGAAGACCAGTAGTAGTTTCCGATGCACATCTGGAGGCAATCTGTTCTCTGTGGACTATCAGAGTGTTGATGAAACACAGAAATTGCATCGGGATTGAGTACAACAGTCACCATGCGCACTTTCCTCCATGCGAGTAATGTCTCTAACAGTCTACGCTTTGATCGTTCCCTGGAAGACCAGTAGTACTTTCCGATGCATATCTGGAGGCATTCTGTACTCGGTGGACTATCAGAGTGTTGATGAAACACAGAAATTGCATCGGGATTGAATACAACAGTCGCCATGCTCCCTTTCCTTCATGGGAGTAATGTCTCAAACACTTTACGCTTTGATCGTTCCCTGGAAGATCAGTAGTAGTTTCCGATGCACATCTGGAGGCATTCTGTAGTCTGTGGACTATCAGAGTGTTGATGAAACACAGAAATTGCATCGGGATTGAATACAACAGTCACTATGCGCACTTACCTCCATGGGAGTAATGTCTCTAACAGTCTACACTTTGATCGTTCCCTGGAAGACCAGTTGAGTTTTCCGATGCACATCTGAGGGCTTTCCGTAAACTGTGGACTATCAGAGTTTTGATGAAGCACAGAAATTGCATGGAGATAGAATAAAACAGTCTCCATGCGCACTTTCTTCCATGGGAGTAATGTCTCAAACAGTCTACTCTTTGATCGTTCCCTGGAAGACCAGTAGTAGTTTCCGATGCACATCTGGAGGCATTCTGTAATCTGTGGACTATCAGAGTGTTGATGAAACACAGAAATTGCATCGGGATTGAATACAGCAGTCACCATGCGCACTTTCCTCCATGGGAGTAATGTCTCTAACAGTCTACGCTTTGATCGTTCCCTGGAAGACCAGTAGTACTTTCCGATGCACATCTGGAGGCATTCTGTAATCTGTGGACTATCAGAGTGTTGATGAAACACAGAAATTGCATCGGGATTGAATACAACAGTCACCTTGCTCCCTTTCTTCCACGGCAGTAATGTCTCAAACAGTCTACGCTTTGATCGTTCCCTGGAAGACCAGTAGTAGTTTCTGATGAACATCTGGAGGCATTCTGTTATCTGTGGACTATCAGAGTGTTGATGAAACACAGAATTTGCATCGGGATTGAATACAACAGTCACCATGCGCACTTTCTACCATGGGAGCAATGTCTCAAACAGTCTACGATTTGATCGTTCCCTGGAAGACCAGTAGTAGTTTCCGATGCACATCTGGAGATATTCTGTAATCTATGGACTATCAGAGTGTTGATGAAACACAGAAATTGCATCGGGATTGAATACAACAGTCACCATGCGCACATTCCTCCATGGGAGTAATGTCTCTAACAGTCTACGCTTTGATCGTTCCCTGGAAGACCAGTTGAGCTTTCCGATGCACATCTGAGGGCTTTCCGTAAACTGTGGACTATCAGAGTGATGATGAAGCACAGAAATTGCATGGGGATAGAATAAAACAGTCACCATGCGCACTTTCTTCCATGGGAGTAATGTCTCAAACAGTCTACGCTTTGATCGTTCCCTGGAAGACCAGTAGTACTTTCCGATGCATATCTGGAGGCATTCTGTAATCGGTGGACTATCAGAGTGTTGATGAAACACAGAAATTGCATCGGGGTTGAATACAACAGTCACCATGCGCACTTCCCTCAATGGGAGTAATGTCTCAAAGAGTTTACGCTTTGATCGTTCGATGGAAGACCAGTAGTAGTTTCCTATGCACATCTGGAGGCATTCTGTAATCTGTGGACTATCAGAGTGTCGATGAAACACAGAAATTTCATCGGGATTGAATACAACAGTCACCATGCGCACTTTTCTCCATGGCAGTAATGTCTCAAACAATCTACGTTTGATCGTTCCCTGGAAGACCAGTAGTACTTTCCGATGCTCATCTGGAGGCTTTCCGTAAACTGTGGACTATCAGAGTGTTGATGAAGCACAGAAATTGCATCGGGATTGAATACAACAGTCACCATGCGCACTTTCCTCCATTGGAGTAATGTCTCAAACAGTCTACTCTTTGATCGTTCCCTGGAAGACCAGTAGTAGTTTCCGATGCACATCTGGAGGCAATCTGTTCTCTGTGGACTATCAGAGTGTTGATGAAACACAGAAATTGCATCGGGATTGAGTACAACAGTCACCATGCGCACTCTCCTCCATGGGAGTAATGACTCTAACAGTCTACGCTTTGATCGTTCCCTGGAAGACCAGTAGTACTTTCCGATGCATATCTGGAGGCATTCTGTACTCGGTGGACTATCAGAGTGTTGATGAAACACAGAAATTGCATCGGGATTGAATACAACAGTCGCCATGCTCCCTTTCCTTCATGGGAGTAATGTCTCAAACACTTTACGCTTTGATCGTTCCCTGGAAGATCAGTAGTAGTTTCCGATGCACATCTGGAGGCATTCTGTAGTCTGTGGACTATCAGAGTGTTGATGAAACACAGAAATTGCATCGGGATTGAATACAACAGTCACCATGCGCACTTACCTCCATGGGAGTAATGTCTCTAACAGTCTACACTTTGATCGTTCCCTGGAAGACCAGTTGAGCTTTCCGATGCACATCTGAGGGCTTTCCGTAAACTGTGGACTATCAGAGTTTTGATGAAGCACAGAAATTGCATGGGGATAGAATAAAACAGTCTCCATGCGCACTTTCTTCCATGGGAGTAATGTCTCAAACAGTCTACTCTTTGATCGTTCCCTGGAAGACCAGTAGTAGTTTCCGATGCACATCTGGAGGCATTCTGTAATCTGTGCACTATCAGAGTGTTGATGAAACACAGAAATTGCATCGGGATTGAATACAGCAGTCACCATGCGCACTTTCCTCCATGGGAGTAATGTCTCTAACAGTCTACGCATTGATCGTTCCCTGGAAGACCAGTAGTACTTTCCGATGCACATCTGGAGGCATTCTGTAATCTGTGGACTATCAGAGTGTTGATGAAACACAGAAATTGCATCGGGATTGAATACAACAGTCACCTTGCTCCCTTTCCTCCACGGCAGTAATGTCTCAAACAGTCTACGCTTTGATCGTTCCCTGGAAGACCAGTAATAGTTTCCGATGAACATCTGGAGGCATTCTGTAATCTGTGGACTATCAGAGTGTTGATGAAACACAGAAATTGCATCGGGATTGAATACAACAGTCACCATGCGCACTTTCTACCATGGGAGCAATGTCTCAATCAGTCTACGATTTGATTGTTCCCTGGAAGACCAGTAGTAGTTTCCGATGCACATCTGGAGATATTCTGTAATCTGTGGACTATCAGAGTGTTGATGAAACACAGAAATTGCATCGGGATTGAATACAACAGTCACCATGCGCACATTCCTCCATGGGAGTAATGTCTCTAACAGTCTACGCTTTGATCGTTCCCTGGAAGACCAGTAGTACTTTCCGATGCTCATCTGGAGGCTTTCCGTAAACTGTGGACTATCAGTGTGTTGATGAAGCACAGAAATTGCATCGGGATTGAATACAACAGTCACCATGCGCACTTTCCTCCATTGGAGTAATGTCTCAAACAGTCTACTCTTTGACCGTTTCCTGGAAGACCAGTAGTAGTTTCCGATGCACATCTGGAGGCAATCTGTTCTCTGTGGACTATCAGAGTGTTGATGAAACACAGAAATTGCATCGGGATTGAATACAACAGTCACCATGCGCACTTTCCTCCATAGGAGTAATGTCTCTAACAGTCTACGCTTTGATCGTTCCCTGGAAGACCAGTAGTACTTTCCGATGCATATCTGGAGGCATTCTGTAATCTGTGGACTATCAGAGTGTTGATGAAACACAGAAATTGCATCGGGATTGAATACAACAGTCACCATGCGGACATTCCTCCATGGGAGTAATGTCTCTAACAGTCTACGCTTTGATCGTTCCCTGGAAGACCAGTAGTACTTCCTGATGCTCATCTGGAGGCTTTCCGTAAACTGTGGACTATCAGAGTGTTGATGAAGCACAGAAATTGCATCGGGATTGAATACAACAGTCACCATGCGCACTTTCCTCCATGGGAGTAATGTCTCAAACAGTCTACGATTTGATCGTTCCCTGGAAGACCAGTAGTAGTTTCCGATGCACGTCTGGACGCATTCTGTAATCTGTGGACTATCAGAGTGTTGATGAAACACAGAAATTGCATCGGGATTGAATACAACAGTCACCATGCGCACATTCCTCCATGGGAGTAATGTCTCTAACAGTCTACGCTTTGATCGTTCCCTGGAAGACCAGTAGTACTTTCCGATGCCCATCTGGAGGCTTTCCGTAAACTGTGGACTATCAGAGTGTTGATGAAGCACAGAAATTGCATCGGGATTGAGTACAACAGTCACCATGCGCACTTTCTACCATGGGAGCAATGTCTCAAACAGTCTACGATTTGATCGTTCCCTGGAAGACCAGTAGTAGTTTCCGATGCACATCTGGAGGCATTCTGTAATCTGTGGACTATCAGAGTGTTGATGAAACACAGAAATTGCATCGGGATTGAATACGAAGGTCACCATGCGCACATTCCTCCATGGGGGTAATGTCTCTAACAGTCTACGCTTTGATCGTTCCCTGGAAGACCAGTAGTACTTTCCGATGCATATCTGGAGGCATTCTGTAATCTGTGGACTATCAGAGTGTTGATGAAACACAGAAATTGCATCGGGATTGAATACAACAGTGGCCATGCTCCCTTTGCTTCATGGGAGTAATGTCTCAAACACTCTACGCTTTGATCGTTCCCTGGAAAAACAGTAGTAGTTTCCGATGAACATCTGGAGGCATTCTGTAATCTGTGGACTATCAGAGTGTTGATGAAACACAGAAATTGCATCGGGACTGAAAACAACAGTCACCATGCGCACTTTCTTCCATGGGAGTAATGTCTCAAACAGTCTACGATTTGATCGTTCCCTGGAAGACCACTAGTAGTTTCCGATGCACATCTGGACGCATTCTGTAATCTGTGAACTATCAGAGTGTTGATGAAACACAGAAATTGCATCGGGGTTGAATACAACAGTCACCATGCGCACTTTCTACCATGGGAGCAATGTCTCAAACAGTCTACGATTTGATCGTTCCCTGGAAGACCAGTAGTAGTTTCCGATGCACATCTGGAAGCATTGTGTAATCTGTGGACTATCAGAGTGCTGATGAAACACAAAAATTGCATCGGGAATGAATACAACAGTCACCATGCGCACTCTCCACCATGGGAGTAATGTCTCAAACAGTCTACGCTTTGATCGTTCCCTGGACGACCAGTAGTACTTTCCGATGCATATCTGGAGGCATTCTGTAATCTGTGGACTATCAGAGTGTTGATGAAACACAGAAATTGCATCGGGATTGAATACAACAGTGGCCATGCTCCCTTTCCTTCATGGGAGTAATGTCTCAAACACTCTACGCTTTGATCGTTCCCTGGAAGATCAGTAGTAGTTTCCGATGAACATCTGGAGGCATTCTGTAATCTGTGGACTATCAGAGTGTTGGTGAAACACAGAAATTGCATCGGGATTGAATACAACAGTCACCATGCGCACTTTCTTCCATGGGAGTAATGTCTCAAGCAGTCTACGATTTGATCGTTGCCTGGAAGACCAGTAGTACTTTCCGATGCATATCTGGAGGCATTCTGTAATCTGTGACTATCAGAGTGTTGATGAAACACAGAAATTGCATCGGGATTGAATACAACAGTCGCCATGCTCCCTTTCCTTCATGGGAGTAATGTCTCAAACACTTTACGCTTTGATCGTTCCCTGGAAGATCAGTAGTAGTTTCCGATGCACATCTGGAGGCATTCTGTAGTCTGTGGACTATCAGAGTGTTGATGAAACACAGAAATTGCATCGGGATTGAATACAACAGTCACCATGCGCACTTACCTCCATGGGAGTAATGTCTCTAACAGTCTACACTTTGATTCTTCCCTGGAAGACCAGTTGAGCTCTCCGATGCACATCTGAGGGCTTTCCGTAAACTGTGGATTATCAGAGTGATGATAAAGCACAGAAATTCCATGGGGATAGAATAAAACAGTCACCATGCGCACTTTCTTCCATGGGAGTAATGTCTCAAACAGTCTACGCTTTGATCGTTCCCTGGAAGACCAGTAGTACTTTCCGATGCATATCTGGAGGCATTCTGTAATCGGTGGACTATCAGAGTGTTGATGAAACACAGAAATTGCATCGGGGTTGAATACAACAGTCACCATGCGCACTTCCCTCAATGGGAGTAATGTCTCAAAGAGTTTACGCTTTGATCGTTCGATGGAAGACCAGTAGTAGTTTCCTATGCACATCTGGAGGCATTCTGTAATCTGTGGACTATCAGAGTGTCGATGAAACACAGAAATTTCATCAGGATTGAATACAACAGTCACCATGCGCACTTTTCTCCATGGCAGTAATGTCTCAAACAATCTACATTTGATCGTTCCCTGGAAGACCAGTAGTACTTTCCGATGCTCATCTGGAGGCTTTCCGTAAACTGTAGACTATCAGAGTGTTGATGAAGCACAGAAATTGCATCGGGATTGAATACAACAGTCACCATGCGCACTTTCCTCCATTGGAGTAATGTCTCAAACAGTCTACCCTTTGATCGTTCCCTGGAAGACCAGTAGTAGTTTCCGATGCACATCTGGAGGCAATCTGTTCTCTGTGGACTATCAGAGTGTTGATGAAACACAGAAATTGCATCGGGATTGAGTACAACAGTCACCATGCGCACTTTCCTCCATGGGAGTAATGTCTCTAACAGTCTACGCTTTGATCGTTCCCTGGAAGACCAGTAGTACTTTCCGATGCATATCTGGAGGCATTCTGTAATCGGTGGACTATCAGAGTGTTGATGAAACACAGAAATTGCATCGGGATTGAATACAACAGTCGCCATGCTCCCTTTCCTTCATGGGAGTAATGTCTCAAACACTTTACGCTTTGATCGTTCCCTGGAAGATCAGTAGTAGTTTCCGATGCACATCTGGAGGCATTCTGTAGTCTCTGGACTATCAGAGTGTTGATGAAACACAGAAATTGCATCGGGATTGAATACAACAGTCACCATGCACACTTACCTCCATGGGAGTAATGTCTCTAACAGTCTACACTTTGATCGTTCCCTGGAAGACCAGTTGAGCTTTCCGATGCACATCTGAGGGCTTTCCGTAAACTGTGGACTATCAGAGTTTTGATGAAGCACAGAAATTGCATGGGGATAGAATAAAACAGTCTCCATGCGCACTTTCTTCCATGCGAGTAATGTCTCAAACAGTCTACTCTTTGATCGTTCCCTGGAAGACCAGTAGTAGTTTCCGATGCACATCTGGAGGCATTCTGTAATCTGTGGACTATCAGAGTGTTGATGAAACACAGAAATTGCATCGGGATTGAATACAGCAGTCACCATGCGCACTTTCCTCCATGGGAGTAATGTCTCTAACAGTCTACGCTTTGATCGTTCCCTGGAAGACCAGTAGTACTTTCCGATGCACATCTGGAGGCATTCTGTAATCTGTGGACTATCCGAGTGTTGATGAAACACAGAAATTGCATCGGGATTGAATACAACAGTCACCTTGCTCCCTTTCCTCCACGGCAGTAATGTCTCAAACAGTCTACGCTTTGATCGTTCCCTGGACGACCAGTAGTACTTTCCGATGCATATCTGGAGGCATTCTGTAATCTGTGGACTATCAGAGTGTTGATGAAACACAGAAATTGCATCGGGAATGAATTCAACAGTCACCATGCGCACTCTCCACCATGGGAGTAATGTCTCAAACAGTCTACGCTTTGATCGTTCCCTGAAAGACCAGTAGTACTTTCCGATGCATATCTGGAGGCATTCTGTTATCTGTGGACTATCAGAGTGTTGATGAAACACAGAAATTGCATCGGGATTGAATACAACAGTGGCCATCCTCCCTTTCCTTCATGGGAGTAATGTCTCAAACACTCTACGCTTTGATCGTTCCCTGGAAGATCAGTAGTAGTTTCCGATGAACATCTGGAGGCATTCTGTAATCTGTGGACTATCAGAGTGTTGGTGAAACACAGAAATTGCATCGGGATTGAATACAACAGTCACCATGCGCACTTTCTTCCATGGGAGTAATGTCTCAAGCAGTCTACGATTTGATCGTTGCCTGGAAGACCAGTAGTACTTTCCGATGCATATCTGGAGGCATTCTGTAATCTGTGACTATCAGAGTGTTGATGAAACACAGAAATTGCATCGGGATTGAATACAACAGTCGCCATGCTCCCTTTCCTTCATGGGAGTAATGTCTCAAACACTTTACGCTTTGATCGTTCCCTGGAAGATCAGTAGTAGTTTCCGATGCACATCTGGAGGCATTCTGTAGTCTGTGGACTATCAGAGTGTTGATGAAACACAGAAATTGCATCGGGATTGAATACAACAGTCACCATGCGCACTTACCTCCATGGGAGTAATGTCTCTAACAGTCTACACTTTGATTCTTCCCTGGAAGACCAGTTGAGCTCTCCGATGCACATCTGAGGGCTTTCCGTAAACTGTGGATTATCAGAGTGATGATAAAGCACAGAAATTCCATGGGGATAGAATAAAACAGTCACCATGCGCACTTTCTTCCATGGGAGTAATGTCTCAAACAGTCTACGCTTTGATCGTTCCCTGGAAGACCAGTAGTACTTTCCGATGCATATCTGGAGGCATTCTGTAATCGGTGGACTATCAGAGTGTTGATGAAACACAGAAATTGCATCGGGGTTGAATACAACAGTCACCATGCGCACTTCCCTCAATGGGAGTAATGTCTCAAAGAGTTTACGCTTTGATCGTTCGATGGAAGACCAGTAGTAGTTTCCTATGCACATCTGGAGGCATTCTGTAATCTGTGGACTATCAGAGTGTCGATGAAACACAGAAATTTCATCAGGATTGAATACAACAGTCACCATGCGCACTTTTCTCCATGGCAGTAATGTCTCAAACAATCTACATTTGATCGTTCCCTGGAAGACCAGTAGTACTTTCCGATGCTCATCTGGAGGCTTTCCGTAAACTGTAGACTATCAGAGTGTTGATGAAGCACAGAAATTGCATCGGGATTGAATACAACAGTCACCATGCGCACTTTCCTCCATTGGAGTAATGTCTCAAACAGTCTACTCTTTGATCGTTCCCTGGAAGACCAGTAGTAGTTTCCGATGCACATCTGGAGGCAATCTGTTCTCTGTGGACTATCAGAGTGTTGATGAAACACAGAAATTGCATCGGGATTGAGTACAACAGTCACCATGCGCACTTTCCTCCATGGGAGTAATGTCTCTAACAGTCTACGCTTTGATCGTTCCCTGGAAGACCAGTAGTACTTTCCGATGCATATCTGGAGGCATTCTGTAATCGGTGGACTATCAGAGTGTTGATGAAACACAGAAATTGCATCGGGATTGAATACAACAGTCGCCATGCTCCCTTTCCTTCATGGGAGTAATGTCTCAAACACTTTACGCTTTGATCGTTCCCTGGAAGATCAGTAGTAGTTTCCGATGCACATCTGGAGGCATTCTGTAGTCTCTGGACTATCAGAGTGTTGATGAAACACAGAAATTGCATCGGGATTGAATACAACAGTCACCATGCACACTTACCTCCATGGGAGTAATGTCTCTAACAGTCTACACTTTGATCGTTCCCTGGAAGACCAGTTGAGCTTTCCGATGCACATCTGAGGGCTTTCCGTAAACTGTGGACTATCAGAGTTTTGATGAAGCACAGAAATTGCATGGGGATAGAATAAAACAGTCTCCATGCGCACTTTCTTCCATGCGAGTAATGTCTCAAACAGTCTACTCTTTGATCGTTCCCTGGAAGACCAGTAGTAGTTTCCGATGCACATCTGGAGGCATTCTGTAATCTGTGGACTATCAGAGTGTTGATGAAACACAGAAATTGCATCGGGATTGAATACAGCAGTCACCATGCGCACTTTCCTCCATGGGAGTAATGTCTCTAACAGTCTACGCTTTGATCGTTCCCTGGAAGACCAGTAGTACTTTCCGATGCACATCTGGAGGCATTCTGTAATCTGTGGACTATCAGAGTGTTGATGAAACACAGAAATTGCATCGGGATTGAATACAACAGTCACCTTGCTCCCTTTCCTCCACGGCAGTAATGTCTCAAACAGTCTACGCTTTGATCGTTCCCTGGAAGACCAGTAGTAGTTTCCGATGCACATCTGGAGGCAATCTGTTCTCTGTGGACTATCAGAGTGTTGATGAAACACAGAAATTGCATCGGGATTGAATACAACAGTCACCATGCGCACTTTCCTCCATGGGAGTAATGTCTCTAACAGTCTACGCTTTGATCGTTCCCTGGAAGACCAGTAGTACTTTCCGATGCATATCTGGAGGCATTCTGTAATCTGTGGACTATCAGAGTGTTGATGAAACACAGAAATTGCATCGGGATTGAATACAACAGTCACCATGCGCACATTCCTCCATGGGAGTAATGTCTCTAACAGTCTACGCTTTGATCGTTCCCTGGAAGACCAGTAGTACTTCCTGATGCTCATCTTGAGGCTCTCCGTAAACTGTGGACTATCAGAGTGTTGATGATGCACAGAAATTGCATCGGGATTGAATACAACAGTCACCATGCGCACTTTCCTACATGGGAGTAATGTCTCAAACAGTCTACGATTTGATCGTTCCCTGGAAGACCAGTAGTAGTTTCCGATGCACGTCTGGATGCATTCTGTAATCTGTGGACTATCAGAGTGTTGATGAAACACAGAAATTGCATCGGGATTGAATACAACAGTCACCATGCGCACATTCCTATATGGGAGTAATGTCTCTAACAGTCTACGCTTTGATCGTTCCCTGGAAGACCAGTAGTACTTTCCGATGCTCATCTGGAGGCTTTCCGTAAACTGTGGACTATCAGAGTGTTGATGAAGCACAGAAATTGCATCGGGATTGAATACAACAGTCACCATGCGCACTTTCTACCATGGGAGCAATGTCTCAAACAGTCTACGATTTGATCGTTCCCTGGAAGACCAGTAGTAGTTTCCGATGCACATCTGGAGACATTCTGTAATCTGTGGACTATCAGAGTGTTGATGAAACACAGAAATTGCATCGGGATTGAATACGACAGTCACCATGCGCACATTCCTCCATGGGAGTAATGTCTCTAACAGTCTACGCTTTGATCGTTCCCTGGAAGACCAGTAGTACTTTCCGATGCATATCTGGAGGCATTCTGTAATCTGTGGACTATCAGAGTGTTGATGAAACACAGAAATTGCATCGGGATTGAATACAACAGTGGCCATGCTCCCTTTCCTTCATGGGAGTAATGTCTCAAACACTCTACGCTTTGATCGTTCCCTGGAAGAACAGTAGTAGTTTCCGATGAACATCTGGAGGCATTCTGTAATCTGT
This sequence comes from Schistocerca gregaria, assembly GCF_023897955.1. NCBI lineage: Eukaryota > Metazoa > Arthropoda > Insecta > Orthoptera > Acrididae > Schistocerca > Schistocerca gregaria. Next base: position 6,118,771 of record NW_026061775.1, on the reverse strand, counting down.
GGACTATCAGAGTGTTGATGAAACACAGAAATTGCATCGGGATTGAAAACAACAGTCACCATGCGCACTTTTTTCCATGGGAGTAATGTCTCAAGCAGTCTACGATTTGATCGTTCCCTGGAAGACCAGTAGTAGTTTCCGACGCACATCTGGACGCATTCTGTAATCTGTGGACTATCAGAGTGTTGATGAAACACAGAAATTGCATCGGGGTTGAATACAACAGTCACCATGCGCACTTTCTACCATGGGAGCAATGTCTCAAACAGTCTACGATTTGATCGTTCCCTGGAAGACCAGTAGTAGTTTCCGATGCACATCTGGAAGCATTGTGTAATCTGTGGACTATCAGAGTGCTGATGAAACACAAAAATTGCATCGGGAATGAATTCAACAGTCACCATGCGCACTCTCCACCATGGGAGTAATGTCTCAAACAGTCTACGCTTTGATCGTTCCCTGAAAGACCAGTAGTACTTTCCGATGCATATCTGGAGGCATTCTGTTATCTGTGGACTATCAGAGTGTTGATGAAACACAGAAATTGCATCGGGATTGAATACAACAGTGGCCATCCTCCCTTTCCTTCATGGGAGTAATGTCTCAAACACTCTACGCTTTGATCGTTCCCTGGAAGATCAGTAGTAGTTTCCGATGAACATCTGGAGGCATTCTGTAATCTGTGGACTATCAGAGTGTTGATGAAATACACAAATTGCATCGGGATTGAATACAACAGTCACCATGCGCACTTTCTTCCATGGGAGTAATGTCTCAAGCAGTCTACGACTTGATCGTTGCCTGGAAGACCAGTAGTACTTTCCGATGCATATCTGGAGGCATTCTGTAATCTGTGGACTATCAGAGTGTTGATGAAACACAGAAATTGCATCGGGATTGAATACAACAGTCGCCATGCTCCCTTTCCTTCATGGGAGTAATGTCTCAAACACTTTACGCTTTGATCGTTCCCTGGAAGATCAGTAGTAGTTTCCGATGCACATCTGGAGGCATTCTGTAGTCTGTGGACTATCAGAGTGTTGATGAAACACAGACATTGCATCGGGATTGAATACAACAGTCACCATGCGCACTTACCTCCATGGGAGTAATGTCTCTAACAGTCTACACTTTGATCGTTCCCTGGAAGACCAGTTGAGCTTTCCGATGCACATCTGAGGGCTTTCCGTAAACTGTGGACTATCAGAGTGTTGATGAAGCACAGAAATTGCATCGGGATAGAATAAAACAGTCACCATGCGCACTTTCTTCCAAGGGAGTAATGTCTCAAACAGTCTACGCTTTGATCGTTCCCTGGAAGACCAGTAGTACTTTCCGATGCATATCTGGAGGCATTCTGTAATCGGTGGACTATCAGAGTGTTGATGAAACACAGAAATTGCATCGGGGTTGAATACAACAGTCACCATGCGCACTTCCCTCAATGGGAGTAATGTCTCAAAGAGTTTACGCTTTGATCGTTCGATGGAAGACCAGTAGTAGTTTCCTATACACATCTGGAGGCATTCTGTAATCTGTGGACTATCAGAGTGTCGATGAAACACAGAAATTTCATCGGGATTGAATACACCAGTCACCATGCGCACTTTCCTCCACGGCAGTAATGTCTCAAGCAATCTACGCTTTGATCGTTCCCTGGAAGACCAGTAGTACTTTCCGATGCTCATCTGGAGGCTTTCCGTAAACTGTGGACTATCAGAGTGTTGATGAAGCACAGAAATTGCATCGGGATTGAATACAACAGTCACCATGCGCACTTTCCTCCATTGGAGTAATGTCTCAAACAGTCTACTCTTTGATCGTTCCCTGGAAGACCAGTAGTAGTTTCCGATGCACATCTGGAGGCAATCTGTTCTCTGTGGACTATCAGAGTGTTGATGAAACACAGAAATTGCATCGGGATTGAATACAACTGTCACCATGCGCACTTTCCTCCATGGGAGTAATGTCTCTAACAGTCTACGTTTTGATCGTTCCCTGGAAGACCAGTAGTACTTTCCGATGCATATCTGGAGGCATTCTGTAATCGGTGGAATATCAGAGTGTTGATGAAACACAGAAATTGCATCGGGATTGAATACAACAGTCGCCATGCTCCCTTTCCTTCATGGGAGTAATGTCTCAAACACTTTACGCTTTGATCGTTCCCTGGAAGATCAGTAGTAGTTTCCAATGCACATCTGGAGGCATTCTGTAGTCTGTGGACTATCAGAGTGTTGATGAAACACAGAAATTGCATCGGGATTGAATACAACAGTCACCATGCGCACTTACCTCCATGGGAGTAATGTCTCTAACAGTCTTCACTTTGATCGTTCCCTGGAAGACCAGTTGAGCTTTCCGATGCACATCTGAGGGCTTTCCGTAAACTGTGGACTATCAGAGTTTTGATGAAGCACAGAAATTGCATGGGGATAGAATAAAACAGTCACCATGCGCACTTTCTTCCATGGGAGTAATGTCTCAAACAGTCTACTCTTTGATCGTTCCCTGGAAGACCAGTAGTAGTTTCCGATGCACATCTGGAGGCATTCTGTAATCTGTGGACTATCAGAGTGTTGATGAAACACAGAAATTGCATCGTGATTGAATACAGCAGTCACAATGCGCACTTTCCTCCATGGGAGTAATGTCTCTAACAGTCTACGCTTTGATCGTTCCCTGGAAGACCAGTAGTACTTTCCGATGCACATCTGGAGGCATTCTGTAATCTGTGGACTATCAGAGTGTTGATGAAACACAGAAATTGCATCGGGATTGAATACAACAGTCACCTTGCTCCCTTTCCTCCACGGCAGTAATGTCTCAAACAGTCTACGCTTTGATCGTTCCCTGGAAGACCAGTAGTAGTTTCCGATGAACATCTGGAGGCATTCTGTAATCTGTGGACTATCAGAGTGTTGATGAAACACAGAAATTGCATCGGGATTGAATACAGCAGTCACCATGCGCACTTTCTTCCATGGGAGCAATGTCTCAAACAGTCTACGATTTGATCGTTCCCTGGAAGACCAGTAGTAGTTTCCGATGCACATCTGGAGGCATTCTGTAATCTGTGGACTATCAGAGTGTTGATGAAACACAGAAATTGCATCGGGATTGAATACAACAGTCACCATGCGCACATTCCTCCATGGGAGTAATATCTCTAACAGTCTACGCTTTGATCGTTCCCTGGAAGACCAGTAGTACTTTCCGATGCTCATCTGGAGGCTTTCCGTAAACTGTGGACTATCAGTGTGTTGATGAAGCACAGAAATTGCATCGGGATTGAATACAACAGTCACCATGCGCACTTTCCTCCATTGGAGTAATGTCTCAAACAGTCTACACTTTGACCGCTTCCTGGAAGACCAGTAGTAGTTTCCGATGCACATCTGGAGGCAATCTGTTCTCTGTGGACTATCAGAGTGTTGATGAAACACATAAATTGCATCGGGATTGAATACAACAGTCACCATGCGCACTTTCCTCCATGGGAGTAATGTCTCTAACAGTCTACGCTTTGATCGTTCCCTGGAAGGCCAGTAGTACTTTCCGATGCATATCTGGAGGCATTCTGTAATCCGTGGACTATCAGGGTGTTGATGAAACACAGAAATTGCATCGGGATAGAATACAACAGTCACCATGCGCACATTCCTCCATGGGAGTAATGTCTCTAACACTCTACGCTTTGATCGTTCCCTGGAAGACCAGTAGTACTTCCTGATGCTCATCTGGAGGCTTTCCGTAAACTGTGGACTATCAGAGTGTTGATGAAGCACAGAAATTGCATCGGGATTGAATACAACAGTCACCTTGCGCACTTTCCTCCATGGGAGTAATGTCTCAATCAGTCTACGATTTGATCGTTCCCTGGAAGACCAGTAGTAGTTTCCGATGCACGTCTGGACGCATTCTGTAATCTGTGGACTATCAGAGTGTTGATGAAACACAGAAATTGCATCGGGGTTGAATACAACAGTCACCATGCGCACTTTCTACCATGGGAGCAATGTCTCAAACTGTCTACGCTTTGATCGTTCCCTGGAAGACCAGTAGTAGTTTCCGATGCACATCTGGAAGCATTGTGTAATCTGTGGACTATCAGAGTGCTGATGAAACACAAAAATTGCATCGGGAATGAATACAACAGTCACCATGCGCACTCTCCACCATGGGAGCAATGTCTCAAACTGTCTACGCTTTGATCGTTCCCTGGAAGACCAGTAGTAGTTTCCGATGCACATCTGGAAGCATTGTGTAATCTGTGGACTATCAGAGTGCTGATGAAACACAAAAATTGCATCGGGATTGAATACAACAGTCACCATGCGCACTTACCTCCATGGGAGTAATGTCTCTAACAGTCTACACTTTGATCGTTCCTTGGAAGACCAGTTGAGCTTTCCGATGCACATCTGAGGGCTTTCCGTAAACTGTGGACTATCAGAGTGTTGATGAAGCACAGAAATTGCATGGGAATAGAATAAAACAGTCACCATGCGCACTTTCTTCCATGGGAGTAATGTCTCAAACAGTCTACGCTTTGATCGTTCCCTGGAAGACCAGTAGTACTTTCCGATGCATATCTGGAGGCATTCTGTAATCGGTGGACTATCAGAGTGTTGATGAAACACAGATATTGCATCGGGGTTGAATACAACAGTCACCATGCGCACTTCCCTCAATGGGAGTAATGTCTCAAAGAGTTTACGCTTTGATCGTTCGATGGAAGACCAGTAGTAGTTTCCTATGCACATCTGGAGGCATTCTGTAATCTGTGGACTATCAGAGTGTCGATGAAACACAGAAATTTCATCGGGATTGAATACAACAGTCACCATGCGCACTTTCCTCCACGGCAGTAATGTCTCAAACAATCTACGCTTTGATCGTTCCCTGGAAGACCAGTAGTACTTTCCGATGCTCATCTGGAGGCTTTCCGTAAACTGTGGACTATCAGAGTGTTGATGAAGCACAGAAATTGCATCGGGATTGAATACAACAGTCACCATGCGCACTTTCCTCCATTGGAGTAATGTCTCAAACAGTCTACTCTTTGATCGTTCCCTGGAAGACTAGTAGTAGTTTCCGATGCACATCTGGAGGCAATCTGTTCTCTGTGGACTATCAGAGTGTTGATGAAACACAGAAATTGCATCGGGATTGAATACAACAGTCACCATGCGCACTTTCCTCCATTGGAGTAATGTCTCTAACAGTCTACGCTTTGATCGTTCCCTGGAAGACCAGTAGTACTTTCCGATGCATATCTGGAGGCATTCTGTAATCGGTGGACTATCAGAGTGTTGATGAAACACAGAAATTGCATCGGGATTGAATACAACAGTCGCCATGCTCCCTTTCCTTCATGGGAGTAATGTCTCAAACACTTTACGCTTTGATCGTTCCCTGGAAGATCAGTAGTAGTTTCCGATGCACATCTGGAGGCATTCTGTAGTCTGTGGACTATCAGAGTGTTGATGAAACACAGAAATTGCAACGGGATTGAATACAGCAGTCACCATGCGCACTTACCTCCATGGGAGTAATGTCTCTAACAGTCTACACTTTGATCGTTCCCTGGAAGACCAGTTGAGCTTTCCGATGCACATCTGAGGGCTTTCCGTAAACTGTGGACTATCAGAGTTTTGATGAAGCACAGAAATTGCATGGGGATAGAATAAAACAGTCACCATGCGCACTTTCTTCCATGGGAGTAATGTATCAAACAGTCTACTCTTTGATCGTTCTCTGGAAGACCGGTAGTAGTTTCCGATGCACATCTGGAGGCATTCTGTAATCTGTGGACTATCAGAGTGTTGATGAAACACAGAAATTGCATCGTGATTGAATACAGCAGTCACAATGCGCACTTTCCTCCATGGGAGTAATGTCTCTAACAGTCTACGCTTTGATCGTTCCCTGGAAGACCAGTAGTACTTTCCGATGCACAACTGGAGGCATTCTGTAATCTTTGGACTATCAGAGTGTTGATGAAACACAGAAATTGCATCGGGATTGAAAACAACAGTCACCTTGCTCCCTTTCCTCCACGGCAGTAATGTCTCAAACAGTCTACGCTTTGATCGTTCCCTGGAAGACCAGTAGTAGTTTCCTATGAACATCTGGAGGCATTCTGTAATCTGTGGACTATCAGAGTGTTGATGAAACACAGAAATTGAATCGGGATTGAATACAGTAGTCACCATGCGCACTTTCTACCATGGGAGCAATGTCTCAAACAGTCTACGATTTGATCGTTCCCTGGAAGACCAGTAGTAGTTTCCGGTGCACATCTGGAGGCATTCTGTAATCTGTGGACTATCAGAGTGTTGATGAAACACAGAAATTGCATCGGGATTGAATACAACAGTCACCATGCGCACATTCCTCCATGGGAGTAATGTCTCTAACAGTCTACGCTTTGATCGTTCCCTGGAAGACCAGTAGTACTTTCCGATGCTCATCTGGAGGCTTTCCGTAAACTGTGGACTATCAGTGTGTTGATGAAGCACAGAAATTGCATCGGGATTGAATACAACAGTCACCATGCGCACTTTCCTCCATTGGAGTAATGTCTCAAACAGTCTACTCTTTGACCGTTTCCTGGAAGACCAGTAGTAGTTTCCGATGCACATCTGGAGGCAATCTGTTATCTGTGGACTATCAGAGTGTTGATGAAACACAGAAATATCATCGGGATTGAATACAACAGTCACCATGCGCACTTTCCTCCATGGGAGTAATGTCTCTAACAGTCTACGCTTTGATCGTTCCCTGGAAGACCAGTAGTACTTTCCGATGCATATCTGGAGGCATTCTGTAATCTGTGGACTATCAGAGTGTTGATGAAACACAGAAATTGCATCGGGATTGAATACAACAGTCACCATGCGCACATTCCTCCATGGGAGTAATGTCTCTAACAGTCTACGCTTTGATCGTTCCCTGGAAGACCAGTATTACTTCCTGATGCTCATCTGGAGGCTTTCCGTAAACTGTGGACTATCAGAGTGTTGATGAAGCACAGAAATTGCATCGGGATTGAATACAACAGTCACCATGCGCACTTTCCTCCATGGGAGTAATGTCTCAAACAGTCTACGATTTGATCGTTCCCTGGAAGACCAGTAGTAGTTTCCGATGCACGTCTGGACGCATTCTGTAATCTGTGGACTATCAGAGTGTTGATGAAACACAGAAATTGCATCGGGATTGAATACAACAGTCACCATGCGCACATTCCTCCATGGGAGTAATGTCTCTAACAGTCTACGCTTTGATCGTTCCCTGGAAGACCAGTAGTACTTTCCGATGCTCATCTGGAGGCTTTCCGTAAACTGTGGACTATCAGAGTGTTGATGAAGCACAGAAATTGCATCGGGATTGAATACAACAGTCACCATGCGCACTTTCCTCCATAGGAGTAATGTCTCAAACAGTCTACTATTTGATCGTTTCCTGGAAGACCAGTAGTAGTTTCCGATGCATATCTGGAGGCATTCTGTAATCTGTGGACTATCAGAGTGTTGATGAAACACAGAAATTGCATCGGGATTGAATACAACAGTCACCATGCGCACATTCCTCCATGGGAGTAATGTCTCTAACAGTCTACGCTTTCATCGTTCCCTGGAAGACCAGTAGTACTTCCTGATGCTCATCTGGAGGCTTTCCGTAAACTGTGGACTATCAGAGTGTTGATGAAGCACAGAAATTGCATCGGGATTGAATACAGCAGTCACCATGCGCACTTTCTACCATGGGAGTAATGTCTCAAACAGTCTACGATTTGATCATTCCCTGGAAGACCAGTAGTAGTTTCCGATGCTCATCTGGACGCATTCTGTAATCTGTGGAGTATCAGAGTGTTGATGAAACACAGAAATTGCATCGGGATTGAATACAACAGTCACCATGCGAACTTCCCTCAATGGGAGTAATGTCTCAAAGAGTTTACGATTTGATCGTTCGATAGGAGACCAGTAGTAGTTTCCGATGCATATCTGGAGGCACACTGTAATCTGTGGACTATCAGAGTGTTGATGAAATACAGAAATTGCATCGGGATTGAATACAACAGTCACCATGCGCACTTTCTTCCAAAGCAGTAATGTCTCAAACAGTCTACGCATTGATCGTTCCCTGGAAGACCAGTAGTAGTCTCCGATGAACATCTGGAGGCATTCTGTAATCTGTGGACTATCAGAGTGTTGATGAAACACAGAAATTGCATCGGGATTGAATACAACAGTCACCATGCGCACTTTCTTCCATGGGAGTAATGTCTCAAACAGTCTACGATTTGATCGTTCCCTGGAAGACCAGTAGTACTTTCCGATGCACATCTGGAGACTTTCCGTAAACTTTGGACTATCAGAGTGTTAATGAAGCACAGAAATTGCATCGGGATTGAATACAACAGTCACCATGCGCACTTTCCTCCATTGGAGTAATGTCTCAAACAATCTACTCTTTGATCGTTCCCTGGAAGACCAGTAGTAGTTTCCGATGCACATCTGGAGGCAATCTGTTCTCTGTGGACTATCAGAGTGTTGATGAAACACAGAAATTGCATCGGGATTGAATACAACAGTCACCATGCGCACTTTCCTCCATGGGAGTAATGTCTCTAACAGTCTACGCTTTGATCGTTCCCTGGAAGACCAGTAGTACTTTCCGATGCATATCTGGAGGCATTCTGTAATCGGTGGACTATCAGAGTCTTGATGAAACACAGAAATTGCATCGGGATTGAAGACAACAGTCGCCATGCTCCCTTTCCTTCATGGGAGTAATGTCTCAAACACTTTACGCTTTGATCGTTCCCTGGAAGATCAGTAGTAGTTTCCGATGCACATCTGGAGGCATTCTGTAGTCTGTGGACTATCAGAGTGTTGATGAAACACAGAAATTGCATCGGGATTGAATACAACAGTCACCATGCGCACTTACCTCCATGGGAGTAATGTCTCTAACAGTCTACACTTTGATCGTTACCTGGAAGACCAGTTGAGCTTTCCGATGCACATCTGAGGGCTTTCCGTAAACTGTGGACTATCAGAGTGTTGATGAAGCACAGTAATTGCATCGGGATTGAATAAAACAGTCACCATGCGCACTTTCTTCCATGGGAGTAATGTCTCAAACAGTCTACTCTTTGATCGTTCCCTGGAAGACCAGTAGTAGTTTCCGATGCACATCTGGAGGCATTCTGTAATCTGTGGACTATCAGAGTGTTGATGAAACACAGAAATTGCATCGGGATTGAATACAGCAGTCACCATGCGCACTTTCCTCCATGGGAGTAATGTCTCTAACAGTCTACGCTTTGATCGTTCCCTGGAAGACCAGTAGTACTTTCCGATGCACATCTGGAGGCATTCTGTAATCTGTGGACTATCAGAGTGTTGATGAAACACAGAAATTGCATCGGGATTGAATACAACAGTCACCATGCTCCCTTTCCTCCACGGCAGTAATGTCTCAAACAGTCTACGCTTTGATCGTTCCCTGGAAGACCAGTAGTAGTTTCCGATGAACATCTGGAGGCATTCTGTAATCTGTGGACTATCAGAGTGTTGATGAAACACAGAAATTGTATCGGGATTGAATGCAACAGTCACCATGCGCACTTTCTACCATGGGAGCAATGTCTCAAACAGTCTACGATTTGATCGTTCCCTGGAAGACCAGTAGTAGTTTCCGATGCACATCTGGAGGCATTCTGTAATCTGTGGACTATCAGAGTGTTGATGAAACACAGAAATTGCATCGGGATTGAATACAACAGTCACCATGCGCACATTCCTCCATGGGAGTAATGTCTCTAACAGTCTACGCTTTGATCGTTCCCTGGAAGACCAGTAGTACTTTCCGATGCATATCTGGAGGCATTCTGTAATCTGTGGACTATCAGAGTGCTGATGAAACACAGAAATTGCATCGGGATTGAATACAACAGTGGCCATGCTCCCTTTCCTTCATGGGAGTAATGTCTCAAACAGTCTACTCTTTGATCGTTCCCTGGAAGACCAGTAGTAGTTTCCGATGCACATCTGGAGGCAATCTGTTCTCTGTGGACTATCAGAGTGTTGATGAAACACAGAAATTGCATCGGGATTGAATACAACAGTCACCATGCGCACTTTCCTCCATTGGAGTAATGTCTCTAACAGTCTACGCTTTGATCGTTCCCTGGAAGACCAGTAGTACTTCCCGATGCATATCTGGAGGCATTCTGTAATCGGTGGACTATCAGAGTGTTGATGAAACACAGAAATTGCATCGGGATTGAATACAACAGTCGCCATGCTCCCTTTCCTTCATGGGAGTAATGTCTCAAACACTTTACGCTTTGATCGTTCCCTGGAAGATCAGTAGTAGTTTCCGATGCACATCTGGAGGCATTCTGTAGTCTGTGGACTATCAGAGTGTTGATGAAACACAGAAATTGCATCGGGATTGAATACAACAGTCACCATGCGCACTTACCTCCATGGGAGTAATGTCTCTAACAGTCTACACTTTGATCGTTCCCTGGAAGACCAGTTGAGCTTTCCGATGCACATCTGAGGGCTTTCCGTAAACTGTGGACTATCAGAGTTTTGATGAAGCACAGAAATTGCATGGGGATAGAATAAAACAGTCACCATGCGCACTTTCTTCCATGGGAGTAATGTCTCAAACAGTCTACTCTTTGATCGTTCTCTGGAGGACCAGTAGTAGTTTCCGATGCACATCTGGAGGCATTCTGTAATCTGTGGACTATCAGAGTGTTGATGAAACACAGAAATTGCATCGTGATTGAATACAGCAGTCACAATGCGCACTTTCCTCCATGGGAGTAATGTCTCTAACAGTCTACGCTTTGATCGTTCCCTGGAAGACCAGTAGTACTTTCCGATGCACATCTGGAGGCATTCTGTAGTCTGTGGACTATCAGAGTGTTGATGAAACACAGAAATTGCATCGGTATTGAATACAACAGTCACCATGCGCACTTACCTCCATGGGAGTAATGTCTCTAACAGTCTACACTTTGATCGTTCCCTGGAAGACCAGTTGAGCTTTCCGATGCACATCTGAGGGCTTTCCGTAAACTGTGGACTATCAGAGTTTTGATGAAGCACAGAAATTGCATGGGGATAGAATAAAACAGTCACCATGCGCACTTTCTTCCATGGGAGTAATGTCTCAAACAGTCTACTCTTTGATCGTTCTCTGGAAGACCAGTAGTAGTTTCCGATGCACATCTGGAGGCATTCTGTAATCTGTGGACTATCAGAGTGTTGATGAAACACAGAAATTGCATCGGGATTGAATACAGCAGTCACCATGCGCACTTTCTACCATGGGAGCAATGTCTCAAACAGTCTACGATTTGATCGTTCCCTGGAAGACCAGTAGTAGTTTCCGATGCACATCTGGAGGCATTCTGTAATCTGTGGACTATCAGAGTGTTGATGAAACACAGAAATTGCATCGGGATTGAATACAACAGTCACCATGCGCACATTCCTCCATGGGAGTAATGTCTCTAACAGTCTACGCTTTGATCGTTCCCTCTAAGACCAGTAGTACTTTCCGATGCTCATCTGGAGGCTTTCCGTAAACTGTGGACTATCAGTGTGTTGATGAAGCACAGAAATTGCATCGGGATTGAATAAAACAGTCACCATGCGCACTTTCCTCCATTGGAGTAATGTCTCAAACAGTCTACTCTTTGACCGTTTCCTGGAAGACCAGTAGTAGTTTCCGATGCACATCTGGAGGCAATCTGTTCTCTGTGGACTATCAGAGTGTTGATGAAACACAGAAATTGCATCGGGATTGAATACAACAGTCACCATGCGCACTTTCCTCCATGGGAGTAATGTCTCTAACAGTCTACGATTTGATCGTTCCCTGGAAGACCAGTAGTACTTTCCGATGCATATCTGGAGGCATTCTGTAATCTGTGGACTATCAGAGTGTTGATGAAAAACAGAAATTGCATCGGGATTGAATACAACAGTCACCATGCGCACATTCCTCCATGGGAGTAATGTCTCTAACAGTCTACGCTTTGATCGTTCCCTGGAAGACCAGTAGTACTTCCTGATGCTCATCTGGATTCTTTCCGTAAACTGTGGACTATCAGAGTGTTGATGAAGCACAGAAATTGCATCGGGATTGAATACAACAGTCACCATGCGCACTTTCCTCCATGGGAGTAATGTCACAAACAGTCTACGGTTTGATCGTTCCCTGGAAGACCAGTAGTAGTTTCCGATGCACGTCTGGACGCATTCTGTAATCTGTGGACTATCAGAGTGTTGATGAAACACAGAAATTGCATCGGGATTGAAAACAACAGTCACCATGCGCACATTCCTCCATGGGAGTAATGTCTCTAACAGTCTACGCTTTGATCGATCCCTGGAAGACCAGTAGTACTTCCTGATGCTCATCTGGAGGCTTTCCGTAAACTGTGGACTATCAGAGTGTTGATGAAGCACAGAAATTGCATCGGGATTGAATACAACAGTCACCATGCGCACTTTCTACCATGGGAGTAATGTCTCAAACAGTCTACGCTTTGATCGTTCCCTGGAAGACCAGTAGTACTTTCCGATGCACATCTGGAGGCATTCTGTAATCTGTGGACTATCAGAGTGTTGATGAAACACAGAAATTGCATCGGGATTGAATACAACAGTCACCATGCTCCCTTTCCTCCACGGCAGTAATGTCTCAAACAGTCTACGCTTTGATCGTTCCCTGGAAGATTAGTAGTAGTTTCCGATGAACATCTGGAGGCATTCTGTAATCTGTGGACTATCAGAGTGTTGATGAAACACAGAAATTGCATCGGGATTGAATACAACAGTCACCATGCGCACTTTCTACCATGGGAGCAATGTCTCAATCAGTCTACGATTTGATCGTTCCCTGGAAGACCAGTAGTAGTTTCCGATGCACATCTGGAGGCATTCTGTAATCTGTGGACTATCAGAGTGTTGATAAAACACAGAAATTGCATCGGGATTGAATACAACAGTCACCATGCGCACATTCCTCCATGGGAGTAATGTCTCTAACAGTCAACGCTTTGATCGTTCCCTGGAAGACCAGTAGTACTTTCCGATGCATATCTGGAGGCATTCTGTAATCTGTGGACTATCAGAGTGTCGATGAAACACAGAAATTTCATCGGAATTGAATACAACAGTCACCATGCGCACTTTCCTCCACGGCAGTAATGTCTCAAACAATCTACGCTTTGATCGTTCCCTGGAAGACCAGTAGTACTTTCCGATGCTCATCTGGAGGCTTTCCGTAAACTGTGGACTATCAGAGTGTTGATGAAGCACAGAAATTGCATCGGGATTGAATACAACAGTCACCATGCGCACTTTCCTCCATTGGAGTAATGTCTCAAACAGTCTACTCTTTGATCGTTCCCTGGAAGACCAGTAGTAGTTTCCGATGCACATCTGGAGGCAATCTGTTCTCTGTGGACTATCAGAGTGTTGATGAAACACAGGAATTGCATCGGGATCGAATACAACAGTCACCATGCGCACTTTCCTCTACGGGTGGTTTGTCTCAAACATTCGACGCTTTGATCGTTCCCTGGAAGACCAGTAGTAGTTTCTGATGCACATCTGGTGGCATTCTGTAATCTGTGGACTATCAGAGTGTCGATGAAACACAGAAATTTCATCGGAATTGAATACAACAGTCACCATGCGCACTTTCCTCCACGGCAGTAATGTCTCAAACAATCTACGCTTTGATCGTTCCCTGGAAGACCAGTAGTACTTTCCGATGCTCATCTGGAGGCTTTCCGTAAACTGTGGACTATCAGAGTGTTGATGAAGCACAGAAATTGCATCGGGATTGAATACAACAGTCACCATGCGCACTTTCCTCCATTGGAGTAATGTCTCAAATAGTCTACTCTTTGATCGTTCTCTGGAAGACCAGTAGTAGTTTCCGATGCACATCTGGAGGCATTCTGTAATCTGTGGACTATCAGAGTGTTGATGAAACACAGAAATTGCATCGTGATTGAATACAGCAGTCACAATGCGCACTTTCCTCCATGGGAGTAATGTCTCTAACAGTCTACGCTTTGATCGTTCCCTGGAAGACCAGTAGTACTTTCCGATGCACATCTGGAGGCATTCTGTAATCTTTGGACTATCAGAGTGTTGATGAAACACAGAAATTGCATCGGGATTGAATACAACAGTCACCTTGCTCCCTTTCCTCCACGGCAGTAATGTCTCAAACAGTCTACGCTTTGATCGTTCCCTGGAAGACCAGTAGTAGTTTCCGATGAACATCTGGAGGCATTCTGTAATCTGTGGACTATCAGAGTGTTGATGAAACACAGAAATTGCATCGGGATTGAATACAGCAGTCACCATGCGCACTTTCTACCATGGGAGCAATGTCTCAAACAGTCTACTCTTTGATCGTTTCCTGGAATACCAGTAGTAGTTTCCGATGCATATCTGGAGGCATTCTGTAGTCTGTGGACTAGCAGAGTGTTGATGAAACACAGAAATTGCATCGGGATTGAATACAACAGTCACCATGCGCACTTTCCTCCATGGGAGTAATGTCTCTAACAGTCTGCACTTTGATCGTTACCTGGAAGACCAGTTGAGCTTTCCGATGCACATCTGAGGGCTTTCCGTAAACTGTGGACTATCAGAGTGTTGATGAAGCACAGAAATTGCATCGGGATTGAATAAAACAGTCACCATGCGCACTTTCTTCCATGGGAGTAATGTCTCAAACAGTCTACTCTTTGATCGTTCCCTGGAAGACCAGTAGTAGTTTCCGATGCACATCTGGAGGCATTCTGTAATCTGTGGACTATCAGAGTGTTGATGAAACACAGAAATTGCATCGGGATTGAATACAGCAGTCACCATGCGCACTTTCCTCCAGGGAGTAATGTCTCTAACAGTCTACGCTTTGATCGTTCCCTGGAAGACCAGTAGTACTTTCCGATGCACATCTGGAGGCATTCTGTAATCTGTGGACTATCAGAGTGTTGATGAAACACAGAAATTGCATCGGGATTGAATACAACAGTCGCCATGCTCCCTTTCCTTCATGGGAGTAATGTCTCAAACACTTTACGCTTTGATCGTTCCCTGGAAGATCAGTAGTAGTTTCCGATGCACATCTGGAGGCATTCTGTAGTCTGTGGACTATCAGAGAGTTGATGAAACACAGAAATTGCATCGGGATTGAATACAATAGTCACCATGCGCACTTACCTCCATGGGAGTAATGTCTCTAACAGTCTACACTTTGATCGTTCCCTGGAAGACCAGTTGAGCTTTCCGATGCACATCTGAGGGCTTTCCGTAAACTGTGGACTATCAGAGTTTTGATGAAGCACAGAAATTGCATGGGGATAGAATAAAACAGTTACCATGTGCACTTTCTTCCATGGGAGTAATGTCTCAAACAGTCTACTCTTTGATCGTTCTCTGGAAGACCAGTAGTAGTTTCCGATGCACATCTGGAGGCATTCTGTAATCTGTGGACTATCAGAGTGTTGATGAAACACAGAAATTGCATCGTGATTGAATACAGCAGTCACAATGCACACTTTCCTCCATGGGAGTAATGTCTCTAACAGTCTACGCTTTGATCGTTCCCTGGAAGACCAGTAGTACTTTCCGATGCACATCTGGAGGCATTCTGTAATCTTTGGACTATCAGAGTGTTGATGAAACACAGAAATTGCATCGGGATTGAATACAACAGTGGCCATGCTCCCTTTCCTTCATGGGAGTAATGTCTCAAACACTCTACGTTTTGATCGTTCCCTGGAAGATCAGTAGTAGTTTCCGATGAACATCTGGAGGCATTCTGTAATCTGTGGACTATCAGAGTGTCGATGAAACACAGAAATTTCATCGGAATTGAATACAACAGTCACCATGCGCACTTTCCTCCACGGCAGTAATGTCTCAAACAATCTACGCTTTGATCGTTCCCTGGAAGACCAGTAGTACTTTCCGATGCTCATCTGGAGGCTTTCCGTAAACTGTGGACTATCAGAGTGTTGATGAAGCACAGAAATTGCATCGGGATTGAATACAACAGTCACCATGCGCACATTCCTCCATTGGAGTAATGTCTCAAACAGTCTACTCTTTGATCGTTCTCTGGAAGACCAGTAGTAGTTTCCGATGCACATCTGGAGGCATTCTGTAATCTGTGGACTATCAGAGTGTTGATGAAACACAGAAATTGCATCGTGATTGAATACAGCAGTCGCAATGCGCACTTTCCTCCATGGGAGTAATGTCTCTAACAGTCTACGCTTTGATCGTTCCCTGGAAGACCAGTAGTACTTTCCGATGCACATCTGGAGGCATTCTGTAATCTTTGGACTATCAGAGTGTTGATGAAACACAGAAATTGCATCGGGATTGAATACAACAGTCACCTTGCTCCCTTTCCTCCACGGCAGTAATGTCTCAAACAGTCTACGCTTTGATCGTTCCCTGGAAGACCAGTAGTAGTTTCCGATGAACATCTGGAGGCATTCTGTAATCTGTGGACTATCAGAGTGTTGATGAAACACAGAAATTGCATCGGGATTGAATACAGCAGTCACCATGCGCACTTTCTACCATGGGAGCAATGTCTCAAACAGTCTACTCTTTGATCGTTTCCTGGAATACCAGTAGTAGTTTCCGATGCATATCTGGAGGCATTCTGTAGTCTGTGGACTATCAGAGTGTTGATGAAACACAGAAATTGCATCGGGATTGAATACAACAGTCACCATGCGCACTTACCTCCATGGGAGTAATGTCTCTAACAGTCTACACTTTGATCGTTACCTGGAAGACCAGTTGAGCTTTCCGATGCACATCTGAGGGCTTTCCGTAAACTGTGGACTATCAGAGTGTTGATAAAGCACAGAAATTGCATCGGGATTGAATAAAACAGTCACCATGCGCACTTTCTTCCATGGGAGTAATGTCTCAAACAGTCTACTCTTTGATCGTTCCCTGGAAGACCAGTAGTAGTTTCCGATGCACATCTGGAGGCATTCTGTAATCTGTGGACTATCAGAGTGTTGATGAAACACAGAAATTGCATCGGGATTGAATACAGCAGTCACCATGCGCACTTTCCTCCAGGGAGTAATGTCTCTAACAGTCTACGCTTTGATCGTTCCCTGGAAGACCAGTAGTACTTTACGATGCACATCTGGAGGCATTCTGTAATCTGTGGACTATCAGAGTGTTGATGAAACACAGAAATTGCATCGGGATTGAATACAACAGTCGCCATGCTCCCTTTCCTTCATGGGAGTAATGTCTCAAACACTTTACGCTTTGATCGTTCCCTGGAAGATCAGTAGTAGTTTCCGATGCACATCTGGAGGCATTCTGTAGTCTGTGGACTATCAGAGTGTTGATGAAACACAGAAATTGCATCGGGATTGAATACAATAGTCACCATGCGCACTTACCTCCATGGGAGTAATGTCTCTAACAGTCTACACTTTGATCGTTCCCTGGAAGACCAGTTGAGCTTTCCGATGCACATCTGAGGGCTTTCCGTAAACTGTGGACTATCAGAGTTTTGATGAAGCACAGAAATGGCATGGGGATAGAATAAAACAGTCACCATGCGCACTTTCTTCCATGGGAGTAATGTCTCAAACAGTCTACTCTTTGATCGTTCTCTGGAAGACCAGTAGTAGTTTCCGATGCACATCTGGAGGCATTCTGTAATCTGTGGACTATCAGAGTGTTGATGAAACACAGAAATTGCATCGTGATTGAATACAGCAGTCTCAATGCGCACTTTCCTCCATGGGAGTAATGTCTCTAACAGTCTACGCTTTGATCGTTCCCTGGAAGACCAGTAGTACTTTCCGATGCACATCTGGAGGCATTCTGTAATCTTTGGACTATCAGAGTGTTGATGAAACACAGAAATTGCATCGGGATTGAATACAACAGTCACCTTGCTCCCTTTCCTCCACGGCAGTAATGTCTCAAACAGTCTACGCTTTGATCGTTCCCTGGAAGACCAGTAGTAGATTCCGATGTACATCTGGAGGCATTCTGTAATCTGTGGACTATCAGAGTGTTGATGAAACACAGAAATTGCATCGGGATTGAATACAGCAGTCACCATGCGCACTTTCTACCATGGGAGCAATGTCTCAAACAGTCTACTCTTTGATCGTTTCCTGGAAGACCAGTAGTAGTTTCCGATGCATATTTGGAGGCATTCTGTAGTCTGTGGACTATCAGAGTGTTGATGAAACACAGAAATTGCATCGGGATTGAATACAACAGTCACCATGCGCACTTACCTCCATGGGAGTAATGTCTCTAACAGTCTGCACTTTGATCGTTACCTGGAAGACCAGTTGAGCTTTCCGATGCACATCTGAGGGCTTTCCGTAAACTGTGGACTATCAGAGTGTTGATGAAGCACAGAAATTGCATCGGGATTGAATAAAACAGTCACCAAGCGCACTTTCTTCCATGGGAGTAATGTCTCAAACAGTCTACTCTTTGATCGTTCCCTGGAAGACCAGTAGTAGTTTCCGATGCACATCTGGAGGCATTCTGTAATCTGTGGACTATCAGAGTGTTGATGAAACACAGAAATTGCATCGGGATTGAATACAGCAGTCACGATGAGCACTTTCCTCCATGGGAGTAATGTCTCTAACAGTCTACGCTTTCATCGTTCCCTGGAAGACCAGTAGTACTTTCCGATGCACATCTGGAGGCATTCTGTAATCTGTGGACTATCAGAGTGTTGATGAAACACAGAAATTGCATCGGGATTGAATACAACAGTCACCATGCTCCCTTTCCTCCACGGCAGTAATGTCTCAAACAGTCTACGCTTTGATCGTTCCCTGGAAGACCAGTAGTAGTTTCCGATGAACATCTGGAGGCATTCTGTAATCTGTGGACTATCAGAGTGTTGATGAAACACAGAAATTGCATCGGGATTGAATACAACAGTCACCATGCGCACTTTCTACCATGGGAGCAATGTCTCAAACAGTCTACGATTTGATCGTTCCCTGGAAGACCAGTAGTAGTTTCCGATGCACATCTGGAGGCATTCTGTAATCTGTGGACTATCAGAGTGTTGATGAAACACAGAAATTGCATCGGGATTGAATACAACAGTCACCATGCGCACATTCCTCCATGGGAGTAATGTCTCTAACAGTCTACGCTTTGATCGTTCCCTGGAAGACCAGTAGTACTTTCCGATGCATATCTGGAGGCATTCTGTAATCTGTGGACTATCAGAGTGTTGATGAAACACAGAAATTGCATGGGGATTGAATACAACAGTAGCCATGCTCCCTTTCCTTCATGGGAGTAATGTCTCAAACACTCTACGCTTTGATCGTTCCCTGGAAGATCAGTAGTAGTTTCCGATGAACATCTGGAGGCATTCTGTAATCTGTGGACTATCAGAGTGTCGATGAAACACAGAAATTTCATCGGGATTGAATACAACAGTCACCATGCGCACTTTCCTCCACGGCAGTAATGTCTCAAACAATCTACGCTTTGATCGTTCCCTGGAAGACCAGTAGTACTTTCCGATGCTCATCTGGAGGCTTTCCGTAAACTGTGGACTATCAGAGTGTTGATGAAGCACAGAAATTGCATCGGGATTGAATACAACAGTCACCATGCGCACTTTCCTCCATTGGAGTAATGTCTCTAACAGTCTACGCTTTGATCGTTCCCTGGAAGACCAGTAGTACTTTCCGATGCATATCTGGAGGCATTCTGTAATCGGTGGACTATCAGAGTGTTGATGAAACACAGAAATTGCATCGGGATTGAATACAACAGTCGCCATGCTCCCTTTCCTTCATGGGAGTAATGTCTCAAACACTTTACGCTTTGATCGTTCCCTGGAAGATCAGTAGTAGTTTCCGATGCACATCTGGAGGCATTCTGTAGTCTGTGGACTATCAGAGTGTTGATGAAACACAGAAATTGCATCGGGATTGAATACAACAGTCACCATGCGCACTTACCTCCATGGGAGTAATGTCTCTAACAGTCTACACTTTGATCGTTCCCTGGAAGACCAGTTGAGCTTTCCGATGCACATCTGAGGGCTTTCCGTAAACTGTGGACTATCAGAGTTTTGATGAAGCACAGAAATTGCATGGGGATAGAATAAAACAGTCACCATGCGCACTTTCTTCCATGGGAGTAATGTCTCAAACAGTCTACTCTTTGATCGTTCTCTGGAAGACCAGTAGTAGTTTCCGATGCACATCTGGAGGCATTCTGTAATCTGTGGACTATCAGAGTGTTGATGAAACACAGAAATTGCATCGTGATTGAATACAGCAGTCACAATGCGCACTTTCCTCCATGGGAGTAATGTCTCTAACAGTCTACGCTTTGATCGTTCCCTGGAAGACCAGTAGTACTTTCCGATGCACATCTGGAGGCATTCTGTAATCTTTGGACTATCAGAGTGTTGATGAAACACAGATATTGCATCGGGATTGAATACAACAGTCACCTTGCTCCCTTTCCTCCACGGCAGTAATGTCTCAAACAGTCTACGCTTTGATCGTTCCCTGGAAGACCAGTAGTAGTTTCCGATGAACATCTGCAGGCATTCTGTAATCTGTGGACTATCAGAGTGTTGATGAAACACAGAAATTGCATCGGGATTGAATACAGCAGTCACCATGCGCACTTTCTACCATGGGAGCAATGTCTCAAACAGTCTACGATTTGATCGTTCCCTGGAAGACCAGTAGTAGTTTCCGATGCACATCTGGAGGCATTCTGTAATCTGTGGACTATCAGAGTGTTGATGAAACACAGAAATTGCATCGGGATTGAATACAACAGTCACCATGCGCACATTCCTCCATGGGAGTAATGTCTCTAACAGTCTACGCTTTGATCACTCCCTGGAAGACCAGTAGTACTTTCCGATGCTCATCTGGAGGCTTTCCGTAAACTGTGGACTATCAGTGTGTTGATGAAGCACAGAAATTGCATCGGGATTGAATACAACAGTCACCATGCGCACTTTCCTCCATTGGAGTAATGTCTCAAACAGTCTACTCTTTGACCGTTTCCTGGAAGACCAGTAGTAGTTTCCGATGCACATCTGGAGGCAATCTGTTCTCTGTGGACTATCAGAGTGTTGATGAAACACAGAAATTGCATCGGGATTGAATACAACAGTCACCATGCGCACTTTCCTCCATGGGAGTAATGTCTCTAACAGTCTACGCTTTGATCGTTCCCTGGAAGACCAGTAGTACTTTCCGATGCATATCTGGAGGCATTCTGTAATCTGTGGACTATCAGAGTGTTGATGAAAAACAGAAATTGCATCGGGATTGAATACAACAGTCACCATGCGCACATTCCTCCATGGGAGTAATGACTCTAACAGTCTACGCTTTGATCGTTTCCTGGAAGACCAGTAGTACTTCCTGATGCTCATCTGGAGGCTTTCCGTAAACTGTGGACTATCAGAGTGTTGATGAAGCACAGAAATTGCATCGGGATTGAATACAACAGTCGCCATGCGCACTTTCCTCCATGGGAGTAATGTCACAAACAGTCTACGATTTGATCGTTCCCTGGAAGACCAGTAATAGTTTCCGATGCACGTCTGGACGCATTCTGTAATCTGTGGACTATCAGAGTGTTGATGAAACACAGAAATTGCATCGGGATTGAATACAACAGTCACCATGCGCACATTCCTCCATGGGAGTAATGTCTCTAACAGTCTACGCTTTGATCGTTCCCTGGAAGACCAGTAGTACTTTCCGATGCTCATCTGGAGGCTTTCCGTAAACTGTGGACTATCAGAGTGTTGATGAAGCACAGAAATTGCATCGGGATTGAATACAACAGTCACCATGCGCACATTCCTCCATAGGAGTAATGTCTCAAACAGCATACTCTTTGATCGTTTCCTGGAAGACCAGTAGTAGTTTCCGATGCATATCTGGAGGCATTCTGTAATCTGTGGACTATCAGAGTGTTGATGAAACACAGAAATTGCATCGGGATTGAATACAACAGTCACCATGCGCACATTCCTCCATGGGAGTAATGTCTCTAACAGTCTACGCTTTGATCGTTCCCTGGAAGACCAGTAGTACTTCCTGATGCTCATCTGGAGGCTTTCCGTAAACTGTGGACTATCAGAGTGTTGATGAAGCACAGAAATTGCATCGGGATTGAATACAGCAGTCACCATGCGCACTTTCTACCATGGGAGTAATGTCTCAAACAGTCTACGATTTGATCGTTCCCTGGAAGACCAGTAGTAGTTTCCGATGCACATCTGGACGCATTCTGTAATCTGTGGAGTATCAGAGTGTTGATGAAACACAGAAATTGCATCGGGATTGAATACAACAGTCACCATGCGAACTTCCCTCAATGGGAGTAATGTCTCAAAGAGTTTACGCTTTGATCGTTCGATAGAAGACCAGTAGTAGTTTCCGATGCACATCTGGAGGCACACTGTAATCTGTGGACTATCAGAGTGTTGATGAAACACAGAAATTGCATCGGGATTGAATACAACAGTCACCATGCGTACTTTCCTCCACAGCAGTAATGTCTCAAACAGTCTACGCTTTGATCGTTCCCTGGAAGACCAGTAGTAGTCTCCGATGAACATCTGGAGGCATTCTGTAATCTGTGGACTATCAGAGTGTTGATGAAACACAGAAATTGCATCGGGATTGAATACAACAGTCACCATGCGCACTTTCTTCCATGGGAGTAATGTCTCAAACAGTCTACGATTTGATCGTTCCCTGGAAGACCAGTAGTACTTTCCGATGCACATCTGGAGACTTTCCGTAAACTTTGGACTATCAGAGTGTTAATGAAGCACAGAAATTGCATCGGGATTGAATACAACAGTCACCATGCGCACTTTCCTCCATTGGAGTAATGTCTCAAACAGTCTACTCTTTGATCGTTCTCTGGAAGACCAGTAGTAGTTTCCGATGCACATCTGGAGGCAATCTGTTCTCTGTGGACTATCAGAGTGTTGATGAAACACAGAAATTGCATCGGGATTGAATACAACACTCACCATGCGCACTTTCCTCCATGGGAGTAATGTCTCTAACAGTCTACGCTTTGATCGTTCCCTGGAAGACCAGTAGTACTTTCCGATGCATATCTGGAGGCATTCTGTAATCGGTGGACTATCAGAGTGTTGATGAAACACAGAAATTGCATCGGGATTGAATACAACAGTCGCCATGCTCCCTTTCCTTCATGGGAGTAATGTCTCAAACACTTTACGCTTTGATCGTTCCCTGGAAGATCAGTAGTAGTTTCCGATGCACATCTGGAGGCATTCTGTAGTCTGTGGACTATCAGAGTGTTGATGAAACACAGAAATTGCATCGGGATTGAATACAACAGTCACCATGCGCACTTACCTCCAGGGGAGTAATGTCTCTAACAGTCTACACTTTGATCGTTCCCTGGAAGACCAGTTTAGCTTTCCGATGCACATCTGAGGGCTTTCCGTAAACTGTGGACTATCAGAGTGTTGATGAAGCACAGAAATTGCATCGGGATTGAATAAAACAGTCACCATGCGCACTTTCTTCCATGGGAGTAATGTCTCAAACAGTCTACTCTTTGATCGTTCCCTGGAAGACCAGTAGTAGTTTCCGATGCACATCTGGAGGCATTCTGTAATCTGTGGACTATCAGAGTGTTGATGAAACACAGAAATTGCATCGGGATTGAATACAGCAGTCACCATGCGCACTTTCCTCCATGGGAGTAATGTCTCTAACGTTCAACGCTTTCATCGTTCCCTGGAAGACCAGTAGTACTTTCCGATGCACATCTGGAGGCATTCTGTAATCTGTGGACTATCAGAGTGTTGATGAAACACAGAAATTGCATCGGGATTGAATACAACAGTCACCATGCGCACTTTCCTCCACGGCAGTAATGTCTCAAACAGTCTACGCTTTGATCGTTCCCTGGAAGACCAGTAGTAGTTTCCGATGAACATCTGGAGGCATTCTGTAATCTGTGGACGATCAGAGTGTTGATGAAACACAGAAATTGCATCGGGATTGAATACAACAGTCACCATGCGCACTTTCTTCCATGGGAGTAATGTCTCAAGCAGCCTACGATTTGATCGTTGCCTGGAAGACCAGTAGTACTTTCCGATGCATATCTGGAGGCATTCCGTAATCTGTGGACTATCAGAGTGTTGATGAAACACAGAAATTGCATCGGGATTGAATACAACAGTCGCCATGCTCCCTTTCCTTCATGGGAGTAATGTCTCAAACACTTTACGCTTTGATCGTTCCCTGGAAGATCAGTAGTAGTTTCCGATGCACATCTGGAGGCATTCTGTAGTCTGTGGACTATCAGAGTGTTGATGAAACACAGACATTGCATCGGGATTGAATACAACAGTCACCATGCGCACTTACCTCCATGGGAGTAATGTCTCTAACAGTCTACACTTTGATCGTTCCCTGGAAGACCAGTTGACCTTTCCGATGCACATCTGAGGGCTTTCCGTAAACTGTGGACTATAAGAGTGTTGATAAAACACAGAAATTGCATCGGGATTGAATACAACAGACACCATTCGCACTTTCTTCCATGGGAGCAATGTCTCAAACAGTCTACTCTTTGATCGTTTCCTGGAAGACCAGTAGTAGTTTCCGATGCACATCTGGAGGCATTCTTTAATCTGTGGACTATCAGAGTGTTGATGAAACACAGAAATTGCATCGGGATTGAATACAACAGTCACCATGCGCACATTCCTCCATGGGAGTAATGTCTCTAACAGTCTACGCTTTGATCGTTCCCTGGAAGACCAGTAGTACTTTCCGATGCAAATCTGGAGGCATTCTGTAATCTGTGGACTATCAGAGTGTTGATGAAACACAGAAATTGCATCGGGATTGAATACAACAGTGGCCATGCTCCCTTTCCTTCATGGGAGTAATGTCTCAAACACTCTACGCTTTGATCGTTCCATGGAAGATCAGTAGTAGTTTCCGATGAACATCTGGAGGCATTCTGTAATCTGTGGAGTATCAGAGTGTTGATGAAACACAGAGATTGCATCGGGATTGAATACAACAGTCACCATGCGCACTTTCTTCCATGGGAGTAATGTCTCAAACAGTCTACGATTTGATCGTTCCCTGGAAGACCAGTAGTAGTTTCCGATGCACATCTGGACGCAATCTGTAATCTGTGGACTATCAGATTGTTGATGAAACACAGAAATTGCATCTGGGTTGAATACAACATTCACCATGCGCACTTTCTACCATGGGAGCAATGTCTCAAACAGTCTACGATTTGATCGTTCCCTGGAAGACCAGTAGTAGTTTCCGATGCACATCTGGAAGCATTGTGTAATCTGTGGACTATCAGAGTGCTGATGAAACACAAAAATTGCATCGGGAATGAATACAACAGTCACCATGCGCACTCTCCACCATGGGAGTAATGTCTCAAACAGTCTACGCTTTGATCGTTCCCTGGAAGACCAGTAGTACTTTCCGATGCATATCTGGAGGCATTCTGTAATTTGTGGACTATCAGAGTGTTGATGAAACACAGAAATTGCATCGGGATTGAATACAACAGTGGCCATGCTCCCTTTCCTTCATGGGAGTAATGTCTCAAACACTCTACGCTTTGATCGTTCATTGGAAGATCAGTAGTAGTTTCCGATGAACATCTGGAGGCATTCTGTAATCTGTGGACGATCAGAGTGTTGATGAAACACAGAAATTGCATCGGGATTGAATACAACAGTCACCATGCGCACTTTCTTCCATGGGAGTAATGTCTCAAGCAGTCTACGATTTGATCGTTGCCTGGAAGACCAGTAGTACTTTCCGATGCATATCTGGAGGCATTCTGTAATCTGTGGACTATCAGAGTGTTGATGAAACACAGAAATTGCATCGGGATTGAATACAACAGTCGCCATGCTCCCTTTCCTTCATGGGAGTAATGTCTCAAACACTTTACGCTTTGATCGTTCCCTGGAAGATCAGTAGTAGTTTCCGATGCAGATCTGGAGGCATTCTGTAGTCTGTGGACTATCAGAGTGTTGATGAAACACAGACATTGCATCGGGATTGAATACAACAGTCACCATGCGCACTTACCTCCATGGGAGTAATGTCTCTAACAGTCTACACTTTGATCGTTCCCTGGAAGACCAGTTGACCTTTCCGATGCACATCTGAGGGCTTTCCGTAAACTGTGGACTATCAGAGTGTTGATGAAGCACAGAAATTGCATGGGGATAGAATAAAACAGTCACCATGCGCACTTTCTTCCATGGGAGTAATGTCTCAAACAGTCTACGCTTTGATCGTTCCCTGGAAGACCAGTAGTACTTTCCGATGCATATCTGGAGGCATTCTGTAATCGGTGGACTATCAGAGTGTTGATGAAACACAGAAATTGCATCGGGATTGAATACAACAGTCACCATGCGCACTTACCTCCATGGGAGTAATGTCTCTAACAGTCTACACTTTGATCGTTCCCTGGAAGACCAGTTGAGCTTTCCGATGCACATCTGAGGGCTTTCCGTAAACTGTGGACTATCAGAGTTTTGATGAAGCACAGAAATTGCATGGGGATAGAATAAAACAGTCACCATGCGCACTTTCTTCCATGGGAGTAATGTCTCAAACTGTCTACTCTTTGATCGTTCCCTGGAAGATCAGTAGTAGTTTCCGATGCACATCTGGAGGCATTCTGTAATCTGTGGACTATCAGAGTGTTGATGAAACACAGAAATTGCATCGGGATTGAATACAAAAGTCACCATGCGCACTTTCTTCCATGGGAGTAATGTCTCAAACAGTCTACGATTTGATCGTTCCCTGGAAGACCAGTAGTAGTTTCCGATGCACATCTGGACGCATTCTGTAATCTGTGGACTATCAGAGTGTTGATGAAACACAGAAATTGCATCTGGGTTGAATACAACATTCACCATGCGCACTTTCTACCATGGGAGCAATGTCTCAAACAGTCTACGATTTGATCGTTCCCTGGAAGACCAGTAGTAGTTTCCGATGCACATCTGGAAGCATTGTGTAATCTGTGGACTATCAGAGTGCTGATGAAACACAAAAATTGTATCGGGAATGAATACAACAGTCACCATGCGCACTCTCCACCATGGGAGTAATGTCTCAAACAGTCTACGCTTTGATCGTTCCCTGGAAGACCAGTAGTACTTTCCGATGCATATCTGGAGGCATTCTGTAATCTGTGGACTATCAGAGTGTTGATGAAACACAGAAATTGCATCGGGATTGAATACAACAGTGGCCATGCTCCCTTTCCTTCATGGGAGTAATGTCTCAAACACTCTACGCTTTGATCGTTCCCTGGAAGATCAGTAGTAGTTTCCGATGAACATCTGGAGGCATTCTGTTATCTGTGGACGATCAGAGTGTTGATGAAACACAGAAATTGCATCGGGATTGAATACAACAGTCACCATGCGCACTTTCTTCCATGGGAGTAATGTCTCAAGCAGTCTACGATTTGATCGTTGCCTGGAAGACCAGTAGTAATTTCCGATGCATATCTGGAGGCATTCTGTAATCTGTGGACTATCAGAGTGTTGATGAAACACAGAAATTGCATCGGGATTGAATACAACAGTCGCCATGCTCCCTTTCCTTCATGGGAGTAATGTCTCAAACACTTTACGCTTTGATCGTTCCCTGGAAGATCAGTAGTAGTTTCCGATGCACATCTGGAGGCATTCTGTAGTCTGTGGACTATCAGAGTGTTGATGAAACACAGACATTGCAGCGGGATTGAATACAACAGTCACCATGCGCACTTACCTCCATGGGAGTAATGTCTCTAACAGTCTACACTTTGATCGTTCCCTGGAAGACCAGTTGACCTTTCCGATGCACATCTGAGGGCTTTCCGTAAACTGTGGACTATCAGAGTGTTGATGAAGCACAGAAATTGCATGGGGATAGAATAAAACAGTCACCATGCGCACTTTCTTCCATGGGAGTAATGTCTCAAACAGTCTACGCTTTGATCGTTCCCTGGAAGACCAGTAGTACTTTCCGATGCATATCTGGAGGCATTCTGTAATCGGTGGACTATCAGAGTGTTGATGAAACACAGAAATTGCATCGGGATTGAATACAACAGTCACCATGCGCACTTACCTCCATGGGAGTAATGTCTCTAACAGTCTACACTTTGATCGTTCCCTGGAAGACCAGTTGAGCTTTCCGATGCA
This sequence comes from Schistocerca gregaria, assembly GCF_023897955.1. NCBI lineage: Eukaryota > Metazoa > Arthropoda > Insecta > Orthoptera > Acrididae > Schistocerca > Schistocerca gregaria. The sequence continues at coordinate 6,090,412 of NW_026061775.1, read as the reverse complement.
CATCTGAGGGCTTTCCGTAAACTGTGGACTATCAGAGTTTTGATGAAGCACAGAAATTGCATGGGGATAGAATAAAACAGTCACCATGCGCACTTTCCTCCATGGGAGTAATGTCTCTAACAGTCTACGCTTTGATCGTTCCCTGGAAGACCAGTAGTTCTTTCCGATGCACATCTGGAGGCATTCTGTAATCTGTGGACTATCAGAGTGTTGATGAAACACAGAAATTGCATCGGGATTGAATACAACAGTCACCTTGCTCCCTTTCCTCCACGGCAGTAATGTCTCAAACAGTCTACGCTTTGATCGTTCCCTGGAAGACCAGTAGTAGTTTCCGATGAACATCTGGAGGCATTCTGTAATCTGTGGACTATCAGAGTGTTGATGAAACACAGAAATTGCATCGGGATTGAATACAACAGTCACCATGCGCACTTTCTACCATGGGAGCAATGTCTCAAACAGTCTACGATTTGATCGTTCCCTGGAAGACCAGTAGTAGTTTCCGATGCACATCTGGAGGCATTCTGTAATCTGTGGACTATCAGAGTGTTGATGAAACACAGAAATTGCATCGGGATTGAATACAACAGTCACCATGCGCACATTCCTCTATGGGAGTAATGTCTCTAACAGTCTACGCTTTGATCGTTCCCTGGAAGACTAGTAGTACTTTCCGATGCTCATCTGGAGGCCTTCCGTAAACTGTGGACTATCAGTGTGTTGATGAAGCACAGAATTTGCATCGGGATTGAATACAACAGTCACCATGCGCACTTTCCTCCATTGGAGTAATGTCTCAAACAGTCTACTCTTTGACCGTTTCCTGGAAGACCAGTAGTAGTTTCCGATGCACATCTGGAGGCAATCTGTTCTCTGTGGACTATCAGAGTGTTGATGAAACACAGAAATTGCATCGGGATTGAATACAACAGTCACCATGCGCACTTTCCTCCATGGGAGTAATGTCTCTAACAGTCTACGCTTTGATCGTTCCCTGGAAGACCAGTAGTACTTTCCGATGCATATCTGGAGGCATTCTGTAATCTGTGGACTATCAGAGTGTTGATGAAACACAGAAATTGCATCGGGATTGAATACAACAGTCACCATGCGCACATTCCTCCATGGGAGTAATGTCTCTAACAGTCTACGCTTTGATCGTTCCCTGGAAGACCAGTAGTACTTTCCGATGCTCATCTGGAGGCTTTCCAAAAACTGTGGACGATCAGAGTGTTGATGAAACACAGAAATGGCATCGGGATAGAATACAACAGTCACCATGCGCACTTTCCTCCATGGGAGTAATGTCTCTAAGAGTCTACGCTTTGATCGTTCCCTGGGAGACCAGTAGTACTTTCCGATGCACATCTGGAGACTTTCCATAACTTTGGACTATCAGAGTGTTGATGAAGCACAGAAATTGCATCGGGATTGAATACAACAGTCACCATGCGCACTTTCCTCCATGGGAGTAATGTCTCAAAGAGTTTACGCTTTGATCGTTCGATGGAAGACCAGTAGTAGTTTCCGATGCACATCTGGAGGCATTCTGTAATCTGTGGACTATCAGAGTGTCGATGAAACACAGAAATTTCATCGGGATTGAATACAACAGTCACCATGCGCACTTTCCTACATGGGAGTAATGTCTCTAACAGTCTACGATTTGATCGTTCCCTGGAAGACCAGTAGTAAATTCCGATGCACATATGGACGCATTCTGTAATCTGTGGAGTATCAGAGTGTTGATGAAACACAGAAATTGCATCGGGATTGAATACAACAGTCATCATGCGCACATTCCTCCATGGGAGTAATGTCTCTAACAGTCTACGCTTTGATCGTTCCCTGGAAGACCAGTAGTACTTTCCGATGCTCATCTGGAGGCTTTCCGTAAACTGTGGACTATCAGAGTGTTGATGAAGCACAGAAATTGCATCGGGATTGAATACAACAGTCGCCATGCGCACTTTCCTCCATGGGAGTAATGTCTCAAACAGTCTACTCTTTGATCGTTCCCTGGAAGATCAGTAGTAGTTTACGATGCACATCTGGAGGCATTCTGTAATCTGTGGTCTATCAGAGTGTTGATGAAACCCAGAAATTGCATCGGGATTGAATACAACAGTCACCATGCGCTCTTACCTCCATGGGAGTAATGTCTCTAACAGTCTACACTTTGATCGTTCCCTGGACGACCAATTGAGCTTTCCGATGCACATCTGGAGGCTTTCCGTAAACTGTGGACTATCAGAGTGTTGATGAAGCACAGAAATTGCATGGGGATAGAATAAAACAGTCACCATGCGCACTTTCCTCCATGGGAGTAATGTCTCAAACAGTCTACTCTTTGATCGTTCCCTGGAAGACCAGTAGTAGTTTCCGATGCACATCTGGACGCATTCTGTAATCTGTGGACTATCAGGGTGTTGATGAAACACAGAAATTGCATCGGGATTGAATACAGCAGTCACCATGCGCACTTTCCTCCATGGGAGTAATGTCTCTAACAGTCTACGCTTTGATCGTTCCCTGGCAGACCAGTAGTACTTTCCGATGCACATCTGGGGCATTCTGTAATCTGTGGACTATCAGAGTGTTGATGAAACACAGAAATTGCATCGGGATTGAATACAACAGTCACCATGCGCACATTCTACCATGGGAGTAATGTCTCAAACAGTCTACGATTTGATCGTTCCCTGGAAGACCAGTAGTAGTTTCCGATGCACATCTGGAGGCATTCTGTAATCTGTGGAGTATCAGAGTGTTGATGAAACACAGAAATTGCATCGGGATTGAATACAACAGTCACCATGCGAACTTCCCTCAATGGGAGTAATGTTTCAAAGAGTTTACGCTTTGATCGTTCGATGGAAGACCAGTAGTAGTTTCCGATGCACATCTGGAGGCACACTGTAATCTGTGGACTATCAGAGTGTTGATGAAACACAGAAATTGCATCGGGATTGTATACAACAGTCACCATGCGCACTTTCCTCCACGGCAGTAATGTCTCAAACAGTCTACGCTTTGATCGTTCCCTGGAAGACCAGTAGTAGTTTCCGATGAACATCTGGAAGCATTCTGTAATCTGTGGACTATCAGAGTGTTGATGAAACACAGAAATTGCATCGGGATTGAATACAACAGTCACCATGCGCACTTTCTTCCATGGGAGTAATGTCTCAAACAGTCTACGATTTGATCGTTCCCTGGAAGAACAGTAGTAGTTTCCGATGCACATCTGGACGCATTCTGTAATCTGTGGAGTATCAGAGTGTTGATGAAACACAGAAATTGCATCGGGATTGAATACAACAGTCACCATGCGCACTTTCCTCAATGGGAGTAATGTCTCAAAGAGTTTACGCTTTGATCGTTCGATGGGAGACCAGTAGTAGTTTCCGATGCACATCTGGAGGCATTCTGTAATCTGTGGACTATCAGAGTGTTGATGAAACACAGAAATGGCATCTGGATAGAATACAACAGTCACCATGCGCACTTTCCTCCATGGGAGTAATGTCTCTAACAGTCTAAGCTTTGATCGTTCCCTGGAAGACCAGTAGTACTTTCCGATGCACATCTGGAGACTTTCCGTAAACTGTGGAGTATCAGAGTGTTGATGAAGCACAGAAATTGCATCGTGATTGAATACAACAGTCACCATTGCGCACTTTCCTCCATGGGAGTAATGTCTCAAAAAGTCTACGATTTGATCGTTCCCTGGAAGACGAGTAGTAGTTTCCGATGCACATCTGGAGGCAATATGTAATCTGTGGACTATCAGAGTGTTGATGAAACACAGAACTGGCATCGGGATTGAATACAACAGTCACCATGCACAGTTTCCTCCATTGGAGTAATGTCTCTAACAGTCTAAGCTTTGATCGTTCCCTGGAAGACCAGTAGTACTTTCCGATGCACATCTGGAGGCATTCTGTAACTGTGGACCATCAGAGTGTTGATGAAACACAGAAATTGCATCGGGATTGAATACAACCGTCACCATGCACACTTTCCTTCATGGAAGTAATGTCTCAAACACTCTACGCTTTGATCGTTCCCTGGAAGACCAGTGGTAGTTTCCGATGCACATCTGGAGGCATTCTGTAATCTGTGGACTATCCGAGTGTTGATGAAACACAGTAATTGCATCGGGATTGAATACAACAGTCATCATGCGCACTTTCTTCCATGGGAGTAATGTCTCAAACAGTCTACGATTTGATCGTTCCCATGAAGACCAGTAGTAGTTTCCGATGCACATCTGGTGGCATTCTGTAATCTGTAGACTGTCAGAGTGTTGATGAAACACAGAAATTGCATTGGGATTGAATAATACAGTCACCATGCGCACTTTCCTCCATGGGAGTAATGTCTCTAACAGTCTACGCTTTGATCGTTCCCTGGAAGACCAGTAGTACTTCCCGATGCACATCTGGAGGCATTCTGTAATCTGTGGACTATCAGAGTGTTGATGAAACACAGAAATTGCATCGGGATTGAATACAACAGTCACCATGCGCACTTTCCTCCATGGGAGTAATGTCATTAACAGTCTACGCTTCGATCGTTCCCTAGAAGACCAGTAGTACTTTCCGATGCTCATCTGGAGACTTTCCGTAATTTGTGGACTATCAGAGTGTTGATGAAACACAGAAATTGCATCGGGATTGAATACAACAGTCACCATGCGAACTTTCCTCCACGGCAGTAATGTCTCATACAGTCTACGCTTTGATCGTTCCCTGGGAGACCAGTAGTAGTCTCCGATGAACATCTGGAGGCATTCTGTAATCTGTGGACTATCAGAGTGTTGTGAAACACAGATATTGCATCGGGATTGAATACAACAGTCACCATGCTCACTTTCCTTCATGGAAGTAATGTCTCAAACACTTTACGCTTTGATCGTTCCCTGGAAGCCCAGTAATAGTTTCCGATGCACATCTGGAGGCATTCTGTAATCTGTGGACTATCAGAGTGTTGATGAAACACAGATATTGTATCGGGATTGTATACAACAGTCACCATGCGCACTTTCCTCCATGGGAGTAATGTCTCTACTAGTCTACGCTTTGATCGTTCCGAGGAAGACCAGCAGTACTTTACGATGCACATCTGGAGGCATTCTGTAATCTGTGGACTATCAGAGTGTTGATGAAACACAGAAATTGCATCGGGATTGAATACAACATTCACCATGCTCACTTTCTTTCATGGGAGTAATGTCACAAACACTCTACGCTTTGATCGTTCCGTGGAAGACCAGTAGTAGTTTCCGATACACATCTGGATTTATTCTGTAATGTGTGGACTATCCGAGTGTTGATGAAACACAGAAATTGCATCGGGATTGAATACAACAGTCACCATGCGCACTTTCTTCCATGGGAGTAATGTCTCAAACAGTCTATGATTTGATCGTTCCCTGGAAGGCCAGTAGTAGTTTCCGACGCACATCTGGAGGCATTCTGTAATCTGTGGAGTATCAGAGTGTTGATGAAACACAGAAATTGCATCGGGATTGAATACAACAGTCACCATGCGAACTTTCCTCCATGATAGTAATTCTCAAACAGTTTCCGCTTTGATCGTTCCCTGGAAGACCAGTAGTAGTTTCCAATGCACATCTGGAGACTTTCCGTAAACTGTGGACTATCAGAGTGTTGATGAAGCACAGAAATTGCATCGGGATTGAATACAACAGTCACCATGCGCACTTTCCTCCAGGGGAGTAATGTCCCAAACCGTCTACTCTTTGATCGTTTCCCGGAAGACCAGTAGTAGTTTCCGATGCACAACTGGTGGCATTCTGTAATCTGTGGACTATCAGAGTGTTGATGAAGCACAGAAATTGCATCGGGATTGAATACAACAGTCACCATGCGCACTTCCTCCATGGGAGTAATATCTCTAACAGTCTACACTTTGATCGTTCCCTGGAAGACCAATAGTAGTTTCCGATGCACATCTGGAGGCTTTTCGTAATTTGTGGACTATCAGAGTGTTGATGAAACACAGAAATGGCATCTGGATAGAATACAACAGTCACCATGCGCACTTTCCTCCATGGGAGTAATGTCTCTAACAGTCTAAGCTTTGATCGTTCCCTGGAAGACCAGTAGTACTTTCCGATGCACATCTGGAGACTTTCCGTAAACTGTGGAGTATGAATGTGTTGATGAAGCACAGAAATTGCATCGGGATTGAATACAACAGTCACCATTGCGCACTTTCCTCCATGGGAGTAATGTCTCAAAAAGTCTACGATTTGATCGTTCCCTGGAAGACGAGTAGTAGTTTCCGATGCACATCTGGAGGCAATATGTAATCTGTGGACTATCAGAGTGTTGATGAAACACAGAACTGGCATCGGGATTGAATACAACAGTCACCATGCACAGTTTCCTCCATTGGAGTAATGTCTCTAACAGTCTACGCTTTGATCGTTCCCTGGAAGACCAGTAGTACTTTCCGATGCACATCTGGAGGCATTCTGTAACTGTGGACCATCAGAGTGTTGATGAAACACAGAAATTGCATCGGGATTGAATACAACAGTCACCATGCACACTTTCCTTCATGGAAGTAATGTCTCAAACACTCTACGCTTTGATCGTTCCCTGGAAGACCAGTGGTAGTTTCCGATGCACATCTGGAGGCATTCTGTAATCTGTGGACTATCCGAGTGTTGATGAAACACAGTAATTGCATCGGGATTGAATACAACAGTCATCATGCGCACTTTCTTCCATGGGAGTAATGTCTCAAACAGTCTACGATTTGATCGTTCCCATGAAGACCAGTAGTAGTTTCCGATGCACATCTGGTGGCATTCTGTAATCTGTAGACTGTCAGAGTGTTGATGAAACACAGAAATTGCATTGGGATTGAATAATACAGTCACCATGCGCACTTTCCTCCATGGGAGTAATGTCTCTAACAGTCTACGCTTTGATCGTTCCCTGGAAGACCAGTAGTACTTCCCGATGCACATCTGGAGGCATTCTGTAATCTGTGGACTATCAGAGTGTTGATGAAACACAGAAATTGCATCGGGATTGAATACAACAGTTACCATGCGCACTTTCCTCCATGGGAGTAATGTCATTAACAGTCTACGCTTCGATCGTTCCCTAGAAGACCAGTAGTACTTTCCGATGCTCATCTGGAGACTTTCCGTAATTTGTGGACTATCACAGTGTTGATGAAACACAGAAATTGCATCCGGATTGAATACAACAGTCACCATGCGAACTTTCCTCCACGGCAGTAATGTCTCATACAGTCTACGCTTTGATCGTTCCGTGGAAGACCAGTAGTAGTTTCCGATACACATCTGGAGGCATTCTGTAATCTGTGGACTATCCGAGTGTTGATGAAACACAGAAATTGCATCGGGATTGAATACAACAGTCACCATGCGCACTTTCTTCCATGGGAGTAATGTCTCAAACAGTCTATGATTTGATCGTTCCCTGGAAGGCCAGTAGTAGTTTCCGACGCACATCTGGAGGCATTCTGTAATCTGTGGAGTATCAGAGTGTTGATGAAACACAGAAATTGCATCGGGATTGAATACAACAGTCACCATGCGAACTTTCCTCAATGATAGTAATTCTCAAACAGTTTCCGCTTTGATCGTTCCCTGGAAGACCAGTAGTAGTTTCCAATGCACATCTGGAGACTTTCCGTAAACTGTGGACTATCAGAGTGTTGATGAAGCACAGAAATTGCATCGGGATTGAATACAACAGTCACCATGCGCACTTTCCTCCAGGGGAGTAATGTCCCAAACCGTCTACTCTTTGATCGTTTCCCGGAAGACCAGTAGTAGTTTCCGATGCACAACTGGTGGCATTCTGTAATCTGTGGACTATCAGAGTGTTGATGAAGCACAGAAATTGCATCGGGATTGAATACAACAGTCACCATGCGCACTTCCTCCATGGGAGTAATATCTCTAACAGTCTACACTTTGATCGTTCCCTGGAAGACCAATAGTAGTTTCCGATGCACATCTGGAGGCTTTTCGTAATTTGTGGACTATCAGAGTGTTGATGAAACACAGAAATTGCATCAGGATTGAATACAACAGTCACCATGCGCACTTTCTTCCATGGGAGTAATATCTCAATCAGTCTAGGATTTGATCGTTCCCTGGAAGACCAGTAGTAGTTTCCGATGCACATCTGGACGCATTCTGTAATCTGTGGAGTATCAGAGTGTTGATGAAACACAGAAATTGCATCGGGATTGAATACAACAGTCACCATGCGCACTTTCCTCCATGGGAGTAATTCTCAAACAGTCTCCGCTTTGATCGTTCCCTGGGAGACCAGTAGTAGTTTCCGATGTACATCTGGAGGCATTCTGTAATCTGTGGACTATCAGAGTGTTGTGAGACACAGAATTTGCATCGTGATTGAATACATCAGTCACCATGCGCACTTTCCTACACGGGAGTAATGTCGCAAACAGTCTACGCTTTGATCGTTCCCTGAAAGACCAGTAGTAGTTTCCGATGCACATCTGGTGGCATTCTGTAATCTGTAGACTGTCGGAGTGTTGATGAAGAACAGAAATTGCATCGGGATTGAATACAACAGTCACCATGCGCACTTTCCTCCACGGGAGTACTGTCTCAAACAGTCTACGATTTGATCGTTACCTGTAAGACCAGTAGTACTTTCCGATGCACATCTGGAGACTTTCCGTGAACTGTGGACTATCAGAGTGTTGATGAAACACAGAAAGTGCATCGGGATTGAATACAACAGTCACCATGCGCACTTTCCTCCATGGGAGTAATGTCTCTAACAGTCTACGCTTTGATCGTTCCCTGGAAGCCCAGTAGTACTTTCCGATGCACATCTGGAGGCATTCTGTAACTGTGGACTATCAGAATGTTGATGAAACACAGAAATTGCATCGGTATTGAATACAACAGTCACCATGCTCACTTTCCTTCATGAAAGTAATGTCTCAAACACTCTACGCTTTGATCGTTCCCTGGAAGCCCAGTAGTAGTTTCCGATGCACATCTGGAGGCATTCTGTAATCTGTGGACTATCAGAGTGTTGCTGAAACACAGAAATTGCATTGGGATTGAATACAACAGTCACCATGCGCACTTTCCTCCATGGGAGTAACGTCTCTAACAGTCTACGCTTTTATCGTTCCCTGGAAGACCAGTAGTATTTTCCGATGCACATCTAGAGGCATTCTGTAATCTGTGGACTATCAGAGTGTTGATGAAACACAGAAATTGCATCGGGATTGAATACAACATTCACATTGCTCACTTTCCTTCATGGGAGTAATGTCTCAAACAGTCTACGATTTGATCGTTCCCTGGAAGACCAGTAGTAGTTTCCGATGCACATCTGGAGGCATTCTGTAATCTGTGGAGTATCAGAGTGTTAATGAAACACAGAAATTGCATCGGGATTGAATACAACAGTCACCATGCGCACTTCCCTCAATGGGAGTAATGTCTCAAACAGTCTACGATTTGATCGTTCCCTGGAAGACCAGTAGTAGTTTCCGATGCACATCTGGAGGCATTCTGTAATCTGTGGAGTATCAGAGTGTTGATGAAACACAGAAATTGCATCGGGATTGAATACAACAGTCACCATGCGCACTTACCTCCATGGGAGTAATGTCTCAAAAAGTCTACTCTTTGATCGTTCCCTGGAAGACGAGTAGTAGTTTCCGATGCACATCTGGAGGCAATCTGTAATCTGTGGATTATCAGAGTGTTGATGAAACACAGAAATTGCATCGGGATTGAATACAGCAGTCACCATGCGCAATTCCTCCTTGGGAGTAATATCTCTAACAGTCTACACCTTGATCGTTCCCTGGAAGACCAATAGTAGTTTCGGATGCACATCTGGAGGCTTTTCGTAATTTGTGGACTATCAGAGTGTTGATGAAACACAGAAATTGCATCGGGATTGAATACAACAGTCACCATGCGCACTTTCTTCCATGGGAGTAATATCTCAATCAGTCTAGGATTTGATCGTTCCCTGGAAGACCAGTAGTAGTTTCCGATGCACATCTGGACGCATTCTGTAATCTGTGGAGTATCAGAGTGTTGATGAAACACAGAAATGGCATCGGGATTGAATACAACAGTCACCATGCGAACTTTCCTCCATGGGAGTAATTCTCAAACAGTCTCCGATTTGATCGTTCCCTGGAAGACCAGTAGTAGTTTCCGATGCACATCTGGTGGCATTCTGTAATCTGTGGACTATCAGAGTGTTGATGAAACACAGAAATTGCATCGGGATTGAATACAACAGTCACCATGCCCACTTTCCTCCATGGGAGTAATGTCTCTAACAGTCTACGCTTCGATCGTTCCCTGGAAGACCAGTAGTAGTTTCCGATGCTCATCTGGAGGCTTTCCGTAATTTGTGGACTATCAGAGTGTTGATGAAACACAGAAATTGCATCGGGATAGAATACAACAGTCACCATGCGAACTTTCCTCCACAGCAGTAATGTCTCAAACAGTCTACGCTTTGATCGTTCCCTGGGAGACCAGTAGTAGTTTCCGATGAACATCTGGAGGCATTCTGTAATCTGTGGACTATCAGAGTGTTGTGAAACACAGAAATTGCATCGGGATTGAATACAACAGTCACCATGCGCACTTTCCTCCACGGGAGTAATGTCTCAAACAGTCTACGCTTTGATCGTTCCCTGAAAGACCAGTAGTAGTTTCCTATTCACATCTGGTGGCATTCTGTAATCTGTAGACTGTCGGAGTGTTGATGAAGCACAGAAATTGCATCGGGATTGAATACAACAGTCACCATGCGAACTATCCTCCACAACAGTAATGTCTCAAACAGTCTACGCTTTGATCGTTCCCTGGGAGACCAGTAGTAGTTTCCGATGAACATCTGGAGGCATTCTGTAATCTGTGGACTATCAGAGTGTTGTGAAACACAGAAATTGCATCGGGATTGAATACAACAGTCACCATGCGCACTTTCCTCCACGGGAGTAATATCTCTAACAGTCTACACCTTGATCGTTCCCTGGAAGACCAGTAGTAGTTTCCGATGCACATCTGGTGGCATTCTTTAATCTGTGGACTATCAGAGTGTTGATGAAACACAGAAATTGCATCGGGATTAAATACAACAGTCACCATGCCCACATTCCTCCATGGGAGTAATGTCTCTAACAGTCTACGCTTCGATCGTTCCCTGGAAGACCAGTAGTAGTTTCCGATGCTCATCTGGAGGCTTTCCGTAATTTGTGGACTATCAGAGTGTTGATGAAACACAGAAATTGCATCGGGATAGAATACAACAGTCACCATGCGAACTTTCCTCCACAGCAGTAATGTCTCAAACAGTCTACGCTTTGATCGTTCCCTGGGAGACCAGTAGTAGTTTCCGATGAACACCTGGAGGCATTCTGTAATCTGTGGACTATCAGAGTGTTGTGAAACACAGAAATTGCATCGGGATTGAATACAACAGTCACCATGCGCACTTTCCTCCACGGGAGTAATGTCTCAAACAGTCTACGCTTTGATCGTTCCCTGAAAGACCAGTAGTAGTTTCCTATGCACATCTGGTGGCATTCTGTAATCTGTAGACTGTCGGAGTGTTGATGAAGCACAGAAATTGCATCGGGATTGAATACAACAGTCACCATGCGCACTTTCCTCCACGGGAGTATTGTCTCAAACAGTCTACGCTTTGATCGTTACCTGTAAGACCAGTAGTACTTTCCGATGCACATCTGGAGACTTTCCGTGAACTGTGGACTATCAGAGTGTTGATGAAACACAGAATTTGCATCGGAATTGAATACAACAGTCACCATGCGCACTTTCCTCCATGGGAGTAATGTCTCTAACAGTCTACGCTTTTATCGTTCCCTGGAAGACCAGTAGTACTTTCCGATGCACATCTAGAGGCATTCTGTAATCTGTGGACTATCAGAGAGTTGATGAAACACAGAAATTGCATCGGGATTGAATACAACATTCACCATGCTCACTTTCCTTCATGGGAGAAATGTCTCAAACAGTCTACGATTTGATCGTTCCCTGGAAGACCAGCAGTAGTTTCCGATGCACATCTGGACGCATTCTGTAATCTGTGGAGTATCAGAGTGTTGATGAAACACAGAAATTGCATCGGGATTGAATACAACAGTCACCATGCGCCCTTTCCTCCATGGGAGTAATGTCTCTAACAGTCTACGCTTTTATCGTTCCCTGGAAGACCAGTAGTACTTTCCGATGCACATCTAGAGGCATTCTGTAATCTGTGGACTATCAGAGTGTTGATGAAACACAGATATTGCATCGGGATTGAATACAACATTCACCATGCTCACTTTCCTTCATGGGAGTAATGTCTCTAACAGTCTACGATTTGATCGTTCCCTGGAAGACCAGTAGTAGTTTCCGATGCACATCTGGAGGCATTATGTAATCTGTGGAGTATCAGAGTGTAGATGAAACACAGAAATTGCATCGGGATAGAATACAACAGTCACCATGCGCACTTTCCTCCATGGGAGTAATGTCTCTAACAGTCTACGCTTTGATCGTTCCCTGGAAGACCAGTAGTACTTTCCGATGCACATCTGGAGACTTTCCGTAAACTTTGGACTATCAGAGTGTTGATGAAGCACAGAAATTGCATCGGGATTGAGTACAACAGTCACAATGCGCAACTATCCTCCATTGGAGTAATGTCTCAAAAAGTCTACTCTTTGATCGTTCCCTGGAAGACGAGTAGTAGTTTCCGATGCACATCTGGAGGCAATCTGTAATCTGTAGATTATCAGAGTGTTGATGAAACACAGAAATTGCATCGGGATTGAATACAGCAGTCACCATGCGCACTTTCCTCCATGGGAGTAATGTCTCTAACAGTCTACGCTTTGATCGTTCCATGGAGACCAGTAGTACTTTCCGATGCACATCTGGAGTCATTCTGTAACTGTGGACTATCAGAGTGTTGATGAAACCCAGAAATTGCATCGGGATTGAATACAACAGTCACCATGCTCACTTTCCTCCATGGGAGTAATGTCTCTAACAGTCTACGCTTTGATCGTTCCCTGGAAGACCAGTAGTACTTTCCGATGCACATCTGGAGGCATTCTGTAATCTGTGGACTATCAGAGTGTTGATGAAACACAGAAATTGCATCGGGATTGAATACAACAGTCACCATGCTCACTTTCCTTCATGGGAGTAATGTCTCAAACACTCTACGCTTTGATCGTTCCCTGGAAGACCAGTAGTAGTTTCCGATGCACATCTGGAGCCATTCTGTAATCTGTGGACTATCCGAGTGTTGATGAAACACAGGAATTGCATCGGGATTGAATACAACAGTCACCATGCGCACTTTCTTCCATGGGAGTAATGTCTCAAACAGTCTACGATTTGATTGTTCCCTGGAAGACCAGTAGTAGTTCCCGATGCACATCTGGTGGCATTCTGTAATCTGTGGACTATCAGAGTGTTGATGAAACACAGAAATTGCATCGGGATTGAATACAACAGTCACCATGCACACTTCCCTCCATGGGAGTAATGACTCTAACAGCCTACGCTTTGATCGTTCCCTGGAAGACCAGTAGTAGTTACAGATGCACATCTGGATGCTTTCTGTAATCTGTGGACTATCAGAGTGTTGATGAAACACAGATATTGCATCGGGATTGAATGCAACAGTCACCATGTGCACATCCCTCAATGGGAGTAATGTCCCAAAGAGTTTACGATTTGATCGTTCGATGGAAGACCAGTAGTAGTTTCCGATGCACATCTGGAGGCATTCTGTAATCTTTGGACTATCAGAGTGTTGATGAAGCACAGAAATTGCATCGGGATTGAATACAACAGTCACCATGCTCACTTTCCTTCATGGGAGTAATGTCTCAAACACTCTACGCTTTGATCGTTCCCTGGAAGACCAGTAGTAATTTCCGATGCACATCTGGAGGCATTCTGTAATCTGTGGACTATCCGAGTGTTGATGAAACACAGAAATTGCATCGGGATTGAATACAACAGGGACCATGCGCACTTTCTTCCATGGGAGTAATGTCTCAAACAGTCTACGATTTGATCGTTCCCTGGAAGTCCAGTAGTAGTTTCCGATGCACATCTGGTGGCATTCTGTAATCTGTGGACTATCAGAGTGTTGAAGAAACACAGAAATTGCATGGGGATTGAATACAACAGTCACCATGCGCAACTACCTCCACGGGAGTAATGTCTCAAGCAGTCTACGCTTTGATCGTTCCCTGGAAGACCAGTAGTAGCTTCCGATGCACATCTGGTGGTATCCTGTAATCAGTAGACTATCAGAGTGTTGATGAAACACAGATATTGCATCGGGATTGAATACAAGAGTCACCATGCGCACTTTCCACCACGGGAGTAATGTCACAAACAGTCTACGCTTTGATCGTTCCCTGAAAGACCAGTAGTAGTTTCCGATGCACATCTGGTGGCATTCTGTAATCTGTAGACTGTCAGAGTGTTGATGAAACACAGAAATTGCATCGGGATTGAATACAACAGTCACCATGCACACTTCCCTCCATGGGAGTAATGACTCTAACAGCCTACGCTTTGATCGTTCCCTGGAAGACCAGTAGTAGTTACAGATGCACATGTGGATGCTTTCTGTAATCTGTGGACTATCAGAGTGTTGATGAAACACAGATATTGCATCGGGATTGAATACAACAGTCACCATGCGCACTTTCCTCCATGGGAGTATTGTCTCTAGCAGTCTACGCTTTGATCGTTCCCTGGAAGACTAGTAGTACTTTCCGATGCACATCTGGATGCATACTGTAATCTGTGGACTATCAGAGTGTTGATGAAACACAGAAATTGCATCGGGATTGAATACAACATTCACCATGCTCACTTTCCTTCATGGGTGTAATGTCTCAAACACTCTACGCTTTGATCGTTCCCTTGAAGACCAGTAGAACTTTCCGATGCACATCTGGAGGCATTCTGTAATCTGTGGTCTATCAGAGTGTTGATGAAACACAGAAATTGCATCGGGGTTGAATACAACAGTCACCATGCGCACTTTCTTCCATGGGAGTAATGTCTCAATCAGTCTACGATTTGATCGTTCCCTGGCAGACCAGTAGTAGTTTCCGATGCACATCTGGTTGCCTTCTGTAATCTGTAGACTGTCAGAGTGTTGATGAAACACAGTAATTGCATCGGGATTGAATACAACAGTCACCATGCACACTTCCCTCCATGGGAGTAATGACTCTAACAGCCTACGCTTTGATCGTTCCCTGGAAGACCAGTAGTAGTTACAGATGCACATGTGGATGCTTTCTGTAATCTGTGGAGTATCAGAGTGTTGATGAAACACAGAAATTGCATCGGGATTGAATACAACATTCACCATGCGCACTTTCCTCCATGGGAGTAATGTCATTAACAGTCTACGCTTCGATCGTTCCCTGGAAGACCAGTAGTACTTTCCGATGCTCATCTGGAGGCTTTCCGTAATTTGTGGACTATCAGAGTGTTGATGAAACACAGAAATTGCATCGGGATAGAATACAACCGTCACCATGCGCACTTTCCTCCACGGGAGTAATGTCTCAAACAGTCTACGCTTTGATCGTTCCCTGTAAGACCAGTAGTACTTTCCGATGCACATCTGGAGACTTTCCGTAAACTGTGGACTATCAGAGTGTTGATGAAACACAGAAATTGCATCGGGATTGAATACAACAGTCACCATGCGCACTTTCCTCCACGGCAGTAATGTCTCAAACAGTCTACGCATTGATCGTTCCCTTGGAGACCAGTAGTAGTTTCCGATGAACATCTGGAGGCATTCTTTAATCTGTGGACTATCAGAGTGTTGTGAAACACAGAAATTGCATCGGGATTGAATACAACAGTCACCATGCGCACTTTCCTCCACGGGAGTAATGTCTCAAACAGTCTACGTTTTCATCTTTCCCTGAAAGACCAGTAGTAGTTTCCGATGCACATCTGGTGGCCTTCTGTAATCTGTAGACTGTCAGAGTGTTGATGAAACACAGTAATTGCATCGGGATTGAATACAACAGTCACCATGCGCACTTTCCTCCACGGGAGTAATGTCTCAAACAGTCTACGCTTTGATCGTTCCCTGTAAGACCAGTAGTACTTTCCGATGCACATCTGGAGACTTTCCGTAAACTGTGGACTATCAGAGTGTTGATGAAACACAGATATTGCATCGGGATTGAATACAACAGTCACCATGCGCACTTTCCTAAATTAGAGTAATGTCTCTAACAGTCTACGCTTTGATAGTTCCCTGGAAGCCCAGCAGTACTTTCCGATCCACATCTGGAGGCATTCTGTAGCTGTGGACTATCAGAGTGTTGATGAAACACAGAAATTGCATCGGGATTGAATACAACAGTCACCATGCTCACTTTCCTTCATGGAAGTAATGTCTCAAACACTCTACGCTTTGATCGTTCCCTGGAATCCCAGTAGTAGTTTCCGATGCACATCTGGAGGCATTCTGTAATCTGTGGACTATCAGAGTGTTGATGAAACACAGAAATTGCATCGGGATTGTATACAACAGTCACCATGCGCACTTTCCTCAACGGGAGTAATGTCCCTAACAGTCTACGCTTTGATCGTTCCGAGAAGGGCCAGTAGTACTTTCCGATGCACATCTGGAGGCATTCTGTAATCTGTGGACTATCAGAGTGTTGATGAAACACAGAAATTGCATCGGGATTGAATACAACATTCACCATGCTCACTTTCCTTGATGGGAGTAATGTCTCAAACACTCTACGCTTTGATCGTTCTCTGGAAGACCAGTAGTAGTTTCCGATACACATCTGGAGGCATTCTGTAATGTGTAGACTATCCGAGTGTTGATGAAACACAGAAATTGCATCGGGATTGAATACAACATTCACCATGCGCACTTTCTTCCATGGGAGTAATGTCTCAAACAGTCTATGATTTGATCGTTCCCTGGAAGGCCAGTAGTAGTTTCCGATGCACATCTGGAGGCATTCTGTAATCTGTGGACTATCAGAGTGTTGATGAAACACAGAAATTGCATCGGGATTGAATACAACAGTCACCATGCTCACTTTCCTCCACGGCAGTAATGTCTCAAACAGTCTATGATTTGATCGTTCCCTGGAAGGCCAGTAGTAGTTTCCGATGCACATCTGGAGGCATTCTGTAATCTGTGGAGTATCAGAGTGTTGATGAAGCACAGAAATTGCATCGGGATTGAATACAACAGTCACCATGCGCACTTTCCTCCATGGGAGTAATGTCTCAAACAGTCTACGCTTTGATCGTTACCTGTAAGACCAGTAGTACTTTCCGATGCACATCTGTAGACTTTCCGTGAACTGTGGACTATCAGAGTGTTGATGAAGCACAGAAATTGCATCAGGATTGAATACAACAGTCACCATGCGCACTTTCTTCCATGGGAATAATGTCTCAAACAGTCTACGATTTGATCGTTCCCTGGAAGACCTGTAGTAGTTTCCGATGCACATCTGGACGCATTCTGTAATCTGTGGAGTATCAGAGTGTTGATGAAACAAAGAAATTGCATCGGGATTGAATACAACAGTCACCATGCAAACTTCCCTCAATGGGAGTAATGTCTCAAAGAGTTTAGGCTTTGATCGTTCGATGGAAGACCAGTAGTAGTTTCTGATGCACATCTGGTGGCCTTCTGTAATCAGTAGACTGTCGGAGCGTTGATGAAGCACAGAAATTGCATCGGGATTGAATAGAACAGTCACCATGCGCACTTTTCTCCACGGGAGTAATATCTCAAACAGTCTACGCTTTGATCGTTACCTGTAAGACCAGTAGTACTTTCCGATGCACATCTGTAGACTTTCCGTGAACTGTGGACTATCAGAGTGTTGATGAAGCTCAGAAATTGCATCGGGATTGAATACAACAGTCACCATGCGCACTTTCTTCCATGGGAGTAATGTCTCAAACAGTCTACGCTTTCATCTTTCCCTGAAAGACCAGTAGTAGTTTCCGATGCACATCTGGTGGCCTTCTGTAATCTATAGACTGTCAGAGTGTTGATGAAACACAGTAATTGCATTGGGATTGAATGCAACAGTCACCATGCGCACTTTCCTCCACGTGAGTAATGTCTTAAACAGTCTACGCTTTGATCGATCCCTGTAAGACCAGTAGTACTCTCCGATGCACATCTGGAGACTTTCCGTAAACTGTGGACTATCAGAGTGTTGATGAAGCACAGAAATTGCATCGGGATTGAGTACAACAGTCACCATGCGCACTTTCCTCCATGGGAGTAATGTCTCAAACAGTCTACGTTTGATCGTACCCTGGAAGACCAGTAGTAGTTTCCGATGCACATCTGGAGGCATTCTGTAATCTGTGGACTATCAGAGTGTTGATGAAACACAGAAATTGCATCGGGATTGAATACAACAACACCATGCGCTCTTTCCTCCATGGGAGTAATGTCTCTAACAGTCTACGCTTTGATAGTTCCCTGGAAGCCCAGCAGTACTTTCCGATGCACATCTGGAGGCATTCTGTAGCTGTGGACTATCAGAGTGTTGATGAAACACAGAAATTGCATCGGGATTGAATACAACAGTCACCATGCTCACTTTCCTTCATGGAAGTAATGTCTCAAACACTCTACGCTTTGATCGTTCCCTGGAATCCCAGTAGTAGTTTCCGATGCACATCTGGAGGCATTCTGTAATCTGTGGACTATCAGAGTGTTGATGAAACACAGAAAATGCATCGGGATTGTATACAACAGTCACCATGCGCACTTTCCTCAACGGGAGTAATGTCTCTAACAGTCTACGCTTTGATCGTTCCGAGAAGGGCCAGTAGTACTTTCCGATGCACATCTGGAGGCATTCTGTAATCTGTGGACTATCAGAGTGTTGATGAAACACAGAAATTGCATCGGGATTGAATACAACATTCACCATGCTCACTTTCCTTGATGGGAGTAATGTCTCAAACACTCTCCGCTTTGATCGTTCCCTGGAAGACCAGTAGTAGTTTCCGATACACATCTGGAGGCATTCTGTAATGTGTGGACTATCCGAGTGTTGATGAAACACAGAAATTGCATCGGGATTGAATACAACAGTCACCATGCGCACTTTCTTCCATGGGAGTAATGTCTCAAACAGTCTATGATTTGATCGTTCCATGGAAGGCCAGTAGTAGTTTCCGATGCACATCTGGAGGCATTCTGTAATCTGTGGAGTATCAGAGTGTTGATGAAACACAGAAATTGCATCGGAATTGAATACAACAATTCACCATGCGAACTTTCCTCCATGGGAGTAATTCTCAAACATTTTCCGCTTTGATCGTTCCCTGGAAGACCAGTAGTAGTTTCCAATGCACATCTGGTGGCATTCTGTAATCTGTGGACTATCAGAGTCTTGATGAAACACAGAAATTGCATCGGGATTGAATACAACAGTCACCATGCGCACTTTCCTCCACGGGAGTAATGTCTCAAACAGTCTACGCTTTGATCGTTCCCTGAAAGACCAGTAGTAGTTTCCGATGCATATCTGGTGGCCTTCTGTAATCTGTAGACTGTCGGAGTGTTGATGAAGCACAGAAATTGCATCGGGATTGAATAGAACAGTCACCATGCGCACTTTTCTCCACGGGAGTAATGTCTCAAACAGTCTACGCTTTGATCGTTACCTGTAAGACCAGTAGTACTTTCCGATGCACATCTGTAGACTTTCCGTGAACTGTGGACTATCAGAGTGTTGATGAAGCACAGAAATTGCATCGGGATTGAATACAACAGTCACCATGCGCACTTTCTTCCATGGGAGTAATCTCTCAAACAGTCTACGATTTGATCGTTCCCTGGAAGACCAGTAGTAGTTTCCGATGCACATCTGGACGCATCCAGTAATCTGTGGAGTATCAGAGTGTTGATGAAACAAAGAAATTGCATCGGGATTGAATACAACAGTCACCATGCAAACTTCCCTCAATGGGAGTAATGTCTCAAAGAGTTTACGCTTTGATCGTACGACGGAAGACCAGTAGTAGTTTCCGATGCACATCTGGAGGCGCACTGTAATCTGTGGACTATCAGAGTGTTGATGAAACACAGAAATTGCATCGGGATTGAATACAACAGTCACCATGCTCACTTTCCTCCACGGCAGTAATGTCTCAAACAGTCTACGCTTTGATCGTTCCCTGGAAGACCAGTAGTAGTTTCCGATGAACATCTGGAGGCATTCTGTAATCTGTGGACTATCAGAGTGTTGATGAAACACAGAAATTGCATCGGGATTGAATACAACAGTCGCCATGCGCACTTTCTTCAATTGGAGTAATGTCTCAAACAGTCTACGATTCGATGGTTCCCTGGAAGACCAGTAGTAGTTTCCGATGCACATCTGGTGGAATTCTGTAATCTTTAGACTATCAGAGTGTTGATGAAACACAGTAATTGCATCGGGATTGAATGCAACAGTCACCATGCGCACTTTCCTCCACGGGAGTAATGTCTCAAACAGTCTACGCTTTGATCGTTCCCTGTAAGACCAGTAGTACTTTCCGATGCACATCTGGAGACTTTCCGTAAACTGTGGACTATCAGAGTGTTGATGAAGCACAGAAATTGCATCGGGATTGAATACAACAGTCACCATGCGCACTTTCCTCCATGGGAGTAATGTCTCAAACAGTCTACGTTTGATCGTACCCTGGAAGACCAGTAGTAGTTTCCGATGCACATCTGGAGGCATTCTGTAATCTGTGGACTATCAGAGTGTTGATGAAACACAGAAATTGCATCGGGATTGAATACATAACACCATGCGCACTTTCCTCCATGGGAGTAATGTCTCTAACAGTCTCCGCTTTGATAGTTTCCTGGAAGCCCAGTAGTAGTTTCCGATACACATCTGGAGGCATTCTGTAATGTGTAGACTATCCGAGTGTTGATGAAACACAGAAATTGCATCGGGATTGAATACATCATTCACCATGCGCACTTTCTTCCATGGGAGTAATGTCTCAAACAGTCTATGATTTGATCGTTCCCTGGAAGGCCAGTAGTAGTTTTCGATGCACATCTGGAGGCATTCTGTAATCTGTGGAGTATCAGAGTGTTGATGAAACACAGAATTTGCATCGGGATTGAATACAACAATTCACCATGCGAACTTTCCTCCATGGGAGTAATTCTCAAACATTTTCCGCTTTGATCGTTCCCTGGAAGACCAGTAGTAGTTTCCAATGCACATCTGGTGGCATTCTGTAATCTGTGGACTATCAGAGTGTTGATGAAACACAGAAATTGCATCGGGATTGAATACAACAGTCACCATGCGCAACTACCTCCACGGGCGTAATGTCCAAAACCGTCTACACTTCGATAGTTCCCCGGAAGACCAGTAGTAGTTTCCGATGCACATCTGGTGGCATTCTGTAATCTGTGGACTATCAGAGTGTTGTGAAACACAGAAATTGCATCGGGATTGAATACAACAGTCACCATGCGCACTTTCTTCCATGGGAATAATGTCTCAAACAGTCTACGATTTGATCGTTCCCTGGAAGACCAGTAGTAGTTTCCGATGCACATCTGGACGCATTCTGTAATCTGTGGAGTATCAGAGTGTTGATGAAACAAAGATATTGCATCGGGATTGAATACAACAGTCACCATGCAAACTTCCCTCAATGGGAGTAATGTCTCAAAGAGTTTACGCTTTGATCGTTCGATGGAAGACCAGTAGTAGTTTCCGATGCACATCTGGAGGCACACTGTAATCTGTGGACTATCAGAGTGTTGATGAAACACAGAAATTGCATCGGGATTGAATACAACAGTCACCATGCTCACTTTCCTCCACGGCAGTAATGTCTCAAACAGTCTACGTTTTTGATCGTTCCCTGGAAGACCAGTAGTAGTTTCCGATGAACATCTGGAGGCATTCTGTAATCTGTGGACTATCAGAGTGTTGATGAAACACAGAAATTGCATCGGGATTGAATACAACAGTCACCATGCGCACTTTCTTCAATTGGAGTAATGTCTCAAACAGTCTACGATTTTAACGTTCCCTGGAAGACCAGTAGTAGTTTCCGATGCACATCTGGACGCATTCTGTAATCTGTGGAGTATCAGAGTGTTGATGAAACACAGAAATTGCATCGGGATTGATTACAACAGTCACCATGCCCACTTCCCTCAATGGGAGTAATGTCTCAAAGAGTTAACGCTTTGATCGTTCGATGGAAGACCAGTAGTAGTTTCCGATGCACATCTGGTGGCCTTCTGTAATCTGTAGACTGTCGGAGCGTTGATGAAGCACAGAAATTGCATCGGGATTGAATAGAACAGTCACCATGCGCACTTTTCTCCACGGGAGTAATGTCTCAAACAGTCTACGCTTTGATAGTTACCTGTAAGACCAGTAGTACTTTCCGATGCACATCTGGAGACTTTCCGTAAACTGTGGACTATCAGAGTGTTGATGAAGCACAGAAATTGCATCGGGATTGAATACAACAGTCAGCATGCGCACTTTCCTCCATGGGAGTAATGTCTCAATCAGTCTACGTTTGATCGTACCCTGGAAGACCAGTAGTAGTTTCCGATGCACATCTGGAGGCATTCTGTAATCTGTGGACTATCAGAGTGTTGATGAAACACAGAAATTGCATCGGGATTGTATACAACAGTCACCATGCGCACTTTCCTCAACGGGAGTAATGTCTCTAACAGTCTACGCTTTGATCGTTCCGAGAAGGGCCAGTAGTACTTTCCGATGCACATCTGGAGGCATTCTGTAATCTGTGGACTATCAGAGTGTTGATGAAACACAGAAATTGCATCGGGATTGAATACAACATTCACCATGCTCACTTTCCTTGATGGGAGTAATGTCTCAAACACTCTACGCTTTGATCGTTCCCTGGAAGACCAGTAGTAGTTTCCGATACACATCTGGAGGCATTCTGTAATGTGTGGACTATCCGAGTGTTGATGAAACACAGAAATTGCATCGGGATTGAATACAACAGTCACCATGCGCACTTTCTTCCATGGGAGTAATGTCTCAAACAGTCTACGATTTGATCGTTCCCTGGAAGACCAGTAGTAGTTTCCGATGCACATCTGGTGGCCTTCTGTAATCTGTAGACTGTCGGAGTGTTGATGAAGCACAGTAATTGCATCGGGATTGAATAGAACAGTCACCATGCGCACATTTCTCCACGGGAGTAATGTCTCAAACAGTCTACACTTTGATCGTTACCTGTAAGACCAGTAGTACTTTCCGATGCACATCTGTAGACTTTCCGTGAACTGTGGACTATCAGAGTGTTGATGAAGCACAGAAATTGCATCGGGATTGAATACAACAGTCACCATGCTCACTTTCCTCCACGGCAGTAATGTCTCAAACAGTCTACGTTTCTGATCGTTCCCTGGAAGACCAGTAGTAGTTTCCGATGAACATCTGGAGGCATTCTGTAATCTGTGGACTATCAGAGTGTTGATGAAACACAGAAATTGCATCGGGATTGAATACAACAGTCACCATGCGCACTTTCTTCAATTGGAGTAATGTCTCAAACAGTCTACGATTTTAACGTTCCCTGGAAGACCAGTAGTAGTTTCCGATGCACATCTGGACGCATTCTGTAATCTGTGGAGTATCAGAGTGTTGATGAAACACAGAAATTGCATCGGGATTGAATACAACAGTCACCATGCGCACTTCCCTCAATGGGAGTAATGTCTCAAAGAGTTAACGCTTTGATCGTTCGATGGAAGACCAGTAGAAGTTTCCGATGCACATCTGGTGGCCTTCTGTAATCTGTAGACTGTCGGAGCGTTGATGAAGCACAGAAATTGCATCGGGATTGAATAGAACAGTCACCATGCGCACTTTTCTCCACGGGAGTAATGTCTCAAACAGTCTACGCTTTGATAGTTACCTGTAAGACCAGTAGTACTTTCCGATGCACATCTGTAGACTTTCCGTGAACTGTGGACTATCAGAGTGTTGATGAAGCTCAGAAATTGCATCGGGATTGAATACAACAGTCACCATGCGCACTTTCTTCCATAGGAGTAATGTCTCAAACAGTCAACGCTTTCATCTTTCCCTGAAATACCAGTAGTAGTTTCCGATGCACATCTGGTGGCCTTCTGTAATCTATAGACTGTCAGAGTGTTGATGAAACACAGTAATTGCATCGGGATTGAATGCAACAGTCACCATGCGCACTTTCCTCCACGGGAGTAATGTCTCAAACAGTCTACGCTTTGATCGTTCCCTGTAAGACCAGTAGTACTTTCCGATGCACATCTGGAGACTTTCCGTAAACTGTGGACTATCAGAGTGTTGATGAAGCACAGAAATTGCATCGGGATTGAATACAACAGTCAGCATGCGCACTTTCCTCCATGGGAGTAATGTCTCAAACAGTCTACCTTTGATCGTACCCTGGAAGACCAGTAGTAGTTTCCGATGCACATCTGGAGGCATTCTGTAATCTGTGGACTATCAGAGTGTTGATGAAACACAGAAATTGCATCGGGATTGAATACAACAGTCACCATGCTCACTTTCCTTCATGGAAGTAATGTCTCAAACAGTCTACGCTTTGATCGTTCCCTGGAATGCCAGTAGTAGTTTCCGATGCACATCTGGAGGCATTCTGTAATCTGTGGACTGTCAGAGTGTTGATGAAACAGTGTAATTGCATCGGGATTGAATGCAACAGTCACCATGCGCACTTTCCTCCATGGGAGTAATGTCTCAAACAGTCTACGCTTTGATCGTTCCCTGGAATCCCAGTAGTAGTTTCCGATGCACATCTGGAGGCATTCTGTAATCTGTGGACTATCAGAGTGTTGATGAAACACAGAAATTGCATCGGGATTGTATACAACAGTCACCATGCCCACTTTCCTCAACGGGAGTAATGTCTCTAACAGTCTACGCTTTGATCGTTCCGAGAAGGGCCAGTAGTACTTTCCGATGCACATCTGGAGGCATTCTGTAATCTGTGGACTATCAGAGTGTTGATGAAACACAGAAATTGCATCGGGATTGAATACAACATTCACCATGCTCACTTTCCTTGATGGGAGTAATGTCTCAAACACTCTACGCTTTGATCGTTCCCTGGAAGACCAGTAGTAGTTTCCGATACACATGTGGAGGCATTCTGTAATGTGTGGACTATCCGAGTGTTGATGAAACACAGAAATTGCATCGGGATTGAATACAACAGTCACCATGCGCACTTTCTTCCATGGGAGTAATGTCTCAAACAGTCTATGAATTGATCGTTCCATGGAAGGCCAGTAGTAGTTTCCGATGCACATCTGGAGACATTCTGTAATCTGTGGAGTATCAGAGTGTTGATGAAACACAGAAATTGCATCGGGATTGAATACAACAATTCACCATGCGAACTTTCCTCCATGGGAGTAATTCTCAAACATTTTCCGCTTTGATCGTTCCCTGGAAGACCAGTAGTAGTTTCCAATGCACATCTGGTGGCATTCTGTAATCTGTGGACTATCAGAGTGTTGATGAAACACAGAAATTGCATCGGGATTGAATACAACAGTAACCATGCGCACTTTCCTCCACGGGAGTAATGTCTCAAACAGTCTACGCTTTGATCGTTCCCTGAAAGACCAGTAGTAGTTTCCGATGCACATCTGGTGGCCTTCTGTAATCTGTAGACTGTCGGAGTGTTGATGAAGCACAGAAATTGCATCGGGATTGAATAGAACAGTCACCATGCGCACTTTTCTCCACGGGAGTAATGTCTCAAACAGTCTACGCTTTGATCGTTACCTGTAAGACCAGTAGTACTTTCCGATGCACATCTGTAGACTTTCCGTGAACTGTGGACTATCAGAGTGTTGATGAAGCACAGAAATTGCATCGGGATTGAATACAACAGTCACCATGCGCACTTTCTTCCATGGGAGTAATGTCTCAAACAGTCTACGATTTGATCGTTCCCTGGAAGACCAGTAGTAGTTTCCGATGCACATCTGGTGGCCTTCTGTAATCTGTAGACTGTCGGAGTGTTGATGAAGCACAGTAATTGCATCGGGATTGAATAGAACAGTCACCATGCGCACATTTCTCCACGGGAGTAATGTCTCAAACAGTCTACGCTTTGATCGTTACCTGTAAGACCAGTAGTACTTTCCGATGCACATCTGTAGACTTTCCGTGAACTGTGGACTATCAGAGTGTTGATGAAGCACAGAAATTGCATCGGGATTGAATACAACAGTCACCATGCGCACTTTCTTCCATGGGAGTAATGTCTCAAACAGTCTACGCTTTCATCTTTCCCTGAAAGACCAGTAGTAGTTTCCGATGCACATCTGGTGGCCTTCTGTAATCTGTAGACTGTCAGAGTGTTGATGAAACACAGTAATTGCATCGGGATTGAATGCAACAGTCACCATGCGCACTTTCCTCCACGGGAGTAATGTCTCAAACAGTCTACGCTTTGATCGTTCCCTGTAAGACCAGTAGTACTTTCCGATGCACATCTGGAGACTTTCCGTAAACTGTGGACTATCAGAGTGTTGATGAAGCACAGAAATTGCATCGGGATTGAATACAACAGTCACCATGCGCACTTTCCTCCATGGGAGTAATGTCTCAAACAGTCTACGTTTGATCGTACCCTGGAAGACCAGTAGTAGTTTCCGATGCACATCTGGAGGCATTCTGTAATCTGTGGACTATCAGAGTGTTGATGAAACACAGAAATTGCATCGGGATTGAATACAACAACACCATGCGCACTTTCCTCCATGGGAGTTATGTCTCTAACAGTCTACGCTTTGATAGTTCCCTGGAAGCCCAGCAGTACTTTCCGATGCAAATCTGGAGGCATTCTGTAGCTGTGGACTATCAGAGTGTTGATGAAACACAGAAATTGCATCGGGATTGAATACAACAGTCACCATGCTCACTTTCCTTCATGGAAGTAATGTCTCAAACACTCTACGCTTTGATCGTTCCCTGGAATCCCAGTAGTAGTTTCCGATGCACATCTGGAGGCATTCTGTAACCTGTGGACTATCAGAGTGTTGATGAAACACAGAAATTGCATCGGGATAGTATACAACGGTCACCATGCGCACTTTCCTCAACGGGAGTAATGTCTCTAACAGTCTACGCTTTGATCGTTCCGAGAAGGGCCAGTAGTACTTTCCGATGCACATCTGGAGGCATTCTGTAATCTGTGGACTATCAGAGTGTTGATGAAACACAGAAATTGCATCGGGATTGAATACAACATTCACCATGCTCACTTTCCTTGATGGGAGTAATGTCTCAAACACTCTACGCTTTGATCGTTCCCTGGAAGACCAGTAGTAGTTTCCGATACACATCTGGAGGCATTCTGTAATGTGTGGACTATCCGAGTGTTGATGAAACACAGAAATTGCATCGGGATTGAATACAACAGTCACCATGCGCACTTTCTTCCATGGGAGTAATGTCTCAAACAGTCTACGATTTGATCGTTCCCTGGAAGACCAGTAGTAGTTTCCGATGCACATCTGGTGGCCTTCTGTAATCTGTAGACTGTCGGAGTGTTGATGAAGCACAGTAATTGCATCGGGATTGAATAGAACAGTCACCATGCGCACATTTCTCCACGGGAGTAATGTCTCAAACAGTCTACACTTTGATCGTTACCTGTAAGACCAGTAGTACTTTCCGATGCACATCTGTAGACTTTCCGTGAACTGTGGACTATCAGAGTGTTGATGAAGCACAGAAATTGCATTGGGATTGAATACAACAGTCACCATGCTCACTTTCCTCCACGGCAGTAATGTCTCAAACAGTCTACGTTTCTGATCGTTCCCTGGAAGACCAGTAGTAGTTTCCGATGAACATCTGGAGGCATTCTGTAATCTGTGGACTATCAGAGTGTTGATGAAACACAGAAATTGCATCGGGATTGAATACAACAGTCACCATGCGCACTTTCTTCAATTGGAGTAATGTCTCAAACAGTCTACGATTTTAACGTTCCCTGGAAGACCAGTAGTAGTTTCCGATGCACATCTGGACGCATTCTGTAATCTGTGGAGTATCAGAGTGTTGATGAAACACAGAAATTGCATCGGGATTGAATACAACAGTCACCATGCGCACTTCCCTCAATGGGAGTAATGTCTCAAAGAGTTAACGCTTTGATCGTTCGATGGAAGACCAGTAGTAGTTTCCGATGCACATCTGGTGGCCTTCTGTAATCTGTAGACTGTCGGAGCGTTGATGAAGCACAGAAATTGCATCGGGATTGAATAGAACAGTCACCATGCGCACTTTTCTCCACGGGAGTAATGTCTCAAACAGTCTACGCTTTGATAGTTACCTGTAAGACCAGTAGTACTTTCCGATGCACATCTGTAGACTTTCCGTGAACTGTGGACTATCAGAGTGTTGATGAAGCTCAGAAATTGCATCGGGATTGAATACAACAGTCACCATGCGCACTTTCTTCCATAGGAGTAATGTCTCAAACAGTCTACGCTTTCATCTTTCCCTGAAATACCAGTAGTAGTTTCCGATGCACATCTGGTGGCCTTCTGTAATCTATAGACTGTCAGAGTGTTGATGAAACACAGTAATTGCATCGGGATTGAATGCAACAGTCACCATGCGCACTTTCCTCCACGGGAGTAATGTCTCAAACAGTCTACGCTTTGATCGTTCCCTGTAAGACCAGTAGTACTTTCCGATGCACATCTGGAGACTTTCCGTAAACTGTGGACTATCAGAGTGTTGATGAAGCACAGAAATTGCATCGGGATTGAATACAACAGTCAGCATGCGCACTTTCCTCCATGGGAGTAATGTCTCAAACAGTCTACCTTTGATCGTACCCTGGAAGACCAGTAGTAGTTTCCGATGCACATCTGGAGGCATTCTGTAATCTGTGGACTGTCAGAGTGTTGATGAAACAGTGTAATTGCATCGGGATTGAATGCAACAGTCACCATGCGCACTTTCCTCCATGGGAGTAATGTCTCAAACAGTCTACGCTTTGATCGTTCCCTGGAATCCCAGTAGTAGTTTCCGATGCACATCTGGAGGCATTCTGTAATCTGTGGACTATCAGAGTGTTGATGAAACACAGAAATTGCATCGGGATTGTATACAACAGTCACCATGCCCACTTTCCTCAACGGGAGTAATGTCTCTAACAGTCTACGCTTTGATCGTTCCGAGAAGGGCCAGTAGTACTTTCCGATGCACATCTGGAGGCATTCTGTAATCTGTGGACTATCAGAGTGTTGATGAAACACAGAAATTGCATCGGGATTGAATACAACATTCACCATGCTCACTTTCCTTGATGGGAGTAATGTCTCAAACACTCTACGCTTTGATCGTTCCCTGGAAGACCAGTAGTAGTTTTCGATACACATCTGGAGGCATTCTGTAATGTGTGGACTATCCGAGTGTTGATGAAACACAGAAATTGCATCGGGATTGAATACAACAGTCACCATGCGCACTTTCTTCCATGGGAGTAATGTCTCAAACAGTCTATGATTTGATCGTTCCATGGAAGGCCAGTAGTAGTTTCCGATGCACATCTGGAGACATTCTGTAATCTGTGGAGTATCAGAGTGTTGATGAAACACAGAAATTGCATCGGGATTGAATACAACAATTCACCATGCGAACTTTCCTCCATGGGAGTAATTCTCAAACATTTTCCGCTTTGATCGTTCCCTGGAAGACCAGTAGTAGTTTCCAATGCACATCTGGTGGCATTCTGTAATCTGTGGACTATCAGAGTGTTGATGAAACACAGAAATTGCATCGGGATTGAATACAACAGTCACCATGCGCACTTTCCTCCACGGGAGTAATGTCTCAAACAGTCTACGCTTTGATCGTTCCCTGAAAGACCAGTAGTAGTTTCCGATGCACATCTGGTGGCCTTCTGTAATCTGTAGACTGTCGGAGTGTTGATGAAGCACAGAAATTGCATCGGGATTGAATAGAACAGTCACCATGCGCACTTTTCTCCACGGGAGTAATGTCTCAAACAGTCTACGCTTTGATCGTTACCTGTAAGACCAGTAGTACTTTCCGATGCACATCTGTAGACTTTCCGTGAACTGTGGACTATCAGAGTGTTGATGAAGCACAGAAATTGCATTGGGATTGAATACAACAGTCACCATGCGCACTTTCTTCCATGGGAGTAATGTCTCAAACAGTCTACGATTTGATCGTTCCCTGGAAGACCAGTAGTAGTTTCCGATGCACATCTGGTGGCCTTCTGTAATCTGTAGACTGTCGGAGTGTTGATGAAGCACAGTAATTGCATCGGGATTGAATAGAACAGTCACCATGCGCACATTTCTCCACGGGAGTAATGTCTCAAACAGTCTACGCTTTGATCGTTACCTGTAAGACCAGTAGTACTTTCCGATGCACATCTGTAGACTTTCCGTGAACTGTGGACTATCAGAGTGTTGATGAAGCACAGAAATTGCATCGGGATTGAATACAACAGTCACCATGCGCACTTTCTTCCATGGGAGTAATGTCTCAAACAGTCTACGCTTTCATCTTTCCCTGAAAGACCAGTAGTAGTTTCCGATGCACATCTGGTGGCCTTCTGTAATCTGTAGACTGTCAGAGTGTTGATGAAACACAGTAATTGCATCGGGATTGAATGCAACAGTCACCATGCGCACTTTCCTCCACGGGAGTAATGTCTCAAACAGTCTACGCTTTGATCGTTCCCTGTAAGACCAGTAGTACTTTCCGATGCACATCTGGAGACTTTCCGTAAACTGTGGACTATCAGAGTGTTGATGAAGCACAGAAATTGCATCGGGATTGAATACAACAGTCACCATGCGCACTTTCCTCCATGGGAGTAATGTCTCAAACAGTCTACGTTTGATCGTACCCTGGAAGACCAGTAGTAGTTTCCGATGCACATCTTTAGGCATTCTGTAATCTGTGGACTATCAGAGTGTTGATGAAACACAGAAATTGCATCGGGATTGAATACAACAACACCATGCGCACTTTCCTCCATGGGAGTTATGTCTCTAACAGTCTACGCTTTGATAGTTCCCTGGAAGCCCAGCAGTACTTTCCGATGCAAATCTGGAGGCATTCTGTAGCTGTGGACTATCAGAGTGTTGATGAAACACAGAAATTGCATCGGGATTGAATACAACAGTCACCATGCTCACTTTCCTTCATGGAAGTAATGTCTCAAACACTCTACGCTTTGATCGTTCCCTGGAATCCCAGTAGTAGTTTCCGATGCACATCTGGAGGCATTCTGTAACCTGTGGACTATCAGAGTGTTGATGAAACACAGAAATTGCATCGGGATAGTATACAACGGTCACCATGCGCACTTTCCTCAACGGGAGTAATGTCTCTAACAGTCTACGCTTTGATTGTTCCGAGAAGGGCCAGTAGTACTTTCCGATGCACATCTGGAGGCATTCTGTAATCTGTGGACTATCAGAGTGTTGATGAAACACAGAAATTGCATCGGGATTGAATACAACATTCACCATGCTCACTTTCCTTGATGGGAGTAATGTCTCAAACACTCTACGCTTTGATCGTTCCCTGGAAGACCAGTAGTAGTTTCCGATACACATCTGGAGGCATTCTGTAATGTGTGGACTATCCGAGTGTTGATGAAACACAGAAATTGCATCGGGATTGAATACAACAGTCACAATGCGCACTTTCTACCATGGGAGTAATGTCTCAAACAGTCTACGATTTGATCGTTCCCTGGAAGACCAGTAGTAGTTTCCGATGCACATCTGGACGCATTCTCTAATCTGTGGAGTATCAGAGTGTTGATGAAACAAAGAAATTGCATCGGGATTGAATACAACAGTCACCATGCAATTTTCCCTCAATGGTGAGTAATGTCTCAAAGAGTTTACGCTTTGATCGTTCGATGGAAGACCAGTAATAGTTTCCGATGCACATCTGGAGGCACACTGTAATCTGTGGACTATCAGAGTGTTGATGAAACACAGAAATTGCATCGGGATTGAATACAACAGTCACCATGCTCACTTTCCTCCACGGCAGTAACGTCTCAAACAGTCTACGCTTTGATCGTTCCCTGGAAGACGAGTAGTAGTTTCCGATGAACATCTGGAGGCATTCTGTAATCTGTGGACTATCAGAGAGTTGATGAAACACAGAAATTGCATCGGGATTGAATACAACAGTCACCATGCGCACTTTCTTCAATTGTAGTAATGTCTCAAACAGTCTACGATTTGATCGTTCCCTGGAAGACCAGTGGTAGTTTCCGATGCACATCTGGACGCATTCTGTAATCTGTGGAGTATCAGAGTGTTGATGAAACACAGAAATTGCATCGGGATTGAATACAACAGTCACCATGCGCACTTCCCTCAATGGGAGTAATGTCTCAAAGAGATAACGCTTTGATCGTTCGATGGAAGACCAGTAGTAGTTTCCGATGCACATCTGGAGGCATTCTGTAATCTGTGGACTATCAGAGTGTTGATGAAACACAGAAATTGCATCGGGATAGAATACAACAGTCACCATGCTATCTTTCCTCCATGGGAGTAATGTCTGTAACAGTCTACGCTTTGATCGTTCCCTGGAAGACCAGTAGTCCTTTCCGATGCACATCTGGTGGCATTCTGTAATCTGTAGACTATCAGAGTGTTGATGAAACACAGATATTGCATCGGGATTGAATACAAGAGTCACCATGCACACTTTCCTCCACGGGAGTAATGTCTCAAACAGTCTACTCTTTGATCGTTCCCTGGAAGACCAGTAGTAGTTACAGATGCACATCTGGATGCTTTCTGTAATCTGTGGACTATCAGAGTGTTGATGAAACACAGATATTGCATCGGGATTGAATACAACAGTCACCATGCGCACCTGCCTCCACGGGAGTAATGTCTCAAACAGTCTACTCTTTGATCGTTCCCTGGAAGACCAGTAGTAGTTACAGATGCACATCTGGATGCTTTCTGTAATCTGTGGACTATGAGAGTGTTGATGAAACACAGATATTGCATCGGGATTGAATACAACAGTCACCATGTGCACTTCCCTCCATGGGAGTAATGACTCTAACAGCCTACGCTTTGATCGTTCCCTGGAAGACCAGTAGTAGTTACAGATGCACGTCTGGATGCTTTCTGTAATCTGTGGACTATCAGAGTGTTGATGAAACACAGATATTGCATCGGGATTGAATACAGCAGTCACCATGCGCACTTTCGTCCATGGGAGTAATGCCTCTAGCAGTCTACGCTTTGATCGTTCCCTGGAAGACCAGTAGTACTTTCCGATGCACATCTGGATGCATACTGTAATCTGCGGACTATCAGTGTGTTGATGAAACACAGAAATTGCATCGGGATTGAATACATCAGTCACCATGCGAACTTTCCTCCTTGGGAGTAATTCTCAAACAGTTTCCGCTTTGATCGTTCCCTGGAAGACCAGTAGTAGTTTCTGATGCACATCTGGTGGCATTCTGTAATCTGTGGAGTATCAGAGTGTTGATGAAACACAGAAATTGCATCGGGATTGAATACAACAGTCACCATGCGAACTTTCCTCCATGGGAGTAATGTCTCAAAAAGTCTACGCTTTGATCGTTCCCTGGAAGCCCAGTAGTACTTTCCGTTGCACATCTGGTGGCATTCTGTAATCTGTGGACTATCAGAGTGTTGATGAAACACAGAAATTGCATCGGGATTGAATATAACAGTCACCATGCGCACTTTCCTCCACGGGAGTAATGTCTCAAACAGTCTACGCTTTGATCGTTCCCATTAAGCCCAGTAGTACTTTCCGAAACACATCTGGACACTTTCCGTAAACTGTGGACTATCAGATTGTTGATGAAGCACAGAAATTGCATCGGGATTAAATACAACAGTCACCATGCGCATTTTCCTCCATGGGAGTAATTCTCAAACAGTTTCCGCTTTGATCGTTCCCTGGAAGACCAGTAGTAGTTTCCAATGCACATCTGGTGGCATTCTGTAATCTGTGGAATATCAGAGTGTTCATGAAACACAGAAATTGCATCGGGATTGAATACAACAGCCACAATGCGCACTTTCCTCCATGGGAGTAATGTCTCTAACAGTCTACGCTTTGATAGTTCCCTGGAAGCCCAGTAGTACTTTCCGATGCACATCTGGAGGCATTCTGTAACTGTGGACTATCAGAGTGTTGATGAAACACAGAAATTGCATCGGGATTGAATACAACAGTCACCATGCTCACTTTCCTTCATGGAAGTAATGTCTCAAACACACTACGCTTTGATCGTTCCCTGGAAGCCCAGTAGTAGTTTCCGATGCACATCTGGTGGCATTCTGTAATCTGTGGACTATCAGAGTGTTGTGAAACACAGAAATTGCATCGGGATTGAATACAACATTCACCATCCGCACTTTCCTCCACGGGAGTAATGTCTCAAACAGTCTACGCTTTGATCGTTCCCCGAAAGACCAGTAGTAGTTTCCGATGCACATCTGGTGGCATTCTGTAATCTGTAGACTGTCGGAGTGTTGATGAAGCACAGAAATTGCATCGGGATTGAATACAACAGTCACCATGCGCACTTTTCTTCACGGGAGTAATGTCTCAAACAGTCTACGCTTTGATCGTTACCTGTAAGACCAGTAGTACTTTCCGATGCTCATCTTGAGACTTTCCGTGAACTGTGGACTATCAGAGTGTTGATGAAGCTCAGAAATTGCATAGGGATTGAATACAACAGTCACCATGCGCACTTTCTACCATGGGAGTAATGTCTCAAACAGTCTACGATTTGATCGTTCCCTGGAAGACCAGTAGTAATTTCCGATGCACATCTGGAGGCATTCTGTAATCTAAGGAGTATCAGAGTGTTGATGAAACACAGAAATTGCATTGGGATTGAATACAACAGTCACCATGCGAACTTTCCTTCATGGGAGTAATTCTCAAACAGTCTCCGCTTTGATCGTTCCCTGGAAGACCAGTAGTAGTTTCCGATGCACATCTGGTGGCATTCTGTAATCTGTGGACTATCAGAGTGTTGATGAAACACAGAAATTGCATCGGGATTGAATACAACAGTCACCATGCGCACTTTCCTCCACGGGAGTAATGTCTCAAACAGTCTACTCTTTGATCGTTCCCTGGAAGACCAGTAGTAGTTACAGATGCACATCTGGATGCTTTCTGTAATCTGTGGACTATGAGAGTGTTGATGAAACACAGATATTGCATCGGGATTGAATACAACAGTCACCATGCGCACTTCCCTCCATGGGAGTAATGACTCTAACAGCATACGCTTTGATCGTTCCCTGGAAGACCTGTAGTAGTTACAGATGCACGTCTGGATGCTTTCTGTAATCTGTGGACTATCAGAGTGTTGATGAAACACAGATATTGCATCGGTATTGAATACAGCAGTCACCATGCGCACTTTCGTCCATGGGAGTAATGTCTCTAGCAGTCTACGCTTTGATCGTTCCCTGGAAGACCAGTAGTACTTTCCGATGCACATCCGGATGCATACTGTAATCTGTGGACTACCAGAGTGTTGATGAAACACAGAAATTGCATCGGGATTGAATACAACAGTCACCATGCGCACTTTCCTCCATGGGAGTAATGTCTCTAACAGTCTACGCTTTGATAGTTCCCTGGAAGCCCAGTAGTACTTTCCGATGCACATCTGGAGGCATTCTGTAACTGTGGACTATCAGAGTGTTGATGAAACACAGAAATTGCATCGGGATTGAATATAACAGTCACCATGCTCACTTTCCTTCATGGAAGTAATGTCTCAAACAGTCTACGATTTGATCGTTCCCTTGAAGCTTAGTAGTAGTTTCCGATGCACATCTGGACGCATTCTGTAATCTGTGGAGTATCAGAGTGTTGATGAAACAAAGAAAATGCATCGGGATTGAATACAACAGTCACCATGCAAACTTCCCTCAATGGGAGTAATGTCTCAAAGAGTTTACGCTTTGATCGTTCGTTGGAAGACCAGTAGTATTTTCCGATGCAAATCTGGAGGCACACTGTAATCTGTGGACTATCAGAGTGTGGATGAAACACAGAAATTGCATCGGGATTGAATACAACAGTCACCATGCACACTTTCTTCCATGGGAGTAATGTCTCAAACAGTCTACGATTTGATCGTTCCCTGGAAGACCAGTAGTAGTTTCCGATGCACATCTGGAGGCATTCTGTAATCTAAGGAGTATCAGAGTGTTGATGAAACACCGAAATTGCATCGGGATTGAATACATCAGTCACCATGCGAACTTTCCTCCATGGGAGTAATTCTCAAACAGTCTCCGCTTTGATCGTTCCCTGGAAGACCAGTAGTAGTTTCCGATGCACATCTGGTGGCATTCTGTAATCTGTGGAGTATCAGAGTGTTGATGAAACACAGAAATTGCATTGGGATTGAATACAACAGTCACCATGCGAACTTTCCTCCATGGGAGTAATGTCTCAAACAGTCTACGCTTTGATCGTTCCCTGTAAGACCAGTAGTACTTTCCGATGCACATCTGGAGACTTTCCGTAAACTGTGGACTATCACATTGTTGATGAAGCACAGAAATTTCATCGGGATTGAATACAACAGTCACCATGCGCAATTTTCTCCATGGGAGTAATTCTCAAACAGTTTCCGCTTTTATCGTTCCCTGGAAGACCAGTAGTAGTTTCCAATGCACATCTGGTGGCATTCTGTAATCTGTGGACTATCAGAGTGTTGATGAAACACAGAAATTGCATCGGGATTGAATACAACAGTCACCATGCGCACTTTCCTCCATGGGAGTAATGTCTCTAACAGTCTACGCTTTGATAGTTCCCTGGAAGCCCAGTAGTACTTTCCGATGCACATCTGGAGGCATTCTGTAACTGTGGACTATCAGAGTGTTGATGAAAAACAGAAATTGCATCGGGATTGAATACAACAGTCACCATGCTCACTTTCCTTCATGGAATTAATGTCTCAAACACTCTACGCTTTGATCGTTCCCTGGAAGCCCAGTAGTAGTTTCCGATGCACATCTGGTGGCATTCTGTAATCTGTGGACTATCAGAGTGTTATGAAACACAGAAATTGCATCCGGATTGAATACAACAGTCACCATGCGCACTTTCCTCCACGGGAGTAATGTCTCAAACAGTCTACGCTTTGAACGTGCCCCGAAAGACCAGTAGTAGTTTCCGATGCACATCTGGTGGCATTCTGTAATCTGTAGACTGTCGGAGTGTTGATGAAGCACAGAAATTGCATCGGGATTGAATACAACAGTCACCATGCTAACTTTCCTCCATGTGAGTAATTCTCAAACAGTCTCCGCTTTGATCGTTCCCTGGAAGACCAGTAGTAGTTTCCGATGCACATCTGGTGGCATTCTGTAACTGTGGAGTATCAGAGTGTTGATGAAACACAGAAATGGCATCGGGATTGAATACAACAGTCACCATGCGAACATTCCTCCATGGGAGTAATTCTCAAACAGTCTCCGCTTTGATCGTTCCCTGGAAGACCAGTAGTAGTTTCCGATGCACATCTGGTGGCATTCTGTAATCTGTGGACAATCGAGTGTTGATGAAACACAGAAATTGCATCGGGATTGAATACAACAGTCACCATGCGCACTTTCCTCCACGGGAGTAATGTCTCAAACAGTCTACTATTTGATCGTTCCCTGGAAGACCAGTAGTAGTTACAGATGCACATCTGGATGCTTTCTGTAATCTGTGGACTATCAGAGTGTTGATGAAACACAGATATTTCATCGGGATTGAATACAACAGTCACCATGCGCACTTCCCTCCATGGGAGAAATGACTCTAACAGCCTACGCTTTGATCGTTCCCTGGAAGACCAGTAGTAGTTACAGATGCACGTCTGGATGCTTTCTGTAATCTGTGGACTATCAGAGTGTTGATGAAACACAGATATTGCATCGGGATTGAATACAGCAGTCACCATGCGCACTTTCGTCCATGGGAGTAATGTCTCTAGCAGTCTACGCTTTGATCGTTCCGTGGAAGACCAGTAGTACTTTCACGTGCACATCTGGATGCATACTGTAATCTGTGGACTATCAGAGTGTTGATGAAACACAGAAATTGCATCGGGATTGAATACAACAGTCACCATGCGCACTTTCCTCCATGGGTATAATGGCTCTAACAGTCTACGCTTTGATAGTTCCCTGGAAGCCCAGTAGTACTTTCCGATGCACATCTGGAGGCATTCTGTAACTGTGGACTATCAGAGTGTTGATGAAACACAGAAATTGCATCGGGATTGAATACAACAGTCACCATGCGCACTTTCTTCCATGGGAGTAATGTCTCAAACAGTCTACGATTTGATCGTTCCCTGGAAGACCAGTAGTAGTTTCCAATGCACATCTGGAGGCATTCTGTAATCTAAGGAGTATCAGAGTGTTGATGAAACACAGAAATTGCATCGGGATTGAATACAACAGTCACCATGCGCACATCCCTCAATGGGAGTAATGTCTCAAAGAATTTACGTTTTGATCGTTCGATGGAAGACCAGTAGTAGTTTCCGATGCACATCTGGAGGCATTCTGTAACTGTGGACTATCAGAGTGCTGTTGAAACACAGAAATTGCATCGGGATTGAATACAACAGTCACCATGCTCACTTTCCTTCATGGAAGTAATGTCTCTAACAGTCTCCGCTTTGATCGTTCCCTGGAAGACCAGTAGTAGTTTCCGATGCACATCTGGTGGCATTCTGTAATCTGTGGAGTATCAGAGTGTTGATGAAACACAGAAATTGCATCGGGATTGAATACAACAGTCACCATGCGAACTTTCCTCCATGGGAGTAATTCTCAAACAGTCTCCGCTTTGATCGTTCCCTGGAAGACCAGTAGTAGTTTCCGATGCACATCTGGTGGCATTCTGTAATCTGTGGACTATCAGAGTGATGATGAAACACAAAAATTGCATCGGGATTGAATACAACAGTCACCATGCGCACTTTTCTCCACGGGAGTAATGTCTCAAACAGTCTACTCTTTGATCGTTCCCTGGAAGACCAGTAGTAGTTACAGATGCACATCTGGATGCTTTCTGTAATCTGTGGACTATGAGAGTGTTGATGAAACACAGATATTGCATCGGGATTGAATACAACAGTCACCATGCGCACTTCCCTCCATGGGAGTAATGACTCTATCAGCCTACGCTTTGATCGTTCCCTGGAAGACCAGTAGTAGTTACAGATGCACGTCTGGATGCTTTCTGTAATCTGTGGACTATCAGAGTGTTGATGAAACACAGAAATTGCATCGGGATTGAATACAACAGTCACCATGCGCAATTTCCTCCATGGGAGTAATGTCTCTAGCATTCTACGCTTTGTTAGTTCCCTGGAAGCCCAGTAGTACTTTCCGATGCACATCTGGAGGCATTCTGTAACTGTGGACTATCAGAATGTTGATGAAACACAGAAATTGCATCGGGATTGAATACAACAGTCACCATGCTCACTTTCCTTCATGGAAGTAATGTCTCAAACAGTCTACGCTTTGATCGTTCCCTTGAAGCCCAGTAGTAGTTTCCGATGCACATCTGGAAGCATTCTGGAATCTGTGGAGTATCAGAGTGTTGATGAAACAAAGAAATTGCATCGGGATTGAATACAACAGTCACCATGCAAACTTCCCTCAATGGGAGTAACGTCTCAAAGAGTTTACGCTTTGATCGTTCGACGGAAGACCAGTAGTAGTTTCCGATGCACATCTGGAGGCACACTGTAATCTGTGGACTATCAGAGTGTTGATGAAACACAGAAATTGCATCGGGATTGAATACAACAGTCACCATGCGCACTTTCTTCCATGGGAGTAATGTCTCAAACAGTCTACGATTTGATCGTTCCCTGGAAGACCAGTAGTAGTTTCCGATGCACATCTGGAGGCATTCTGTAATCTAAGTAGTATCAGAGTGTTGATGAAACACAGAAATTGCATCGGGATTGAATACATCAGTCACCATGTGAACTTTCCTCCTTGGGAGTAATTCTCAAACAGTCTCCGCTTTCATCGTTCCCTGGAAGACCAGTAGTAGTTTCCGATGCACATCTGGTGGCATTCTGTAATCTGTGGAGTATCAGAGTGTTGATGAAACACAGAAATTGCATCGGGATTGAAAACAACAGTCACCATGCGAACTTTCCTCCATCGGAGTAATGTCTCAAACAGTCTACGCTTTGATCGTTCCCTGTAAGACCAGTAGTACTTGCCGATGCACATCTGGAGACTTTCCGTAAACTGTGGACTATCACATTGTTGATGAAGCACAGAAATTGCATCGGGATTGAATACAACAGTCACCATGCGCACTTTCCTCCATGGGAGTAATTCTCAAACAGTTTCCGCTTTGATCGTTCCCTGGAAGACCAGTAGTAGTTTCCAATGCACATCTGGTGGCATTCTGTAATCTGTGGACTATCAGAGTGTTGATGAAACACAGAAATTGCATCGGGATTGAATACAACAGTCACCATGCGCACTTTCCTCCATGGGAGTAATGTCTCTAACAGTCTACGCTTTGATAGTTCCCTGGAAGCCCAGTAGTACTTTCGATGCACATCTGGAGGCATTCTGTAACTGTGGACTATCAGAGTGTTGATGAAACACAGAAATTGCATCGGGATTGAATACAACAGTCACCATGCTCACTTTCCTTCATGGAAGTAATGTCTCAAACACTCTACGCTTTGATCGTTCCCTGGAAGCCCAGTAGTAGTTTCCGATGCACATCTGGTGGCATTCTGTAATCTGTGGACTATCAGAGTGTTGTGAAACACAGAAATTGCATCCGGATTGAATACAACAGTCACCATGTGCACTTTCCTCCACGGGAGTAATGTCTCAAACAGTCTACGCTTTGATCGTTCCCCGAAAGACCAGTAGTAGTTTGAGATGCACATCTGGTGGCATTCTGTAATCTGTAGACTGTCGGAGTGTTGATGAAGCACAGAAATTGCATCGGGATTGAATACAACAGTCACCATGCGAACTTTCCTCCATGTGAGTAATTCTCAAACAGTCTCCGCTTTGATCGTTCCCTGGAAGACCAGTAGTAGTTTCCGATGCACATCTGGTGGCATTCTGTAACTGTGGAGTATCAGAGTGTTGATGAAACACAGAAATTGCATCGGGATTGAATACAACAGTCACCATGCGCACTTTCCTCCACGGGAGTAATGTCTCAAACAGTCTACTCTTTGATCGTTCCCTGGAAGACCAGTAGTAGTTACAGATCACATATGGATGCCTTCTGTAATCTGTGGACTATCAGGGTGTTGATGAAACACAGATATTTCATCGGGATTGAATACAACAGTCACCATGCGCACTTCCCTCCATGGGAGTAATGACTCTAACAGCCTACGCTTTGATCGTTCCCTGGAAGACCAGTAGTAGTTACAGATGCACGTCTGGATGCTTTCTGTAATCTGTGGACTATCAGAGTGTTGATGAAACACAGATATTGCATCGGGATTGAATACAGCAGTCACCATGCGCACTTTCGTCCATGGGAGTAATGTCTCTAGCAGTCTACGCTTTGATCGTTCCCTGGAAGACCAGTAGTACTTTCCGATGCACATCTGGATGCATACTGTAATCTGTGGACTATCAGAGTGTTGATGAACCACACAGAAATTGCATCGGGATTGAATACAACAGTCACCATGCGCACTTTCCTCCATGGGGGTAATGTCTCTAACAGTCTACGCTTTGATAGTTCCCTGGAAGCCCAGTAGTACTTTCCGATGCACATCTGGAGGCATTCTGTAACTGTGGACTATCAGAGTGTTGATGAAACACAGAAATTGCATTGGGATTGAATACAACAGTCACCATGCTCACTTTCCTTCATGGAAGTAATGTCTCAAACAGTCTACGCTTTGATAGTTCCCTTGAAGCCCAGTAGTAGTTTCCGATGCACATCTGGACGCATTCTGTAATCTGTGGAGTATCAGTGTGTTGATGAAACAAAGAAATTGCATCGGGATTGAATACAACAGTCACCATGCAAACTTCCCTCAATGGGAGTAATGTCTCAAAGAGTTTACGCTTTGATCGTTCGATGGAAGACCAGTAGTAGTTTCCGATGCACATCTGGAGGCACACTGTAATCTGTGGACTATCAGAGTGTTGATGAAACAAAGAAATTGCATCGGGATTGAATACAACAGTCACGATGCAAACTTTCCTCCATGGGAGTAATTCTCAAACAGTCTCCGCTTTGATCGTTCCCTGGAAGACCAGTAGTAGTTTCCGATGCACATCTGGTGGCATTCTGTAATCTGTGGAGTATCAGAGTGTTGATGAAACACAGATATTGCATCGGGATTGAATAAAACAGTCACCATGCGAACTTTCCTCCATGGGAGTAATTCTCAAACAGTCTCCGCTTTGATCGTTCGCTTGAAGACCAGTAGTAGTTTCCGATGCACATCTGGTGGCATTCTGTAATCTGTGGACTATCAGAGTGTTGATGAAACACAGAAATTGCATCGGGATTGAATACAACAGTCACCATGCGCACTTTCCTCCACGGGAGTAATGTCTCAAACAGTCTACTCTTTGATCGTTCCCTGGAAGACCAGTAGTAGTTACAGATGCACATCTGGATGCTTTCTGTAATCTGTGGACTATGAGAGTGTTGATGAAAAACAGATATTGCATCGGGATTGAATACAACAGTCACCATGCGCACTTCCCTCCATGGGAATAATGACTCTAACAGCCTACGCTTTGATCGTTCCCTGGAAGACCAGTAGTAGTTACAGATGCACGTCTGGATGCTTTCTGTAATCTGTGGACTATCAGAGTGTTGATGAAACACAGATATTGCATCGGGATTGAATACAGCAGTCACCATGCGCACTTTCGTCCATGGGAGTAATGTCTCTAGCAGTCTACGCTTTGATCGTTCCCTGGAAGACCAGTAGTACTTTCCGATGCACATCTGGATGCATACTGTAATCTGTGGACTATCAGAGTGTTGATGAAACACAGAAATTGCATCGGGATTGAATACAACAGTCACCATGCGCACTTTCCTCCATGGGAGTAATGTCTCTAACAGTCTACGCTTTGATAGTTCCCTGGAAGCCCAGTAGTACTTTCCGATGCACATCTGGAGGCATTCTGTAACTGTGGACTATCAGAGTGTTGATGAAACACAGAAATTGCATCGGGATTGAATACAACAGTCACCATGCTCACTTTCCTTCATGGAAGTAATGTCTCAAACAGTCTACGATTTGATCGTTCACTGGAAGACCAGTGGTAGTTTCCGATGCACATCTGGACGCATTCTGTAATCTGTGGAGTATCAGAGTGTTGATGAAACACAGAAATTGCATCGGGATTGAATACAACAGTCACCATGCGAACTTTCCTCCATGGGAGTAATGTCTCAAACAGTCTACGCTTTGATCGTTCCCTGTAAGACCAGTAGTACTTTCCGATGCACATCTGGAGACTTTCCGTAAACTGTGGACTATCACATTGTTGATGAAGCACAGAAATTGCATCGGGATTGAATACAACAGTCACCATGCGCACTTTCCTCCATGGGAGTAATTCTCAAACAGTTTCCGCTTTGATCGTTCCCTGGAAGACCAGTAGTAGTTTCCAATGCACATCTGGTGGCATTCTGTAATCTGTGGCCTATCAGAGTGTTGATGAAACACAGAAATTGCATCGGGATTGAATACAACAGTCACCATGCGCACTTTCCTCCATGGGAGTAATGTCTCTAACAGTCTACGCTTTGATAGTTCCCTGGAAGCCCAGTAGTACTTTCCGATGCACATCTGGAGGCATTCTGCAACTGTGGACTATCAGAGTGTTGATGAAACACAGAAATTGCATCGGGATTGAATACAACAGTCACCATGCTCACTTTCCTTCATGGAAGTAATGTCTCAAACACTCTACGCTTTGATCGTTTCCTGGAAGCCCAGTAGTAGTTTCCGATGCACATCTGGTGGCATTCTGTAATCTGTGGACTATCAGAGTGTTGTGAAACACAGAAATTGCATCCGGATTGAATACAACAGTCACCATGCGCACTTTCCTCCACGGGAGTAATGTCTCAAACAGTCTACGCTTTGATCGTTCCCCGAAAGACCAGTAGTAGTTTCCGATGCACCTCTTTTGGCATTCTGTAATCTGCAGACTGTCGGAGTGTTGATGAAGCACAGAAATTGCATCGGGATTGAATACAACAGTCACCATGCGAACTTTC
This sequence comes from Schistocerca gregaria, assembly GCF_023897955.1. Lineage (NCBI taxonomy): Eukaryota > Metazoa > Arthropoda > Insecta > Orthoptera > Acrididae > Schistocerca > Schistocerca gregaria. The sequence continues at coordinate 6,045,916 of NW_026061775.1, read as the reverse complement.
CTCCATGGGAGTAATTCTCAAACAGTCTCCGCTTTGATCGTTCCCTGGAAGACCAGTAGTAGTTTCCGATGCACATCTGGTGGCATTCTGTAATCTGTGGACAATCGAGTGTTGATGAAACACAGAAATTGCATCGGGATTGAATACAACAGTCACCATGCGCACTTTCCTCCACGGGAGTAATGTCTCAAACAGTCTACTCTTTGATCGTTCCCTGGAAGACCAGTAGTAGTTACAGATGCACATTTAGATGCTTTCTGTAATCTGTGGACTATCAGAGTGTTGATGAAACACAGATATTGCATCGGGATTGAATACAACAGTCACCATGCGCACTTCCCTCCATGGGAGTAATGACTCTAACAGCCTACGCTTTGATCGTTCCCTGGAAGACCAGTAGTAGCTACAGATGCACGTCTGGATGCTTTCTGTAAATTGTGGACTATCAGAGTGTTGATGAAACACAGATATTGCATCGGGATTTAATACAACAGTCACCATGTAAACTTCCCTCAATGGGAGTAATGTCTCAAAGAGTTTACGCTTTGATCGTTCGATGGAAGACCAGTAGTAGTTTCCGATGCACATCTGGAGGCACACTGTAATCTGTGGACTATCAGAGTGTTGATGAAACACAGAAATTGCATCGGGATTGAATGCAACAGTCACCATGCGCACTTTCTTCCATGGGAGTAATGTCTCAAACAGTCTACGATTTGATCGTTCCCTGGAAGACCAGTAGTAGTTTCCGATGCACATCTGGAGGCATTATGTAATCTAAGGAGTATCAGAGTGTTGATGAAACACAGAAATTGCATCGGGATTGAATACAACAGTCACCATGCGAACTTTCCTCCATGGGAGTAATTCTCAAACAGCCTCCGCTTTGATCGTTCCCTGGAAGACCAGTAGTAGTTTCCGATGGAGATCTGGTGGCATTCTGTAATCTGTGGAGTATCAGAGTGTTGATGAAACACAGAAATTGCATCGGGATTGAATACAACAGTCACCATGCGAACTTTCCTCCATGGGAGTAATTCTCAAACAGTCTCCGCTTTGATCGTTCGCTGGAAGAACAGTAGTAGTTTCCGATGCACATCTGGTGGCATTCTGTAATCTGTGGACTATCAGAGTGTTGATGAAACACAGAAATTGCATCGGGATTGAATACAACAGTCACCATGCGCACTTTCCTCCACGGGAGTAATGTCTCAAACAGTCTACTCTTTGATCGTTCCCTGGAAGACCAGTAGTAGTTACAGATGCACATCTGGATGCTTTCTGTAATCTGTGGACTATGAGAGTGTTGATGAAACACAGATATTGCATCGGGATTGAATACAACAGTCACCATGTGCACTTCCCTCCATGGGAGTAATGACTCTAACAGCCTACGCTTTGATCGTTCCCTGGAAGACCAGTAGTAGTTACAGATGCACGTCTGGATGCTTTCTGTAATCTGTGGACTATCAGAGTGTTGATGAAACACAGATATTGCATCGGGATTGAATACAGCAGTCACCTTGCGCACTTTCGTCCATGGGAGTAATGTCTCTAGCAGTCTACGCTTTGATCGTTCCCTGGAAGACCAGTAGTACTTTCCGATGCACATCTGGATGCATTCTGTAATTGTGGACTATCAGAGTGTTGATGAAACACAGAAATTGCATCGGGATTGAATACAACAGTCACCATGCTCACATTCCTTCATGGAAGTAATCTCTCAAACAGTCTACGCTTTGATCCTTCCCTTGAAGCCCAGTAGTAGTTACAGATGCACATCTGGATGCTTTCTGTAATCTGTGGACTATGAGAGTGTTGATGAAACACAGATATTGCATCGGGATTGAATACAACAGTCACCATGTGCACTTCCCTCCATGGGAGTAATGACTCTAACAGCCTACGCTTTGATCGTTCCCTGGAAGACCAGTAGTAGTTACAGATGCACGTCTGGATGCTTTCTGTAATCTGTGGACTATCAGAGTGTTGATGAAACACAGATATTGCATCGGGATTGAATACAGCAGTCACCTTGCGCACTTTCGTCCATGGGAGTAATGTCTCTAGCAGTCTACGCTTTGATCGTTCCCTGGAAGACCAGTAGTACTTTCCGATGCACATCTGGACGCATTCTGTAATCTGTGGAGTATCAGAGTATTGATGAAACACAGAAATTGCATCGGGATTGAATACAACAGTCACCATGCGCACATCCCTCAATGGGAGTAATGTCTCAAAGAATTTACGTTTTGATTGTTCGATGGAAGACCAGTAGTAGTTTCCGATGCACATCTGGAGGCATTCTGTAATCTGTGGACTATCAGAGTGTTGATGAAACACAGAAATTGCATCGGGATAGAATACAACAGTCACCATGCGCACTTTCCTCCATGGGAGTAATGTCTCTAACAGTCTACGCTTTGATAGTTCAATGGAAGCCCAGTAGTACTTTCCGATGCACATCTGGAGGCATTCTGTAACTGTGGACTATCAGAGTGTTGATGAAACACAGAAATTGCATTGGGATTGAATACAACAGTCACCATGCTCACATTCCTTCATGGAAGTAATCTCTCAAACAGTCTACGCTTTGATCGTTCCCTTGAAGCCCAGTAGTAGTTTCCGATGCACATCTGGACGCATTCTGTAATCTGTGGAGTATCAGAGTGTTGATGAAACAAAGAAATTGCATCGGGATTGAATACAACAGTCACCATGCAAACTTCCCTCAATGGGAGTAATGTCTCAAAGAGTTTACGCTTTGATCGTTCGATGGAAGACCAGTAGTAGTTTCCGATGCACATCTGGAGGCACACTGTAATCTGTGGACTATCAGAGTGTTGATGAAACACAGAAATTGCATCGGGATTGAATACAACAGTCACCATGCGCACTTTCTTCCATGGGAGTAATGTCTCAAACAGTCTACGATTTGATCGTTCCCTGGAAGACCAGTAGTAGTTTCCGATGCACATCTGGAGGCATTATGTAATCTAAGGAGTATCAGAGTGTTGATGAAACACAGAAATTGCATCGGGATTGAATACAACAGTCACCATGCGAACTTTCCTCCATGGGAGTAATTCTCAAACAGTCTCCGCTTTGATCGTTCCCTGGAAGACCAGTAGTAGTTTCCGATGCAGATCTGGTGGCATTCTGTAATCTGTGGAGTATCAGGGTGTTGATGAAACACAGAAATTGCATCGGGATTGAATACAACAGTCACCATGCGAACTTTCCTCCATGGGAGTAATTCTCAAACAGTCTCCGCTTTGATCGTTCGCTGGAAGACCAGTAGTAGTTTCCGATGCACATCTGGTGGCATTCTGTAATCTGTGGACTATCAGAGTGTTGATGAAACACAGAAATTGCATCGGGATTGAATACAACAGTCACCATGCGCACTTTCCTCCACGGGAGTAATGTCTCAAACAGTCTACTCTTTGATCGTTCCCTGGAAGACCAGTAGTAGTTACAGATGCACATCTGGATGCTTTCTGTAATCTGTGGACTATGAGAGTGTTGATGAAACACAGATATTGCATCGGGATTGAATACAACAGTCACCATGTGCACTTCCCTCCATGGGAGTAATGACTCTAACAGCCTACGCTTTGATCGTTCCCTGGAAGACCAGTAGTACTTTCCGATGCACATCTGGATGCATTCTGTAACTGTGGACTATCAGAGTGTTGATGAAACACAGAAATTGCATCGGGATTGAATACAACAGTCACCATGCTCACTTTCCTTCATGGAAGTAATGTCTCAAACAGTCTACGATTTGATCGTTCACTGGAAGACCAGTAGTAGTTTCCGATGCACATCTGGACGCATTCTGTAATCTGTGGAGTATCAGAGTATTGATGAAACAAAGAAATTGCATCGGGATTGAATACAACAGTCACCATGCGCACATCCCTCAATGGGAGTAATGGCTCAAAGAATTTACGTTTTGATTGTTCGATGGAAGACCAGTAGTAGTTTCCGATGCACATCTGGAGGCATTCTGTAATCTGTGGACTATCAGAGTGTTGATGAAACACAGAAATTGCATCGGGATAGAATACAACAGTCACCATGCGCACTTTCCTCCATAGGAGTAATGTCTCTAACAGTCTACGCTTTGATCGTTCCCTGGAAGACCAGTAGTACTTTCCGATGCACATCTGGAGACTTTCCGTAAACTTTGGACTATCAGAGTGTTGATGAAGCACAGAAATTGCATCGGGATTGAATACAACAGTCACCATGCGCACTTTCCTCCATGGGAGTAATGTCTCAAAAAGTCTACTCTTTGTTCGTTCCCTGGAAGACGAGTAGTAGTTTCCGATGCACATCTGGAGGCAATCTGTAATCTGTGGACTATCAGAGTGTTGATGTAACACAGAAATTGCATCGGGATTGAATACAGCAGTCACCATGCGCAGTTTCCTCCATGGGAGTAATGTCTCTAACAGTCTACGCTTTGATCGTTCCCTGGAAGACCAGTAGTACTTTCCGATGCACATCTGGAGGCATTCTGTAACTGTGGACTATCAGAGTGTTGATGAAACACAGAAATTGCATCGGGATTGAATACAACAGTCACCATGCTCACTTTCCTAAATGGGAGTAATGTCTCTAACAGTCTACGCTCTGATCGTTCCCTGGAAGACCAGTAGTACTTTCCGATGCACATCTGGAGGCATTCTGTAATCTGTGGACTATCAGAGTGTTGATGAAACACAGGAATTGCATTGGGATTAAATACAACAGTCACCATGCTCACTTTCCTTCATGGGAGTAATGTCTCAAACACTCTACGCTTTGATCGTTCGGTGGAAGACCAGTAGTAGTTTCCGATGCACATCTGGAGGCATTCTGTAATCTGTGGACTATCCGAGTGTTGATGAGACACAGAAATTGCATCGGGATTGAATACAACAGTCACCATGCGCACTTTCCTCCATGGGAGTAATTCTCAAACAGTCTCCGCTTTGATCGTTCCCTGGAAGACCAGTAGTAGTTTCCGATGCACATCTGGTGGCATTCTGTAATCTGTGGACTATCAGAGTGTTGATGAAACACAGAAATTGCATCGGGATTGAATACAACAGTCACCATGCGCACCTACCTCCACGGGAGTAATGTCTCAAACAGTCTACGCTTTGATCGTTCCCTGGAAGACCAGTAGTAGTTCCCGATGCACATCTGGTGGCATTCTGTAATCTGTAGACTATCAGAGTGTTGATGAAACACAGATATTGCATCGGGATTGAATACAAGAGTCACCATGCGCACTTTCCTCCACGGGAGTAATGTCTCAAACAGTCTACTTTTTGATCGTTCCCTGGAAGACCAGTAGTAGTTACAGATGCACATCTGGATGCTTTCGGTAATCTGTGGACTATGAGAGTGTTGATGAAACACAGAAATTACATCGGGATTGAATACAACAGTCACCATGCGCACTTTCTTCCATGGGAGTAATGTCTCAACCAGTCTACGATTTGATCGTTCCCTGGAAGAACAGTAGTAGTTTCCGATGCACATCTGGAGGCATTCTGTAATCTGTGGAGTATCAGAGTGTTGATGAAACACAGAAATTGCATCGGGATTGAATACAACAGTCACCATGCGTACTTTCCTCCATGGGAGTAATTCTCAAACAGTCTCCGCTTTGATCGTTCCCTGGAAGACCAGTAGTAGTTTCCGATGCACATCTGGTGGCATTCTGTAATCTGTGGACTATCAGAGTGTTGATGAAACACAGAAATTGCATCGGGATGAACACAACAGTCACCATGCGCACTTTCCTCCACGGGAGTAATGTCTCAAACAGTCTACTCTTTGCTCGTTCCCTGGAAGACCAGTAGTAGTTACAGATGCACATCTGGATGCTTTCTGTAATCTGTGGACTATGAGAGTGTTGATGAAACACAGATATTGCATCGGGATTGAATACAACAGTCACCATGCGAACTTCCCTCCATGGGAGTAATGACTCTAACAGCCTACGCTTTGATCGTTCCCTGGAAGACCAGTAGTAGTTACAGATGCACGTCTGGATGCTTTCTGATCTCTGTGGACTATGAGAGTGTTGATGAAACACAGATATTGCATCGGGATTGAATACAGCAGTCACCATGCGCACTTTCGTCCACGGGAGTAATGTCTCTAGCAGTCTACGCTTCGATCGTTCCCTGGAAGACCAGTAGTACTTTCCGATGCACATCTGGATGCATACTGTAATCTGTGGACTATCAGAGTGTTGATGAAACACAGAAATTGCATCAGGATTGAATACAACATTCACCATGCTCACTTTCCTTTATGGGAGTAATGTCTCAAACACTCTACGCTTTGATCGTTCCCTGGAAGCCCAGTAGTACTTTCCGATGCACATCTGGAGGCATTCTGTAATCTGTGGAGTATCAGAGTGTTGATGAGACACAGTAATTGCATCGGGATAGAATACAACAGTCACCATGCGAACTTTCCTCCATGGGAGTAATTCTCAAACAGTCTCCGCTTTGATCGTTCCCTGGAAGACCAGTAGTAGTTTAAGATGCACATCTGGTGGCATTCTGTTATCTGTGGATTATCAGACTGTTGTGAAACACAGAAATGGCATCGGGATTGAATACAACAGTCACCATGCGCACTTTCCTCCACGGGAGTAATGTCTCTAACAGTCTAGGCTGTGATCGTTCCCTGAAAGACCAGTAGTAGATTCCGACGCACATCTGGTGGCATTCTGTAATCTGTAGACTGTCAGAGTGTTGATGAAACACAGAAATTGCATCGGGATTGAATACAACAGTCACCATGCGCACTTTCCTCCACGGGAGTAATGTCTCAAACAGTCTACGCTTTGATCGTTCCCTGTAAGACCAGTAGTACTTTCCGATGCACATCTGGAGACTTTCCGTAAACTGTGGACTATCAGATTGTTGATGAAGCACAGAAATTGCATCGGGATTGAATACAACAGTCACCATGCGCACTTTCCTCCATGGGAGTAATTCTCAAACAGTTTCCGCTTTGATCGTTCCCTGTAAGACCAGTAGTAGTTTCCAATGCACATCTGGTGGCATTCTGTAAACTGTGGACTATCAGAGTGTTGATGAAACACAGAAGTTGCATCGGGATTGAATACAACAGTCACCATGCGTACTTTCCTCCGTGGGAGTAATGTCTCTAACAGTCTACGCTTTGATAGTTCCCTGAAAGCCCAGTAGTACTTTCCTATGCACATCTGGAGGCATTCTGTAACTGTGGACTAACAGAGTGTTGATGAAACACAGAAATTGCATCGGGATTGAATACAACAGTCACCATGCTCACTTTCCTTCATGGAAGTAATGTCTCAAACACTCTACGCTTTGATCGTTCCCTGGAAGCCCAGTAGTAGTTTCCGATGCACATCTGGAGGCATTCTGTAATATGTCGACTATCAGAGTGTTGATGAAACACAGATATTGCATCGGGATTGTATACAACAGTCACCATGCGCACTTTCCTCCATGGGAGTAATGTCTCTAACAGTCTACGCTTTGATCGTTCCGAGGAAGACCAGTAGTACTTTCCGATGCACATCTGGAGGCATTCTGTAATCTGTGGACTATCAGTGTGTTGATGAAACACACAAATTGCCTCGGGATTGAATACAACAGTCACCATGCTCACTTTCCTTCATGGGAGTAATGTCTCAAACACTCTAAGCTTTGATCGTTCCCTGGAAGCCCAGTAGTAGTTTCCGATGCACGTCTGGAGGCATTCTGTAATCTGTGGACTATCAGAGTGTTGATGAAACACAGAAATTGCATCGGGATTGAATACAACAGTCACCATGCGCACTTTCTTCCATGGGAGTAATGTCTCAACCAGTCTACGATTTGATCGTTCCCTGGAAGCCCAGTAGTAGTTTCCGATGCACATCTGGAGGCATTCTGTAATCTGTGGACTATCAGAGTGTTGATGAAACACAGAAATTACATCGGGATTAAATACAACAGTCACCATGCGCACTTTCCTCCATGGGAGTAATGTCTCTAACAGTCTACGCTTTGATAGTTCCCTGGAAGCCCAGTAGTACTTTCCGATGCACATCTGGAGGCATTCTGTAACTGTGGACTATCAAAGTGTTGATGAAACACAGAAATTGAATCGGGATTGAATACAACAGTCACCATGCTCACTTTCCTTCATGGAAGTAATGTCTCAAACACTCTACGCTTTGATCGTTCCCTGGAAGCCCAGTAGTAGTTTCCGATGCACATCTGGAGGCATTCTGTTATCTGTGGACTATCAGAGTGTTGATGAAACACAGAAATTGCATCGGGATTGTATACAACAGTCACCATGCGCACTTTCCTCCATGGGAGTAATGTCTCTAACAGTCTACGCTTTGATCGTTCCGAGGGAGACCAGTAGTACTTTCCGATGCACATCTGGAGGCATTCTGTAATCTGTGGACTATCAGAGTGTTGATGAAACACAGAAATTGCATCGGGATTGAATACAACATTCACCATGTTCACTTTCCTCCACGGGAGTAATATCTCAAACAGTCTACTCTTTGATCGTTCCCTGGAAGACCAGTAGTAGTTACAGATGCACATCTGGATGCTTTCTGTAATCTGTGGACTATGAGAGTGTTGATGAAACACAGATATTGCATCGGGATTGAATACAACGGTCACCATGCGCACTTCCCTCCATGGGAGTAATGACTCTAAGAGCCTATTCTTTGATCGTTCCCTGTAAGACCAGTAGTAGTTACAGATGCACGTCTGGATGCTTTCTAAAATCTGTCGACTATCAGAGTGTTGATGAAACACAGAAATTGCATCGGGATTGAATACAGCAGTCACCATGCGCACTTTCGTCCATGGGAGTAATGTCTCTAGCAGTCTACGCTTTGATCGTTCCCTGGAAGACCAGTAGTACTTTCCGATGCACATCTGGATGCATACTGTAATCTGTGGACTATCAGAGTGTTGATGAAACACAGAAATTGCACCGGGATTGAATACAACAGTCACCATGCGCACTTTCCTCCATGGGAGTAATGTCTCTAACAGTCTACGCTTTGATAGTTCCCTGGAAGCCCAGTAGTAGTTACAGATGCACGTCTGGATGCTTTCTGTAATCTGTGGACTATCAGAGTGTTGATGAAACACAGATATTGCATTGGGATTGAATACAGCAGTCACCATGCGCACTTTCGTGCATGGGAGTAATGTCTCTAGCAGTCTACGCTTTGATCGTTCACTGGAAGACCAGTAGTAGTTTCCGATGCACATCTGGACGCATTCTTTAATCTGTGGAGTATCAGAGTGTTGATGAAACACAGAAATTGCATCGGGATTGAATACAACAGTCACCATGCGCACTTCCCTCAATGGGAGTAATGTCTCAAAGAATTTACGTGTTGATCGTTCGATGGAAGACCAGTAGTAGTTTAAGATGCACATCTGGAGGCATTCTGTAATCTGTGGACTATCAGAGTGTTGATGAAACACAGAAATTGCATCGGGATAGAATACAACAGTCACCATGCGCACTTTCCTCCATGGGAGTAATGTCTCTAACAGTCTACGCTTTGATCGTTCCCTTGAAGACCAGTAGTACTTTCCGATGCACATCTGGAGACTTTCCGTAAACTTTGGACTATCAGAGTGTTGATGAAGCACAGAAATTGCATCGGGATTGAATGCAACAGTCACCATGCGCACTTTCCTCCATGGGAGTAATGTATCAAAAAGTCTACTCTTTGATCGTTCCCTGGAAGACTAGTAGTAGTTTCCGATGCACATCTGGAGGCAATCTGTAATCTGTGGACTATCAGAGTGTTGATGTAACACAGAAATTGCATCGGGATTGAACACAGCAGTCACCATGCGCAGTTTCCTCCATGGGACTAATGTCTCTAACAGTCTACGCTTTGATCGTACCCTGGAAGACCAGTAGTACTTTCCGATGCACATCTGGAGGCATTCTGTAACTGTGGACTACCAGAGTGTTGATGAAACACAGAAATTGCATCGGGATTGAATACAACAGTCACCATGCGCACTTCCCTCAATGGGAGTAATGTCTCAAAGAATTTACGTTTTGATCGTTCGATGGAAGACCAGTAGTACTTTCCGATGCACATCTGGAGGCATTCTGTAATCTGTTGACTATCCGAGTGTTGATGAAACACAGAAATTGCATCGGGATTGAATACAACAGTCACCATGCGCACTTTCTTCCATGGGAGTAATGTCTCAAACAGTCTACGATTTGATCGTTCCCTGGAAGTCCAGTAGTAGTTTCCGATGCACATCTGGAGGCATTCTGTAATCTGTGGAGTATCAGAGTGTTGATGAAACACATAAATTGCATCGGGATTGAATACAACAGTCACCATGCGAACTTTCCTCCATAGGAGTAAATCTCAAACAGTCTCCGCTTTGATCGTTCCCTGGAAGACCAGTAGTAGTTTCCAATGCACATCTGGTGGCATTCTGTAATCTGTGGACTATCAGAGTGTTGATGAAACACAGAAATTGCATCGGGATTGAATACAACAGTCACCATGCGCACTTTCCTCCATGGGAGTAATGTCTCTAACAGTCTACGCTTTGATAGTTCCCTGGAAGCTTAGTAGTACTTTCCGATGCACATCTGGAGGCATTCTGTAACTGTGGACTATCAGAGTGTTGATGAAACACAGAAATTGCATCGGGATTGAATACAACAGTCACCATGCTCACTTTCCTTCATGGAAGTAATGTCTCAAACAGTCTACGATTTGATCGTTCACTGGAAGACCAGTAGTAGTTTCCGATGAACATCTGGACGCATTCTGTAATCTGTGGAGTATCAGAGTGTTGATGAAACACAGAAATTGCATCGGGATTGAATACAACAGTCACCATGCGCACTTCCCTCAATGGGAGTAATGTCTCAAAGAATTTACGTTTTGATCGTTCGATGGAAGACCAGTAGTAGTTTCCGATGCACATCTGGAGGCATTCTGTAATCTGTGGACTATCAGAGTGTTGATGAAACACAGAAATTGCGTCGGGATAGAATACAATAGTCACCATGCGCACTTTCCTCCATGGGAGTAATGTCTCTAACAGTCTACGCTTTGATCGTTCCCTGGAAGACCAGTAGTACTTTCCGTTGCACATCTGGAGACTTTCCGAAAACTTTGGACTATCAGAGTGTTGATGAAGCACAGAAATTGCATCGGGATTGAATGCAACAGTCACCATGCGCACTTTCCTCCATGGGAGTAATGTATCAAAAAGTCTACTCTTTGATCGTTCCCTGGAAGACTAGTAGTAGTTTCCGATGCACATCTGGAGGCAATCTGTAATCTGTGGACTATCAGAGTGTTGATGTAACACAGAAATTGCATCGGGATTGAACACAGCAGTCACCATGCGCAGTTTCCTCCATGGGACTAATGTCTCTAACAGTCTACGCTTTGATCGTACCCTGGAAGACCAGTAGTACTTTCCGATGCACATCTGGAGGCATTCTGTAACTGTGGACTACCAGAGTGTTGATGAAACACAGAAATTGCATCGGGATTGAATACAACAGTCATCATGCGCACTTCCCTCAATGGGAGTAATGTCTCAAAGAATTTACGTTTTGATCGTTCGATGGAAGACCAGTAGTACTTTCCGATGCACATCTGGAGGCATTCTGTAATCTGTTGACTATCCGAGTGTTGATGAAACACAGAAATTGCATCGGGATGAACACAACAGTCACCATGCGCTCTTTCCTCCACGGGAGTAATGTCTCAAACAGTCTACTCTTTGCTCGTTCCCTGGAAGACCAGTAGTAGTTACAGATGCACATCTGGATGCTTTCTGTAATCTGTGGACTATGAGAGTGTTGATGAAACACAGATATTGCATCGGGATTGAATACAACAGTCACCATGCGAACTTCCCTCCATGGGAGTAATGACTCTAACAGCCTACGCTTTGATCGTTCCCTGGAAGACCAGTAGTAGTTACAGATGCACGTCTGGATGCTTTCTGTAATCTGTGGACTATGAGAGTGTTGATGAAACACAGATATTGCATCGGGATTGAATACAGCAGTCACCATGCGCACTTTCGTCCACGGGAGTAATGTCTCTAGCAGTCTACGCTTCGATCGTTCCCTGGAAGACCAGTAGTACTTTCCGATGCACATCTGGATGCATACTGTAATCTGTGGACTATCAGAGTGTTGATGAAACACAGAAATTGCATCAGGATTGAATACAACATTCACCATGCTCACTTTCCTTTATGGGAGTAATGTCTCAAACACTCTACGCTTTGATCGTTCCCTGGAAGCCCAGTAGTACTTTCCGATGCACATCTGGAGGCATTCTGTAATCTGTGGAGTATCAGAGTGTTGATGAGACACAGTAATTGCATCGGGATAGAATACAACAGTCACCATGCGAACTTTCCTCCATGGGAGTAATTCTCAAACAGTCTCCGCTTTGATCGTTCCCTGGAAGACCAGTAGTAGTTTAAGATGCACATCTGGTGGCATTCTGTTATCTGTGGATTATCAGACTGTTGTGAAACACAGAAATGGCATCGGGATTGAATACAACAGTCACCATGCGCACTTTCCTCCACGGGAGTAATGTCTCTAACAGTCTAGGCTGTGATCGTTCCCTGAAAGACCAGTAGTAGTTTCCGACGCACATCTGGTGGCATTCTGTAATCTGTAGACTGTCAGAGTGTTGATGAAACACAGAAATTGCATCGGGATTGAATACAACAGTCACCATGCGCACTTTCCTCCACGGGAGTAATGTCTCAAACAGTCTACGCTTTGATCGTTCCCTGTAAGACCAGTAGTACTTTCCGATGCACATCTGGAGACTTTCCGTAAACTGTGGACTATCAGATTGTTGATGAAGCACAGAAATTGCATCGGGATTGAATACAACAGTCACCATGCGCACTTTCCTCCATGGGAGTAATTCTCAAACAGTTTCCGCTTTGATCGTTCCCTGTAAGACCAGTAGTAGTTTCCAATGCACATCTGGTGGCATTCTGTAAACTGTGGACTATCAGAGTGTTGATGAAACACAGAAATTGCATCGGGATTGAATACAACAGTCACCATGCGTACTTTCCTCCGTGGGAGTAATGTCTCTAACAGTCTACGCTTTGATAGTTCCCTGAAAGCCCAGTAGTACTTTCCTATGCACATCTGGAGGCATTCTGTAACTGTGGACTAACAGAGTGTTGATGAAACACAGAAATTGCATCGGGATTGAATACAACAGTCACCATGCTCACTTTCCTTCATGGAAGTAATGTCTCAAACACTCTACGCTTTGATCGTTCCCTGGAAGCCCAGTAGTAGTTTCCGATGCACATCTGGAGGCATTCTGTAATATGTCGACTATCAGAGTGTTGATGAAACACAGATATTGCATCGGGATTGTATACAACAGTCACCATGCGCACTTTCCTCCATGGGAGTAATGTCTCTAACAGTCTACGCTTTGATCGTTCCGAGGAAGACCAGTAGTAGTTTCCGATGCACATCTGGAGGCATTCTGTAATCTGTGGACTATCAGTGTGTTGATGAAACACACAAATTGCCTCGGGATTGAATACAACAGTCACCATGCTCACTTTCCTTCATGGGAGTAATGTCTCAAACACTCTAAGCTTTGATCGTTCCCTGGAAGCCCAGTAGTAGTTTCCGATGCACGTCTGGAGGCATTCTGTAATCTGTGGACTATCAGAGTGTTGATGAAACACAGAAATTGCATCGGGATTGAATACAACAGTCACCATGCGCACTTTCTTCCATGGGAGTAATGTCTCAACCAGTCTACGATTTGATCGTTCCCTGGAAGCCCAGTAGTAGTTTCCGATGCACATCTGGAGGCATTCTGTAATCTGTGGACTATCAGAGTGTTGATGAAACACAGAAATTACATCGGGATTAAATACAACAGTCACCATGCGCACTTTCCTCCATGGGAGTAATGTCTCTAACAGTCTACGCTTTGATAGTTCCCTGGAAGCCCAGTAGTACTTTCCGATGCACATCTGGAGGCATTCTGTAACTGTGGACTATCAAAGTGTTGATGAAACACAGAAATTGAATCGGGATTGAATACAACAGTCACCATGCTCACTTTCCTTCATGGAAGTAATGTCTCAAACACTCTACGCTTTGATAGTTCCCTGGAAGCCCAGTAGTACTTTCCGATGCACATCTGGAGGCATTCTGTAACTGTGGACTATCAAAGTGTTGATGAAACACAGAAATTGAATCGGGATTGAATACAACAGTCACCATGCGCACTTTCCTCCATGGGAGTAATGTCTCTAACAGTCTACGCTTTGATCGTTCCGAGGGAGACCAGTAGTACTTTCCGATGCACATCTGGAGGCATTCTGTAATCTGTGGACTATCAGAGTGTTGATGAAACACAGAAATTGCATCGGGATTGAATACAACATTCACCATGTTCACTTTCCTCCACGGGAGTAATATCTCAAACAGTCTACTCTTTGATCGTTCCCTGGAAGACCAGTAGTAGTTACAGATGCACATCTGGATGCTTTCTGTAATCTGTGGACTATGAGAGTGTTGATGAAACACAGATATTGCATCGGGATTGAATACAACGGTCACCATGCGCACTTCCCTCCATGGGAGTAATGACTCTAAGAGCCTATTCTTTGATCGTTCCCTGTAAGACCAGTAGTAGTTACAGATGCACGTCTGGATGCTTTCTAAAATCTGTCGACTATCAGAGTGTTGATGAAACACAGAAATTGCATCGGGATTGAATACAGCAGTCACCATGCGCACTTTCGTCCATGGGAGTAATGTCTCTAGCAGTCTACGCTTTGATCGTTCCCTGGAAGACCAGTAGTACTTTCCGATGCACATCTGGATGCATACTGTAATCTGTGGACTATCAGAGTGTTGATGAAACACAGAAATTGCACCGGGATTGAATACAACAGTCACCATGCGCACTTTCCTCCATGGGAGTAATGTCTCTAACAGTCTACGCTTTGATAGTTCCCTGGAAGCCCAGTAGTAGTTACAGATGCACGTCTGGATGCTTTCTGTAATCTGTGGACTATCAGAGTGTTGATGAAACACAGATATTGCATTGGGATTGAATACAGCAGTCACCATGCGCACTTTCGTGCATGGGAGTAATGTCTCTAGCAGTCTACGCTTTGATCGTTCACTGGAAGACCAGTAGTAGTTTCCGATGCACATCTGGACGCATTCTTTAATCTGTGGAGTATCAGAGTGTTGATGAAACACAGAAATTGCATCGGGATTGAATACAACAGTCACCATGCGCACTTCCCTCAATGGGAGTAATGTCTCAAAGAATTTACGTGTTGATCGTTCGATGGAAGACCAGTAGTAGTTTAAGATGCACATCTGGAGGCATTCTGTAATCTGTGGACTATCAGAGTGTTGATGAAACACAGAAATTGCATCGGGATAGAATACAACAGTCACCATGCGCACTTTCCTCCATGGGAGTAATGTCTCTAACAGTCTACGCTTTGATCGTTCCCTTGAAGACCAGTAGTACTTTCCGATGCACATCTGGAGACTTTCCGTAAACTTTGGACTATCAGAGTGTTGATGAAGCACAGAAATTGCATCGGGATTGAATGCAACAGTCACCATGCGCACTTTCCTCCATGGGAGTAATGTATCAAAAAGTCTACTCTTTGATCGTTCCCTGGAAGACTAGTAGTAGTTTCCGATGCACATCTGGAGGCAATCTGTAATCTGTGGACTATCAGAGTGTTGACGTAACACAGAAATTGCATCGGGATTGAACACAGCAGTCACCATGCGCAGTTTCCTCCATGGGACTAATGTCTCTAACAGTCTACGCTTTGATCGTACCCTGGAAGACCAGTAGTACTTTCCGATGCACATCTGGAGGCATTCTGTAACTGTGGACTACCAGAGTGTTGATGAAACACAGAAATTGCATCGGGATTGAATACAACAGTCACCATGCGCACTTCCCTCAATGGGAGTAATGTCTCAAAGAATTTACGTTTTGATCGTTCGATGGAAGACCAGTAGTACTTTCCGATGCACATCTGGAGGCATTCTGTAATCTGTTGACTATCCGAGTGTTGATGAAACACAGAAATTGCATCGGGATTGAATACAACAGTCACCATGCGCACTTTCTTCCATGGGAGTAATGTCTCAAACAGTCTACGATTTGATCGTTCCCTGGAAGTCCAGTAGTAGTTTCCGATGCACATCTGGAGGCATTCTGTAATCTGTGGAGTATCAGAGTGTTGATGAAACACATAAATTGCATCGGGATTGAATACAACAGTCACCATGCGAACTTTCCTCCATAGGAGTAAATCTCAAACAGTCTCCGCTTTGATCGTTCCCTGGAAGACCAGTAGTAGTTTCCAATGCACATCTGGTGGCATTCTGTAATCTGTGGACTATCAGAGTGTTGATGAAACACAGAAATTGCATCGGGATTGAATACAACAGTCACCATGCGCACTTTCCTCCATGGGAGTAATGTCTCTAACAGTCTACGCTTTGATAGTTCCCTGGAAGCTTAGTAGTACTTTCCGATGCACATCTGGAGGCATTCTGTAACTGTGGACTATCAGAGTGTTGATGAAACACAGAAATTGCATCGGGATTGAATACAACAGTCACCATGCTCACTTTCCTTCATGGAAGTAATGTCTCAAACAGTCTACGATTTGATCGTTCACTGGAAGACCAGTAGTAGTTTCCGATGAACATCTGGACGCATTCTGTAATCTGTGGAGTATCAGAGTGTTGATGAAACACAGAAATTGCATCGGGATTGAATACAACAGTCACCATGCGCACTTCCCTCAATGGGAGTAATGTCTCAAAGAATTTACGTTTTGATCGTTCGATGGAAGACCAGTAGTAGTTTCCGATGCACATCTGGAGGCATTCTGTAATCTGTGGACTATCAGAGTGTTGATGAAACACAGAAATTGCGTCGGGATAGAATACAACAGTCACCATGCGCACTTTCCTCCATGGGAGTAATGTCTCTAACAGTCTACGCTTTGATCGTTCCCTGGAAGACCAGTAGTACTTTCCGTTGCACATCTGGAGACTTTCCGAAAACTTTGGACTATCAGAGTGTTGATGAAGCACAGAAATTGCATCGGGATTGAATACAACAGTCACCATGCGCACTTTCCTCCATGGGAGTAATGTCTCAAAAAGTCTACTCTTTGATCGTTCCCTGGAAGACGAGTAGTAGTTTCCGACGCACATCTGGAGGCAATCTGTAATCTGTGGACTATCAGAGTGTTGATGTAACACAGAAATTGCATCGGGATTGAATACAGCAGTCACCATGCGCACTTTCGTCCATGGGAGTAATGTCTCTAGCAGTCTACGCTTTGATCGTTCCCTGGAAGACCAGTAGTACTTTCCGATGCACATCTGGATGCATACTGTAATCTGTGGACTATCAGAGTGTTGATGAAACACAGAAATTGCACCGGGATTGAATACAACAGTCACCATGCGCACTTTCCTCCATGGGAGTAATGTCTCTAACAGTCTACGCTTTGATAGTTCCCTGGAAGCCCAGTAGTAGTTACAGATGCACGTCTGGATGCTTTCTGTAATCTGTGGACTATCAGAGTGTTGATGAAACACAGATATTGCATTGGGATTGAATACAGCAGTCACCATGCGCACTTTCGTCCATGGGAGTAATGTCTCTAGCAGTCTACGCTTTGATCGTTCCCTGGAAGACCAGTAGTACTTTCCGATGCACATCTGGAGGCATTCTGTAACTGTGGACTATCAGAGTGTTGATGAAACACAGAAATTGCATCGGGATTGAATACAACAGTCACCATGCTCACTTTCCTAAATGGGAGTAATGTCTCTAACAGTCTACGCTTTGATCGTTCCCTGGAAGACCAGTAGTACTTTCCGATGCACATCTGGAGGCATTCTGTAATCTGTGGAATATCCGAGTGTTGATGAAACACAGAAATTGCATCGGGATTGAATACAACAGTCACCATGCGCACTTTCTTCCATGGGAGTAATGTCTCAAACAGTCTACGATTTGATCGTTCCCTGGAAGTCCAGTAGTAGTTTCCGATGCACATCTGGAGGCATTCTGTAATCTGTGGAGTATCAGAGTGTTGATGAAACACAGAAATTGCATCGGGATTGAATACAACAGTCACCATGCGAACTTTCCTCCATAGGAGTAAATCTCAAACAGTCTCCGCTTTGATCGTTCCCTGGAAGACCAGTAGTAGTTTCCAATGCACATCTGGTGGCATTCTGTAATCTGTGGACTATCAGAGTGTTGATGAAACACAGAAATTGCATCGGGATTGAATACAACAGTCACCATGCGCACTTTCCTCCATGGGAGTAATGTCTCTAACAGTCTACGCTTTGATAGTTCCCTGGAAGCTTAGTAGTACTTTCCGATGCACATCTGGAGGCATTCTGTAACTGTGGACTATCAGAGTGTTGATGAAACACAGAAATTGCATCGGGATTGAATACAACTGTCACCATGCTCACTTTCCTTCATGGAAGTAATGTCTCAAACAGTCTACGATTTGATCGTTCACTGGAAGACCAGTAGTAGTTTCCGATGCACATCTGGACGCATTCTGTAATCTGTGGAGTATCAGAGTGTTGATGAAACACAGAAATTGCATCGGGATTGAATACAACAGTCACCATGCGCACTTCCCTCAATGGGAGTAATGTCTCAAAGAATTTACGTTTTGATCGTTCGATGGAAGACCAGTAGTAGTTTCCGATGCACATCTGGAGGCATTCTGTAATCTGTGGACTATCAGAGTGTTGATGAAACACAGAAATTGCGTCGGGATAGAATACAACAGTCACCATGCGCACTTTCCTCCATGGGAGTAATGTCTCTAACAGTCTACGCTTTGATCGTTCCCTGGAAGACCAGTAGTACTTTCCGTTGCACATCTGGAGACTTTCCGAAAACTTTGGACTATCAGAGTGTTAATGAAGCACAGAAATTGCATCGGGATTGAATACAACAGTCACCATGAGCACTTTCCTCCATGGGAGTAATGTCTCAAAAAGTCTACTCTTTGATCGTTCCCTGGAAGACGACTAGTAGTTTCCGACGCACATCTGGAGGCAATCTGTAATCCGTGGACTATCAGAGTGTTGGTGTAACACAGAAATTGCATCGGGATTGAATACAGCAGTCACCATGCGCAGTTTCCTCCATGGGAGTAATGTCTCTAACAGTCTACGCTTTGATCGTTCGGTGGAAGACCAGTAGTAGTTTCCGATGCACATCTGGAGGCATTCTGTAATCTGTGGACTATCCGAGTGTTGATGAAACACAGAAATTGCATCGGGATTGAATACAACAGTCACCATGCGAACTTTCCTCCATGGGAGTAATTCTCAAACAGTCTCCGCTTTGATCGTTCCCTGGAAGACCAGTAGTAGTTTCCGATGCACATCTGGTGGCATTCTGTAATCTGTGGACTATCAGAGTGTTGATGAAACACAGAAATTGCATCGGGATTGAATTCAACAGTCACCATGCGCAACTACCTCCACGGGAGTAATGTCTCAAACAGTCTACGCTTTGATCGTTCCCTGGAAGACCAGTAGTAGTTTCCGATGCACTTCTGGTGGCATTCTGTAATCTGTAGACTATCAGAGTGTTGATGAAACACAGATATTGCATCGGGATTGAATACAAGAGTCACCATGCGCACTTTCCTCCACGGGAGTAATGTCTCAAACAGTCTACTCTTTGATCGTTCCCTGGAAGACCAGTAGTAGTTACAGATGCACATCTGGATGCTTTCTGTAATCTGTGGACTATGAGAGTGTTGATGAAACACAGATATTGCATCGGGATTGAATACAACGGTCACCATGCGCACTTCCCTCCATGGGAGTAATGACTCTAAGAGCCTATTCTTTGATCGTTCCCTGTAAGACCAGTAGTAGTTACAGATGCACGTCTGGATGCTTTCTGTAATCTGTCGACTATCAGAGTGTTGATGAAACACAGAAATTGCATCGGGATTGAATACAGCAGTCACCATGCGCACTTTCGTCCATGGGAGTAATGTCTCTAGCAGTCTACGCTTTGATCGTTCACTGGAAGACCAGTAGTAGTTTCCGATGCACATCTGGACGCATTCTTTAATCTGTGGAGTATCAGAGTGTTGATGAAACACAGAAATTGCATCGGGATTGAATACAACAGTCACCATGCGCACTTCCCTCAATGGGAGTAATGTCTCAAAGAATTTACGTGTTGATCGTTCGATGGAAGACCAGTAGTAGTTTAAGATGCACATCTGGAGGCATTCTGTAATCTGTGGACTATCAGAGTGTTGATGAAACACAGATATTGCATCGGGATTGAATACAAGAGTCACCATGCGCACTTTCCTCCACGGGAGTAATGTCTCAAACAGTCTACTCTTTGATCGTTCCCTGGAAGACCAGTAGTACTTTCCGATGCACTTCTGGATGCATACTGTAATCTGTGGACTATCAGAGTGTTGATGAAACACAGAAATTGCACCGGGATTGAATACAACAGTCACCATGCGCACTTTCCTCCATGGGAGTAATGTCTCTAACAGTCTACGCTTTGATAGTTCCCTGGAAGCCCAGTAGTAGTTACAGATGCACGTCTGGATGCTTTCTGTAATCTGTGGACTATCAGAGTGTTGATGAAACACAAATATTGCATTGGGATTGAATACAGCAGTCACCATGCGCACTTTCGTCCATGGGAGTAATGTCTCTAGCAGTCTACGCTTTGATCGTTCACTGGAAGACCAGTAGTAGTTTCCGATGCACATCTGGACGCATTCTTTAATCTGTGGAGTATCAGAGTGTTGATGAAACACAGAAATTGCATCGGGATTGAATACAACAGTCACCATGCGCACTTCCCTCAATGGGAGTAATGTCTCAAAGAATTCACGTGTTGATCGTTCGATGGAAGACCAGTAGTTGTTTAAGATGCACATCTGGAGGCTTTCTGTAATCTGTGGACTATCAGAGTGTTGATGAAACATAGAAATTGCATCGGGATAGAATACAACAGTCACCATGCGCACTTTCCTCCATGGGAGTAATGTCTCTAACAGTCTACTCTTTGATCGTTCCCTGGAAGACCAGTAGTACTTTCCGATGCACATCTGGAGACTTTCCGTAAACTTTGGACTATCAGAGTGTTGATGAAGCACAGAAATTGCATCGGGATTGAATGCAACAGTCACCATGCGCACTTTCCTTCATGGGAGTAATGTATCAAAAAGTCTACTCTTTGATCGTTCCCTGGAAGACTAGTAGTAGTTTCCGATGCACATCTGGAGGCAATCTGTAATCTGTGGACTATCAGAGTGTTGATGTAACACAGAAATTGCATCGGGATTGAACACAGCAGTCACCATGCGCAGTTTCCTCCATGGGACTAATGTCTCTAACAGTCTACGCTTTGATCGTTCCCTGGAAGACCAGTAGTACTTTCCGATGCACATCTGGAGGCATTCTGTAACTGTGGACTATCAGAGTGTTGATGAAACACAGAAATTGCATCGGGATTGAATACAACAGTCACCATGCTCACTTTCCTTCATGGAAGTAATGTCTCAAACAGTCTACGATTTGATCGTTCACTGGAAGACCAGTAGTAGTTTCCGATGCACATCTGGACGCATTCTGTAATCTGTGGAGTATCAGAGTGTTGATGAAACACAGAAATTGCATCGGGATTGAATACAACAGTCACCATGCGCACTTCCCTCAATGGGAGTAATGTCTCAAAGAATTTACGTTTTGATCGTTCGATGGAAGACCAGTAGTAGTTTCCGATGCACATCTGGAGGCATTCTGTAATCTGTGGACTATCAGAGTGTTGATGAAACACAGAAATTGCGTCGGGATAGAATACAACAGTCACCATGCGCACTTTCCTCCATGGGAGTAATGTCTCTAACAGTCTACGCTTTGATCGTTCTCTGGAAGACCAGTAGTACTTTCCGTTGCACATCTGGAGACTTTCCGAAAACTTTGGACTATCAGAGTGTTGATGAAGCACAGAAATTGCATCGGGATTGAATACAACAGTCACCATGCGCACTTTCCTCCATGGGAGTAATGTCTCAAAAAGTCTACTCTTTGATCGTTCCCTGGAAGACGAGTAGTAGTTTCCGACGCACATCTGGAGGCAATCTGTAATCTGTGGACTATCAGAGTGTTGATGTAACACAGAAATTGCATCGGGATTGAATACAGCAGTCACCATGCGCACTTTCGTCCATGGGAGTAATGTCTCTAGCAGTCTACGCTTTGATCGTTCCCTGGAAGACCAGTAGTACTTTCCGATGCACATCTGGATGCATACTGTAATCTGTGGACTATCAGAGTGTTGATGAAACACAGAAATTGCACCGGGATTGAATACAACAGTCACCATGCGCACTTTCCTCCATGGGAGTAATGTCTCTAACAGTCTACGCTTTGATAGTTCCCTGGAAGCCCAGTAGTAGTTACAGATGCACGTCTGGATGCTTTCTGTAATCTGTGGACTATCAGAGTGTTGATGAAACACAGATATTGCATTGGGATTGAATACAGCAGTCACCATGCGCACTTTCGTCCATGGGAGTAATGTCTCTAGCAGTCTACGCTTTGATCGTTCACTGGCAGACCAGTAGTACTTTCCGATGCACATCTGGAGACTTTCCGTAAACTTTGGACTATCAGAGTGTTGATGAAGCACAGAAATTGCATCGGGATTGAATGCAACAGTCACCATGAGCACTTTCCTCCATGGGAGTAATGTATCAAAAAGTCTACTCTTTGATCGTTCCCTGGAAGACTAGTAGTAGTTTCCGATGCACATCTGGAGGCAATCTGTAATCTGTGGACTATCAGAGTGTTGATGTAACACAGAACTGGCATCGGGATTGAACACAGCAGTCACCATGCGCAGTCTCCTCCATGGGACTAATGTCTCTAACAGTCTACGCTTTGATCGTTCCCTGGAAGACCAGTAGTACTTTCCGATGCACATCTGGAGGCATTCTGTAACTGTGGACTATCAGAGTGTTGATGAAACACAGAAATTGCATCGGGATTGAATACAACAGTCACCATGCTCACTTTCCTAAATGGGAGTAATGTCTCTAACAGTCTACGCTTTGATCGTTCCCTGGAAGACCAGTAGTACTTTCCGATGCACATCTGGAGGCATTCTGTAATCTGTGGACTATCCGAGTGTTGATGAAACACAGAAATTGCATCGGGATTGAATACAACAGTCACCATGCGCACTTTCTTCCATGGGAGTAATGTCTCAAGCAGTCTACGATTTGATCGTTCCCTGGAAGTCCAGTAGTAGTTTCCGATGCACATCTGGAGGCATTCTGTAATCTGTGGAGTATCAGAGTGTTGATGAAACACAGAAATTGCATCGGGATTGAATACAACAGTCACCATGCGAACTTTCCTCCATAGGAGTAAATCTCAAACAGTCTCCGCTTTGATCGTTCCCTGGAAGACCAGTAGTAGTTTCCAATGCACATCTGGTGGCATTCTGTAATCTGTGGACTATCAGAGTGTTGATGAAACACAGAAATTGCATCGGGATTGAATACAACAGTCACCATGCGCACTTTCCTCCATGGGAGTAATGTCTCTAACAGTCTACGCTTTGATAGTTCCCTGGAAGCTTAGTAGTACTTTCCGATGCACATCTGGAGGCATTCTGTAACTGTGGACTATCAGAGTGTTGATGAAACACAGAAATTGCATCGGGATTGAATACAACTGTCACCATGCTCACTTTCCTTCATGGAAGTAATGTCTCAAACAGTCTACGATTTGATCGTTCACTGGAAGACCAGTAGTAGTTTCCGATGCACATCTGGACGCATTCTGTAATCTGTGGAGTATCAGAGTGTTGATGAAACACAGAAATTGCATCGGGATTGAATACAACAGTCACCATGCGCACTTCCCTCAATGGGAGTAATGTCTCAAAGAATTTACGTTTTGATCGTTCGATGGAAGACCAGTAGTAGTTTCCGATGCACATCTGGAGGCATTCTGTAATCTGTGGACTATCAGAGTGTTGATGAAACACAGAAATTGCGTCGGGATAGAATACAACAGTCACCATGCGCACTTTCCTCCATGGGAGTAATGTCTCTAACAGTCTACGCTTTGATCGTTCCCTGGAAGACCAGTAGTACTTTCCGTTGCACATCTGGAGACTTTCCGAAAACTTTGGACTATCAGAGTGTTAATGAAGCACAGAAATTGCATCGGGATTGAATACAACAGTCACCATGAGCACTTTCCTCCATGGGAGTAATGTCTCAAAAAGTCTACTCTTTGATCGTTCCCTGGAAGACGACTAGTAGTTTCCGACGCACATCTGGAGGCAATCTGTAATCCGTGGACTATCAGAGTGTTGATGTAACACAGAAATTGCATCGGGATTGAATACAGCAGTCACCATGCGCAGTTTCCTCCATGGGAGTAATGTCTCTAACAGTCTACGCTTTGATCGTTCGGTGGAAGACCAGTAGTAGTTTCCGATGCACATCTGGAGGCATTCTGTAATCTGTGGACTATCCGAGTGTTGATGAAACACAGAAATTGCATCGGGATTGAATACAACAGTCACCATGCGAACTTTCCTCCATGGGAGTAATTCTCAAACAGTCTCCGCTTTGATCGTTCCCTGGAAGACCAGTAGTAGTTTCCGATGCACATCTGGTGGCATTCTGTAATCTGTGGACTATCAGAGTGTTGATGAAACACAGAAATTGCATCGGGATTGAATTCAACAGTCACCATGCGCAACTACCTCCACGGGAGTAATGTCTCAAACAGTCTACGCTTTGATCGTTCCCTGGAAGACCAGTAGTAGTTTCCGATGCACATCTGGTGGCATTCTGTAATCTGTAGACTATCAGAGTGTTGATGAAACACAGATATTGCATCGGGATTGAATACAAGAGTCACCATGCGCACTTTCCTCCACGGGAGTAATGTCTCAAACAGTCTACTCTTTGATCGTTCCCTGGAAGACCAGTAGTAGTTACAGATGCACATCTGGATGCTTTCTGTAATCTGTGGACTATGAGAGTGTTGATGAAACACAGATATTGCATCGGGATTGAATACAACGGTCACCATGCGCACTTCCCTCCATGGGAGTAATGACTCTAAGAGCCTCTTCTTTGATCGTTCCCTGTAAGACCAGTAGTAGTTACAGATGCACGTCTGGATACTTTCTGTAATCTGTCGACTATCAGAGTGTTGATGAAACACAGAAATTGCATCGGGATTGAATACAGCAGTCACCATGCGCACTTTCGTCCATGGGAGTAATGTCTCTAGCAGTCTACGCTTTGATCGTTCACTGGAAGACCAGTAGTAGTTTCCGATGCACATCTGGACGCATTCTTTAATCTGTGGAGTATCAGAGTGTTGATGAAACACAGAAATTGCATCGGGATTGAATACAACAGTCACCATGCGCACTTCCCTCAATGGGAGTAATGTCTCAAAGAATTTACGTGTTGATCGTTCGATGGAAGACCAGTAGTAGTTTAAGATGCACATCTGGAGGCATTCTGTAATCTGTGGACTATCAGAGTGTTGATGAAACACAGATATTGCATCGGGATTGAATACAAGAGTCACCATGCGCACTTTCCTCCACGGGAGTAATGTCTCAAACAGTCTACTCTTTGATCGTTCCCTGGAAGACCAGTAGTACTTTCCGATGCACTTCTGGATGCATACTGTAATCTGTGGACTATCAGAGTGTTGATGAAACACAGAAATTGCACCGGGATTGAATACAACAGTCACCATGCGCACTTTCCTCCATGGGAGTAATGTCTCTAACAGTCTACGCTTTGATAGTTCCCTGGAAGCCCAGTAGTAGTTACAGATGCACGTCTGGATGCTTTCTGTAATCTGTGGACTATCAGAGTGTTGATGAAACACAGATATTGCATTGGGATTGAATACAGCAGTCACCATGCGCACTTTCGTCCATGGGAGTAATGTCTCTAGCAGTCTACGCTTTGATCGTTCACTGGAAGACCAGTAGTAGTTTCCGATGCACATCTGGACGCATTCTTTAATCTGTGGAGTATCAGAGTGTTGATGAAACACAGAAATTGCATCGGGATTGAATACAACAGTCACCATGCGCACTTCCCTCAATGGGAGTAATGTCTCAAAGAATTTACGTGTTGATCGTTCGATGGAAGACCAGTAGTAGTTTAAGATGCACATCTGGAGGCTTTCTGTAATCTGTGGACTATCAGAGTGTTGATGAAACACAGAAATTGCATCGGGATAGAATACAACAGTCACCATGCGCACTTTCCTCCATGGGAGTAATGTCTCTAACAGTCTACTCTTTGATCGTTCCCTGGAAGACCAGTAGTACTTTCCGATGCACATCTGGAGACTTTCCGTAAACTTTGGACTATCAGAGTGTTGATGAAGCACAGAAATTGCATCGGGATTGAATGCAACAGTCACCATGCGCACTTTCCTTCATGGGAGTAATGTATCAAAAAGTCTACTCTTTGATCGTTCCCTGGAAGACTAGTAGTAGTTTCCGATGCACATCTGGAGGCAATCTGTAATCTGTGGACTATCAGAGTGTTGATGTAACACAGAAATTGCATCGGGATTGAACACAGCAGTCACCATGCGCAGTTTCCTCCATGGGACTAATGTCTCTAACAGTCTACGCTTTGATCGTTCCCTGGAAGACCAGTAGTACTTTCCGATGCACATCTGGAGGCATTCTGTAACTGTGGACTATCAGAGTGTTGATGAAACACAGAAATTGCATCGGGATTGAATACAACAGTCACCATGCTCACTTTCCTAAATGGGAGTAATGTCTCTAACACTCTACGCTTTGATCGTTCCCTGGAAGACCAGTAGTACTTTCCGATGCACATCTGGAGGCATTCTGTAATCTGTGGACTATCCGAGTGTTGATGAAACACAGAAATTGCATCGGGATTGAATACAACAGTCACCATGCGCACTTTCTTCCATGGGAGTAATGTCTCAAACAGTCTACGATTTGATCGTTCCCTGGAAGTCCAGTAGTAGTTTCCGATGCACATCTGGAGGCATTCTGTAATCTGTGGAGTATCAGAGTGTTGATGAAACACAGAAATTGCATCGGGATTGAATACAACAGTCACCATGCGAACTTTCCTCCATAGGAGTAAATCTCAAACAGTCTCCGCTTTGATCGTTCCCTGGAAGACCAGTAGTAGTTTCCAATGCACATCTGGTGGCATTCTGTAATCTGTGGACTATCAGAGTGTTGATGAAACACAGAAATTGCATCGGGATTGAATACAACAGTCACCATGCGCACTTTCCTCCATAGGAGTAATGTCTCTAACAATCTACGTTTTTAATAGTTCCCTGGAAGCTTAGTAGTACTTTCCGATGCACATCTGGAGGCATTCTGTAACTGTGGACTATCAGAGTGTTGATGAAACACAGAAATTGCATCGGGATTGAATACAACAGTCACCATGCTCACTTTCCTTCATGGAAGTAATGTCTCAAACAGTCTACGATTTGATCGTTCACTGGAAGACCAGTAGTAGTTTCCGATGCACATCTGGACGCATTCTGTAATCTGTGGAGTATCAGAGTGTTGATGAAACACAGAAATTGCATCGGGATTGAATACAACAGTCACCATGCGCACTTCCCTCAATGGGAGTAATGTCTCAAAGAATTTACGTTTTGATCGTTCGATGGAAGACCAGTAGTAGTTTCCGATGCACATCTGGAGGCATTCTGTAATCTGTGGACTATCAGAGTGTTGATGAAACACAGAAATTGCGTCGGGATAGAATACAACAGTCACCATGCGCACTTTCCTCCATGGGAGTAATGTCTCTAACAGTCTACGATTTGATCGTTCCCTGGAAGACCAGTAGTACTTTCCGTTGCACATCTGGAGACTTTCCAAAAACTTTGGACTATCAGAGTGTTGATGAAGCACAGAAATTGCATCGGGATTGAATACAAGTCACCATGCGCACTTTCCTCCATGGGAGTAATGTCTCAAAAAGTCTACTCTTTGATCGTTCCCTGGAAGACGAGTAGTAGTTTCCGACGCACATCTGGAGGCAATCTGTAATCTGTGGACTATCAGAGTGTTGATGTAACACAGAAATTGCATCGGGATTGAATACAGCAGTCACCATGCGCACTTTCGTCCATGGGAGTAATGTCTCTAGCAGTCTACGCTTTGATCGTTCCCTGGAAGACCAGTAGTACTTTCCGATGCACATCTGGATGCATACTGTAATCTGTGGACTATCAGAGTGTTGATGAAACACAGAAATTGCACCGGGATTGAATACAACAGTCACCATGCGCACTTTCCTCCATGGAAGTAATGTCTCTAACAGTCTACGCTTTGATAGTTCCCTGGAAGCCCAGTAGTAGTTACAGATGCACGTCTGGATGCTTTCTGTAATCTGTGGACTATCAGAGTGTTGATGAAACACAGATATTGCATTGGGATTGAATACAGCAGTCACCATGCGCACTTTCGTCCATGGGAGTAATGTCTCAAACAGTCTACTCTTTGATCGTTCCCTGGAAGACCAGTAGTACTTTCCGATGCACTTCTGGATGCATACTGTAATCTGTGGACTATCAGAGTGTTGATGAAACACAGAAATTGCACCGGGATTGAATACAACAGTCACCATGCGCACTTTCCTCCATGGGAGTAATGTCTCTAACAGTCTACGCTTTGATAGTTCCCTGGAAGCCCAGTAGTAGTTACAGATGCACGTCTGGATGCTTTCTGTAATCTGTGGACTATCAGAGTGTTGATGAAACACAGATATTGCATTGGGATTGAATACAGCAGTCACCATGCGCACTTTCGTCCATGGGAGTAATGTCTCTAGCAGTCTACGCTTTGATCGTTCACTGGAAGACCAGTAGTAGTTTCCGATGCACATCTGGACGCATTCTTTAATCTGTGGAGTATCAGAGTGTTGATGAAACACAGAAATTGCATCGGGATTGAATACAACAGTCACCATGCGCACTTCCCTCAATGGGAGTAATGTCTCAAAGAATTTACGTGTTGATCGTTCGATGGAAGACCAGTAGTAGTTTAAGATGCACATCTGGAGGCTTTCTGTAATCTGTGGACTATCAGAGTGTTGATGAAACACAGAAATTGCATCGGGATAGAATACAACAGTCACCATGCGCACTTTCCTCCATGGGAGTAATGTCTCTAACAGTCTACTCTTTGATCGTTCCCTGGAAGACCAGTAGTACTTTCCGATGCACATCTGGAGACTTTCCGTAAACTTTGGACTATCAGAGTGTTGATGAAGCACAGAAATTGCATCGGGATTGAATGCAACAGTCACCATGCGCACTTTCCTTCATGGGAGTAATGTATCAAAAAGTCTACTCTTTGATCGTTCCCTGGAAGACTAGTAGTAGTTTCCGATGCACATCTGGAGGCAATCTGTAATCTGTGGACTATCAGAGTGTTGATGTAACACAGAAATTGCATCGGGATTGAACACAGCAGTCACCATGCGCAGTTTCCTCCATGGGACTAATGTCTCTAACAGTCTACGCTTTGATCGTTCCCTGGAAGACCAGTAGTACTTTCCGATGCACATCTGGAGGCATTCTGTAACTGTGGACTATCAGAGTGTTGATGAAACACAGAAATTGCATCGGGATTGAATACAACAGTCACCATGCTCACTTTCCTAAATGGGAGTAATGTCTCTAACACTCTACGCTTTGATCGTTCCCTGGAAGACCAGTAGTACTTTCCGATGCACATCTGGAGGCATTCTGTAATCTGTGGACTATCCGAGTGTTGATGAAACACAGAAATTGCATCGGGATTGAATACAATAGTCACCATGCGCACTTTCTTCCATGGGAGTAATGTCTCAAACAGTCTACGATTTGATCGTTCCCTGGAAGTCCAGTAGTAGTTTCCGATGCACATCTGGAGGCATTCTGTAATCTGTGGAGTATCAGAGTGTTGATGAAACACAGAAATTGCATCGGGATTGAATACAACAGTCACCATGCGAACTTTCCTCCATAGGAGTAAATCTCAAACAGTCTCCGCTTTGATCGTTCCCTGGAAGACCAGTAGTAGTTTCCAATGCACATCTGGTGGCATTCTGTAATCTGTGGACTATCAGAGTGTTGATGAAACACAGAAATTGCATCGGGATTGAATACAACAGTCACCATGCGCACTTTCCTCCATAGGAGTAATGTCTCGAACAATCTACGTTTTTAATAGTTCCCTGGAAGCTTAGTAGTACTTTCCGATGCACATCTGGAGGCATTCTGTAACTGTGGACTATCAGAGTGTTGATGAAACACAGAAATTGCATCGGGATTGAATACAACAGTCACCATGCTCACTTTCCTTCATGGAAGTAATGTCTCAAACAGTCTACGATTTGATCGTTCACTGGAAGACCAGTAGTAGTTTCCGATGCACATCTGGACGCATTCTGTAATCTGTGGACTATCAGAGTGTTGATGAAACACAGAAATTGCGTCGGGATAGAATACAACACTCACCATGCGCACTTTCCTCCATGGGAGTAATGTCTCTAACAGTCTACGATTTGATCGTTCCCTGGAAGACCAGTAGTACTTTCCGTTGCACATCTGGAGACTTTCCGAAAACTTTGGACTATCAGAGTGTTGATGAAGCACAGAAATTGCATCGGGATTGAATACAAGTCACCATGCGCACTTTCCTCCATGGGAGTAATGTCTCAAAAAGTCTACTCTTTGATCGTTCCCTGGAAGACGAGTAGTAGTTTCCGACGCACATCTGGAGGCAATCTGTAATCTGTGGACTATCAGAGTGTTGATGTAACACAGAAATTGCATCGGGATTGAATACAGCAGTCACCATGGGCACTTTCGTCCATGGGAGTAATGTCTCTAGCAGTCTACGCTTTGATCGTTCCCTGGAAGACCAGTAGTACTTTCCGATGCACATCTGGATGCATACTGTAATCTGTGGACTATCAGAGTGTTGATGAAACACAGAAATTGCACCGGGATTGAATACAACAGTCACCATGCGCACTTTCCTCCATGGGAGTAATGTCTCTAACAGTCTACGCTTTGATAGTTCCCTGGAAGCCCAGTAGTAGTTACAGATGCACGTCTGGATGCTTTCTGTAATCTGTGGACTATCAGAGTGTTGATGAAACACAGATATTGCATTGGGATTGAATACAGCAGTCACCATGCGCACTTTCGTCCATGGGAGTAATGTCTCTAGCAGTCTACGCTTTGATCGTTCACTGGAAGACCAGTAGTAGTTTCCGATGCACATCTGGACGCATTCTTTAATCTGTGGAGTATCAGAGTGTTGATGAAACACAGAAATTGCATCGGGATTGAATACAACAGTCACCATGCGCACTTCCCTCAATGGGAGTAATGTCTCAAAGAATTTACGTGTTGATCGTTCGATGGAAGACCAGTAGTAGTTTAAGATGCACATCTGGAGGCATTCTGTAATCTGTGGACTATCAGAGTGTTGATGAAACACAGAAATTGCATCGGGATAGAATACAACAGTCACCATGCGCACTTTCCTCCATGGGAGTAATGTCTCTAACAGTCTACGCTTTGATCGTTCCCTGGAAGACCAGTAGTACTTTCCGATGCACATCTGGAGACTTTCCGTAAACTTTGGACTATCAGAGTGTTGATGAAGCACAGAAATTGCATCGGGATTGAATGCAACAGTCACCATGCGCACTTTCCTCCATGGGAGTAATGTATCAAAAAGTCTACTCTTTGATCGTTCCCTGGAAGACTAGTAGTAGTTTCCGATGCACATCTGGAGGCAATCTGTAATCTGTGGACTATCAGAGTGTTGATGTAACACAGAAATTGCATCGGGATTGAACACAGCAGTCACCATGCGCAGTTTCCTCCATGGGACTAAT
The DNA here is from genome assembly GCF_023897955.1 of Schistocerca gregaria. NCBI lineage: Eukaryota > Metazoa > Arthropoda > Insecta > Orthoptera > Acrididae > Schistocerca > Schistocerca gregaria. The sequence goes on along the minus strand of NW_026061775.1, from coordinate 6,013,802 downwards.
GTCTCTAACAGTCTACGCTTTGATCGTTCCCTGGAAGACCAGTAGTACTTTCCGATGCACATCTGGAGGCATTCTGTAACTGTGGACTATCAGAGTGTTGATGAAACACAGAAATTGCATCGGGATTGAATACAACAGTCACCATGCTCACTTTCCTAAATGGGAGTAATGTCTCTAACAGTCTACGCTTTGATCGTTCCCTGGAAGACCAGTAGTACTTTCCGATGCACATCTGGAGGCATTCTGTAATCTGTGGACTATCCGAGTGTTGATGAAACACAGAAATTGCATCGGGATTGAATACAACAGTCACCATGCGCACTTTCTTCCATGGGAGTAATGTCTCAAACAGTCTACGATTTGATCGTTCCCTGGAAGTCCAGTAGTAGTTTCCGATGCACATCTGGAGGCATTCTGTAATCTGTGGAGTATCAGAGTGTTGATGAAACACAGAAATTGCATCGGGATTGAATACAACAGTCACCATGCGAACTTTCCTCCATAGGAGTAAATCTCAAACAGTCTCCGCTTTGATCGTTCCCTGGAAGACCAGTAGTAGTTTCCAATGCACATCTGGTGGCATTCTGTAATCTGTGGACTATCAGAGTGTTGTTGAAACACAGAAATTGCATCGGGATTGAATACAACAGTCACCATGCGCACTTCCCTCAATGGGAGTAATGTCTCAAAGAATTTACGTTTTGATCGTTCGATGGAAGACCAGTAGTAGTTTCCGATGCACATCTGGAGGCATTCTGTAATCTGTGGACTATCAGAGTGTTGATGAAACACAGAAATTGCGTCGGGATAGAATACAACACTCACCATGCGCACTTTCCTCCATGGGAGTAATGTCTCTAACAGTCTACGATTTGATCGTTCCCTGGAAGACCAGTAGTACTTTCCGTTGCACATCTGGAGACTTTCCGAAAACTTTGGACTATCAGAGTGTTGATGAAGCACAGAAATTGCATCGGGATTGAATACAAGTCACCATGCGCACTTTCCTCCATGGGAGTAATGTCTCAAAAAGTCTACTCTTTGATCGTTCCCTGGAAGACGAGTAGTAGTTTCCGACGCACATCTGGAGGCAATCTGTAATCTGTGGACTATCAGAGTGTTGATGTAACACAGAAATTGCATCGGGATTGAATACAGCAGTCACCATGCGCACTTTCGTCCATGGGAGTAATGTCTCTAGCAGTCTACGCTTTGATCGTTCCCTGGAAGACCAGTAGTACTTTCCGATGCACATCTGGATGCATACTGTAATCTGTGGACTATCCGAGTGTTGATGAAACACAGAAATTGCACCGGGATTGTATACAACAGTCACCATGCGCACTTTCCTCCATGGGAGTAATGTCTCTAACAGTCTACGCTTTGATAGTTCCCTGGAAGCCCAGTAGTAGTTACAGATGCACGTCTGGATGCTTTCTGTAATCTGTGGACTATCAGAGTGTTGATGAAACACAGATATTGCATTGGGATTGAATACAGCAGTCACCATGCGCACTTTCGTCCATGGGAGTAATGTCTCTAGCAGTCTACGCTTTGATCGTTCACTGGAAGACCAGTAGTAGTTTCCGATGCACATCTGGACGCATTCTTTAATCTGTGGAGTATCAGAGTGTTGATGAAACACAGAAATTGCATCGGGATTGAATACAACAGTCACCATGCGCACTTCCCTCAATGGGAGTAATGTCTCAAAGAATTTACGTGTTGATCGTTCGATGGAAGACCAGTAGTAGTTTAAGATGCACATCTGGAGGCATTCTGTAATCTGTGGACTATCAGAGTGTTGATGAAACACAGAAATTGCATCGGGATAGAATACAACAGTCACCATGCGCACTTTCCTCCATGGGAGTAATGTCTCTAACAGTCTACGCTTTGATCGTTCCCTGGAAGACCAGTAGTACTTTCCGATGCACATCTGGAGACTTTCCGTAAACTTTGGACTATCAGAGTGTTGATGAAGCACAGAAATTGCATCGGGATTGAATGCAACAGTCACCATGCGCACTTTCCTCCATGGGAGTAATGTATCAAAAAGTCTACTCTTTGATCGTTCCCTGGAAGACTAGTAGTAGTTTCCGATGCACATCTGGAGGCAATCTGTAATCTGTGGACTATCAGAGTGTTGATGTAACACAGAAATTGCATCGGGATTGAACACAGCAGTCACCAAGCGCAGTTTCCTCCATGGGACTAATGTCTCTAACAGTCTACGCTTTGATCGTTCCCTGGAAGACCAGTAGTACTTTCCGATGCACATCTGGAGGCATTCTGTAACTGTGGACTATCAGAGTGTTGATGAAACACAGAAATTGCATCGGGATTGAATACAACAGTCACCATGCTCACTTTCCTAAATGGGAGTAATGTCTCTAACAGTCTACGCTTTGATCGTTCCCTGGAAGACCAGTAGTACTTTCCGATGCACATCTGGAGGCATTCTGTAATCTGTGGACTATCCGAGTGTTGATGAAACACAGAAATTGCATCGGGATTGAATACAACAGTCACCATGCGCACTTTCTTCCATGGGAGTAATGTCTCAAACAGTCTACGATTTGATCGTTCCCTGGAAGTCCAGTAGTAGTTTCCGATGCACATCTGGAGGCATTCTGTAATCTGTGGAGTATCAGAGTGTTGATGAAACACAGAAATTGCATCGGGATTGAATACAACAGTCACCATGCGAACTTTCCTCCATAGGAGTAAATCTCAAACAGTCTCCGCTTTGATCGTTCCCTGGAAGACCAGTAGTAGTTTCCAATGCACATCTGGTGGCATTCTGTAATCTGTGGACTATCAGAGTGTTGTTGAAACACAGAAATTGCATCGGGATTGAATACAACAGTCACCATGCGCACTTTCCTCCATGGGAGTAATGTCTCTAACAGTCTACGCTTTGATACTTCCCTGGAAGCTTAGTAGTACTTTCCGATGCACATCTGGAGGCATTCTGTAACTGTGGACTATCAGAGTGTTGATGAAACACAGAAATTGCATCGGGATTGAATACAACAGTCACCATGCTCACTTTCCTTCATGGAAGTAATGTCTCAAACAGTCTACGATTTGATCGTTCACTGGAAGACCAGTAGTACTTTCCGTTGCACATCTGGAGACTTTCCGAAAACTTTGGACTATCAGAGTGTTGATGAAGCACAAAAATTGCATCGGGATTGAATACAACAGTCACCATGCGCACTTTCCTCCATGGGAGTAATGTCTCAAAAAGTCTACTCTTTGATCGTTCCCTGGAAGACGAGTAGTAGTTTCCGACGCACATCTGGAGGCAATCTGTAACCTGTGGACTATCGGAGTGTTGATGTAACACAGAAATTGCATCGGGATTGAATACAGCAGTCACCATGCGCAGTTTCCTCCGTGGGAGTAATGTCTCTAACAGTCTACGCTTTGATCGTTCGGTGGAAGACCAGTAGTAGTTTCCGATGCACATCTTGAGGCATTCTGTAATCTGTGGACTATCCGAGTGTTGATGAAACACAGAAATTGCATCGGGATTGAATACAACAGTCACCATGCGAACTTTCCTCCATGGGAGTAATTCTCAAACAGTCTCCGCTTTGATCGTTCCCTGGAAGACCAGTAGTAGTTTCCGATGCACATCTGGTGGCATTCTGTAATCTGTGGACTATCAGAGTGTTGATGAAACACAGAAATTGCATCGGGATTGAATTCAACAGTCACCATGCGCAACTACCTCCATGGGAGTAATGTCTCAAACAGTCTACGCTTTGATCGTTCCCTGGAAGACCAGTAGTAGTTTCCGATGCACATCTGGTGGCATTCTGTAATCTGTAGACTATCAGAGTGTTGATGAAACACAGATATTGCATCGGGATTGAATACAACAGTCACCATGCGCACTTTCTTCCATGGGAGTAATGTCTCAACAAGTCTACGATTTGATCGTTCCCTGGAAGAACAGTAGTAGTTTCCGATGCACATCTGGAGGCATTCTGTAATCTGTGGAGTATCAGAGTGTTGATGAAACACAGAAATTGCATCGGGATTGAATACAACAGTCACCATGCGAACTTTCCTCCATGGGAGTAATTCTCAAACAGTCTCCGCTTTGATCGTTCCCTGGTAGACCAGTAGTAGTTTCCGATGCACATCTGGTGGCATTCTGTAATCTGTGGACTATCAGAGTGTTGATGAAACACAGAAATTGCATCGGGATTGAATACAACAGTCACCATGCGCACTTTCCTCCACGGGAGTAATGTCTCAAACAGTCTACTCTTTGCTCGTTCCCTGGAAGACCAGTAGTAGTTACAGATGCACATCTGGAAGCTTTCTGTAATCTGTGGACTATGAGAGTGTTGATGAAACACAGATATTGCATCGGGATTGAATACAACAGTCTACATGGGCACTTCCTTCCATGGGAGTAATGACTCTAACAGCCTACACTTTGATCGTTAACTGGAAGACCAGTAGTAGTTACAGATGCACGTCTGGATTCTTTCTGTAATCTGTGGACTATCAGAGTGTTGATGAAACACAGATACTGCATCGGGATTGAATACAGCAGTCACCATGCGCACTTTCGTCCATGGGAGTAATGACTCTAGCAGTCTACGCTTTGATCGTTCCTTGGAAGACCAGTAGTACTCTCCGATGCACATCTGGATGCATACTGTAATCTGTGGACTACCAGAGTGTTGATGAAACACAGAAATTGCATCGGGATTGAATACAACATTCACCATGCTCACTTTCCTTTATGGGTGTAATGTCTCAAACACTCTACGCTTTGATCCTTCCCTGGAAGCCCAGTAGTACTTTCCGATGCACATCTGGAGGCATTCTGTAATCTGTGGAGTATCAGAGTGTTGATGAGACACAGAAATTGCATCGGGATTGAATACAACGGTCACCATGCGCACTTTCCTCCATGGGAGTAATTCTCAAACAGTCTCCGCTTTGATCGTTCCCTGGAAGACCAGTAGTAGTTTAAGATGCACATCTGGTGGCATTCTGTAATCTGTGGATTATCAGAGTGTTGTGAAACACAGAAATGGCATCGGGAGTGAATACAACAGTCACCATGCGCACTTTCCTCCACGGGAGTAATGTCTCTAACAGTCTAGGCTGTGATCGTTCCCTGAAACACCAGTAGTAGTTTCCGATGCACATCTGGTGGCATTCTGTAATCTGTAGACTATCAGAGTGTTGATAAAACACAGAAATTGCATCGGGATTGAATACAACAGTCACCATGCGCACTTTCCTTCATGGGAGTAATGTCTCAAACACTCTACGCTTTGATCGTTCCCTGGAAGCCCAGTAGTAGTTTCCGATGCACGTCTGGAGGCATCCTGTAATCTGAGGACTATCAGAGTGTTGATGAAACACAGAAATTGCATCGGGATTGAATACAACTGTCACCATGCCCACTTTCTTCCATGGGAGTAATGTCTCAACCAGTCTACGATTTGATCGTTCCCTGGAAGCCCAGCAGTAGTTTCCGATGCACATCTGGAGGCATTCTGTAATCTGTGGACTATCAGAGTGTTGATGAAACACAGAAATTGCATCGGGATTAAATACAACAGTCACCATGCGCACTTTCCTCCATGGGAGTAATGTCTCTAACAGTCTACGCTTTGATAGTTCCCTGGAAGCCCAGTAGTACTTTCCGATGCACATCTGGAGGCATTCTGTAACTGTGGACTATCAAAGTGTTGATGAAACACAGAAATTGCAACGGTATTGAATAAAACAGTCTCCATGTGCAGTTTCTTCCATGGGAGTAATGTCTCAAATAGCCTACGCTTTGATCGTTCCCTGGAAGGCCAGTAGTAGTTTCCAATGCACATGTGGTGGCATTCTGTAATCTGTAGATTGTCAGAGTGTTGATGAACACAGATATTGCATCGTGATTGAATACAACAGTCACCATGCGCACTTCCCTCCATGGGAGTAATGACTCTAACAGCCTACGCTTTGATCGTTTCCTGGAAGACCAGTAGTAGTTACAGATGCACATCTGGATGCTTTCTGTAATCTGTGGACTATCAGAGTGTTGATGAAACACAGATATTGCATCGGGATTGAATACAACAGTCACTATGCGCACTTTCGTCCATGGGAGTAATGTCTCTAGCAGTCTACGCTTTGATCACTCCCTGGAAGACCAGTAGTACTTTCCGATGCACATCTGGATGCATACTGTAATCTGTGGACTATCAGAGTGTTGATGAAACACAGAAATTGCATCGGGATTGAATACGACATTCACCATGCTCACTTTCCTTCATGGGAGTAATGTCTCAAACACTCTACGCTTTGATCGTTCCCTGGAAGCCCAGCAGTAGTTTCCGATGCACATCTGGAGGCATTCTGTAATCTGTGGACTATCAGAGTGTGATGAATCACAGAAATTGCATCGGGATTGAATACAACAGTCACCATGCGCACTTTCTTCCATGGGAGTAAAGTCTCAACCAGTCTACGATTTGATCGTTCCCTGGAAGACCAGTAGTTCCGATGCACATCTGGAGGCATTCTGTAATCTGTGGAGTATCAGAGTGTTGATGAAACACAGAAATTGCATCGGGATTGAATACAACCGTCACCATGCGCACTTTTCTCCATGGGAGTAATGTCATTAACAGTCTACGCTTCGATCGTTCCCTGGAGGACCAGTAGTAGTTTCCGATGCTCATCTGGAGGCTTTCCGTAATTTGTGGACTATCAGAGATCTGATGAAACACAGAAATTGCATCGGGATACAATACAACAGTCACCATGCGAACTTTCCTCCACGGCAGTAATGTCTCAAACAGTCTACGCTTTGATCGTTCCCTAGGAGACCAGTAGTAGTTTCCGATGAACATCTGGAGGCATTCTGTAATCTGTGGACTATCAGAGTGTTGTGAAACACAGAAATTGCATCGGGATTGAATACAACAGTCACCATGCGCACTTTCCTCCACGGGAGTAATGTCTCTAAGAGTCTACGCTTTGATCGTTCCCTGAAAGACCAGTAGTAGTTTCCGATGCACATCAGGTGGTATTCTGTAATCTGTAGACTGTCAGAGTGTTGATGAAACACAGAAATTGCATCGGGATTGAACTCAACAGTCACCATGCGCACATTCCTCCACAGGAGTAATGTCTCAAACAGTCTAAGCTTTGATCGTTCCCTGTAAGACCAGTAGTACTTTCCGATGCACATCTGGAGACTTTCCGTAAACTGTGGACTATCAGAGTGTTGATGAAGCACAGAAATTGCATCGGGATTGAATACAACAGTCACCATGCGCACTTTCCTCCATGGGAATAATGTCTCTAACAGTCTACGCTTTGATAGTTCCCTGGAAGCCCAGTGGTACTTTCCGATGCACATCTGGAGGCATTCTGTAACTGTGGTCTATCAGAGTGTTGATGAAACACAGAAATTGCATCGGGATTGAATACAACAGTCACCATGCTCACTTTCCTTCATGGAAGTCATGTCTCAAACAATCTACGGTTTGATCGTTCCCTGGAAGCCCAGTAGTAGTTTCCAATGCACATCTGGTGGCATTCTGTAATCTGTGGACTATCAGAGTGTTGATGAAACACAAAATTTGCATCGGGATTGTATACAACAGTCACCATGCGCCCTTTCCTCTATGGGAGTAATGTCTCTAACAGTCTACGCTTTGATCGTTCCGAGGAGGACCAGTAGTACTTTCCGATGCACATCTGGAGGCATTCTGTAATCTGTGGACTATCAGAGTGTTGATGAAACACAGAAATTGCAACGGGATAGAATACAACATTCACCACGCACACTTTCCTTCATGGGAGTAATGTCTCAAACACTCTACGCTTTAATCGTTCCCTGGAAGACTAGTAGTAGTTTCCGACACACATCTGGAGGCATTCTGTAATGTGTGGACTATCCGAGTGTTGATGAAACACAGAAATTGCATCGGGATTGAATACAACAGTCACCATGCGCTTTTTCTTCCATGGGAGTAATGTCTCAAACAGTCATCGATTTGATCGTTCCCTGGAAGACCAGTAGTAGTTTCCGATGCACATCTGGAGGCATTCTGTAATCTGTGGAGTATCAGAGTGTTGATGAAACACAGAAATTGCATCTGGATTGAATACAACAGTCACCATGCGAACTTTCCTCCATGGGAGTAATTCTCAAAAGGTTTCCGCTTTGATCGTTTCCTGGAAGACCAGTAGTAGTTTCCAATGCACATCTGGTGGCATTCTGTAACCTGTGGACTATCAGAGTGTTGATGAAACACAGAAATTGCATCGGGATTGAATACAACAGTCACCATGCGCAACTAACTCCACAGGAGTAATGTCCCAAACCGTCTACTCTTTGATCGTTCCCCGGAAGACCAGTAGTAGTTTCCGATCCACATCTGGTGGCATTCTGTAATCTGTGGACTATCAGAGTGATGATGAAACACAGAAATTGCATCGGGATTGAATACAACAGTCACCTTGCGCACTTTCCTCCATGGGAGTAATGTCTCTAACAGTCTACGCTTCGATCGTTCCCTGGAAGACCAGTAGTAGTTTCCGATGCACATCTGGAGGCTTTCCGTAATTTGTGGACTATCAGAGTGTTGATGAAACACAGAAATTGCATCGGGATAGAATACAACAGTCACCATGCGAACTTTCCTCCACGGCAGTAATGTCTCAAACAGTCTACGCTTTGATCGTTCCCTGGGAGACCAGTAGTAGTGTCCGATGAACATCTGGAGGCATTCTGTAATCTGTGGACTATCAGAGTGTTGTGAAACTCAGAAATTGCATCGGGATTGAATACAACAGTCACCATGCTCACTTTCCTTCATGGAAGTCATGTCTCAAACACTCTACGCTTTGATCGTTCCCTGGAAGCCCAGTAGTAGTTTCCAATGCACATCTGGTGGCATTCTGTAACCTGTGGACTATCAGAGTGTTGATGAAACACAGAAATTGCATCGGGATTGAATACAACAGTCACCATGCGCAACTACCTCCACAGGAGTAATGTCCCAAACCGTCTACTCTTTGATCGTTCCCCGGAAGACCAGTAGTAGTTTCCGATGCACATCTGGTGGCATTCTGTAATCTGTGGACTATCAGAGTGATGATGAAACACAGAAATTGCATCGGGATTGAATACAACAGTCACCATGCGAACTTTCCTCCACGGCAGTAATGTCTCAAACAGTCTACGCTTTGATCGTTCCCTGGGAGACCAGTAGTAGTGTCCGATGAACATCTGGAGGCATTCTGTAATCTGTGGACTATCAGAGTGTTGTGAAACACAGAGATTGCATCGGGATTGAATACAACAGTCACCATGCGCACTTTCTTCCATGGGAGTAATATCTCAATCAGTCTACGATTTGATTGTTCCCTGGAAGACCAGTAGTAGACTCCGATGCACATCTGGAGGCATTCTGTAATCTGTGGAGTATCAGAGTGTTGATAAAACACAGAAATTGCATCGGGATTGAATACAACAGTCACCATGCGCACTTTCCTCCATGATAGTAATGTCTCTAACAGTCTACGCTTCGATCGTTCCCTGGAAGACCAGTAGTAGTTTCCGATGCTCATCTGGAGGCTTTCCGTAATTTGTGGACTATCAGAGTGTTGATGAAACACAGAAATTGCATCGGGATAGAATACAACAGTCACCATGCGAACTTTCCTCCACGGCAGTAATGTCCCAAACAGTCAACGCTTTGATCGTTCCCTGGGAGACCAGTAGTAGTTTCCGATGAACATCTGGAGGCATTCTGTAAACTGTGGACTATCAGAGTGTTGTGAAACACAGAAATTGCATCGGGATTGAATACAACAGTCACCATGCGCACTTTCCTCCACGGGAGTAATGTCTCAAACAGTCTACGCTTTGATCGTTACCTGTAAGACCAGTAGTACTTTCCAATGCACTTCTGGAGACTTTCCGTGAACTGTGGACTATCAGAGTGTTGATGAGGCACAGAAATTGCATCGGGATTGAATACAACAGTCACCATGCGCACTTTCCGCCATGGGAGTAATGTCTTAAACAGTCTACTCTTTGATCGTACCCTGGAAGACCAGTAGTAGTTTCCGATGCACATCTGGAGGCATTCTGTAATCTGTGGACTATCAGAGTGCTGATGAAACACAGAAATTGCATCGGGATTGAATACAACAGTCACCATGCGCACTTTCCTCCATGGGAGTAATGTCATTAACAGTCCACGCTTCGATCGTTCCCTGGAAGACCAGTAGTACTTTCCGATGCTCATCTGGAGGCTTTCCGTAATTTGTGGACTATCAGAGTGTTGATGAAACACAGAAATTGCATCGGGATAGAATACAACAGTCACCATGCGAACTTTCCTCCACGGCAGTAATGTCTCAAACAGTCTACGCTTTGATCGTTCCCTGGGAGACCAGTAGTAGTTTCCGATGAACATCTGGAGGCATTCTGTAATCTGTTAACTATCAGAGTGTTGTGAAACACAGAAATTGCATCGGGATTGAATACAACAGTCACCATGCGCACTTTCCTCCACGGGAGTAATGTCTCTAACAGTCTACCCTTTGATCGTTCCCTGAAAGACCAGTAGTAGTTTCCGATGCACATCTGGTGGCATTCTGTAATCTGTAGACTGTCAGAGTGTTGATGAAACACAGAAATTGCATCGGGATTGAATACAACAGTCACCATGCGCACTTTCCTCCACGGGAGTAATGTCTCAAACAGTCTACGCTTTGATCGTTCCCTGTAAGACCAGTAGTACTTTCCGATGCACATCTGGAGACTTTCCGTAAACTGTGGACTATCAGAGTGTTGATGGAGCACAGAAATTGCATCGGGATTGAATACAACAGTCACCATGCGCACTTTCCTCCATGGGAGTAATTCTCAAACAGTTTCCGCTTTGATCGTTCCCTGGAAGACCAGTAGTAGTTTCCAATGCACATCTGGATGCTTTCTGTAATCTGTGGACTATCAAGGTGTTGATGAAACACAGAAATTGCATCGGGATTGAATACAACAGTCACCATGCGCACTTTCTTCCATGGGAGTAATATCTCAATCAGTCTACGATTTGATTGTTCCCTGGAAGACCAGTAGTAGACTCCGATGCACATCTGGAGGCATTCTGTAATATGTGGACTATCAGAGTGTTGATGAAACACTGAAATTGCATCGGGATTGAATACAACAGTCACCATGCGAACTTTCCTCCATGGGAGTAATTCTCGAACAGTATCCGCTTTGATCGTTCCCTGGAAGACCAGTAGTAGTTTCCGACGCACATCTGGTGGCATTCTGTAATCTGTGGACTATCAGAGTGTTGATGAAACACAGAAATTGCATCGGGATTGAATACAACAGTCACCATGCGCACTTTCCTCCATGGGAGTAATGTCTCTAACAGTCTGCGCTTCGATCGTTCCCTGGAAGAGCAGTAGTAGTTTCCGATGCTCATCTGGAGGCTTTCCGTAATTTGTGGACTATCAGAGTGTTGATGAAACACAGAAATTGCATCGGGATAGAATACAACAGTCACCATGCGCACTTTCCTCCATGGGAGTAATTCTCAAACAGTTTCCGCTTTGATCGTTCCCTGGAAGACCAGTAGTAGTTTCCAATGCACATCTGGTGGCATTCTGTAATCTGTGGACTATCAGAGTGTTGATGAAACACAGAAATTGCATCGGGATTGAATACAACAGTCACCATGCGCACTTTCCTCCATGGGAGTAATGTCTCAAAAAGTCTACGCTTTGATCTTTCCCTGAAAGACCAGTAGTAGTTTCCGATGCACATCTGGTGGCATTCTGTAATCTGTAGACTGTCAGGGTGTTGATGAAGCACAGAAATTGCATCGGGATTCAATACAACAGTCACCATGCGCACTTTCCTCCATGGGAGTAATGTCTCAAACAGTCTACGCTTTGATCGTTACCTGTAAGACCAGTAGTACTTTCCAACGCACATCTGGAGACTTTCCGTGAACTGTGGACTATCAGAGTGTTGATGAAGCACAGAAATTGCATCGGGATTGAATACAACAGTCACCATGCTCACTTTCCTTCATGGAAGTCATGTCTCAAACACTCTACGCTTTGATCGTTCCCTGGAAGCCCAGTAGTAGTTTCCGATGCACATCTGGAGGCATTCTGTAATCTGTGGACTATCAGAGTGTTGATGAAACACAGAAATTGCATCGGGATTGTATACAATAGTCACCATGCGCACTTTCCTCCATGGGAGTAATGTCTCTAACAGTCTACGCTTTGATCGTTCCGAGGAAGACCAGTAGTACTTTCCGATGCACATCTGGAGGCATTCTGTAATCTGTGGACTATCAGAGTGTTGATGAAACACAGAAATTGCATCGGGATTGAATACAACATTCACCATGCTCACTTTCCTTCATGGGAGTAATGTCTCAAACACTCTACGCTTTGATCGTTCCCTGGAAGACCAGTAGTACTTTCCGATGCTCATCTGGAGGCTTTCTGTAATTTGTGGACTATCAGAGTGTTGATGAAACACAGAAATTGCATCGGGATAGAATACAACAGTCACCATGCGAACTTTCCTCCACGGCATTAATGTCTCAAACAGTCTACGCTTTGATCGTTCCCTGGGAGACCAGTAGTAGTTTCCGATGAACATCTGGAGGCATTCTGTAATCTGTTAACTATCAGAGTGTTGATGAAGCACAGAAATTGCATCGGGATTGAATACAACAGTCACCATGCGCACTTTCCTCCATGGGAGTAATGTGTCTAACAGTCTACGCTTTGATCGTTCCGAGGAAGACCAGTAGTAGTTTCCGATGCACATCTGGAGGCATTCTGTAATCTGTGGAGTATCAGAGTGTTGATGAAACACAGAAATTGCATCTGGATTGAATACAACAGTCACCATGCGAACTTTCCTCCATGGGAGTAATTCTCAAAAGGTTTCCGCTTTGATCGTTCCCTGGAAGACCAGTAGTAGTTTCCAATGCACATCTGGTGGCATTCTGTAATCTGTGGACTATCCGAGTGTTGATGAAACACAGAAATTGCATCGGGATTGAATACAACAGTCACCATGCGCAACTACCTATACGGGAGTAATGTCCCAAACCGTCTACTCTTTCATCGTTCCCCGGAAGACCAGTAGTAGTTTCCGATGCACATCTGGTGGCATTCTGTAATCTGTGGACTATCAGAGTGTTGATGAAACACAGAAATTGCATCGGGATTGAATACAACAGTCACCATGCGCACTTCCTCCATGGGAGTAATATCTCTAACAGTCTACACTTTGATCGTTCCCTGGAAGACCAATAGTAGTTTCCGATGCACATCTGGAGGCTTTTCGTAATTAGTGGACTATCAGAGTGTTGATGAAACACAGAGATTGCATCAGGATTGAATACAACAGTCACCATGCGCACTTTCTTCCATGGGAGTAATATCTCAATAAGTCTACGATTTGATTGTTCCCTGGAAGACCAGTAGTAGACTCCGATGCACATCTGGAGGCATTCTGTAATCTGTGGAGTATCAGAGTGTTGATGAAACACAGATATTGCATCGGGATTGAATACAACAGTCACCATGCGCACTTTCCTCCATGGGAGTAATGTCTCTAACAGTCTACGCTTCGATCGTTCCCTGGAAGACCAGTAGTAGTTTCCGATGCACATCTGGAGGCTTTCCGTAATTTGTGGACTATCAGAGTGTTGATGAAACACAGAAATTGCATCGGGATAGAATACAACAGTCACCATGCGAACTTTCCTCCACGGCAGTAATGTCTCAAACAGTCTACGCTTTGATCGTTCCCTGGGAGACCAGTAGTAGTGTCCGATGAACATCTGGAGGCATTCTGTAATCTGTGGACTATCAGAGTGTTGTGAAACACAGAAATTGCATCGGGATTGAATACAACAGTCACCATGCTCACTTTCCTTCATGGAAGTCATGTCTCAAACACTCTACGCTTTGATCGTTCCCTGGAAGCCCAGTAGTAGTTTCCAATGCACATCTGGTGGCATTCTGTAACCTGTGGACTATCAGAGTGTTGATGAAACACAGAAATTGCATCGGGATTGAATACAACAGTCACCATGCGCAACTACCTCCACAGGAGTAATGTCCCAAACCGACTACTCTTTGATCGTTCCCCGGAAGACCAGTAGTAGTTTCCGATGCACATCTGGTGGCATTCTGTAATCTGTGGACTATCAGAGTGATGATGAAACACAGAAATTGCATCGGGATTGAATACAACAGTCACCATGCGAACTTTCCTCCACGGCAGTAATGTCTCAAACAGTCTACGCTTTGATCGTTCCCTGGGAGACCAGTAGTAGTGTCCGATGAACATCTGGAGGCATTCTGTAATCTGTGGACTATCAGAGTGTTGTGAAACACAGAGATTGCATCGGGATTGAATACAACAGTCACCATGCGCACTTTCTTCCATGGGAGTAATATCTCAATCAGTCTACGATTTGATTGTTCCCTGGAAGACCAGTAGTAGACTCCGATGCACATCTGGAGGCATTCTGTAATCTGTGGAGTATCAGAGTGTTGATAAAACACAGAAATTGCATCGGGATTGAATACAACAGTCACCATGCGCACTTTCCTCCATGATAGTAATGTCTCTAACAGTCTACGCTTCGATCGTTCCCTGGAAGACCAGTAGTAGTTTCCGATGCTCATCTGGAGGCTTTCCGTAATTTGTGGACTATCAGAGTGTTGATGAAACACAGAAATTGCATCGGGATAGAATACAACAGTCACCATGCGAACTTTCCTCCACGGCAGTAATGTCCCAAACAGTCAACGCTTTGATCGTTCCCTGGGAGACCAGTAGTAGTTTCCGATGAACATCTGGAGGCATTCTGTAAACTGTGGACTATCAGAGTGTTGTGAAACACAGAAATTGCATCGGGATTGAATACAACAGTCACCATGCGCACTTTCCTCCACGGGAGTAATGTCTCAAACAGTCTACGCTTTGATCGTTACCTGTAAGACCAGTAGTACTTTCCAATGCACTTCTGGAGACTTTCCGTGAACTGTGGACTATCAGAGTGTTGATGAGGCACAGAAATTGCATCGGGATTGAATACAACAGTCACCATGCGCACTTTCCGCCATGGGAGTAATGTCTTAAACAGTCTACTCTTTGATCGTACCCTGGAAGACCAGTAGTAGTTTCCGATGCACATCTGGAGGCATTCTGTAATCTGTGGACTATCAGAGTGCTGATGAAACACAGAAATTGCATCGGGATTGAATACAACAGTCACCATGCGCACTTTCCTCCATGGGAGTAATGTCATTAACAGTCCACGCTTCGATCGTTCCCTGGAAGACCAGTAGTACTTTCCGATGCTCATCTGGAGGCTTTCCGTAATTTGTGGACTATCAGAGTGTTGATGAAACACAGAAATTGCATCGGGATAGAATACAACAGTCACCATGCGAACTTTCCTCCACGGCAGTAATGTCTCAAACAGTCTACGCTTTGATCGTTCCCTGGGAGACCAGTAGTAGTTTCCGATGAACATCTGGAGGCATTCTGTAATCTGTTAACTATCAGAGTGTTGTGAAACACAGAAATTGCATCGGGATTGAATACAACAGTCACCATGCGCACTTTCCTCCACGGGAGTAATGTCTCTAACAGTCTACCCTTTGATCGTTCCCTGAAAGACCAGTAGTAGTTTCCGATGCACATCTGGTGGCATTCTGTAATCTGTAGACTGTCAGAGTGTTGATGAAACACAGAAATTGCATCGGGATTGAATACAACAGTCACCATGCGCACTTTCCTTCACGGGAGTAATGTCTCAGACAGTCTACGCTTTGATCGTTCCCTGTAAGACCAGTAGTACTTTCCGATGCACATCTGGAGACTTTCCGTAAACTGTGGACTATCAGAGTGTTGATGGAGCACAGAAATTGCATCGGGATTGAATACAACAGTCACCATGCGCACTTTCCTCCATGGGAGTAATTCTCAAACAGTTTCCGCTTTGATCGTTCCCTGGAAGACCAGTAGTAGTTTCCAATGCACATCTGGATGCTTTCTGTAATCTGTGGACTATCAAGGTGTTGATGAAACACAGAAATTGCATCGGGATTGAATACAACAGTCACCATGCGCACTTTCTTCCATGGGAGTAATATCTCAATCAGTCTACGATTTGATTGTTCCCTGGAAGACCAGTAGTAGACTCCGATGCACATCTGGAGGCATTCTGTAATATGTGGACTATCAGAGTGTTGATGAAACACTGAAATTGCATCGGGATTGAATACAACAGTCACCATGCGAACTTTCCTCCATGGGAGTAATTCTCGAACAGTATCCGCTTTGATCGTTCCCTGGAAGACCAGTAGTAGTTTCCGACGCACATCTGGTGGCATTCTGTAATCTGTGGACTATCAGAGTGTTGATGAAACACAGAAATTGCATCGGGATTGAATACAACAGTCACCATGCGCACTTTCCTCCATGGGAGTAATGTCTCTAACAGTCTGCGCTTCGATCGTTCCCTGGAAGAGCAGTAGTAGTTTCCGATGCTCATCTGGAGGCTTTCCGTAATTTGTGGACTATCAGAGTGTTGATGAAACACAGAAATTGCATCGGGATAGAATACAACAGTCACCATGCGCACTTTCCTCCATGGGAGTAATTCTCAAACAGTTTCCGCTTTGATCGTTCCCTGGAAGACCAGTAGTAGTTTCCAATGCACATCTGGTGGCATTCTGTAATCTGTGGACTATCAGAGTGTTGATGAAACACAGAAATTGCATCGGGATTGAATACAACAGTCACCATGCGCACTTTCCTCCATGGGAGTAATGTCTCAAAAAGTCTACGCTTTGATCTTTCCCTGAAAGACCAGTAGTAGTTTCCGATGCACATCTGGTGGCATTCTGTAATCTGTAGACTGTCAGGGTGTTGATGAAGCACAGAAATTGCATCGGGATTCAATACAACAGTCACCATGCGCACTTTCCTCCATGGGAGTAATGTCTCAAACAGTCTACGCTTTGATCGTTACCTGTAAGACCAGTAGTACTTTCCAACGCACATCTGGAGACTTTCCGTGAACTGTGGACTATCAGAGTGTTGATGAAGCACAGAAATTGCATCGGGATTGAATACAACAGTCACCATGCTCACTTTCCTTCATGGAAGTCATGTCTCAAACACTCTACGCTTTGATCGTTCCCTGGAAGCCCAGTAGTAGTTTCCGATGCACATCTGGAGGCATTCTGTAATCTGTGGACTATCAGAGTGTTGATGAAACACAGAAATTGCATCGGGATTGTATACAATAGTCACCATGCGCACTTTCCTCCATGGGAGTAATGTCTCTAACAGTCTACGCTTTGATCGTTCCGAGGAAGACCAGTAGTACTTTCCGATGCACATCTGGAGGCATTCTGTAATCTGTGGACTATCAGAGTGTTGATGAAACACAGAAATTGCATCGGGATTGAATACAACATTCACCATGCTCACTTTCCTTCATGGGAGTAATGTCTCAAACACTCTACGCTTTGATCGTTCCCTGGAAGACCAGTAGTACTTTCCGATGCTCATCTGGAGGCTTTCTGTAATTTGTGGACTATCAGAGTGTTGATGAAACACAGAAATTGCATCGGGATAGAATACAACAGTCACCATGCGAACTTTCCTCCACGGCATTAATGTCTCAAACAGTCTACGCTTTGATCGTTCCCTGGGAGACCAGTAGTAGTTTCCGATGAACATCTGGAGGCATTCTGTAATCTGTTAACTATCAGAGTGTTGATGAAGCACAGAAATTGCATCGGGATTGAATACAACAGTCACCATGCGCACTTTCCTCCATGGGAGTAATGTGTCTAACAGTCTACGCTTTGATCGTTCCGAGGAAGACCAGTAGTAGTTTCCGATGCACATCTGGAGGCATTCTGTAATCTGTGGAGTATCAGAGTGTTGATGAAACACAGAAATTGCATCTGGATTGAATACAACAGTCACCATGCGAACTTTCCTCCATGGGAGTAATTCTCAAAAGGTTTCCGCTTTGATCGTTCCCTGGAAGACCAGTAGTAGTTTCCAATGCACATCTGGTGGCATTCTGTAATCTGTGGACTATCCGAGTGTTGATGAAACACAGAAATTGCATCGGGATTGAATACAACAGTCACCATGCGCAACTACCTATACGGGAGTAATGTCCCAAACCGTCTACTCTTTCATCGTTCCCCGGAAGACCAGTAGTAGTTTCCGATGCACATCTGGTGGCATTCTGTAATCTGTGGACTATCAGAGTGTTGATGAAACACAGAAATTGCATCGGGATTGAATACAACAGTCACCATGCGCACTTCCTCCATGGGAGTAATATCTCTAACAGTCTACACTTTGATCGTTCCCTGGAAGACCAATAGTAGTTTCCGATGCACATCTGGAGGCTTTTCGTAATTAGTGGACTATCAGAGTGTTGATGAAACACAGAGATTGCATCAGGATTGAATACAACAGTCACCATGCGCACTTTCTTCCATGGGAGTAATATCTCAATAAGTCTACGATTTGATTGTTCCCTGGAAGACCAGTAGTAGACTCCGATGCACATCTGGAGGCATTCTGTAATCTGTGGAGTATCAGAGTGTTGATGAAACACAGATATTGCATCGGGATTGAATACAACAGTCACCATGCGCACTTTCCTCCATGATAGTAATGTCTCTAACAGTCTACGCTTCGATCGTTCCCTGGAAGTCCAGTAGTAGTTTTCGATGCTCATCTCGAGGCTTTCCGTAATTTGTGGACTATCAGAGTGTTGATGAAACACAGAAATTGCATCGGGATAGAATACAACAGTCACCATGCGAACTTTCCTCCACGGCAGTAATGTCGCAAACAGTCTACGCTTTGATCATTCCCTTGGACACCAGTAGTAGTTTCCGATGAACATCTGGAGGCATTCTGTAATCTGTGGACTATCAGAGTGTTGAGAAACACAGAAATTGCATCGGGATTGAATACAACAGTCACCATGCGCACTTTCCTCCATGGGAGTAATGTCTCAAAAAGTCTACGCTTTGATCTTTCCCTGAAAGACCAGTAGTAGTTTCCGATGCACATCTGGTGGCATTCTGTAATCTGTGGATTATCAGAGTGTTGTGAAACACAGAAATTGCATCGGGATTGAATACAACAGTCACCATGCGCACTTTCCTCCATGGGAGTAATGTCTCTAACAGTCTACGCTTTGATAGTTCCCTAGAAGCCCAGTAGTACTTTCCGATGAACATCTGGAGGCATTCTGTAACTGTGGACTATCAGAGTGTTGATGAAACACAGAAATTGCATCGGGATTGTATACAACAGTCACCATGCTCACTTTCCTTCATGGAAGTAATGTCTCAAACACTCTACGCTTTGATCGTTCCCTGGAAGCCCAGTAGTAGTTTCCGATGCACATCTTGAGGCATTCTGTAATCTGTGGACTATCAGAGTGTTGATGAAACACAGAAATTGCATCGGGATTGTATACAACAGTCACCATGCGCACTTTCCTCCATGGGAGTAATGTCTGTAACAGTCTACGCTTTGATCGTTCCGAGGAAGACCAGTAGTACTTTCCGATGCACATCTGGAGGCAATCTGTAATCTGTGGACTATCAGAGTGTTGATGAAACACAGAAATTGCATCGGGATTGAGTACAACATTCACCATGCTCACTTTCCTTCATGGGAGTAATGTCATAAACACTCTACGCTTTGATCATTCCCTGGAAGACCAGTAGTACTTTCCGATGCTCATCTGGAGGCTTTCCGTAATTTGTGGACTATCAGAGTGTTGATGAAACACAGAAATTGCATTGGGATTGAATACAACATTCACCATGCTCACTTTCCTTCATGGGAGTAATGTCTCAAAGAGTCTACGCTTTGATCGTTACCTGTAAGACCAGTAGTACTTTCCAATGCACATCTGGAGACTTTCCGTGAACTGTGGACTATCAGAGTGTTGATGAAGCACAGAAATTGCATCGGGATTGAATACAACAGTCACCATGCGCACTTTCCTCCATGGGAGTAATGTCTTAAACAGTCTAATCTTTGGTCGTACCCTGGAAGACCAGTAGTAGTTTCCGATGCACATCTGGAGGCATTCTGTAATCTGTGGACTATCAGAGTGTTGATGAAACACAGAAATTGCATCGGGATTGAATACAACAGTCGCCATGCGCACTTTCCTCCATGGGAGTAATGTTATTAACAGTCTACGCTTCGATCGTTCCCTGGAAGACCAGTAGTACTTTCCGATGCTCATCTGGAGGCTTTCCGTAATTTGTGGACTATCAGAGTGTTGATGAAACACAGAAATTGCATCGGGATAGAATACAACAGTCACCATGCGAACTTTCCTCCACGGCAGTAATGTATCAAACAGTCTACGCTTTGATCGTTCCCTGGGAGACCAGTAGTAGTTTCCGATGAACATCTGGAGGCATTCTGTAATCTGTTAACTATCAGAGTGTTGTGAAACACAGAAATTGCATCGGGATTGAATACAACAGTCACCATGCGCACTTTCCTCCACGGGAGTAATGTCTCTAACAGTCTACGCTTTGATCGTTCCCTGGAAGACCAGTAGTAGTTTCCGATGCACATCTGGTGGCATTCTGTAATCTGTAGACTGTCAGAGTGTTGATGAAACACAGAAATTGCATCGGGATTGAATACAACAGTCACCATGCGAACTTTCCTCCATGGGAGTAATGTCTCAAACAGTCTACGATTTGATCGTTCCCTGTAAGACCAGTAGTACTTTCCGATGCACATCTGGAGACTTTCCCTAAACTGTGGACTATCAGAGTGTTGATGAAGCACAGAAATTGCATCGGGATTGAATACAACAGTCACCATGCGCACTTTCCTCCATGGGAGTAATGTCATTAACAGTCTACGCTTCGATCGTTCACTGGAAGACAAGTAGTACTTTCCGATGCACATCTGGAGGCATTCGGTAATCTGTGGACTATCAGAGTGTTGATGAAACACAGAAATTGCATCGGGATTGAATACAACAGTCACCATGCGAACTTTCCTCCATGGGAGTAATGTCTCAAACAGTCTACGCTTTGATCGTTCCCTGTAAGACCAGTAGTACTTTCCGTTGCACATCTGGAGACTTTCCGTAAACTGTGGACTATAAGAGTGTTGATGAAGCACAGAAATTGCATCGGGATTGAATACAACAGTCACCATGCGCACTTTCCTCCATGGGAGTAATTCTCAAACAGTTTCCGCTTTGATCGTTCCCTGGAAGACCAGTAGTAGTTTCCAATGCACAGCTGGTGGCATTCTGTAATCTGTGGACTATCAGAGTGTTGATGAAACACAGAAATTGCATCGGGATTGAATACAACAGTCACCATGCGCACTTTCCTCCATGGGAGTAATGTCTCTAACAGTCTACGCTTTGATAGTTCCCTAGAAGCCCAGTAGTACTTTCCGATGAACATCTGGAGGCATTCTGTAACTGTGGACTATCAGAGTGTTGATGAAACACAGAAATTGCATCGGGATTGTATACAACAGTCACCATGCTCACTTTCCTTCATGGAAGTAATGTCTCAAACACTCTACGCTTTGATCGTTCCCTGGAAGCCCAGTAGTAGTTTCCGAAGCACATCTTGAGGCATTCTGTAATCTGTGGACTATCAGAGTGTTGATGAAACACAGAAATTGCATCGGGATTGTATACAACAGTCACCATGCGCACTTTCCTCCATGGGAGTAATGTCTGTAACAGTCTACGCTTTGATCGTTCCGAGGAAGACCAGTAGTACTTTCCGATGCACATCTGGAGGCAATCTGTAATCTGTGGACTATCAGAGTGTTGATGAAACACAGAAATTGCATCGGGATTGAGTACAACATTCACCATGCTCACTTTCCTTCATGGGAGTAATGTCATAAACACTCTACGCTTTGATCATTCCCTGGAAGACCAGTAGTACTTTCCGATGCTCATCTGGAGGCTTTCCGTAATTTGTGGACTATCAGAGTGTTGATGAAACACAGAAATTGCATCGGGATTGAATACAACATTCACCATGCTCTCTTTCCTTCATGGGAGTAATGTCTCAAAGAGTCTACGCTTTGATCGCTACCTGTAAGACCAGTAGTACTTTCCAATGCACATCTGGAGACTTTCCGTGAACTGTGGACTATCAGAGTGTTGATGAAGCACAGAAATTGCATCGGGATTGAATACAACAGTCACCATGCGCACTTTCCTCCATGGGAGTAATGTCTTAAACAGTCTAATCTTTGATCGTACCCTGGAAGACCAGTAGTAGTTTCCGATGCACATCTGGAGGCATTCTGTAATCTGTGGACTATCAGAGTGTTGATGAAACACAGAAATTGCATCGGGATTGAATACAACAGTCGCCATGCGCACTTTCCTCCATGGGAGTAATGTCATTAACAGTCTACGCTTCGATCGTTCCCTGGAAGACCAGTAGTACTTTCCGATGCTCATCTGGAGGCTTTCCGTAATTTGTGGACTATCAGAGTGTTGATGAAACACAGAAATTGCATCGGGATAGAATACAACAGTCACCATGCGAACTTTCCTCCACGGCAGTAATGTATCAAACAGTCTACGCTTTGATCGTTCCCTGGGAGACCAGTAGTAGTTTCCGATGAACATCTGGAGGCATTCTGTAATCTGTTAACTATCAGAGTGTTGTGAAACACAGAAATTGCATCGGGATTGAATACAACAGTCACCATGCGCACTTTCCTCCACGGGAGTAATGTCTCTAACAGTCTACGCTTTGATCGTTCCCTGGAAGACCAGTAGTAGTTTCCGATGCACATCTGGTGGCATTCTGTAATCTGTAGACTGTCAGAGTGTTGATGAAACACAGAAATTGCATCGGGATAGAATACAACAGTCACCATGCGAACTTTCCTCCACGGCAGTAATGTCATTAACAGTCTACGCTTCGATCGTTCACTGGAAGACAAGTAGTACTTTCCGATGCACATCTGGAGGCATTCGGTAATCTGTGGACTATCAGAGTGTTGATGAAACACAGAAATTGCATCGGGATTGAATACAACAGTCACCATGCGCACTTTCTTCCATGGGAATAAAAGTCTCAACCAGTCTACGATTTGATCGTTCCCTGGAAGACCAGTAGTAGTTTCCGATGCACATCTGGAGGCATTCTGTAATTTGTGGAGTATCAGAGTTTTGATGAAACACAGAAATTGCATCGGGATTGAATACAACAGTCACCATGCGAACTTTCCTCCTTGGGAGTAATTCTCAAACAGTCTCCGCTTTTATCGTTCCCTGGAAGACCAGTAGTAGTTTCCGATGCACATCTGGTGGCATTCTGTAATCTGTGGACTATGAGAGTGTTGATGAAACACAGAAATTGCATCGGGATTGAATACAACAATCACCATGCACACTTTCCTCCATGGGAGTAATGTCTCTAACAGTCTACGCTTCGATCGTTCCCTGAAAGACCAGTAGTACTTTCCGATGCTCATCTAGAGGCTTTCCGTAATTTGTGGACTATCAGAGTGTTGATGAAACACAGAAATTGCATCGGGATAGAATACAACAGTCACCATGCGAACTTTCCTCCACGACAGTAATGTCTCAAACAGTCTACGCTTTGATCGTTCAATAGGAGACCAGTAGTAGTTTCCGATGAAAATCTGGAGGCATTCTGTAATCTGTGGACTATCAGAGTGTTGTGAAACACAGAAATTGCATCGGGATTGAATACAACAGTCACCATGCGCACTTTCCTCCACGGGAGTAATGTCTCAAACAGTCTACGCTTTGATCGTTCCCTGTAATACCAGTAGTACTTTCCAATGCACATCTGGAGACTTTCCCTAAACTGTGGACTATCAGAGTGTTGATGAAGCACAGAAATTGCATCGGGATTGAATACAACAGTCACCATGCGCACTTTCCTCCATGGGAGTAATGTCATTAACAGTCTACGCTTCGATCGTTCACTGGAAGACAAGTAGTACTTTCCGATGCTCATCTGGAGGCTTTCCGTAATTTGTGGACTATCAGAGTGCTGATGAAATACAGAAATTGCATCGGGATAGAATACAACAGTCACCAAGCGAACATTCCTCCACGGCAGTAATGTCTCAAACAGTATACGCTTTGATTGTTCACTAGGAGACCAGTAGTAGTTTCCGATGAACATCTGGAGGCATTCTGTAATCTGTGGACTATCAGAGTGTTGTGAAACACAGAAATTGCATCGGCATTGAATACAACAGTCACCATGCGCCCTTTACTCCATGGGAGTAATGTCTCTAACAGTCTACGCTTTGATAGTTCCCTGGAAGCCCAGTAGTACTTTCCGATGCACATCTGGAGGCATTCTGTAACTGTGGACTATCAGAGTGTTGATGAAACACAGAAATTGCATCGGGATTGTATACAACGGTCACCATGCTCACTTTCCTTCATGGAAGTAATGTCTCAAACACTCTACGCTTTGATCGTTCCCTGGAAGCCCAGTAGTAGTTTCCGATGCACATCTTGAGGCATTCTGTAATCTGTGGACTATCAGAGTGTTGATGAAACACAGAAATTGCATCGGGATTGTATACAACAGTCACCATGCGCACTTTCCTCCATGGGAGTAATGTCTCTAACAGTCTACGCTTTGATCGTTCCGACGAAGACCAGTAGTACTTTCCGATGCACATCTGGAGGCTTTCTGTAATCTGTGGACTATCAGAGTGTTGATGAAACACAGAAATTGCATCGGGATTGAATACAACATTCACCATGCTCACTTTCCTTCATGGGAGTAATGTCTCAAACACTCTACGCTTTGATCGTTCCCTGGAAAACCAGTAGTACTTTCCGATGCTCATCTGGAGGCTTTCCGTAATTTGTGGACTATCAGAGTGTTGATGAAACACAGAAATTGCATCGGGATTGAATACAACAGTCACCATGCGCACTTTCTTCCATGGGAGTAATGTCTCAAACAGTCTACGATTTGATCGTTCCCTGGAAGACCAGTAGTAGTTTCCGATGCACATCTGGATCCTTTCTGTAATCTGTGGACTATCAGAGTGTTGATGAAACACAGATATTGCATCGGGATTGAATACAACAGTCACCATGCGCACTTTCCTCCATGGGAGTAATGTCTCTAACAGTCTACGCTTTGATAGTTCCCTGGAAGCCCAGTAGTACTTTCCGATGCACATCTGGAGGCATTCTGTAACTGTGGTCTATCAGAGAGTTGATGAAACACAGAAATTGCTTCGGGATTGAATACAACAGTCACCATGCTCACTTTCCTTCATGGAAGTAATGTCTCAAACACTCTACGCTTTGATCGATCCCTGGAAGCCCAGTAGTAGTTTCCGATGCACATCTGGAGGCATTCTGTAATCTGTAAAGTATCAGAGTGTTGATGAAACACAGAAATTGCATTTGGATTGAATACAACAGTTACCATGCGAACTTTCCTCCATGGGAGTAATTCTCAAAAGGTTTCCGCTTCGATCGTTCCCTGGAAGACCAGTAGTAGTTCCAAAGCACATCTAGTGCCATACTGTAATCTGTGGACTCTCAGAGTGTTGATGAAACACAGAAATTGCATCGGGATTGAATACAACAGCCACCATGCGCAACTACCTCCATGGGAGTAATGTCCCAAACCGTCTACTCTTTGATCGTTCCCCGGAAGACCAGTAGTAGTTTCCGATGCACATCTGGTGGCATTCTGTAATCTGTGGACTATCAGACTGTTGATAAAACACAGAAATTGCATCGGGATTGAATACAACAGTCACCATGCGAACTTTCCTCCACTGCAGTAATGTCTCAAACAGTCTACACTTTGATCGCTCCCTGGGAGACCAGTAGTAGTTTCCGATGAACATCTGGAGGCATTCTGTAAACTGTGGACAATCAGAGTGTTGTGAAACACAGAAATTGCATCGGGATTGAATACAACAGTCACCATGCGCACTTTCCTCCACGGGAGTAATGTCTCAAACAGTCTACGCTTTGATCTTTCCCTGAAAGACCAGTAGTAGTTTCCGATGCACATCTGGTGGCATTCTGTAATCTGTAGACTGTCAGAGTGTTGATGAAACACAGAAATTGCATCGGGATTGAATACAACAGTCACCATGCTCACTTTCCTTCATGGAAGTAATGTCTCAAACACTCTACGCTTTGATCGTTCTCTGGAAGCCCAGTAGTAGTTTCCGATGCACATCTGGAGGCATTCTGTAATCTGTGGACTATCAGAGTGTTGATGAAACACAGAATTTGCATCGGGATTGAATACAACAGTCACCATGCGCACTGTTCTCCACGGCAGTAATGTCTCAAACAGTCTACGAATTGATCGTTCCCTGGAAGACCAGTAGTAGTTTCCGATGCACATCTGGTGGAATTCTGTAATCTTTAGACTATCAGAGTGTTGATGAAACACAGAAATTACATCGGGATAGAATACAACAGTCACCAAGCGAACTTTCCTCCACGGCTGTAATGTCTCAAACAGTCTACGCTTTGATCGTTCACTAGGAGACCTGTAGTAGTTTCCGATGAACATCTGGAGGCATTCTGTAATCTGTGGACTATCAGAGTGTTGTGAAACACAGAAATTGCATCGGCATTGAATACAACAGTCACCATGCGCACTTTCCTCCACGGGAGTAATGTCTCTAACAGTCTACGCTTTGATCGTTCCCTGAAAGACCAGTAGTAGTTTCCGATGCACATCTGGTGGCATTCTGTAATCTGTAGACTGTCAGAGTGTTGATGAAACACAGAAATTGCATCGGGATTGAATACAACAGTCACCATGCGCACTTTCCTCCACGGGAGTAATGTGTCAAACAGTCTACGCTTTGATCGTTCCCTGTAAGATCAGTAGTACTTTCCGATGCACATCTGGAGACTTTCCGTAAACTGTGGACTATCAGAGTGTTGATGAAGCACAGAAATTGCATCGGGATTGAATACAACAGTCACCATACGCACTTTCCTCCATGGGAGTAATTCTCAAACAGTTTCCGCTTTGATCGTTCCCTGGAAGACCAGTAGCAGTTTCCAATGCACATCTGGTTTCATTCTGTAATCTGTGGACTATCAGAGTGTTGATGAAACACAGAAATTGCATCGGGATTGAATACAACAGTCACCATGCTCACTTTCCTTCATGGAAGTAATGTCTCAAACACTCTACGCTTTGATCGATCCCTGGAAGCCCAGTAGTAGTTTCCGATGCACATCTGGAGGCATTCTGTAAACTGTGGAGTATCAGAGTGTTGATGAAACACAGAAATTGCATCTGGATTGAATACAACAGTCACCATGCGAACTTTCCTCCATGGGAGTAATTCTCAAAAGGTTTCCGCTTCGATCGTTCCCTGGAAGACCAGTAGTAGTTTCCGATGCACATCTGGAGGCTTTTCGTAATTTATGGACTATCAGAGTGTTGATGAAACACAGAGATTGCATCGGGATTGAATACAACAGTCACCATGCGCACTTTCTTCCATGGGAGTAATATCTCAATCAGTCTACGATTTGATTGTTCCCTGGAAGACCAGTAGTAGCTTCCGATGAACATCTGGAGGCATTCTGTAAACTGTGGACAATCAGAGTGTTGTGAAACACAGAAACTGCATCGGGATTGAATACAACAGTCACCATGCGAACTTTCCTCCATGGGAGTAATTCTCAAACAGTCTCCGCTTTGATCCATCCCTGGAAGACCAGTAGTAGTTTCCGATGCACATCTGGTGGCATTCTGTAATCTGTGGACTATCAGAGTGTTGATGAAACACAGAAATTGCATCGGGATTGAATACAACAGTCTCCATGCGCACTTTCCTCCATGGGAGTAATGTCTCTAATAGTCTACGCTTCGATCGTTCCCTGGAAGACCAGTAGTAGTTTCCGATGCTCATCTGGAGGCTTTCCGTAATTTGTAGACTATCAGAGTGTTGATGAAACACAGAAATTGCATCGGGATAGAATACAACAGTCACCATGCGAACTTTCCTCCACGGCAGTAATGTCTCAAACAGTCTACACTTTGAACGTTCCCTGGGAGACCAGTAGTAGTTTCCGATGAACATCTGGAGGCATTCTGTAAACTGTGGACAATCAGAGTGTTGTGAAACACAGAAATTGCATCGGGATTGAATACAACAGTCACCATGCGCACTTTCCTCCACGGGAGTAATGTCTCAAACAGTCTACGCTTTGATTTCTCCCTGAAAGAGCAGTAGTAGTTTCCGATGCACATCTGGTGGCATTCTGTAATCTGTAGACTGTCAGAGTGTTGATGAAGCACAGAAATGGCATCGGGATTGAATACAACAGTCACCATGCGCACTTTCCTCCATGGGAGTAATGTCTTAAACAGTCTACTCTTTGATCGTACCCTGGAAGACCAGTAGTAGTTTCCGATGCACATCTGGAGGCATTCTGTAATCTGTGGACTATCAGACTGTTGATAAAACACAGAAATTGCATCGGGATTGAATACAACAGTCACCATGCGCACTTCCTCCATGGGAGTAATATCTCTAACAGTCTACACTTTGATCGTTCGATGGAAGACCAATAGTAGTTTCCGATGCACATCTGGTGGCTTTTCGTAATTTGTGGACTATCAGAGTGTTGATGAAACACAGAGATAGCATCGGGATTGAATACAACAGTCACCATGCGCACTTTCTTCCATGGGAGTAATATCTCAATCAGTCTACGATTTGATTGTTCCCTGGAAGACCAGTAGTAGTTTCCGATGCACATCTGGTGGCATTCTGTAATCTTTAGACTATCAGAGTGTTGATGAAACACAGATATTGCATCGGGATTGAATACAACAGTCACCATGCGAACTTTCCTCCATGGGAATAATTCTCAAACAGTCTCCGCTTTGCTCGTTCCCTGGAAGACCAGTAGTAGTTTCCGATGCACATCTGGAGGCATTCTGTAATCTGTGGAGTCTCAGAGTGTTGATGAAACACAGAAATTGCATCGGGATTGAATACAACATTCACCATGCTCACTTTCCGTCATGGGAGTAATGTCTCAAACACTCTATGCTTTGATCGCTCCCTGGAAGACCAGTAGTAGTTTCCGATGCACATCTGGTGGCATTCTGTCATCTGTGGACTATCAGAGTGTTGATGAAACACAGAAATTGCATCGGGATTGAATACAAAAGTCACCATGCGAACTTTCCTCCATGGGAGTAATTCTAAAACAGTCTCCGCTTTGATCTATCCCTGGAAGACCTGTAGTAGTTTCCGATGCACATCTGGTGGCCATCTGTAATCTGTAGACTGTCAGAGTGTTGATGAAACACAGAAATTGCATCGGGATTGTATACAACAGTCACCATGCTCACTTTCCTTCATGGAAGTAATGTCTCAAACACTCTACGCTTTGATCGTTCCCTGGAAGCCCAGTAGTAGTTTCCGATGCACATCTTGAGGCATTCTGTAATCTGTGGTCTATCAGAGTGTTGATGAAACACAGAAATTGCATCGGGATTGTATACAACAGTCACCATGCGCACTTTCCTCCATGGGAGTAATGTCTCTAACAGTCTACGCTTTGATCGTTCCGACGAAGACCAGTAGTACTTTCCGATGCACATCTGGAGGCATTCTGTAATCTGTGGACTATCAGAGTGTTGATGAAACACAGAAATTGCATCGGGATTGAATACAACATTCACCATGCTCACTTTCCTTCATGGGAGTATTGTCTCAAACACTCTACGCTTTGATCGTTCCCTGGAAGACCAGTAGTACTTTCCGATGCTCATCTGGAGGCTTTCCGTAATTTGTGGACTATCAGAGTGTTGATGAAACACAGAAATTGCATCGGGATTGAATACAACAGTCACCATGCGCACTTTCTTCCATGGGAGTAATGTCTCAAACAGTCTACGATTTGATCGTTCCCTGGAAGACCAGTAGTAGTTTCCGATGCACATCTGGATGCTTTCTGTAATCTGTTTACTATCAGAGTGCTGATGAAACACAGATATTGCATCGGGATTGAATACAAAAGTCACCATGCGCACTTTCGTCCATGGGAGTAATGTCTCTGGCAGTCTACGCTTTGATCGTTCCCTGGAAGACCAGTAGTAGTTTCCGATGCACATCTGGTGGCATTCTGTAATCTTTAGACTATCAGAGTGTTGATGAAACACAGATATTGCATCGGGATTGAATACAACAGTCACCATGCGAACTTTCCTCCATGGGAATAATTCTCAAACAGTCTCCGCTTTGATCGTTCCCTGGAAGACCAGTAGTAGTTTCCGATGCACATCTGGAGGCATTCTGTAATCTGTGGAGTCTCAGAGTGTTGATGAAACACAGAAATTGCATCGGGATTGAATACAACATTCACCATGCTCACTTTCCGTCATGGGAGTAATGTCTCAAACACTCTATGCTTTGATCGCTCCCTGGAAGACCAGTAGTAGTTTCCGATGCACATCTGGTGGCATTCTGTCATCTGTGGACTATCAGAGTGTTGATGAAACACAGAAATTGCATCGGGATTGAATACAAAAGTCACCATGCGAACTTTCCTCCATGGGAGTAATTCTAAAACAGTCTCCGCTTTGATCTATCCCTGGAAGACCTGTAGTAGTTTCCGATGCACATCTGGTGGCCATCTGTAATCTGTAGACTGTCAGAGTGTTGATGAAACACAGAAATTGCATCGGGATTGTATACAACAGTCACCATGCTCACTTTCCTTCATGGAAGTAATGTCTCAAACACTCTACGCTTTGATCGTTCCCTGGAAGCCCAGTAGTAGTTTCCGATGCACATCTTGAGGCATTCTGTAATCTGTGGACTATCAGAGTGTTGATGAAACACAGAAATTGCATCGGGATTGAATACAACAGTCACCATGCGCACTTTTCTCCACGGCAGTAATGTCTCAAACTGTCTACGCTTTGATCGCTCCCTGGAAGACCAGTAGTAGTTTCCGATGCACATCTGGTGGCATTCTGTAATCTTTAGACTATCAGAGTGTTGATGAAACACTGATATTGCATCGGGATTGAATACAACAGTCACCATGCGAACTTTCCTCCATGGGAATAATTCTCAAACAGTCTCCGCTTTGATCGTTCCCTGGAAGACCAGTAGTAGTTTCCGATGCACATCTGGTGGCATTCTGTCATCTGTGGACTATCAGAGTGTTGATGAAACACATAAATTGCATCGGGATTGAACACAAAAGTCACCATGCGAACTTTCCTCCATGGGAGTAATTCTAAAACAGTCTCCGCTTTGATCTTTCCCTGGAAGACCTGTAGTAGTTTCCGATGCACATCTGGTGGCCATCTGTAATCTGTAGACTGTCAGAGTGTTGATGAAACACAGAAATTGCATCGGGATTGTATACAACAGTCACCATGCTCACTTTCCTTCATGGAAGTAATGTCTCAAACACTCTACGCTTTGATCGTTCCCTGGAAGCCCAGTAGTAGTTTCCGATGCACATCTTGAGGCATTCTGTAATCTGTGGACTATCAGAGTGTTGATGAAACACAGAAATTGCATCGGGATTGTATACAACAGTCACCATGCGCACTTTCCTCCATGGGAGTAATGTCTCTAACAGTCTACGCTTTGATCGTTCCGACGAAGACCAGTAGTACTTTCCGATGCACATCTGGAGGCATTCTGTAATCTGTGGACTATCAGAGTGTTGATGAAACACAGAAATTGCATCGGGATTGAATACAACATTCACCATGCTCACTTTCCTTCATGGGAGTATTGTCTCAAACACTCTACGCTTTGATCGTTCCCTGGAAGACCAGTAGTACTTTCCGATGCTCATCTGGAGGCTTTCCGTAATTTGTGGACTATCAGAGTGTTGATGAAACACAGAAATTGCATCGGGATTGAATACAACAGTCACCATGCGCACTTTCTTCCATGGGAGTAATGTCTCAAACAGTCTACGATTTGATCGTTCCCTGGAAGACCAGTAGTAGTTTCCGATGCACATCTGGATGCTTTCTGTAATCTGTTTACTATCAGAGTGCTGATGAAACACAGATATTGCATCGGGATTGAATACAAAAGTCACCATGCGCACTTTCGTCCATGGGAGTAATGTCTCTGGCAGTCTACGCTTTGATCGTTCCCTGGAAGACCAGTAGTAGTTTCCGATGCACATCTGGTGGCATTCTGTAATCTTTAGACTATCAGAGTGTTGATGAAACACAGATATTGCATCGGGATTGAATACAACAGTCACCATGCGAACTTTCCTCCATGGGAATAATTCTCAAACAGTCTCCGCTTTGCTCGTTCCCTGGAAGACCAGTAGTAGTTTCCGATGCACATCTGGAGGCATTCTGTAATCTGTGGAGTCTCAGAGTGTTGATGAAACACAGAAATTGCATCGGGATTGAATACAACATTCACCATGCTCACTTTCCGTCATGGGAGTAATGTCTCAAACACTCTATGCTTTGATCGCTCCCTGGAAGACCAGTAGTAGTTTCCGATGCACATCTGGTGGCATTCTGTCATCTGTGGACTATCAGAGTGTTGATGAAACACAGAAATTGCATCGGGATTGAATACAAAAGTCACCATGCGAACTTTCCTCCATGGGAGTAATTCTAAAACAGTCTCCGCTTTGATCTATCCCTGGAAGACCTGTAGTAGTTTCCGATGCACATCTGGTGGCCATCTGTAATCTGTAGACTGTCAGAGTGTTGATGAAACACAGAAATTGCATCGGGATTGTATACAACAGTCACCATGCTCACTTTCCTTCATGGAAGTAATGTCTCAAACACTCTACGCTTTGATCGTTCCCTGGAAGCCCAGTAGTAGTTTCCGATGCACATCTTGAGGCATTCTGTAATCTGTGGTCTATCAGAGTGTTGATGAAACACAGAAATTGCATCGAGATTGTATACAACAGTCACCATGCGCACTTTCCACCATGGGAGTAATGTCTCTAACAGTCTACGCTTTGATCGTTCCGACGAAGACCAGTAGTACTTTCCGATGCACATCTGGAGGCATTCTGTAATCTGTGGACTATCAGAATGTTGATGAAACACAGAAATTGCATCGGGATTGAATACAACATTCACCATGCTCACTTTCCTTCGTGGGAGTAATGTCTCAAACACTCTACGCTTTGATCGTTCCCTGGAAGACCAGTAGTACTTTCCGATGCTCATCTGGAGGCTTTCCATAATTTGTGGACTATCAGAGTGTTGATGAAACACAGAAATTGCATCGGGATTGAATACAACAGTCACCATGCGCACTTTCTTCCATGGGAGTATTGTCTCAAACAGTCTACGATTTGATCGTTCCCTGGAAGACCAGTAGTAGTTTCCGATGCACATCTGGATGCTTTCTGTAATCTGTGGACTATCAGAGTGCTGATGAAACACAGATATTGCATCGGGATTGAATACAAATGTCACCATGCGCACTTTCGTCCATGGGAGTAATGTCTCTAGCAGTCTACGCTTTGATCGTTCCCTATAAGACCAGTAGTAGTTTCCGATGCACATCTGGTGGCATTCTGTAATCTTTAGACTATCAGAGTGTTGATGAAACACAGATATTGCATCGGGATTGAATACAACAGTCACCATGCGAACTTTCCTCCATGGGAATAATTCTCAAACAGTCTCCGCTTTGATTGTTCCCTGGAAGACCAGTAGTAGTTTCCGATGCACATCTGGAGGCATTCTGTAATCTGTGGAGTCTCAGAGTGTTGATGAAACACAGAAATTGCATCGGGATTGAATACAACATTCACCATGCTCACTTTCCGTCATGGGAGTAATGTCTCAAACACTCTATGCTTTGATCGCTCCCTGGAAGACCTGTAGTAGTTTCCGATGCACATCTGGAGGCATTCTGTAATCTGTGGATTATCAGAGTGTTGATGAAACACAGAAATTGCATCGGGATTGAATAACACAGTCACCATGCGCACATTCTTCCATGGGAGTAATGTCTCAAACAGTCTACGATTTGATCGTACACTGGAAGACCAGTAGTAGTTTCCGATGCACATCTGGAGGCATTCTGTAATCTGTGGAGTCTCAGAGTGTTGATGAAACACAGAAATGGCATCGGGATTGAATACAACATCACCATGCGAACTTTCCTCCATGGGAATAATTCTCAAACAGTCTCCGCTTTGATCGTTCCCTGGAAGACCAGTAGTAGTTTCCGATGCACATCTGGTGCATTCTGTCATCTGTGGACTATCAGAGTGTTGATGAAACACAGAAATTGCATCGCGGATTGAATACAAAAGTCACCATGCGAACTTTCCTCCATGGGAGTAATTCTAAAACAGTCTCCGCTTTGATCTATCCCTGGAAGACCTGTAGTAGTTTAAGATGCACATCTGGTGGCCATCTGTAATCTGTAGACTGTCAGAGTGTTGATGAAACACAGAAATTGCATCGGGATTGTATACAACAGTCACCATGCTCACTTTCCTTCATGGAAGTAATGTATCAAACACTCTACGCTTTGATCGTTCCCTGGAAGCCCAGTAGTAGTTTCCGATGCACATCTTGAGGCATTCTGTAATCTGTGGTCTATCAGAGTGTTGATGAAACACAGAAATTGCATCGGGATTGAATACAACAGTCACCATGCGCACTTTCCTCCATGGGAGTAATGTCTCTAACAGTCTACGCTTTGATCGTTCCGACGAAGACCAGTAGTACTTTCCGATGCACATCTGGAGGCATTCTGTAATCTGTGGACTATCAGAATGTTGATGAAACACAGAAATTGCATCGGGATTGAATACAACATTCACCATGCTCACTTTCCTTCATGGGAGTAATGTCTCAAACACTCTACGCTTTGATCGTTAACTGGAAGACCAGTAGTACTTTCCGATGCTCATCTGGAGGCTTTCCGTAATTTGTGGACTATCAGAGTGTTGATGAAACACAGATATTGCATCGGGATTGAATACAACAGTCACCATGCGCACTTTCTTCCATGGGAGTAATGTCTCAAACAGTCTACGATTTGATCGTTCCCTGGAAGACCAGTAGTAGTTTCCGATGCACATCTGGATGCTTGCTGTAATCTGTGGACTATCAGAGTGTTGATGAAACACAGATATTGCATCGGGATTGAATACAACAGTCACCATGCGCACTTTCGTCCATGGGAGTAATATCTCTAGCAGTCTACGCTTTGATCGTTCCCTGGAAGACCAGTAGTAGTTTCCGATGCACATCTGGTGGCATTCTGTAATCTTTAGACTATCAGAGTGTTGATGAAACACAGATATTGCATCGGGATTGAATACAACAGTCACCATGCGAACTTTCCTCCATGGGAATAATTCTCAAACAGTCTCCGCTTTGATCGTTCCCTGGAAGACCAGTAGTAGTTTCCGATGCACATCTGGAGGCATTCTGTAATCTGTGGAGTCTCAGAGTGTTGATGAAACACAGAAATTGCATCGGGATTGAATACAACAGTCACCATGCTCACTTTCCTTCATGGAAGCAATGTCTCAAACACTCTACGCTTTGATCGTTCCCTGGAAGCCCAGTAGTAGTTTCCGATGCACATCTTGAGGCATTCTGTAATCTGTGGACTATCAGGGTGTTGATGAAACACAGAAATTGCATCGGGATTGAATAACACAGTCACCATGCGCACATTCTTCCAAGGGAGTAATGTCTCAAACAGTCTACGATTTGATCGTACACTGGAAGCCCAGTAGTAGTTTCCGATGCACATCTGGAGGCATTCTGTAATCTGTGGAGTCTCAGAGTGTTGATGAAACACAGAAATGGCATCGGGATTGAATACAACAGTCACCATGCGAACTTTCCTCCATGGGAATAATTCTCAAACAGTCTCCGCTTTGATCGTTCACTGGAAGACCAGTAGTAGTTTCCGATGCACATCTGGAGGCATTCTGTAATCTGTGGACTATCAGAATGTTGATGAAACACAGAAATTGCATCGGGATTGAATACAACATTCACCATGCTCACTTTCCTTCATGGGAGTAATGTCTCAAACACTCTACGCTTTGATCGTTCCCTGGAAGACCAGTAGTACTTTCCGATGCTCATCTGGAGGCTTTCCGTAATTTGTGGACTATCAGAGTGTTGATGAAACACAGAAATTGCATCGGGAGTGAATACAACAGTCACCATGCGCACTTTCTTCCATGGGAGTATTGTCTCAAACAGTCTACGATTTGATCGTTCCCTGGAAGACCAGTAGTAGTTTCCGATGCACATCTGGATGCTTTCTGTAATCTGTGGACTATCAGAGTGCTGATGAAACACAGATATTGCATCGGGATTGAATACAAATGTCACCATGCGCACTTTCGTCCATGGGAGTAATGTCTCTAGCAGTCTACGCTTTGATCGTTCCCTGGAAGACCAGTAGTATTTTCCGATGCACATCTGGTGGTATTCTGTAATCTTTAGACTATCAGAGTGTTGATGAAACACAGATATTGCATCGGGATTGAATACAACAGTCACCATGCGAACTTTCCTCCATGGGAATAATTCACAAACAGTCTCCGCTTTGATTGTTCCCTGGAAGACCAGTAGTAGTTTCCGATGCACATCTGGAGGCATTCTGTAATCTGTGGAGTCTCAGAGTGTTGATGAAACACAGAAATTGCATCGGGATTGAATACAACATTCACCATGCTCACTTTCCGTCATGGGAGTAATGTCTCAAACACTCTATGCTTTGATCGCTCCCTGGAAGACCAGTAGTAGTTTCCGATGCACATCTGGAGGCATTCTGTAATCTGTGGATTATCAGAGTGTTGATGAAACACAGAAATTGCATCGGGATTGAATAACACAGTCACCATGCGCACATTCTTCCATGGGAGTAATGTCTCAAACAGTCTACGATTTGATCGTACACTGGAAGACCAGTAGTAGTTTCCGATGCACATCTGGAGGCATTCTGTAATCTGTGGAGTCTCAGAGTGTTGATGAAACACAGAAATGGCATCGGGATTGAATACAACAGTCACCATGCGAACTTTCCTCCATGGGAATAATTCTCAAACAGTCTCCGCTTTGATCGTTCCCTGGAAGACCAGTAGTAGTTTCCGATGCACATCTGGTGGCATTCTGTCATCTGTGGACTATCAGAGTGTTGATGAAACACAGAAATTGCATCGGGATTGAATACAAAAGTCACCATGCGAACTTTCCTCCATGGGAGTAATTCTAAAACAGTCTCCGCTTTGATCTATCCCTGGAAGACCTGTAGTAGTTTCCGATGCACATCTGGTGGCCATCTGTAATCTGTAGACTGTCAGAGTGTTGATGAAACACAGAAATTGCATCGGGATTGTATACAACAGTCACCATGCTCACTTTCCTTCATGGAAGTAATGTCTCAAACACTCTACGCTTTGATCGTTCCCTGGAAGCCCAGTAGTAGTTTCCGATGCACATCTTGAGGCATTCTGTAATTTGTGGTCTATCAGAGTGTTGATGAAACACAGAAATTGCATCGGGATTGAATACAACAGTCACCATGCGCACTTTCCTCCATGGGAGTAATGTCTCTAACAGTCTACGCTTTGATCGTTCCGACGAAGACCAGTAGTACTTTCCGATGCACATCTGGAGGCATTCTGTAATCTGTGGACTATCAGAATGTTGATGAAACACAGAAATTGCATCGGGATTGAATACAACATTCACCATGCTCACTTTCCTTCATGGGAGTAATGTCTCAAACACTCTACGCTTTGATCGTTCCCTGGAAGACCAGTAGTACTTTCCGATGCTCATCTGGAGGCTTTCCGTAATTTGTGGACTATCAGAGTGTTGATGAAACACAGAAATTGCATCGGGATTGAATACAACAGTCACCATGCGCACTTTCTTCCATGGGAGTAATGTCTCAAACAGTCTACGATTTGATCGTTTCCTGGAAGACCAGTAGTAGTTTCCGATGCACATCTGGATGCTTGCTGTAATCTGTGGACTATCAGAGTGCTGATGAAACACAGATATTGCATCGGGATTGAATACAACAGTCACAATGCGCACTTTCGTCCATGGGAGTAATGTCTCTAGCAGTCTACGTTTTGATCGTTCCCTGGAAGACCAGTAGTAGTTTCCGATGCACATCTGGTGGCATTCTGTAATCTTTAGACTATCAGAGTGTTGATGAAACACAGATATTGCATCGGGATTGAATACAACAGTCACCATGCGAACTTTCCTCCATGGGATTAATTCTCAAACAGTCCCCGCTTTGATCGTTCCCTGGAAGACCAGTAGTAGTATCCGATGCACATCTGGAGGCATTCTGTAATCTGTGGAGTCTCAGAGTGTTGATGAAACACAGAAATTGCATCGGGATTGAATACAACAGGCACCATGCTCACTTTCCTTCATGGAAGCACTGTCTCAAACACTCTACGCTTTGATCGTTCCCTGGAAGCCCAGTAGTAGTTTCCGATGCACATCTTGAGGCATTCTGTAATCTGAGGACTATCAGGGTGTTGATGAAACACAGAAATTGCATCGGGATTGTATACAACAGTCACCATGCGCACTTTCCTCCATGGGAGTAATGTCTCTAACAGTCTACGCTTTTATCGTTCCGACGAAGACCAGTAGTACTTTCCGATGCACATCTGGAGGCATTCTGTAATCTGTGGACTATCAGAGTGTTGATGAAACACAGAAATTGCATCGGGATTGAATACAACATTCACCATGCTCACTTTCCTTCATGGGAGTAATGTCTCAAACACTCTACGCTTTGATCGTTCCCTGGAAGACCAGTAGTACTTTCCGATGCTCATCTGGAGGCTTTCCGTAATTTGTGGACTATCAGAGTGTTGATGAAACACAGAAATTGCATCGGGATTGAATACAACAGTCACCATGCGCACTTTCTTCCATGGGAGTAATGTCTCAAACAGTCTACGATTTGATCGTTCCCTGGAAGACCAGTAGTAGTTTCCGATGCACATCTGGATGCTTTCTGTAATCTGTGGACTATCAGAGTGCTGATGAAACACAGATATTGCATCGGGATTGAATACAACAGTCACCATGCGCACTTTCGTCCATGGGAGTAACGTCTCTAGCAGTCTACGCTTTGATCGTTCCCTGGAAGACCAGTAGTACTTTCCGATGCACATCTGGATGCATACTGTAATCTGTGGACTATCAGAGTGTTGATGAAACACAGAAATTGCATCGAGATTGAATACAACATTCACCATGCTCACTTTCCTTCATGGGAGTAATGTCTCAAACACTCTACGCTTTGATCGTTCCCTGGAAGCCCAGTAGTAGTTTCCGATGCACATCTGGAGGCATTCTGTAATCTGTGGACTATCAGAGTGTTGATGAAACACAGAAATTGCATCGGGATTGAATACAACAGTCACCATGCGCACTTTCTTCCATGGGAATAAAAGTCTCAACCAGTCTACGATTTGATCGTTCCCTGGAAGACCAGTAGTAGTTTCCGATGCACATCTGGAGGCATTCTGTAATTTGTGGAGTATCAGAGTTTTGATGAAACACAGAAATTGCATCGGGATTGAATACAACAGTCACCATGCGAACTTTCCTCCTTGGGAGTAATTCTCAAACAGTCTCCGCTTTTATTGTTCCCTGGAAGACCAGTAGTAGTTTCCGATGCACATCTGGTGGCATTCTGTAATCTGTGGACTATCAGAGTGTTGATGAAACACAGAAATTGCATCGGGATTGAATACAACAATCACCATGCACACTTTCCTCCATGGGATTAATGTCTCTAACAGTCTACGCTTCGATCGTTCCCTGGAAGACCAGTAGTACTTTCCGTTGCTCATCTGGAGGCTTTCCGTAATTTGTGGACTATCAGAGTGTTGATGAAACACAGAAATTGCATCGGGATAGAATACAACAGTCACCATGCGAACTTTCCTCCACGGCAGTAATGTCTCAAACAGTCTACGCTTTGATCGTTCCCTAGGAGACCAGTAGTAGTTTCCGATGAACATCTGGAGGCATTCTGTAATCTGTGGACTATCAGAGTGTTGTGAAACACAGAAATTGCATCGGGATTGAATACAACAGTCACCATGCGCACTTTCCTCCATGGGAGTAATGTCTCAAACAGTCTACGCTTTGATCGTTCTCTGTAAGACCAGTAGTACTTTCCGATGCACATCTGGAGACTTTCCCTAAACTGTGGACTATCAGAGTGTTGATGAAGCACAGAAATTGCATCGGGATTGAATACAACAGTCACCATGCGCACTTTCCTCCATAGGAGTAATGTCATTAACAGTCTCCGCTTCGATCGTTCCCTGGAAGACCAGTAGTAGTTTCCGATGCACATCTGGTGGCATTCTGTAATCTGTAGACTGTCAGAGTGTTGATGAAACACAGAAATTGCATCGGGATTGAATACAACAGTCACCATGCGCACTTTCCTCCACGGGAGTAATGTGTCAAACAGTCTACGCTTTGATCGTTCCCTGTAAGACCAGTAGTACTTTCCGATGCACATCTGGAGACTTTCCGTAAACTGTGGACTAACAGAGTGTTGATGAAGCACAGAAATTGCATCGGGATTGAATACAACAGTCACCATGCGCACTTTCCTCCATGGGAGTAATACTCAAACAGTTTCCGCTTTGATCGTTCCCTGGAAGACCAGTAGCAGTTCCCAATGCACATCTGGTTTCATTCTGTAATCTGTGGACTATCAGAGTGTTGATGAAACACAGAAATTGCATCGGGATTGAATACAACAGTCACCATGCGCACTTTCCTTCATGGGAGTAATGTCTCTAACAGTCTACGCTTTGATAGTTCCCTGGAAGCCCAGTAGTACTTTCCGATGCACATATGGAGGCATTCTGTAACTGTGGACTATCAGAGTGTTGATGAAACACAGAAATTGCATCGGGATTGAATACAACAGTCACCATGCTCACTTTCCTTCATGGATGTAATGTCTCAAACACTCTACGCTTTGATCGATCCCTGGAAGCCCAGTAGTAGTTTCCGATGCACATCTGGAGGCATTCTGTAATCTGTAAAGTATCAGAGTGTTGATGAAACACAGAAATTGCATCTGGATTGAATACAACAGTCACCATGCGAAGTTTCCTCCATGGGAGTAATTCTCAAAAGGTTTCCGCTTCGATCGTTCCCTGGAAGACCAGTAGTAGTTTCCAATGCACATCTAGTGGCATACTGTAATCTGTGGACTATCAGAGTGTTGATGAAACACAGAAATTGCATCGGGATTGAATACAACAGCCACCATGCGCAACTACCTCCATGGGAGTAATGTCCCAAACCGTCTACTCTTTGATCGTTCCCCGGAAGACCAGTAGTAGTTTCCGATGCACATCTGGTGGCATTCTGTAATCTGTGGACTATCAGAGTGTTGATAAAACACAGAAATTGCATCGAGATTGATTACAACAGTCACCATGCGCACTTTCTTCCATGGGAGTAATATCTCAATCAGTCTACGATTTGATTGTTCCCTGGAAGACCAGTAGTAGTTTCCGATGCACATCTGGAGGCATTCTGTAATCTGTGGAGTATCAGAGTGTTGATGAAACACAGAAATTGCATCGGGATTGAATACAACAGTCTCCATGCGCACTTTCCTCCATGGGAGTAATGTCTCTAACAGTCTACGCTTCGATCGTTCCCTGGAAGACCAGTAGTAGTTTCCGATGCACATCTGGTGGCATTCTGTAGTCTGTGGACTATCAGAGTGTTGATGAAACACAGAAATTGCATCGGGATTGAATACAACAATCACCATGCACACTTTCCTCCATGGGATTAATGTCTCTAACAGTCTACGATTCGATCGTTCCCTGGAAGACCAGTAGTACTTTCCGTTGCTCATCTGGAGGCTTTCCGTAATTTGTGGACTATCAGTGTGTTGATGAAACACAGAAATTGCATCGGGATAGAATACAACAGTCACCATGCGAACTTTCCTCCACGGCAGTAATGTCTCAAACAGTATACGCTTTGATCGTTCCCTAGGAGACCAGTAGTAGTTTCCGATGAACATCTGGAGCCATTCTGTAATCTGTGGACTATCAGAGTGTTGTGAAACACAGTAATTGCATCGGGATTGAATACAACAGTCACCATGCGCACTTTCCTCCATGGGAGTAATGTCTCAAACAGTCTACGCTTTGATCGTTCCCTGTAAGACCAGTAGTACTTTCCGATGCACATCTGGAGACTTTCCCTAAACTGTGGACTATCAGAGTGTTGATGAAGCACAGAAATTGCATCGGGATTGAATACAACAGTCACCATGCGCACTTTCCTCCATAGGAGTAATGTCATTAACAGTCTACGCTTCGATCGTTCCCTGGAAGACCAGTAGTACTTTCCGATGCTCATCTGGAGGCTTTCCGTAATTTGTGGACTATCAGAGTGTTGATGAAACACAGAAATTGCATCGGGATAGAAGACAACAGTCACCAAGCGAACTTTCCTCCACGGCAGTAATGTCTCAAACAGTCTACGCTTTGATCGTTCACTAGGAGACCAGTAGTAGTTTCCGATGAACATCTGGAGGCATTCTGTAATCTGTGGACTATCAGAGTGTTGTGAAACACAGAAATTGCATCGGCATTGAATACAAAAGTCACCATGCGCACTTTCCTCCACGGGAGTAATGTCTCTAACAGTCTACGCTTTGATCGTTCCCTGAAAGACCAGTAGTAGTTTCCGATGCACATCTGGTGGCATTCTGTAATCTGTAGACTGTCAGAGTGTTGATGAAACACAGAAATTGCATCGGGATTGAATACAACAGTCACCATGCGCACTTTCCTCCACGGGAGTAATGTGTCAAACAGTCTACGCTTTGATCGTTCCCTGTAAGACCAGTAGTACTTTCCGATGCACATCTGGAGACTTTCCGTAAACTGTGGACTAACAGAGTGTTGATGAAGCACAGAAATTGCATCGGGATTGAATACAACAGTCACCATGCGCACTTTCCTCCATGGGAGTAATACTCAAACAGTTTCCGCTTTGATCGTTCCCTGGAAGACCAGTAGCAGTTCCCAATGCACATCTGGTTTCATTTTGTAATCTGTGGACTATCAGAGTGTTGATGAAACACAGAAATTGCATCGGGATTGAATACAACAGTCACCATGCGCACTTTCCTCCATGGGAGTAATGTCTCTAACAGTCTACGCTTTGATAGTTCCCTGGAAGCCCAGTAGTACTTTCCGATGCACATATGGAGGCATTCTGTAACTGTGGACTATCAGAGTGTTGATGAAACACAGAAATTGCATCGGGATTGAATACAACAGTCACCATGCTCACTTTCCTTCATGGAAGTAATGTCTCAAACACTCTACGCTTTGATCGATCCCTGGAAGCCCAGTAGTAGTTTCCGATGCACATCTGGAGGCATTCTGTAATCTGTAAAGTATCAGAGTGTTGATGAAACACAGAAATTGCATCTGGATTGAATACAACAGTCACCATGCGAACTTTCCTCCATGGGAGTAATTCTCAAAAGGTTTCCGCTTCGATCGTTCCCTGGAAGACAAGTAGTAGTTTCCAATGCACATCTAGTGGCATATTGTAATCTGTGGACTATCAGAGTGTTGATGAAACACAGAAATTGCATCGGGATTGAATAAAAGAGCCACCATGCGCAACTACCTCCATGGGAGTAATGTCCCAAACCGTCTACTCTTTGATCGTTCCCCGGAAGACCAGTAGTAGTTTCCGATGCACATCTGGTGGCATTCTGTAATCTGTGGACTATCAGAGTGTTGATAAAACACAGAAATTGCATCGAGATTGAATACAACAGTCACCATGCGCACTTTCTTCCATGGGAGTAATATCTCAATCAGTCTACGATTTGATTGTTCCCTGGAAGACCAGTAGTAGTTTCCGATGCACATCTGGAGGCATTCTGTAATCTGTGGAGTATCAGAGTGTTGATGAAACACAGAAATTGCATCGGGATTGAATACAACAGTCACCATGCGAACTTTCCTCCATGGGAGTAATTCTCAAACAGTCTCCGCTTTGATCGTTCCCTGGAAGACCAGTAGTAGTTTCCGATGCACATCTGGTGGCATTCTGTAATCTGTGGACTATCAGAGTGTTGATGAAA
Organism: Schistocerca gregaria; assembly: GCF_023897955.1. Taxonomy (NCBI): domain Eukaryota; kingdom Metazoa; phylum Arthropoda; class Insecta; order Orthoptera; family Acrididae; genus Schistocerca; species Schistocerca gregaria. Next base: position 5,969,494 of record NW_026061775.1, on the reverse strand, counting down.
CACAGAAATTGCATCGGGATTGAATACAACAGTCTCCATGCGCACTTTCCTCCATGGGAGTAATGTCTCTAACAGTCTACGCTTCGATCGTTCCCTGGAAGACCAGTAGTAGTGTCCGATGCTCATCTGGAGGCTTTTCGTAATTTGTAGACTATCAGAGTGTTGATGAAACACAGAAATTGCATCGGGATAGAATACAACAGTCACCATGCGAACTTTCCTCCACGGCAGTAATGTCTCAAACAGTCTACACTTTGATCGTTCCCTGGGAGACCAGTAGTAGTTTCCGATGAACATCTGGAGGCATTCTGTAAACTGTGGACAATCAGAGTGTTGTGAAACACAGAAATTGCATCGGGATTGAATACAACAGTCACCATGCGCACTTTCCTCCACGGGAGTAATGTCTCAAACAGTCTACGCTTTGATCTTTCCCTGAAAGACCAGTAGTAGTTTCCGATGCACATCTGGTGGCATTCTGTAATGTGTAGACTGTCAGAGTTTTGATGAAACACAGAAATTGCATCGGGATTGAATACAACAGTAACCATGCTCACTTTCCTTCATGGAAGTAATGTCTCAAACACTCTACGCTTTGATCGTTCCCTGGAAGCCCAGTAGTAGTTTCCGATGCACATCTGGAGGCGTTCTGTAATCTGTGGACTATCAGAGTGTTGATGAAACACAGAAATTGCATCGGGATTGAATACAACAGTCACCATGCGCACTTTTCTCCACGGCAGTAATGTCTCAAACAGTCTACGCTTTGATCGTTCCCTGGAAGACCAGTAGTAGTTTCCGATGCACATCTGGTGGCATTCTGTAATCTTTAGACTATCAGAGTGTTGATGAAACACAGAAATTGCATCGGGATAGAATACAACAGTCACCAAGCGAAATTTCCTCCACGGCAGTAATGTCTCAAACAGTCTACGATTTGATCGTTCACTTGGAGACCAGTAGTAGTTTCCGATGAACATCTGGAGGCATTCTGTAATCTGTGGACTATCAGAGTGTTGATGAAGCACAGAAATTGCATCGGGATTGAATACAACAGTCACCATGCGCACTTTCCTCCATGGGAGTAATTCTCAAACAGTTTCCGCTTTCATCGTTCCCTGGAAGACCAGTAGCAGTTTCCAATGCACATCTGGTTTCATTCTGTAATCTGTGGACTATCAGAGTGTTGATGAAACACAGAAATTGCATCGGGATTGAATACAACAGACACCATGCTCACTTTCCTTCATGGAAGTAATGTCTCAAACACTCTACGCTTTGATCGATCCCTGGAAGCCCAGTAGTAGTTTCCGATGCACATCTGGAGGCATTCTGTAATCTGTGGAGTATCAGAGTGTTGATGAAACACAGAAATTGCATCTGGATTGAATACAACAGTCACCATGCGAACTTTCCTCCATGGGAGTAATTCTCAAAAGGTTTCCGCTTCGATCGTTCCCTGGAAGACCAGTAGTAGTTTCCGATGCACATCTGGAGGCTTTTCGTAATTTGTGGACTATCAGAGTGTTGATGAAACACAGAGATTGCATCGAGATTGAAGACAACAGTCACCATGCGCACTTTCTTCCATGGTAGTAATATCTCAATCAGTCTACGATTTGATTGTTCCCTGGAAGAACAGTAGTAGTTTCCGATGCACATCTGGAGGAATTCTGTAATCTGTGGAGTATCAGAGTGTTGATGAAACACAGAAACTGCATCGGGATTGAATACAACAGTCACCATGCGAACTTTCCTCCATGGGAGTAATTCTCAAACAGTCTCCGCTTTGATCGTTCCCTGGAAGACCAGTAGTAGTTTCCGATGCACATCTGGTGGCATTCTGTAATCTGCGGACTATCAGAGTGTTGATGAAACACAGAATTTGCATCGGGATTGAATACAACAGTCTCCATGCGCACTTTCCTCCATGGGAGTAATGTCTCTAACAGTCTACGCTTCGATCGTTCCCTGGAAGACCAGTAGTAGTTTCCGATGCTCATCTGGAGGCTTTCCGTAATTTGTAGACTATCAGAGTGTTGATGAAACACAGAAATTGCATCGGGATAGAATACAACAGTCACCATGCGAACTTTCCTCCACGGCAGTAATGTCTCAAACAGTCTACACTTTGATCGTTCCCTGGGAGACCAGTAGTAGCTTCCGATGAACATCTGGAGGCATTCTGTAAACTGTGGACAATCAGAGTGTTGTGAAACACAGAAATTGCATCGGGATTGAATACAACAGTCACCATGCGCACTTTCCTCCACGGCAGTAATGTCTCAAACAGTCTACGCTTTGATCGTTCCCTGAAAGACCAGTAGTAGATTCCGATGCACATCTGGTGGCATTCTGTAATCTGTAGACTGTCAGAGTGTTGATGAAGCACAGAAATGGCATCGGGATTGAATACAACAGTCACCATGCGCACTTTCCTCCATGGGAGTAATGTCTTAAACAGTCTACACTTTGATCGTACACTGGAAGACCAGTAGTAGTTTCCGATGCACATCTGAAGGCATTCTGTAATCTGTGGACTATCAGAGTGTTGATGAAACACAGAAATTGCATCGGGATTGAATACAAAAGTCACCATGCGCACTTTTCTCCGCGGCAGTAATGTCTCAAACAGTCTACGCTTTGATCGTTCCCTGGAAGACCAGTAGTAGTTTCCGATGCACAGCTGGTGGCATTCTGTAATCTTTAGACTATCAGAGTGTTGATGAAACACAGATATTGCATCGGGATTGAATACAACAGTCACCATGCGAACTTTCCTCCATGGGAATAATTCTCAAACAGTCTCCGCATTGATCGTTCCCTGGAAGACCAGTAGTAGTTTCCGATGCACATCTGGTGGCATTCTGTCATCTGTGTTGATGAAACACAGAAATTGCATCGGGATTGAATACAAAAGTCGCCATGCGAACTTTCCTCCATGGGAGTAATTCTAAAACAGTCTCCGCTTTGATCTTTCCCTGGAAGACCTGTAGTAGTTTCCGATGCACATCTGGTGGCCATCTGTAATCTGTAGACTGTCAGAGTGTTGATGAAACACAGAAATTGCATCGGGATTGAATACAACAGTCACCATGAGCACTTTCCCCCATGGGAGTAATGTCTCTAACAGTCTACGCTTTGATCGTTCCCTGGAAGACCAGTAGTAGTTTCCGATGCACATCTGGAGGCTTTCCGTAGTTTGTGGACTATCAGAGTGATGATGAAACACAGAAATTGCATCGGGATTGAATACAACTGTCACCATGCGCACTTTCCTCCACGGCAGTAATGTCTCAAACAGTCTACGCTTTGATCGTTCCCTGAAAGACCAGTAGTAGATTCCGATGCACATCTGGTGGCCATCTGTAATCTGTATACTGTCAGAGTGTTGATGAAACGCAGAAATTGCATCGGGATTGAATACAACAGTCACCATGAGCACATTCCCCCATGGGAGTAATGTCTCTAAAAGTCTACGCTTTGATCGTTCAGTGGAAGACCAGTAGTAGCTTCCGATGCACATCTGGAGGCTTTCCGTAATTTGTGGACTATCAGAGTGTTGATGAAACACAGAAATTGCATCGGGATTGAATACAACAGTCACCATGCGCACTTTCCTCCATGGGAGTAATGTCTCTAACAATCTACGCTTTGATCGTTCCCTGGAAGACCAGTAGTAGTTTCCGATGCATATCTGGAGGCTTTCCGTAATTTGTGGACCATCAGTGTGTTGATGAAACACAGAAATTGCATCGGGATTTAATACATTTGTCATCATGCGCACTTTCGTCCATGGGAGTAATGTCCCAAATAGTCTACGCGTTGATCGTTCCCTGGAAGACCATTAGTGGTTTCCGATGCACATCTGGAGGCATTCTGTAATCTGTGGACTATCAGAGTGTTGATGAAACACAAAAATTGCATCGGGATTGACTACAACAGTCACCATGCGCACTTTCTTCCATGGGAGTAATGTCTCAAACAGTACGCTTTGATCGTTCCCTGGAAGACTAGTAGTAGTTTCCGGTGCACATCTGGAGGCAATCTGTAATCTGTGGACTATCAGAGTGTTGATGAAACACAGAAATTGCATCGGCATTGAATACAACAGTGACCATGCTCACTTCCCTTCATGGGAGTAATGTCTCAAACACTCTACGCTTTGATCGTTCCCTGGAAGACCAGTAGTAGTTTCCAGTGCACATCTGGTGGCATTCTGTCATCTGTGGACTATCAGAGTGTTGATGAAACACAGAAATTGCATCGGGAGTGAATACAAAAGTCACCATGCGAACTTTCCTCCATGGGAGAAATTCTAAAACAGTCTCCGCTTTGATCTTTCCCTGGAAGACCTGTAGTAGTTCCGTTGCACATCTGGTGGCATTCTGTAATCTGTGGACTATCAGAGTGTTGATGAAACACAGAAATTTATCGGGATTGAATACAACAGTCACCATGCGCACTTTCCTCCACGGGAGTAATGTCTCAAACAGTCTACGCTTAGATCGTTCCCCGGAACACCAGTAGTAGTTTCCGATGCACATCTGGTGGCATTCTGTAATCTGTGGACTATCAGAGTGTTGATGAAAGAAACAAATTGCATCGGGAATGAATACAACAGTCACCATGCGCACTTAAATCCATGGGAGTAATGTCTCTAACAGTCTACGCTTTGATCGTTCCCTGGAAGACCAGTAGTAGTTTCCGATGCACATCTGGAGGCTTTTCGTAATTTGTGGAATATCAGAGAGTTGATGAAACACAGATATTGCATCGGGATTGAATACAACAGTCACCATGCGCACTTTCCTCCATGGGAGTAATGTATATACCAGTCTACGCTTTGATCGTTCCCTGGAAGACCAGTAGTACTTTCCGATGCACATCTGGAGGCATACTGTAATCTGTGGACCATCAGAGCGTTGGTGAAACACAGAAATTGCATCGGGATTTAATTCATTTGTCATCATGCGCACTTTCGTCCATGGGAGTAATGTCCCAAATATTCTACGCGTTGATCTTTCCCTGGAAGACCAGTAGTGGTTTCCGATGCACATCTGGAGGCATTCTATAATCTGTGGACTATCAGAGTGTTGATGAAACACAGAAATTGCATCGGGATTGAATACAACAGTCACCATGCTCACTTCCCTTCATGGGAGTAATGTCTCAAACACTCTACGCTTTGATCGTTCCCTGGAAGACCAGTAGTAGTTTCCGATGCACATCCGGAGGCATTCTGTAATCTGTGGATTATCAGAGTGTTGATGAAACACAGAAATTGCATCGGGATTGAATACAACAGTCACCATGCGCACATTCTTCCATGGGAGTAATGTCTCAAACAGTCTACGATTTGATCGTACCCTGGAAGACCAGTAGTAGTTTCCGATGCACATCTGGAGGCATTCTGTAATCTGTGGAGTCTCAGAGTGTTGATGAAACACAGAAATTGCATCGGGATTGAATACAACAGTCACCATGCGAACTTTCCTCCATGGGAATAATTCTCAAACAGTCTCCGCTTTGTTCGTTCCCTGGAAGAACAGTAGTAGTTTCCGATGCGCATCTGGTGGCATTCTGAAATCTGTGGACTATCAGAGTGTTGATGAAACACAGAAATTGCATCGGGATTGAATACAACAGTCACCATGCGACCTTTCCTCCATGGGAGTAATTCTCAAACAGTCTCCGATTTGATCGTTCCCTGGAAGACCTGTAGTAGTTTTCGATGCTTATCTGGTGGCATTCTGTAATCTGTGGACTATCAGAGTGTTGATGAAACTCAGAAATTGCATCGGGATTGAATACAACAGTCACCATGCGCACTTTCCTCCATGGGAGTAATGTCTCTAACAGTCTACGCTTTGATCGTTCCCTGGAAGACCAGTAGTAGTTTCCGATGCACATCTGGAGGCTTCCCGTAATTTGTGGACTATCAGAGTGTTGATGAAACACAGAAATTGCATCGAGATTGAATACAACAGTCACAATGCGCACTTTCCTCCATAGGAGTAATGTCTCTAACAATCTACGCTTTGATCGTTCCCTGGAAGACCAGTAGTGGTTTCCGATGCATATCTGGAGGCTTTCCGTAATTTGTGGACCATCAGAGTGTTGATGAAACACAGAAATTGCATCGGGATTCAATACATTTGTCATCATGCGCACTTTCGTCCATGGGAGTATTGTCCCAAATATTCTACGCGTTGATCGTTCCCTGGAAGACCAGTAGTGGTTTCCGATGCACATCTGGAGGCATTCTGTAATCTGTGGAGTATCAGAGTGTTGATGAAACACAGAAATTGCATCGGGATTGAATACAACAGTCACCATGCGACCTTTCCTCCATGGGAGTAATTCTCAAACAGTCTCCGATTTGATCGTTCCCTGGAAGACCTGTAGTAGTTTCCGATGCTTATCTGGTGGCATTCTGTAATCTGTGGACTATCAGAGTGTTGATGAAACTCAGAAATTGCATCGGGATTGAATACAACAGTCACCATGCGCACTTTAATCCATGGGAGTAATGTCTCTAACAGTCTACGCTTTGATCGTTCCCTGGAAGACCAGTAGTAGTTTCCGATGCACATCTGGAGGCTTTCCGTAATTTGTGGACTATCAGAGTGTTGATGAAACACAGAAATTGCATCGGGATTGAATACAACAGTCACCATGCGCACTTTCCTCCATGCGAGTAATGTCTCTAACAATCTACGCTTTGATCGTTCCCTGGAAGACCAGTAGTAGTTTCCGATGCATATCTGGAGGCTTTCCGTAATTTGTGGACCATCAGAGTGTTGATGAAACACAGAAATTGCATCGGGATTCAATACATTTGTCATCATGCGCACTTTCGTCCATGGGAGTATTGTCCCAAATATTCTACGCGTTGATCGTTCCCTGGAAGACCAGTAGTGGTTTCCGATGCACTTCTGGAGGCATTCTGTAATCTGTGGACTATCAGAGTGTTGATGAAACTAAGAAATTGCATCGGGATTGAATACAACAGTCACCATGCGCACTTTCCTCCATGGGAGTAATGTCTCTAACAATCTACGCTTTGATCGTTCCCTGGAAGACCAGTACTAGTTTCTGATGCATATCTGGAGGCTTTCCGTAATTTGTGGACCATCAGAGTGTTGATGAAACACAGTAACTGCATCGGGATTTAATACATTTGTCATCATGCGCACTTTCGTCCATGGGAGTAATGTCCCAAATATTCTACGCGTTGATCGTTCCCTGGAAGACCAGTAGTGGTTTCCGATGCACATCTGGAGGCATTCTGTAATCTGTGGAGTATCAGCGTGTTGATGAAAAACAGAAACTGCATCGGAATTGAATACAACAGTCACCATGCTCACTTCCCTTCATGGGAGTAATGTCTCAAACACTCTACGCTTTGATCGTTCCCTGGAAGACCAGTAGAAGTTTCCGGTGCACATCTGGAAGCATTCTGTAATCTGTGGACTATACGAGTGCAGATGCAACACAGAATTTGCATCGGGATTGAATACAACAGTCACCAATCGCACTTTCCTCCATGGGAGTAATGTCTGACACAGTCTCCGCTTTGATCGTTCCCTGGAAGACCAGTAGTAGTTTCCGATGCACATCTGGTGGCATTCTGTAATCTGCGGACTATCAGAGTGTTGATGAAACACAGAATTTGCATCGGGATTGAATACAACAGTCTCCATGCGCACTTTCCTCCATGGGAGTAATGTCTCTAACAGTCTACGCTTCGATCGTTCCCTGGAAGACCAGTAGTAGTTTCCGATGCTCATCTGGAGGCTTTCCGTAATTTGTAGACTATCAGAGTGTTGATGAAACACAGAAATTGCATCGGGATAGAATACAACAGTCACCATGCGAACTTTCCTCCACGGCAGTAATGTCTCAAACAGTCTACACTTTGATCGTTCCCTGGGAGACCAGTAGTAGCTTCCGATGAACATCTGGAGGCATTCTGTAAACTGTGGACAATCAGAGTGTTGTGAAACACAGAAATTGCATCGGGATTGAATACAACAGTCACCATGCGCACTTTCCTCCACGGCAGTAATGTCTCAAACAGTCTACGCTTTGATCGTTCCCTGAAAGACCAGTAGTAGATTCCGATGCACATCTGGTGGCATTCTGTAATCTGTAGACTGTCAGAGTGTTGATGAAGCACAGAAATGGCATCGGGATTGAATACAACAGTCACCATGCGCACTTTCCTCCATGGGAGTAATGTCTTAAACAGTCTACACTTTGATCGTACACTGGAAGACCAGTAGTAGTTTCCGATGCACATCTGAAGGCATTCTGTAATCTGTGGACTATCAGAGTGTTGATGAAACACAGAAATTGCATCGGGATTGAATACAAAAGTCACCATGCGCACTTTTCTCCGCGGCAGTAATGTCTCAAACAGTCTACGCTTTGATCGTTCCCTGGAAGACCAGTAGTAGTTTCCGATGCACAGCTGGTGGCATTCTGTAATCTTTAGACTATCAGAGTGTTGATGAAACACAGATATTGCATCGGGATTGAATACAACAGTCACCATGCGAACTTTCCTCCATGGGAATAATTCTCAAACAGTCTCCGCATTGATCGTTCCCTGGAAGACCAGTAGTAGTTTCCGATGCACATCTGGTGGCATTCTGTCATCTGTGTTGATGAAACACAGAAATTGCATCGGGATTGAATACAAAAGTCGCCATGCGAACTTTCCTCCATGGGAGTAATTCTAAAACAGTCTCCGCTTTGATCTTTCCCTGGAAGACCTGTAGTAGTTTCCGATGCACATCTGGTGGCCATCTGTAATCTGTAGACTGTCAGAGTGTTGATGAAACACAGAAATTGCATCGGGATTGAATACAACAGTCACCATGAGCACTTTCCCCCATGGGAGTAATGTCTCTAACAGTCTACGCTTTGATCGTTCCCTGGAAGACCAGTAGTAGTTTCCGATGCACATCTGGAGGCTTTCCGTAGTTTGTGGACTATCAGAGTGATGATGAAACACAGAAATTGCATCGGGATTGAATACAACTGTCACCATGCGCACTTTCCTCCACGGCAGTAATGTCTCAAACAGTCTACGCTTTGATCGTTCCCTGAAAGACCAGTAGTAGATTCCGATGCACATCTGGTGGCCATCTGTAATCTGTATACTGTCAGAGTGTTGATGAAACGCAGAAATTGCATCGGGATTGAATACAACAGTCACCATGAGCACATTCCCCCATGGGAGTAATGTCTCTAAAAGTCTACGCTTTGATCGTTCAGTGGAAGACCAGTAGTAGCTTCCGATGCACATCTGGAGGCTTTCCGTAATTTGTGGACTATCAGAGTGTTGATGAAACACAGAAATTGCATCGGGATTGAATACAACAGTCACCATGCGCACTTTCCTCCATGGGAGTAATGTCTCTAACAATCTACGCTTTGATCGTTCCCTGGAAGACCAGTAGTAGTTTCCGATGCATATCTGGAGGCTTTCCGTAATTTGTGGACCATCAGTGTGTTGATGAAACACAGAAATTGCATCGGGATTTAATACATTTGTCATCATGCGCACTTTCGTCCATGGGAGTAATGTCCCAAATAGTCTACGCGTTGATCGTTCCCTGGAAGACCATTAGTGGTTTCCGATGCACATCTGGAGGCATTCTGTAATCTGTGGACTATCAGAGTGTTGATGAAACACAAAAATTGCATCGGGATTGACTACAACAGTCACCATGCGCACTTTCTTCCATGGGAGTAATGTCTCAAACAGTACGCTTTGATCGTTCCCTGGAAGACTAGTAGTAGTTTCCGGTGCACATCTGGAGGCAATCTGTAATCTGTGGACTATCAGAGTGTTGATGAAACACAGAAATTGCATCGGCATTGAATACAACAGTGACCATGCTCACTTCCCTTCATGGGAGTAATGTCTCAAACACTCTACGCTTTGATCGTTCCCTGGAAGACCAGTAGTAGTTTCCAGTGCACATCTGGTGGCATTCTGTCATCTGTGGACTATCAGAGTGTTGATGAAACACAGAAATTGCATCGGGAGTGAATACAAAAGTCACCATGCGAACTTTCCTCCATGGGAGAAATTCTAAAACAGTCTCCGCTTTGATCTTTCCCTGGAAGACCTGTAGTAGTTCCGTTGCACATCTGGTGGCATTCTGTAATCTGTGGACTATCAGAGTGTTGATGAAACACAGAAATTTATCGGGATTGAATACAACAGTCACCATGCGCACTTTCCTCCACGGGAGTAATGTCTCAAACAGTCTACGCTTAGATCGTTCCCCGGAACACCAGTAGTAGTTTCCGATGCACATCTGGTGGCATTCTGTAATCTGTGGACTATCAGAGTGTTGATGAAACAAACAAATTGCATCGGGAATGAATACAACAGTCACCATGCGCACTTAAATCCATGGGAGTAATGTCTCTAACAGTCTACGCTTTGATCGTTCCCTGGAAGACCAGTAGTAGTTTCCGATGCACATCTGGAGGCTTTTCGTAATTTGTGGAATATCAGAGAGTTGATGAAACACAGATATTGCATCGGGATTGAATACAACAGTCACCATGCGCACTTTCCTCCATGGGAGTAATGTATATACCAGTCTACGCTTTGATCGTTCCCTGGAAGACCAGTAGTACTTTCCGATGCACATCTGGAGGCATACTGTAATCTGTGGACCATCAGAGCGTTGGTGAAACACAGAAATTGCATCGGGATTTAATTCATTTGTCATCATGCGCACTTTCGTCCATGGGAGTAATGTCCCAAATATTCTACGCGTTGATCTTTCCCTGGAAGACCAGTAGTGGTTTCCGATGCACATCTGGAGGCATTCTATAATCTGTGGACTATCAGAGTGTTGATGAAACACAGAAATTGCATCGGGATTGAATACAACAGTCACCATGCTCACTTCCCTTCATGGGAGTAATGTCTCAAACACTCTACGCTTTGATCGTTCCCTGGAAGACCAGTAGTAGTTTCCGATGCACATCCGGAGGCATTCTGTAATCTGTGGATTATCAGAGTGTTGATGAAACACAGAAATTGCATCGGGATTGAATACAACAGTCACCATGCGCACATTCTTCCATGGGAGTAATGTCTCAAACAGTCTACGATTTGATCGTACCCTGGAAGACCAGTAGTAGTTTCCGATGCACATCTGGAGGCATTCTGTAATCTGTGGAGTCTCAGAGTGTTGATGAAACACAGAAATTGCATCGGGATTGAATACAACAGTCACCATGCGAACTTTCCTCCATGGGAATAATTCTCAAACAGTCTCCGATTTGTTCGTTCCCTGGAAGAACAGTAGTAGTTTCCGATGCACATCTGGTGGCATTCTGAAATCTGTGGACTATCAGAGTGTTGATGAAACACAGAAATTGCATCGGGATTGAATACAACAGTCACCATGCGACCTTTCCTCCATGGGAGTAATTCTCAAACAGTCTCCGATTTGATCGTTCCCTGGAAGACCTGTAGTAGTTTTCGATGCTTATCTGGTGGCATTCTGTAATCTGTGGACTATCAGAGTGTTGATGAAACTCAGAAATTGCATCGGGATTGAATACAACAGTCACCATGCGCACTTTCCTCCATGGGAGTAATGTCTCTAACAGTCTACGCTTTGATCGTTCCCTGGAAGACCAGTAGTAGTTTCCGATGCACATCTGGAGGCTTCCCGTAATTTGTGGACTATCAGAGTGTTGATGAAACACAGAAATTGCATCGAGATTGAATACAACAGTCACAATGCGCACTTTCCTCCATAGGAGTAATGTCTCTAACAATCTACGCTTTGATCGTTCCCTGGAAGACCAGTAGTGGTTTCCGATGCATATCTGGAGGCTTTCCGTAATTTGTGGACCATCAGAGTGTTGATGAAACACAGAAATTGCATCGGGATTCAATACATTTGTCATCATGCGCACTTTCGTCCATGGGAGTATTGTCCCAAATATTCTACGCGTTGATCGTTCCCTGGAAGACCAGTAGTGGTTTCCGATGCACATCTGGAGGCATTCTGTAATCTGTGGAGTATCAGAGTGTTGATGAAACACAGAAATTGCATCGGGATTGAATACAACAGTCACCATGCGACCTTTCCTCCATGGGAGTAATTCTCAAACAGTCTCCGATTTGATCGTTCCCTGGAAGACCTGTAGTAGTTTCCGATGCTTATCTGGTGGCATTCTGTAATCTGTGGACTATCAGAGTGTTGATGAAACTCAGAAATTGCATCGGGATTGAATACAACAGTCACCATGCGCACTTTAATCCATGGGAGTAATGTCTCTAACAGTCTACGCTTTGATCGTTCCCTGGAAGACCAGTAGTAGTTTCCGATGCACATCTGGAGGCTTTCCGTAATTTGTGGACTATCAGAGTGTTGATGAAACACAGAAATTGCATCGGGATTGAATACAACAGTCACCATGCGCACTTTCCTCCATGCGAGTAATGTCTCTAACAATCTACGCTTTGATCGTTCCCTGGAAGACCAGTAGTAGTTTCCGATGCATATCTGGAGGCTTTCCGTAATTTGTGGACCATCAGAGTGTTGATGAAACACAGAAATTGCATCGGGATTCAATACATTTGTCATCATGCGCACTTTCGTCCATGGGAGTATTGTCCCAAATATTCTACGCGTTGATCGTTCCCTGGAAGACCAGTAGTGGTTTCCGATGCACTTCTGGAGGCATTCTGTAATCTGTGGACTATCAGAGTGTTGATGAAACTAAGAAATTGCATCGGGATTGAATACAACAGTCACCATGCGCACTTTCCTCCATGGGAGTAATGTCTCTAACAATCTACGCTTTGATCGTTCCCTGGAAGACCAGTACTAGTTTCTGATGCATATCTGGAGGCTTTCCGTAATTTGTGGACCATCAGAGTGTTGATGAAACACAGTAACTGCATCGGGATTTAATACATTTGTCATCATGCGCACTTTCGTCCATGGGAGTAATGTCCCAAATATTCTACGCGTTGATCGTTCCCTGGAAGACCAGTAGTGGTTTCCGATGCACATCTGGAGGCATTCTGTAATCTGTGGAGTATCAGCGTGTTGATGAAAAACAGAAACTGCATCGGAATTGAATACAACAGTCACCATGCTCACTTCCCTTCATGGGAGTAATGTCTCAAACACTCTACGCTTTGATCGTTCCCTGGAAGACCAGTAGAAGTTTCCGGTGCACATCTGGAGGCAATCTGTAATCTGTGGACTATGAGAGTGTTGATGAAACACAAAAATGCATCGGGATTGAATACAACAGTCACCATGCGCACTTTCTTCCATGGGAGTAATGTCTCAAACAGTCTACGCTTTGATCGTTCCCTTGAAGACCAGTAGTAGTTTCCGATACACATCTTGAGGCATTCTGTAATCTGTGGAGTATCAGAGTGTTGAAGAAACAAAGAAATTGCATCGGGATTGAATACAACAGTCACCATGCGCACATTCTTCCATGGGAGTAATGTCTCAAACAGTCTACGATTTGATCGTACCCTGGAAGACCAGTAGTAGTTTCCGATGCACATCTGGAGGCATTCTGTAATCTGTGGACTATCAGAGTGTTGATGAAACACAGAAATTGAATCGGGATTGAATACAACAGTCACCATGCGAACTTTCCTCCATGGGAGTAATTCTCAAACAGTCTCCGCTTTGATCGTTCCCTGGAAGACCTGTAGTAGTTTCCGATGCACATCTGGTGGCATTCTGTAACCTGTGGACTATCAGAGTGTTGATGAAACTCAGAAATTGCATCGGGATTGAATACAACAGTCACCATGCGCACTTTCCTCCATGGGAGTAATGTCTCTAACAGTCTACGCTTTGATCGTTCCCTGGAAGACCAGTAGTAGATTCCGATGCACATCTGGAGGCTTTCCGTAATTTGTGGACTCTCAGAGTGTTGATGAAACACAGAAATTGCATCGGGATTGAATACAACAGTCACCATGCGCACTTTCCTCCATGGGAGTAATGTCTCTATCAGCCTACGCTTTGATCGTTCCCTGGAAGACAAGTAATAGTTTCCGATGCACATCTGGATGCTTTCTGTAATCTGTGGACTATCAGAGTGTTGATGAAACACAGAAATTGCATCGGGATTGAATTCAACAGTCTCCATGAGCAGTTTCCTTCATGGGAGTAATGTCTCAAACAGTCTACGCTTTGATCGTTCCCTGGAAGACCAGTAGTAGTTTCCGATGCACATCTGGAGGTATTCTGTAATATGTGGACTATCAGAGTGTTGGTGAAACACAGAAATTGCATCGGGATTGAATACAACAGTCACCATGCGCACTTTCCGCCATAAAAGTAATGTCTCAAACAGTCTACGCTTTGATCGTTCCCTGGAAGACCAGTAGTAGTTTCCGATGCACATCTGGTGGCATTCTGTAATCTGTGGACTATCAGAGTGTTGATGAAACACAGAAATTGCATCGGGATTGAATACAACAGTCACCATCCGCACTTTCCTCCATGGGAGTAATGTCTGAAACAGTCTACGCTTTGATCGTTCCCCTGAAAATCAGTAGTAGTTTATGATGGACATCTGGATGCTTTCTGTAATCTGTGGACTATCAGAGTGTTGATGAAACACAGAAATTGCATCGGGATTGAATACAACAGTCACCATGAGCAGTTTCCTTCATGGGAGTAATGTCTCAAACAGTCTACGCTTTGATCGTTCCCTGGAAGACCTGTAGTAGTTTCCGATGCACATCTGGAGGCTTTTCGTAATTTGTGGAATATCAGAGTGTTGATGAAACACAAAAATTGCATCGGGATTGAATACAACAGTCACCATGCGCACTTTCCTCCGTGGGAGTAATGTATCTAGCAGTCTACGCTTTCATCGTTCCCTGAAAGACCAGTAGTACTTTCCGATGCACATCTGGAGGCATACTATAATCTGTGGACTATCAGAGTGTTGATGAAACACAGAAATTGCATCGGGATTGAATACAACAGTCACCATGCGCACATTCTTCCATGGGAGTAATGTCTCAAACAGTCGACGATTTGATCGTACCCTTGAAGACCAGTAGTAGTTTCCGATGCACATCTGGATTCATTCTGTAATCTGTGGAGTCTCAGAGTGTTGATGAAACACAGAAATTGCATCGGGATTGATGACAACAGTCACCATGCGAACTTTCCCCCATGGGAATAATTCTCAAACAGTCTCCGCTTTGATCGTTCCCTGGAACACCAGTAGTAGTTTCCGATGCACATCTGGATGCTTTCTGTAATCTGTGGACTATCAGAGTGTTGATGAAACACAGAAATTGCATCGGGATTGAATACAACAGTCACCATGCGCACTTTCCTCCATGGGAGTAATGTCTCTAACTGTCTACGCTTTGATCGTTCCCTGGAAGACCAGTAGTACTTTCCGATGCACATCTGGAGGCATACTGTAATCTCTGGACTATCAGAGTGTTGATGAAACACAGAAATTGCGTCGGGATTGAATACAACATTCACCATGCTCACTTTCCTTCATGGGAGTAATAACTCAAACACTCTACGCTTTGATCGTTCCCTGGAAGACCAGTAGTAGTTTCCGATGCACATCCGGAGGCATTCTGTAATCTGTGGAGTCTCAGAGTGTTGATGAAACACAGAAATTGCATCGGGGTTGAATATAACAGTCACCATGCGAACTTTCCCCCATGGGAATAATTCTCAAACAGTCTCCGCTTTGTTCGTTCCCTGGAAGACCAGTAGTAGTTTACGATGCACATCTGGTGGCATTCTGTAATCTGTGGACTATCAGAGTGTTGATGAAACACAGAAATTGCATCGGGATTGAATACAACAGTCACCATGCGAACTTTCCTCCATGGGAGTAATTCTCAAACAGTCTCCGCTTTGATCGTTCCCTGGAAGACCTGTAGTAGTTTCCGATGCACATCTGGTGGCATTCTGTAATCTGTGGACTATCACAGTGTTGATGAAACTCAGAAATTGCATCGGGATTGAATACAACAGTCACCATGCGCACTTTCCTCTATGGGAGTAATGTCTCTAACAGTCTACGCTTTGATCGTTCCCTGGAAGACCAGTAGTAGATTCCGATGCACATCTGGAGGCTTTCCGTAATTTGTGGACTCTCAGAGTGTTGATGAAACACAGAAATTGCATCGGGATTGAATACAACAGTCACCATGCGCACTTTCCTCCATGGCAGTAATGTCTCAAACAGTCTACGCTTTGATCGTTCCCTGGAAGACCAGTAGTAGTTTCCGATGCACATCTGGATGCTTTCTGTAATTTGTGGACTATCAGAGTGTTGATGAAACACAGAAATTGAATCGGGATTGAATACAACAGTCTCCATGAGCAGTTTCCTTCATGGGAGTAATGTCTCAAACAGTCTACGCTCTGATCGTTCCCTGGAAGACCAGTAGTAGTTTCCGATGCACATCTGGAGGTATTCTGTAATCTGTGGACTATCAAAGTGTTGGTGAAACACAGAAATTGCATCGGGATTGATTACAACAGTCACCATGCGCACTTTCCGACATAAAAGTAATGTCTCAAACAGTCTACGCTTTGATCGTTCCCTGGAAGACCAGTAGTAGTTTCCGATGCACATCTGGTGGCATTCTGTAATCTGTGGACTATCAGAGTGTTGATGAAACACAGAAATTGCATCGGGATTGAATACAACTGTCACCATCCGCACTTTCCTCCATGGGAGTAATGTCTGAAACAGTCTACACTTTGATCGTTCCCTGGAAGACCAGTAGTAGTTTATGATGCACATCTGGAGGTATTCTGTAATATGTGGACTATCAGAGTGTTGGTGAAACACAGAAATTGCATCGGGATTGAATACAACAGTCACCATGCGCACTTTCCTCCATGGGAGTAATGTCTCTATCAGCCTACGCTTTGATCGTTCCCTGGAAGACAAGTAATAGTTTCCGATACACATCTGGATGCTTTCTGTAATCTGTGGACTATCAGAGTGTTGATGAAACACAGAAATTGCATCGGGATTGAATTCTACAGTCTCCATGAGCAGTTTCCTTCATGGGAGTAATGTCTCAAACAGTCTACGCTTTGATCGTTCCCTGGAAGACCAGTAGTACTTTCCGATGCACATCTGGTGGCATTCTGTAATCTGTAGACTATGAGAGTGTTGATGAAACAAAGATATTGCATCGGGATTGAATACAACAGTCACCATGCGCACTTTCCTCCATGGGAGTAATGTCTCTATCAGCCTACGCTTTGATCGTTCCCTGGAAGACAAGTAATAGTTTCCGATACACATCTGGATGCTTTCTGTAATCTGTGGACTATCAGAGTGTTGATGAAACACAGAAATTGCATCGGGATTGAATTCTACAGTCTCCATGAGCAGTTTCCTTCATGGGAGTAATGTCTCAAACAGTCTACGCTTTGATCGTTCCCTGGAAGACCAGTAGTAGTTTCCGATGCACATCTGGAGGTATTCTGTAATATGTGGACTATCAGAGTGTTGGTGAAACACAGAAATTGCATCGGGATTGAATACAACAGTCACCATGCGCACTTTCCGCCATAAAAGTAATGTCTCAAACAGTCTACGCTTTGATCGTTCCCTGGAAGACCAGTAGTAGTTTCCGATGCACATCTGGTGGCATTCTGTAATTTGTGGACTATCAGAGTGTTGCTGAAACACAGAAATTGCATCGGGATTGAATACAACAGTCACCATCCGCACTTTCCTCCATGGGAGTAATGTCTGAAACAGTCTACGCTTTGATCGTTCCCCTGAAAACCAGTAGTAGTTTATGATGGACATCTGGATGCTTTCTGTAATCTGTGGACTATCAGAGTGTTGATGAAACACAGAAATTGCATCGGGATTGAATACAACAGTCACCATGAGCAGTTTCCTTCATGGGAGTAATGTCTCAAACAGTCTACGCTTTGATCGTTCCCTGGAAGACCTGTAGTAGTTTCCGATGCACATCTGGAGGCTTTTCGTAATTTGTGGAATATCAGAGTGTTGATGAAACACAAAAATTGCATCGGGATTGAATACAACAGTCACCATGCGCACTTTCCTCCGTGGGAGTAATGTATCTAGCAGTCTACGCTTTGATCGTTCCCTGAAAGACCAGTAGTACTTTCCGATGCACATCTGGAGGCATACTATAATCTGTGGACTATCAGAGTGTTGATGAAACACAGAAATTGCATCGGGATTGAATACAACAGTCACCATGCGCACATTCTTCCATGGGAGTAATGTCTCAAACAGTCTACGATTTGATCGTACCCTTGAAGACCAGTAGTAGTTTCCGATGCACATCTGGAGGCATTCTGTAATCTGTGGAGTCTCAGAGTGTTGATGAAACACAGAAATTGCATCGGGATTGAAGACAACAGTCACCATGCGAACTTTCCCCCATGGGAATAATTCTCAAACAGTCTCCGCTTTGATCGTTCCCTGGAACACCAGTAGTAGTTACCGATGCACATCTGGTGGAATTCTGTAATCTGTGGACTATCAGAGTGTTGATGAAACACAGAAATTGCATCGGGATTGAATACAACAGTCACCATGCGAACTTTCCTCCACGGGAGTAATTCTCAAACAGTCTCCGCTTTGATCGTTCCCTGAAAGACCTGTAGTAGTTTCCGATGCACATCTGGTGTCTTTCTGTAATCTGTGGACTATCAGAGTGTTGATGAAACACAGAAATTGCATCGGGATTGAATACAACAGTCTCCATGAGCAGTTTCCTTCATGGGAGTAATGTCTCAAACAGTCTACGCTTTGATCGTTCCCTGGAAGACCTGTAGTAGTTTCTGATGCACATCTGGTGGCATTCTGTAATCTGTGGACTATCAGAGTGTTGATGAAACTCAGAAATTGCATCGGGATTGAATACAACAGTCACCATGCGCACTTTCCTATATGGGAGTAATGTCTCTAACAGTCTACGCTTTGATCGTTCCCTGGAAGACCAGTAGTAGTTTCCGATGCACATCTGGAGGCTTTCCGTAATTTGTGGACTATCAGAGTGTTGATGAAACACAGAAATTGCATCGGGATTGAATACAACAGTCACCATGCGCACTTTCCTCCATAAAAGTAATGTCTCAAACAGTTTACGCTTTGATCGATCCCTGGAAGACCAGTAGTAGTTTCCGATGCACATCTGGTGGAATTCTGTAATCTGTGGACTATCAGAGTGTTGATGTAACACAGAAATTGCATCGGGATTGAATACAACAGTCAGCATCCGCACTTTCCTCCATGGGAGTAATGTCTGAAACAGTCTACGCTTTGATCGTTCCCTGGAAGACCAGTAGTAGTTTCCGATGCACATCTGGATGCTTTCTGTAATCTGTGGACTATCAGGGTGTTGATGAAACACAGAAATTGCATCGGGATTGAATACAACAGTCACCATGCGCACTTTCCTCCATGGGAGTAATGTCTCTAACTGTCTACGCTTTAATCGTTCCCTGGAAGACCAGTAGTAGTTTCCGATGCACATCTGGAGGCTTTTCGTAATTTGTGGAATATCAGAGAGTTGATGAAACACAGAAATTGCATCGGGATTGAATACAACAGTCACCATACGCACTTTCCTCCATGGGAGTAATGTATCTAGCAGTCTACGCTTTGATCGTTCCCTGGAAGACCAGTAGTACTTTCCGATGCACATCTGGAGGCATACTGTAATCTCTGGACTATCAGAGTGTTGATGAAACACAGAAATTGCGTCGGGATTGAATACAACATTCACAATGCTCACTTTCCTTCATGGGAGTAATGTCTCAAACACTCTACGCTTTGATCGTTCCCTGGAAGACCAGTAGTAGTTTCCGATGCACATCCGAGGGCATTCTGTAATCTGTGGAGTCTCAGAGTGTGGATGAAACACAGAAATTGCATCGGGGTTGAATATAACAGTCACCATGCGAACTTTCCCCCATGGGAGTAATTGTCAAACAGATTACGCTTTGATCGTTCCCTGGAAGACCAGTAGTAGTTTCCGATGCACATCTGGTGTCATTCTGTAATCTGTATACTATCAGAGTGTTGATGAAACACAGAAATTGCATCGGGATTGAATACAACAATCACCATGCGCACTTTCCTCCACGGGAGTAATGTCTCAAACAGTCTACGCTTAGATCGTTCCCCGGAGCACCAGTAGTAGTTTCCGATGCACATCTGGTGGCATTCTGTAATCTGTGGACTATCAGAGTGTTGATGAAACACATAAATTGCATCGGGATTGAATACAACAGTCACCATGCCCACTTTCCTCCATGGGAGTAATGTCTCTAACTGTCTACGCTTTGATCGTTCCCCGGAAGACCAGTAGTAGTTTCCGATGCACATCTGGAGGCTTTTCGTAATTTGTGGAATATCAGAGAGTTGATGAAACACAGAAATTGCATCGGGATTGAATACAACAGTCACAATGCGCACTTTCCTCCATGGGAGTAATGTCTCTAGCAGTCTACGCTTTGATCGTTCCCTGGAAGACCAGTAGTACTTTCCGATGCACATCTGGAGGCATACTGTAATCTGTGGACTATCAGAGTGTTGATGAAACACAGAAATTTCATCGGGATTGAATACAACAGTCACCATGCGCACATTCTTCCATGGGAGTAATGTCTCAAACAGTCTACGATTTGATCGTACCCTGGAAGACCAGTAGTAGTTTCTGATGCACATCTGGAGGCATTCTGTAATCTGTGGAGTCTCAGAGTGTTGATGAAACACAGAAATTGCATCGGGATTGAATACAACAGTCACCATGCGAACTTTCCTCCATGGGAGTAATTCTCAAACAGTCTCCGCTTTGTTCGTCCCCTGGAAGACCAGTAGTAATTTCCGATGCACATCTGGTGGCATTCTGTAATCTGTGGACTATCAGACTGTTGATGAAACACAGAAATTGCATCGGGATTGAATACAAGAGTCACCATGCGAACTTTCCTCCACGGGAGTAATTCTCAAACAGTCTCCGCTTTGATCGTTCCCTGAAAGACCTGTAGTAGTTTCCGATGCACATCTGGTGTCTTTCTGTAATCTGTGGACTATCAGAGTGTTGATGAAACACAGAAATTGCATCGGGATTGAATACAACAGTCTCCATGAGCAGTTTCCTTCATGGGAGTAATGTCTCAAACAGTCTACGCTTTGATCGTTCCCTGGAAGACCTGTAGTAGTTTCCGATACACATCTGGTGGCATTCTGTAATCTGTGGACTATCAGAGTGTTGACGAAACTCAGAAATTGCATCGGGATTGAATACAACAGTCACCATGCGCACTTTCCTATATGGGAGTAATGTCTCTAACAGTCTACGCTTTGATCGTTCCCTGGAAGACCAGTAGTAGTTTCCGATGCACATCTGGAGGCTTTCCGTAATTTGTGGACTATCAGAGTGTTGATGAAACACAGAAATTGCATCGGGATTGAATACAACAGTCACCATGCGCACTTTCCTCCATAAAAGTAATGTCTCAAACAGTTTACGCTTTGATCGATCCCTGGAAGACCAGTAGTAGTTTCCGATGCACATCTGGTGGAATTCTGTAATCTGTGGACTATCAGAGTGTTGATGTAACACAGAAATTGCATCGGGATTGAATACAACAGTCAGCATCCGCACTTTCCTCCATGGGAGTAATGTCTGAAACAGTCTACGCTTTGATCGTTCCCTGGAAGACCAGTAGTAGTTTCCGATGCACATCTGGATGCTTTCTGTAATCTGTGGACTATCAGGGTGTTGATGAAACACAGAAATTGCATCGGGATTGAATACAACAGTCACCATGCGCACTTTCCTCCATGGGAGTAATGTCTCTAACTGTCTACGCTTTAATCGTTCCCTGGAAGACCAGTAGTAGTTTCCGATGCACATCTGGAGGCTTTTCGTAATTTGTGGAATATCAGAGAGTTGATGAAACACAGAAATTGCATCGGGATTGAATACAACAGTCACCATACGCACTTTCCTCCATGGGAGTAATGTATCTAGCAGTCTACGCTTTGATCGTTCCCTGGAAGACCAGTAGTACTTTCCGATGCACATCTGGAGGCATACTGTAATCTCTGGACTATCAGAGTGTTGATGAAACACAGAAATTGCGTCGGGATTGAATACAACATTCACCATGCTCACTTTCCTTCATGGGAGTAATGTCTCAAACACTCTACGCTTTGATCGTTCCCTGGAAGACCAGTAGTAGTTTCCGATGCACATCCGAGGGCATTCTGTAATCTGTGGAGTCTCAGAGTGTGGATGAAACACAGAAATTGCATCGGGGTTGAATATAACAGTCACCATGCGAACTTTCCCCCATGGGAGTAATTGTCAAACAGATTACGCTTTGATCGTTCCCTGGAAGACCAGTAGTAGTTTCCGATGCACATCTGGTGTCATTCTGTAATCTGTATACTATCAGAGTGTTGATGAAACACAGAAATTGCATCGGGATTGAATACAACAATCACCATGCGCACTTTCCTCCACGGGAGTAATGTCTCAAACAGTCTACGCTTAGATCGTTCCCCGGAGCACCAGTAGTAGTTTCCGATGCACATCTGGTGGCATTCTGTAATCTGTGGACTATCAGAGTGTTGATGAAACACATAAATTGCATCGGGATTGAATACAACAGTCACCATGCCCACTTTCCTCCATGGGAGTAATGTCTCTAACAGTCTACGCTTTGATCGTTCCCCGGAAGACCAGTAGTAGTTTCCGATGCACATCTGGAGGCTTTTCGTAATTTGTGGAATATCAGAGAGTTGATGAAACACAGAAATTGCATCGGGATTGAATACAACAGTCACCATGCGCACTTTCCTCCATGGGAGTAATGTCTCTAGCAGTCTACGCTTTGATCGTTCCCTGGAAGACCAGTAGTACTTTCCGATGCACATCTGGAGGCATACTGTAATCTGTGGACTATCAGAGTGTTGATGAAACACAGAAATTGCATCGGGATTGAATACAACAGTCACCATGCGCACATTCTTCCATGGGAGTAATGTCTCAAACAGTCTACGATTTGATCGTACCCTGGAAGACCAGTAGTAGTTTCTGATGCACATCTGGAGGCATTCTGTAATCTGTGGAGTCTCAGAGTGTTGATGAAACACAGAAATTGCATCGGGATTGAATACAACAGTCACCATGCGAACTTTCCTCCATGGGAGTAATTCTCAAACAGTCTCCGCTTTGTTCGTCCCCTGGAAGACCAGTAGTAATTTCCGATGCACATCTGGTGGCATTCTGTAATCTGTGGACTATCAGACTGTTGATGAAACACAGAAATTGCATCGGGATTGAATACAACAGTCACCATGCGAACTTTCCTCCATGGGAGTAATTCTCAAACAGTCTCCGCTTTGATCGTTCCCTGGAAGACCTGTAGTAGTGTCAGATGCACATCTGGTGGCATTCTGTAATCTGTGGACTATCAGAGTGTTGATGAAACTCAGAAATTGCATCGGGATTGAATACAACAGTCACCATGCGCACTTTCCTCCATGGGAGTAATGTCTCTAACAGTCTACGCTTTGATCGTTCCCTGGAAGACCAGTAGTAGTTTCCGATGCACATCTGGAGGCTTTCCGTAATTTGTGGACTATCAGAGTGTTGATGAAACACAGAAATTGCATCGGGATTGAATACAACAGTCACCATGCGCACTTTCCTCCACGGCAGTATTGTCTCAAACAGTCTACGCTTTGATCGTTCCCTGGAAGACCAGTAGTAGTTTCCGATGCACATCTGGATGCTTTCTGTAATTTGTGGACTATCAGAGTGTTGATGAAACACAGAAATTGCATCGGGATTGAATACAACAGTCTCCATGAGCAGTTTCCTTCATGGGAGTAATGTCTCAAACAGTCTACGCTTTGATCGTTCCCTGGAAGACCAGTAGTAGTTTCCGATGCACATCTGGAGGTATTCTGTAATCTGTGGACTATCAGAGTGTTGGTGAAACACAGAAATTGCATCGGGATTGAATACAACAGTCACCATGCGCACTTTCCTCCATGGGAGTAATGTTTCAAACAGTCTACGCTTTGATCGTCCCTGGAAGACCAGTAGTAGTTTCCGATGCACATCTGGTGGCATTCTGTAATCTGTGGACTATCAGAGTGTTGATGAAACACAGAAATTGCATCGGGATTGAATACAACAGTCACCATCCGCACTTTCCTCCATGGGAGTAATGTCTGAAACAGTCTACGCATTGATCGTTCCCTGGAAGACCAGTAGTAGTTTATGATGCACATCTGGATGCTTTCTGTAATCTGTGGACTATCAGAGTGTTGATTAAACACAGAAATTGCTTCGGGATTGAATACAATAGTCACCATGCGCACTTTCCTCCATGGGAGTAATGTCTCTAACTGTCTACGCTTTGATCGTTCCCTGGAAGACCAGTAGTAGTTTCCGATGCACATCTGGAGGCTTTTCGTAATTTGTGGAATATCAGAGAGTTGATGAAACACAGAAATTGCATCGGGATTGAATACAACAGTCACCATGCGCACTTTCCTCCATGGGAGTAATGTATCTAGCAGTCTACGCTTTGATCGTTCCCTGGAAGACCAGTAGTACTTTCCGATGCACATCTGGAGGCATACTGTAATCTCTGGACTATCAGAGTGTTGATGAAACACAGAAATTGCGTCGGGATTGAATACAACATTCACCATGCTCACTTTCCTTCATGGGAGTAATGTCTCAAACACTCTACGCTTTGATCGTTCCCTGGAAGACCAGTAGTAGTTTCCGATGCACATCCGGAGGCATTCTGTAATCTGTGGAATCTCAAAGTGTTGATGAAACACAGAAATTGCATCGGGATTGAATACAACAGTCACCAAGCGCACTTTCCTCCATGGGAGTAATGTCTCTAGCAGTATACGCTTTGATCGTTCCCTGGAAGACCAGTAGTACTTTCCGATGCACATCTGGAGGCATACTGTAATCTGTGGACTATCAGAGTGTTGATGAAACACAGAAATTGCATCGGGATTGAATACAACAGTCACCATGCGCACTTTCCTCCACGGGAGTAATGTCTCAAACAGTCTACGCTTAGATCGTTCCCCGGAGCACCAGTAGTAGTTTCCGATGCACATCTGGTGGCATTCTGTAATCTGTGGACTATCAGAGTGTTGATGAAACACATAAATTGCATCGGGATTGAATACAACAGTCACCATGCGCTTTTTCCTCCATGGGAGTAATGTCTCTAACAGTCTACGCTTTGATCGTTCCCCGGAAGACCAGTAGTAGTTTCCGATGCACATCTGGAGGCTTTTCGTAATTTGTGGAATATCAGAGAGTTGATGAAACACAGAAATTGCATCGGGATTGAATACAACAGTCACCATGCGCACTTTCCTCCATGGGAGTAATGTCTCTAGCAGTCTACGCTTTGATCGTTCCCTGGAAGACCAGTAGTACTTTCCGATGCACATCTGGAGGCATACTGTAATCTGTGGACTATCAGAGTGTTGATGAAACACAGAAATTGCATCGGGATTGAATACAACAGTCACCATGCGCACATTCTTCCATGGGAGTAATGTCTCAAACAGTCTACGATTTGATCGTACCCTGGAAGACCAGTAGTAGTTTCTGATGCACATCTGGAGGCATTCTGTAATCTGTGGAGTCTCAGAGTGTTGATGAAACACAGAAATTGCATCGGGATTGAATACAACAGTCACCATGCGAACTTTCCTCCATGGGAGTAATTCTTAAACAGTCTCCGCTTTGTTCGTCCCCTGGAAGACCAGTAGTAATTTCCGATGCACATCTGGTGGCATTCTGTAATCTGTGGACTATCAGACTGTTGATGAAACACAGAAATTGCATCGGGATTGAATACAACAGTCACCATGCGAACTTTCCTCCATGGGAGTAATTCTCAAACAGTCTCCGCTTTGATCGTTCCCTCGAAGACCTGTAGTAGTGTCAGATGCACATCTGGTGGCATTCTGTAATCTGTGGACTATCAGAGTGTTGATGAAACTCAGAAATTGCATCGGGATTGAATACAACAGTCACCATGCGCACTTTCCTCCATGGGAGTAATGTCTCTAACAGTCTACGCTTTGATCGTTCCCTGGAAGACCAGTAGTAGTTTCCGATGCACATCTGGATGCTTTCCGTAATTTGTGGACTATCAGAGTGTTGATGAAACACAGAAAATGCATCGGGATTGAATACAACAGTCACCATGCGCACTTTCCTCCACGGCAGTAATGTCTCAAACAGTCTACGCTTTGATCGTTCCCTGGAAGACCAGTAGTAGTTTCCGATGCACATCTGGATGCTTTCTGTAATTTGTGGACTATCAGAGTGTTGATGAAACACAGAAATTGCATCGGGATTGAATACAACAGTCTCCATGAGCAGTTTCCTTCATGGGAGTAATGTCTCAAACAGTCTACGCTTTGATCGTTCCCTGGAAGACCAGTAGTAGTTTCCGATGCACATCTGGAGGTATTCTGTAATCTGTGGACTATCAGAGTGTTGGTGAAACACAGAAATTGCATCGGGATTGAATACAACAGTCACCATGAGCACTTTCCGACATAAAAGTAATGTCTCAAACAGTCTACGCTTTGATCGTTCCCTGGAAGACCAGTAGTAGTTTCCGATGCACATCTGGTGGCATTCTGTAATCTGTGGACTATCAGAGTGTTGATGAAACACAGAAATTGCATCGGGATTGAATACAACAGTCACCATCCGCACTTTCCTCCATGGGAGTAATGTCTGAAACAGTCTACGCATTGATCGTTCCCTGGAAGACCAGTAGTAGTTTATGATGCACATCTGGATGCTTTCTGTAATCTGTGGACTATCAGAGTGTTGATGAAAGACAGAAATTGCATTGGGATTGAATACAACAGTCTCCATGAGCAGTTTCCTTCATGGGAGTAATGTCTCAAACAGTCTACGCTTTGATCGTTCACTGGAAGACCAGTAGTAGTTTCCGATGCACATCTGGAGGCTTTTCGTAATTTGTGGAATATCAGAGTGTAGATGAAACACAGAGATTGCATAGGGATTGAATACAACAGTCACCATGCGCACTTTCCTCCGTGGGAGTAATGTATCTAGCAGTCAACGCTTTGATCGTTCCCTGGAAGACCAGTAGTAATTTCCGATGCACATCTGGAGGCATTCTGTAATCTGTGGACTATCAGAGTGTTGGTGAAACACAGAAATTGCATCGGGATTGAATACAACAGTCACCATGCGCACTTTCCTCCATAAAAGTAATGTCTCAATCAGTCTACGCTTTGATCGTTCCCTGGAAGACCAGTAGTAGTTTCCGATGCACATCTGGTGTCATTCTGTAATCTGTATACTATCAGAGTGTTGATGAAACACAGAAATTGCATCGGGATTGAATACAACAATCACCATGCGCACTTTCCTCCACGGGAGTAATGTCTCAAACAGTCTACGCTTAGATCGTTCCCCGGAGCACCAGTAGTAGTTTCCGATGCACATCTGGTGGTATTCTGTAATCTGTGGACTATCAGAGTGTTGATGAAACACATAAATTGCATCGGGATTGAATACAACAGTCACCATGCGCACTTTCCTCCATGGGAGTAATGTCTCTAACAGTCTACGCTTTGATCGTTCCCCGGAAGACCAGTAGTAGTTTCCGATGCACATCTGGAGGCTTTTCGTAATTTGTGGAATAGCAGAGAGTTGATGAAACACAGAAATTGCATCGGGATTGAATACAACAGTCACCATGCGCACTTTCCTCCATGGGAGTAATGTGTCTAGCAGTCTACGCTTTGATCGTTCCCTGGAAGACCAGTAGTACTTTCCGATGCACATCTGGAGGCATACTGTAATCTGTGGACTATCAGAGTGTTGATGAAACACAGAAATTGCATCGGGATTGAATACAACAGTCACCATGCGCACATTCTTCCATGGGAGTAATGTCTCAAACAGTCTACGATTTGATCGTACCCTGGAAGACCAGTAGTAGTTTCTGATGCACATCTGGAGGCATTCTGTAATCTGTGGAGTCTCAGAGTGTTGATGAAACACAGAAATTGCATCGGGATTGAATACAACAGTCACCATGCGAACTTTCCTCCATGGGAGTAATTCTCAAACAGTCTCCGCTTTGTTCGTCCCCTGGAAGACCAGTAGTAATTTCCGATGCACATCTGGTGGCATTCTGTAATCTGTGGACTATCAGACTGTTGATGAAACACAGAAATTGCATCGGGATTGAATACAACAGTCACCATGCGAACTTTCCTCCATGGGAGTAATTCTCAAACAGTCTCCGCTTTGATCGTTCCCTCGAAGACCTGTAGTAGTGTCAGATGCACATCTGGTGGCATTCTGTAATCTGTGGACTATCAGAGTGTTGATGAAACTCAGAAATTGCATCGGGATTGAATACAACAGTCACCATGCGCACTTTCCTCCATGGGAGTAATGTCTCTAAAAGTCTACGCTTTGATCGTTCCCTGGAAGACCAGTAGTAGTTTCCGATGCACATCTGGAGGCTTTCCGTAATTTGTGGACTATCAGAGTGTTGATGAAACACAGAAATTGCATCGGGATTGAATACAACAGTCACCATGCGCACTTTCCTCCACGGCAGTATTGTCTCAAACAGTCTACGCTTTGATCGTTCCCTGGAAGACCAGTAGTAGTTTCCGATGCACATCTGGATGCTTTCTGTAATTTGTGGACTATCAGAGTGTTGATGAAACACAGAAATTGCATCGGGATTGAATACAACAGTCTCCATGAGCAGTTTCCTTCATGGGAGTAATGTCTCAAACAGTCTACGCTTTGATCGTTCCCTGGAAGACCAGTAGTAGTTTCCGATGCACATCTGGAGGTATTCTGTAATCTGTGGACTATCAGAGTGTTGGTGAAACACAGAAATTGCATCGGGATTGAATACAACAGTCACCATGCGCACTTTCCTCCATGGGAGTAATGTTTCAAACAGTCTACGCTTTGATCGTTCCCTGGAAGACCAGTAGTAGTTTCCGATGCACATCTGGTGGCATTCTGTAATCTGTGGACTATCAGAGTGTTGATGAAACACAGATATTGCATCGGGATTGAATACAACAGTCACCATGCGCACTTTCCTCCATGGGAGTATTGTCTGAAACAGTCTACGCATTGATCGTTCCCTGGAAGACCTGTAGTAGTTTATGATGCACATCTGGATGCTTTCTGTAATCTGTGGACTATCAGAGTGTTGATGAAACACAGAAATTGCATCGGGATTGAATACAACAGTCACCATGCGCACTTTCCTCCATGGGAGTAATGTCTCTAACTGTCTACGCTTTGATCGTTCCCTGGAAGACCAGTAGTAGTTTCCGATGCACATCTGGAGGCTTTTCGTAATTTGTGGAATATCAGAGAGTTGATGAAACACAGAAATTGCATCGGGATTGAATACAACAGTCACCATGCGCACTTTCCTCCATGGGAGTAATGTATCTAGCAGTCTACGCTTTGATCGTTCCCTGGAAGACCAGTAGTACTTTCCGATGCACATCTGGAGGCATACTGTAATCTCTGGACTATCAGAGTGTTGATGAAACACAGAAATTGCGTCGGGATTGAATACAACATTCACCATGCTCACTTTCCTTCATGGGAGTAATGTCTCAAACACTCTACGCTTTGATCGTTCCCTGGAAGACCAGTAGTAGTTTCCGATGCACATCCGGAGGCATTCTGTAATCTGTGGAGTCTCAAAGTGTTGATGAAACACAGAAATTGCATCGGGGTTGAATATAACAGTCACGATGCGAACTTTCCCCCATGGGAGTAATTGTCAAACAGTTTACGCTTTGATCGTTCCCTGGAAGACCAGTAGTAGTTTCCGATGCACATCTGGTGTCATTCTGTAATCTGTATACTATCAGAGTGTTGATGAAACACAGAAATTGCATCGGGATTGAATACAACAGTCACCATGCGCACTTTCCTCCACGGGAGTAATGTCTCAAACAGTCTACGATTTGATCGTACCCTGGAAGACCAGTAGTAGTTTCTGATGCACATCTGGAGGCATTCTGTAATCTGTGGAGTCTCAGAGTGTTGATGAAACACAGAAATTGCATCGGGATTGAATACAACAGTCACCATGCGAACTTTCCTCCATGGGAGTAATGTCTCTAACAGTCTACGCTTTGATCGTTCCCTGGAAGACCAGTAGTAGTTTCCGATGCACATCTGGAGGCTTTCCGTAATTTGTGGACTATCAGAGTGTTGATGAAACACAGAAATTGCATCGGGATTGAATACAACAGTCTCCATGAGCTGTTTCCTTCATGGGAGTAATGTCTCAAACAGTCTACGCTTTGATCGTTCCCTGGAAGACCAGTAGTAGTTTCCGATGCACATCTGGAGGTATTCTGTAATCTGTGGACTATCAGAGTGTTGGTGAAACACATAAATTGCATCGGGATTGAATACAACAGTCACCATGCGCACTTTCCGACATAAAAGTAATGTCTCAAACAGTCTACGCTTTGATCGTTCCCTGGAAGACCAGTAGTAGTTTCCGATGCACATCTGGTGGCATTCTGTAATCTGTGGACTATCAGAGTGTTGATGAAACACAGAAATTGCATCGGGATTGAATACAACAGTCACCATCCGCACTTTCCTCCATGGGAGTAATGTCTGAAACAGTCTACGCATTGATCGTTCCCTGGAAGACCAGTAGTAGTTTATGATGCACATCTGGATGCTTTCTGTAATCTGTGGACTATCAGAGTGTTGATGAAAGACTGAAATTGCATTGGGATTGAATACAACAGTCTCCATGAGCAGTTTCCTTCATGGGAGTAATGTCTCAAACAGTCTACGCTTTGATCGTTCACTGGAAGACCAGTAGTAGTTTCCGATGCACATCTGGAGGCTTTTCGTAATTTGTGGAATATCAGAGTGTTGATGAAACACAGAAATTGCATAGGGATTGAATACAACAGTCACCATGCGCACTTTCCTCCGGGGGAGTAATGTATCTAGCAGTCTACGCTTTGATCGTTCCCTGGAAGACCAGTAGTACTTTCCGATGCACATCTGGTGGCATTCTGTAATCTGTAGACTATGAGAGTGTTGATGAAACAAAGATATTGCATCGGGATTGAATACAACAGTCACCATGCGCACTTTCCTCCATGGGAGTAATGTCTCAAACAGTCTACGCTTTGATCGTTCACTGGAAGACCAGTAGTAGTTTCCGATGCACATCTGGAGGCTTTTCGTAATTTGTGGAATATCAGAGTGTAGATGAAACACAGAGATTGCATAGGGATTGAATACAACAGTCACCATGCGCACTTTCCTCCGTGGGAGTAATGTATCTAGCAGTCAACGCTTTGATCGTTCCCTGGAAGACCAGTAGTAATTTCCGATGCACATCTGGAGGCATTCTGTAATCTGTGGACTATCAGAGTGTTGGTGAAACACAGAAATTGCATCGGGATTGAATACAACAGTCACCATGCGCACTTTCCTCCATAAAAGTAATGTCTCAATCAGTCTACGCTTTGATCGTTCCCTGGAAGACCAGTAGTGGTTTCCGATGCACATCTGGTGTCATTCTGTAATCTGTATACTATCAGAGTGTTGATGAAACACAGAAATTGCATCGGGATTGAATACAACAATCACCATGCGCACTTTCCTCCACGGGAGTAATGTCTCAAACAGTCTACGCTTAGATCGTTCCCCGGAGCACCAGTAGTAGTTTCCGATGCACATCTGGTGGCATTCTGTAATCTGTGGACTATCAGAGTGTTGATGAAACACATAAATTGCATCGGGATTGAATACAACAGTCACCATGCGCACTTTCCTCCATGGGAGTAATGTCTCTAACAGTCTACGCTTTGATCGTTCCCCGGAAGACCAGTAGTAGTTTCCGATGCACATCTGGAGGCTTTTCGTAATTTGTGGAATAGCAGAGAGTTGATGAAACACAGAAATTGCATCGGGATTGAATACAACAGTCACCATGCGCACTTTCCTCCATGGGAGTAATGTGTCTAGCAGTCTACGCTTTGATCGTTCCCTGGAAGACCAGTAGTACTTTCCGATGCACATCTGGAGGCATACTGTAATCTGTGGACTATCAGAGTGTTGATGAAACACAGAAATTGCATCGGGATTGAATACAACAGTCACCATGCGCACATTCTTCCATGGGAGTAATGTCTCAAACAGTCTACGATTTGATCGTACCCTGGAAGACCAGTAGTAGTTTCTGATGCACATCTGGAGGCATTCTCTAATCTGTGGAGTCTCAGAGTGTTGATGAAACACAGAAATTGCATCGGGATTGAATACAACAGTCACCATGCGAACTTTCCTCCATGGGAGTAATTCTCAAACAGTCTCCGCTTTGTTCGTCCCCTGGAAGACCAGTAGTAATTTCCGATGCACATCTGGTGGCATTCTGTAATCTGTGGACTATCAGACTGTTGATGAAACACAGAAATTGCATCGGGATTGAATACAACAGTCACCATGCGAACTTTCCTCCATGGGAGTAATTCTCAAACAGTCTCCGCTTTGATCGTTCCCTCGAAGACCTGTAGTAGTGTCAGATGCACATCTGGTGGCATTCTGTAATCTGTGGACTATCAGAGTGTTGATGAAACTCAGAAATTGCATCGGGATTGAATACAACAGTCACCATGCGCACTTTCCTCCATGGGAGTAATGTCTCTAAAAGTCTACGCTTTGATCGTTCCCTGGAAGACCAGTAGTAGTTTCCGATGCACATCTGGAGGCTTTCCGTAATTTGTGGACTATCAGAGTGTTGATGAAACACAGAAATTGCATCGGGATTGAATACAACAGTCACCATGCGCACTTTCCTCCACGGCAGTATTGTCTCAAACAGTCTACGCTTTGATCGTTCCCTGGAAGACCAGTAGTAGTTTCCGATGCACATCTGGATGCTTTCTGTAATTTGTGGACTATCAGAGTGTTGATGAAACACAGAAATTGCATCGGGATTGAATGCAACAGTCTCCATGAGCAGTTTCCTTCATGGGAGTAATGTCTCAAACAGTCTACGCTTTGATCGTTCCCTGGAAGACCAGTAGTAGTTTCCGATGCACATCTGGAGGTATTCTGTAATCTGTGGACTATCAGAGTGTTGGTGAAACACAGAAATTGCATCGGGATTGAATACAACAGTCACCATGCGCACTTTCCTCCATGGGAGTAATGTTTCAAACAGTCTACGCTTTGATCGTTCCCTGGAAGACCAGTAGTAGTTTCCGATGCACATCTGGTGGCATTCTGTAATCTGTGGACTATCAGAGTGTTGATGAAACACAGATATTGCATCGGGATTGAATACAACAGTCACCATGCGCACTTTCCTCCATGGGAGTAATGTCTGAAACAGTCTACGCATTGATCGTTCCCTGGAAGACCTGTAGTAGTTTATGATGCACATCTGGATGCTTTCTGTAATCTGTGGACTATCAGAGTGTTGATGAAACACAGAAATTGCATCGGGATTGAATACAACAGTCACCATGCGCACTTTCCTCCATGGGAGTAATGTCTCTAACTGTCTACGCTTTGATCGTTCCCTGGAAGACCAGTAGTAGTTTCCGATGCACATCTGGAGGCTTTTCGTAATTTGTGGAATATCAGAGAGTTGATGAAACACAGAAATTGCATCGGGATTGAATACAACTGTCACCATGCGCACTTTCCTCCATGGGAGTAATGTATCTAGCAGTCTACGCTTTGATCGTTCCCTGGAAGACCAGTAGTACTTTCCGATGCACATCTGGAGGCATACTGTAATCTCTGGACTATCAGAGTGTTGATGAAACACAGAAATTGCGTCGGGATTGAATACAACATTCACCATGCTCACTTTCCTTCATGGGAGTAATGTCTCAAACACTCTACGCTTTGATCGTTCCCTGGAAGACCAGTAGTAGTTTCCGATGCACATCCGGAGGCATTCTGTAATCTGTGGAGTCTCAAAGTGTTGATGAAACACAGAAATTGCATCGGGGTTGAATATAACAGTCACCATGCGAACTTTCCCCCATGGGAGTAATTGTCAAACAGTTTACGCTTTGATCGTTCCCTGGAAGACCAGTAGTAGTTTCCGATGCACATCTGGTGTCATTCTGTAATCTGTATACTATCAGAGTGTTGATGAAACACAGAAATTGCATCGGGATTGAATACAACAGTCACCATGCGCACTTTCCTCCACGGGAGTAATGTCTCAAACAGTCTACGATTTGATCGTACCCTGGAAGACCAGTAGTAGTTTCTGATGCACATCTGGAGGCATTCTGTAATCTGTGGAGTCTCAGAGTGTTGATGAAACACAGAAATTGCATCGGGATTGAATACAACAGTCACCATGCGAACTTTCCTCCATGGGAGTAATGTCTCTAACAGTCTACGCTTTGATCGTTCCCTGGAAGACCAGTAGTAGTTTCCGATGCACATCTGGAGGCTTTCCGTAATTTGTGGACTATCAGAGTGTTGATGAAACACAGAAATTGCATCGGGATTGAATACAACAGTCTCCATGAGCTGTTTCCTTCATGGGAGTAATGTCTCAAACAGTCTACGCTTTGATCGTTCCCTGGAAGACCAGTAGTAGTTTCCGATGCACATCTGGAGGTATTCTGTAATCTGTGGACTATCAGAGTGTTGGTGAAACACATAAATTGCATCGGGATTGAATACAACAGTCACCATGCGCACTTTCCGACATAAAAGTAATGTCTCAAACAGTCTACGCTTTGATCGTTCCCTGGAAGACCAGTAGTAGTTTCCGATGCACATCTGGTGGCATTCTGTAATCTGTGGACTATCAGAGTGTTGATGAAACACAGAAATTGCATCGGGATTGAATACAACAGTCACCATCCGCACTTTCCTCCATGGGAGTAATGTCTGAAACAGTCTACGCATTGATCGTTCCCTGGAAGACCAGTAGTAGTTTATGATGCACATCTGGATGCTTTCTGTAATCTGTGGACTATCAGAGTGTTGATGAAAGACTGAAATTGCATTGGGATTGAATACAACAGTCTCCATGAGCAGTTTCCTTCATGGGAGTAATGTCTCAAACAGTCTACGCTTTGATCGTTCACTGGAAGACCAGTAGTAGTTTCCGATGCACATCTGGAGGCTTTTCGTAATTTGTGGAATATCAGAGTGTTGATGAAACACAGAAATTGCATAGGGATTGAATACAACAGTCACCATGCGCACTTTCCTCCGTGGGAGTAATGTATCTAGCAGTCTACGCTTTGATCGTTCCCTGGAAGACCAGTAGTACTTTCCGATGCACATCTGGTGGCATTCTGTAATCTGTAGACTATGAGAGTGTTGATGAAACAAAGATATTGCATCGGGATTGAATACAACAGTCACCATGCGCACTTTCCTCCATGGGAGTAATGTCTCTATCAGCCTACGCTTTGATCGTTCCCTGGAAGACCAGTAGTAGTTTCCGATGCACATCTGGTGGCTTTCTGTAATCTGTGGACTATCAGAGTGTTGATGAAACACAGAAATTTTATCGGGATTGAATACAACAGTCACCATGCGCACTTTCCTCCACGGGAGTAATGTCTCAAACAGTCTACACTTTGATCGTTCCCTGGAAGACCAGTAGTAGTTTATGATGCACATCTGGAGGCATTCTGTAATCTGTGGACTATCAGAGTGTTGATGAAACACAGAAATTGCATCGGGATTGAATACAACAGTCACCATGCGAACTTTCCTCCACGGGAGTAATTCTCAAACAGTCTCCGCTTTGATCGTTCCCTGGAAGACCTGTAGTAGTTTCCGATGCACATCTGGTGTCTCTCTGTAATCTGTGGACTATCAGAGTGTTGATGAAACACAGAAATTGCATCGGGATTGAATACAACAGTCACCATGCGCACTTTCCGCCATAAAAGTAATGTCTCAAACAGTCTACGCTATGATCGTTCCCTGGAAGACCAGTAGTAGTTTCCGATGCACATCTGGTGGCTTTCTGTAATCTGTGGACTATCAGAGTGTTGATGAAACACAGAAATTTTATCGGGATTGAATACAACAGTCACCATGCGCACTTTCCTCCACGGGAGTAATGTCTCAAACAGTCTACACTTTGATCGTTCCCTGGAAGACCAGTAGTAGTTTATGATGCACATCTGGAGGCATTCTGTAATCTGTGGACTATCAGAGTGTTGATGAAACACAGAAATTACATCGGGATTGAATACAACAGTCACCATGCGAACTTTCCTCCACGGGAGTAATTCTCAAACAGTCTCCGCTTTGATCGTTCCCTGGAAGACCTGTAGTAGTTTCCGATGCACATCTGGTGTCTCTCTGTAATCTGTGGACTATCAGAGTGTTGATGAAACACAGAAATTGCATCGGGATTGAATACAACAGTCTCCATGAGCAGTTTCCTTCATGGGAGTAATGTCTCAAACAGTCTACGCTTTTATCGTTCCCTGGAAGACCAGTAGTAATTTCCGATGCACATCTGGAGGCATTCTGTAATCTGTGGACTATCAGAGTGTTGGTGAAACACAGAAATTGCATCGGGATTGAATACAACAGTCACCATGCGCACTTTCCTCCATAAAAGTAATGTCTCAAACAGTCTACGCTTTGATCGTTCCCTGGAAGACCAGTAGTAGTTTCCGATGCACATCTGGTGGCATTCTGTAATCTGTGGACTGTCAGAGTGTTGATGAAACACAGAATTAGCATCGGGATTGAATACAACTGTCACCATGCGCACTTTCCTCCATGGGAGTAATGTTTCAAACAGTCTACGCTTTGATCGTCCCCTGGAGGACCAGTAGTAGTTTCCAATGCACATCTGGTGAAATTCTGCCATCTGTGGATTATCAGAGTGTTGATGAAACTAAGAAATTACATCGGGATTGAATACAACAGACACCATGCGCACTTTCCTAAATGGGAGTAACCCTGAAACAGTCTACGCTTTAATCGTTCATTGGAAGACCAGTAGTAGTTTCCGATGCACATCTGGCGGCATCCTGTAATCTGTGGACTATCAGAGTGTTGATGAAACACAGAAAATCCATCGGGATTGAATACAACAGTCACCATGCGCACTTTCCTCCATGGGAGTAATGACTCTAACAGTCTACGCTTTGATCGTTCCCTGGAAGACCAGTAGTAGATTCCGATGCACATCTGGAGTCTTTCCCTAATTTGTGGACTATCAGAGTGTTGATGAAACACAGAAATTGCATCGTGATTGAATACAACAGTCACCATGCGCACTTTCCTCCATGGGAGTAATGTCTCAAAGAGTTTACGCTTTGATCGTTCCCTGGAAGACCAGTAGTAGTTTCCGATGCACATCTGGAGTCATTCTGTAATCTGTGGACTATCAGAGTGTTGATGAAACACAGAAATTGCATCGGGATTGAATACAACAGTCAACATGCGCACATTCCTCCATAAAAGTAATGTCTCAAACAGTCTACGCTTTGATCGGTCCCTGGAAGACCAGTAGTAGTTTCCGATGCACGTCTGGAGGCTTTCTGTAATCTGTGGACTATCAGAGTGTTGATGAAACACAGAAATTGCATCGGGATTGAATACAACAGTCACCATGCGCACTTTCCTCCATGGGAGTAATGTTTCAAACAGTCTACGCTTTGATCGTTCCCTGGTAGACCAGTAGTAGTTCCCGATGAACATCTGGTGAAATTCTGCAATCTGTGGAGTATCAGAGTGTTGATGAAACTAAGAAATTTCATCGGGATTGAATACAACAGCCACCATGCGCACTTTCCTCCATGGGAGTAACCCTGAAACAGTCTACGCTTTAATCGTTCCCTGGAAGACCAGATGTAGTTTCCGATGCACATCTGGCGGCATTCTGTAATCTGTGGACTATCAGAGTGTTGATGAAATACAGAAAATGCATCGGGATTGAATACAACAGTCACAATGCGCACTTTCCTCCATGGGAGTAATGTCTCAAACAGTCTATGCTTTGATCGTTCCCTGGAAGACCAGTAGTAGTTACCGATGCACATCTGGAGGCTTTCTGTAATCTGTGGACTATCAGAGTGTTGATGAAACACAGAAATTTAATCGGAATTGAATACAACATTCACCATGCGCACTTTCCTCCATGGGTGTAATGTCTCTAACAGTTTACGCTTTGATCATAACCTGGAAGACCAGTAGTAGTTATTGATGCACATATGGAGGCATTCTGTAATCTGTGGACTATCAGAGTGTTGATGAAACACAGATATTGCATCGGGATTGAATACATCAGTCACCATGCGCACTTTCCTCCATAGGAGTAATGTCTCCAACAGTCTACGCTTTGATCATTCCCTGGAAGACCAGTAGTAGTTTCCGATGCACATCTGGTGCCATTCTGTAATCTGTGGACTATCAAAGTATTCATGAAACAGAGAAATTGCACCGGGATTGATTACAACAGTCACCATGCGCACTTTCCTCCACGGGAGGTATGTCTTAAACAGTCTACGATTTGATCGTTCCCTGGAAGACCAGTAGTAGTTTCCGATGCACATCTGGAGGCATTCTGAAATCTGTGGACTTTCAGAGTGTTGATGAAACACAGAAATTGCATCTGGATTGAATACAACAGACACCATGCGCACTTTCCTCCATGGGAGTAATGTTTCACACAGTCTACGCTTTGATCGTCCCCTGGAAGACCAGTAGTAGTTTCCGATGCACATCTGGTGAAATTCTGCAATCTGTGGAGTATCAGAGTGTTGATGAAACTAAGAAATTTCATCGGGATTGAATACAACAGACACCATGCGCACTTTCCTCCATGTTAGTAACCCTGAAACAGTCTACGCTTCAATCGTTCCCTGGAAGACCAGATGTAGTTTCCGATGCACATCTGGAGGCTTTCCCTAATTTGTGGACTATCAGAGTGTTGATGAAACACAGAAATTGCATCGGGATTGAATACAACAGTCACCATGCGCACTTTCCTAAATGGGAGAAATGTCTCAAACAGTCTATGCTTTGATCGTTCCCTGGAAGACCAGTAGTAGTTACCGATGCACATCTGGAGGCTTTCTGTAATCTGTGGACTATCAGAGTGTTGATGAAACACAGAAATTTAATCGGAATTAAATACAACAGTCACCATGTGCACTTTCCTCCATGGGAGTAATGTCTCTAACAGTTTACGCTTTGATCATAACCTGGAAGACCAGTAGTAGTTATCGATGCACATCTGGAGGCATTCTGTAATCTGTGGACTATCAGAGTGTTGATGAAACACAGAAATTGCATCGGGATTGAATACATCAGTCACCATTCGCACTTTCCGCCATAGGAGTAATGTCTCCAACAGTGTACGCTTTGATCATTCCCTGGAAGACCAGTAGTAGTTTCCGATGCACATCTGGAGGCATTCTGTAATCTGTGGACTATCAGAGTATTCATGAAACAGAGAAATTGCATCGGGATTGATTACAACAGTCACCATGCGCACTTTCCTCCATGGGAGGTATGTCTTAAACAGTATACGATTTGATCGTTCCCTGGAAGACCAGTAGTAGTTTCCGAGGCACATCTGGAGGCGTTCTGATATCTGTGGACTATCAGAGTGTTGATGAAACACAGAAATTGCATCTTGATTGAATACAACAGACACCATGCGCACTTTCCTCCATGGGAGTAATGTTTCACAAAGTCTACGCTTTGATCGTCCCGTGGAAGACCAGTAGTAGTTTCCGATGCACATCTGGTGAAATTCTGCAATCTGTGGAGTATCAGAGTGTTGATGAAACTAAGAAATTTCGTCGGGATTGAATACAACAGACACCATGCGCACTTTCCTCCATGGGAGTAACCCTGAAACAGTCTACGTTTTAATCATTCCCTGGAAGACCAGTAGTAGTTTCCGATGCACATCTGGCGGCATTCTGTAATCTGTGGACTATCAGAGTGATGATGAAACACAGAAAATGCATCGGGATTGAATACAACGGTCACCATGCGCACTTTCCTAAATGGGAGTAATGTCTCTAACAGTCTACGCTTTGATCGTTCCCTGGAAGACCAGTAGTAGATTCCGATGCAAATCTGGAGGCTTTCCCTAATTTGTGGACTATTAGAGTGTTGATGAAACACAGAAATTGCATCGGGATTGAATACAACAGTCACCATGTGCACTTTCCTCCATGGGAGAAATGTCTCAAAGAGTTTACGCTTTGATCGTTCCCTGGAAGACCAGTAGTAGTTTCCGATGCACATCTGGAGGCATTCTGTAATCTGTGGACTATCAGAGTGTTGATGAAACACAGAAATTGCATCGGGATTGAATACAACAGTCACCATGCGCACATTCCTCTATAAAATTAATGTCTCAAACAGTCTACGCTTTGATCGTTCCCTGGAAGACCAGTAGTAGTTTCCGGTGCACGTCTGGCGGCTTCCAGTAATCTGTGGACTAACAGAGTGTTGATGAAACACAGAAATTGCATCGGGATTGAATACAACAGTCACCATGCGCACTTTCCTCCATGGGAGTAATGTTTCAAACAGTCTACGCTTTGATCGTCCCCTGGAGGACCAGTAGTAGTTTCCGATGCACATCTGGTGAAATTCTGCCATCTGTGGAGTATCAGAGTGTTGATGAAACTAAGAAATTTCATCGGGATTGAATACAACAGACACCATGCGCACTTTCCTAAATAGGAGTAACCCTGAAACAGTCCTCGCTTTAATCGTTCATTGGAAGACCAGTAGTAGTTTCCGATGCACATCTGGCGGCATTCTGTAATCTGTGGACTATCAGAGTGTTGATGAAACACAGAAAATGCATCGGGATTGAATTCAACAGTCACCATGCGCACTTTCCTCCATGGGAGTAATGTCTCTAACAGTCTACGCTTTGATCGTTCCCTGGAAGACCAGTAGTAGATTCCGATGCACATCTGGAGTCTTTCCCTAATTTGTGGACTATCAGAGTGTTGATGAAACACAGAAATTGCATCGGGATTGAATACAACAGTCACCATGCGCACTTTCCTCCATGGGAGTAATGTCTCAAAGAGTTTACGCTTTGATCGTTCCCTGGAAGACCAGTAGTAGTTTCCGATGCACATCTGGAGTCATTCTGTAATCTGTGGACTATCAGAGTGTTGATGAAACACAGAAATTGCATCGGGATTGAATACAACAGTCACCATGCGCACTTTCCTCCATGGGAGTAATGTTTCAAACAGTCTACGCTTTGATCGTTCCCTGGTAGACCAGTAGTAGTTCCCGATGAACATCTGGTGAAATTCTGCAATCTGTGGAGTATCAGAGTGTTGATGAAACTAAGAAATTTCATCGGGATTGAATACAACAGCCACCATGCGCACTTTACTCCATGGGAGTAACCCTGAAACAGTCTACGCTTTAATCGTTCCCTGGAAGACCAGATGTAGTTTCCGATGCACATCTGGCGGCATTCTGTAATCTGTGGACTATCAGAGTGTTGATGAAATACAGAAAATGCATCGGGATTGAATACAACAGTCACAATGCGCACTTTCCTCCATGGGAGTAATGTCTCAAACAGTCTATGCTTTGATCGTTCCCTGGAAGACCAGTAGTAGTTACCGATGCACATCTGGAGGCTTTCTGTAATCTGTGGACTATCAGAGTGTTGATGAAACACAGAAATTTAATCGGAATTGAATACAACATTCACCATGCGCACTTTCCTCCATGGGAGTAATGTCTCTAACAGTTTACGCTTTGATCATAACCTGGAAGACCAGTAGTAGTTATCGATGCACATCTGGAGGCATTCTGTAATCTGTGGACTATCAGAGTGTTGATGAAACACAGATATTGCATCGGGATTGAATACATCAGTCACCATGCGCACTTTCCTCCATAGGAGTAATGTCTCCAACAGTCTACGCTTTGATCATTCCCTGGAAGACCAGTAGTAGTTTCCGATGCACATCTGGTGCCATTCTGTAATCTGTGGACTATCAAAGTATTCATGAAACAGAGAAATTGCACCGGGATTGATTACAACAGTCACCATGCGCACTTTCCTCCACGGGAGGTATGTCTTAAACAGTCTACGATTTGATCGTTCCCTGGAAGACCAGTAGTAGTTTCCGATGCACATCTGGAGGCATTCTGAAATCTGTGGACTATCAGAGTGTTGATGAAACACAGAAATTGCATCGGGATTGAATACAACACACACCATGCGCACTTTCCTCCATGGGAGTAATGTTTCACACAGTCTACGCTTTGATCGTCCCCTGGAAGACCAGTAGTAGTTTCCGATGCACATCTGGTGAAATTCTGCAATCTGTGGAGTATCAGAGTGTTGATGAAACTAAGAAATTTCATCGGGATTGAATACAACAGACACCAT
Source organism: Schistocerca gregaria (assembly GCF_023897955.1). NCBI lineage: Eukaryota > Metazoa > Arthropoda > Insecta > Orthoptera > Acrididae > Schistocerca > Schistocerca gregaria. The sequence goes on along the minus strand of NW_026061775.1, from coordinate 5,926,958 downwards.
GCGCACTTTCCTCCATGTTAGTAACCCTGAAACAGTCTACGCTTCAATCGTTCCCTGGAAGACCAGATGTAGTTTCCGATGCACATCTGGAGGCTTTCCCTAATTTGTGGACTATCAGAGTGTTGATGAAACACAGAAATTGCATCGGGATTGAATACAACAGTCACCATGCGCACTTTCCAAAATGGGAGAAATGTCTCAAACAGTCTATGCTTTGATCGTTCCCTGGAAGGCCAGTAGTAGTTACCGATGCACATCTGGAGGCTTTCTGTAATCTGTGGACTATCAGAGTGTTGATGAAACACAGAAATTTAATCGGAATTAAATACAACAGTCACCATGTGCACTTTCCTCCATGGGAGTAATGTCTCTAACAGTTTACGCTTTGATCATAACCTGGAAGACCAGTAGTAGTTATCGATGCACATCTGGAGGCTTTCTGTAATCTGTGGACTATCAGAGTGTTGATGAAACACAGAAATTTAATCGGAATTGAATACAACAGTCACCATGCGCACTTTCCTCCATGGGAGTAATGTCTCTAACAGCATACGCTTTGATCATAACCTGGAAGACCACTAGTAGTTATCGATGCACATCTGGAGGCATTCTGTAATCGGTGGACTATCAGAGTGTTGATGAAAAACAGAAGTTGCATCGGGATTGAATACATCAGTACCATGCGCACTTTCCTCCATAGGAGTAATGTCTCCAACAGTCTACGATTTGATCATTCCCTGGAAGACCAGTAGTAGTTTCCAATGCACATCTGGTGCCATTCTGTAATCTGTGGACTATCAGAGTATTCATGAAACAGAGAAATTGCATCGGGATTGATTACAACAGTCACCATGCGCACTTTCCTCCACGGGAGGTATGTCTTAACCAGTCTACGATTTGATCGTTCCCTGGAAGACCAGTAGTTTCCGATGCACATCTGGTGAAATTCTGCAATCTGTGGAGTATCAGAGTGTTGATGAAACTAAGAAATTTCATCGGGATTGAATACAATAGACACAATGCGCACTTTCCTCCATGGGAGTAACCCTGAAACAGTCTACGCTTTAATCGTTCCCTGGAAGACCAATAGTAGTTTCCAACGCACATCTGGCGGCATTCTGTAATCTGTGGACTATCAGAGTGTTGATGAAACACAGAAAATGCATCGGGATTGAATACAACAGTCACCATGCGCACTTTCCTCCATGGGAGTAATGTCTCTAACAGTCTACGCTTTGATCGTTCCCTGGAAGACCAGTAGTAGATTCCGATGCACATCTGGAGGCTATCCCTAATTTGTGGACTATCAGAGTGTTGTTGAAACACAGAAATTGCATCGGGATTGAATACAACAGTCACCATGCGCACTTTCCTCCATGGGAAAAATGTCTCAAAGAGTTTACGTTTTGATCGTTCCCTGGAAGACCAGTAGTAGTTTCCGATGCACATCTGGAAGCATTCTGTAATCTGTGGACTATCAGAGTGTTGATGAAACACAGAAATTGCATCGGGATTGAAAACAACAGTCACCATGCGCACATTCCTCCATAAAAGTAATGTCTCAAACAGTCTACGATTTGATCGTTCCCTGGAAGACCAGTAGTAGTATCTGATGCACATCTGGTGGCATTCTGTAATCTGTTGACTATCAGAGTGTTGATGAAACACAGAAAATGCATCGGGATTGAATAAAACAGTCACCATGCGCACTTTACTCCATGGGAGTAATGTCTCAATGAGTTTACACTTTGATCGTTCCGTGGAAGACCAGTAGTAGTTTCCGATGCACATCTGGAGGCATTCTGTAATCTGTGGACTATCAGAGTGTTGATGAAACACAGAAATTGCATCGGGATTGAATACAACAGTCACCATGCGCACATTCCTCCATAAAAGTAATGTCTCAAACAGTCTACGCTTTGATCGTTCCCTGGAAGACCAGTAGTAGTTTCCGATGCACATCTTGTGGCATTCTGTAATCTGTGGACTATCAGAGTGTTGATGAAACACAGAAATTGCATCGGGATTGAATACAACAGTCATGATCCACACCTTCCTCCATGGGAGTAATGTCTGAAACAGTCTACGCTTTGATCTTTCCCTGAAGACCAGTAGTAGTTTCTGATGCACATCTGGTTGCATTCTGTAATCTGTTGACTATCAGAGTGTTGATGAAACACAGAAAATGCATCGGGATTGAATAAAACAGTCACCATGCGCACTTTACTCCATGGGAGTAATGTCTCAAAGAGTTTACGCTTTGATCGTTCCCTGGAAGACCAGTAGTAGTTTCCGATGCACATCTGGAGGCATTCTGTAATCTGTGGACTATCAGAGTGTTGATGAAACACAGAAATTGCATCGGGATTGAATACAACTGTCAACATGCGCACATTCCTTCATAAAAGTAATGTCTCAAACAGTCTACGCTTTGATCGTTCCCTGGAAGACCAGTAGTAGTTTCCGATGCACGTCTGGAGGCTTTCTGTAATCTGTGGACTCTCAGAGTGTTGATGAAACACAGAAATTGCATCGGGATTGAATACAACAGTCACCATGCGCACTTTCCTCCATGGGAGTAATGTTTCAAACAGTCTACGCTTTGATCGTTCCCTGGAAGACCAGTAGTAGTTTCCGATGCACATCTGGTGAAATTCTGCAATCTGTGGAGTATCAGAGTGTTGATGAAACTAAGATATTTCATCGGGATTGAATACAACAGCCACCATGCGCACTTTCCTCCATGGGAGTAACCCTGAAACAGTGTACGCTTTAATCGTTCCCTGGAAGACCAGATGTAGTTTCCGATGCACATCTGGCGGCACTCTGTAATCTGTGGACTATCAGAGTGTTGATGAAACACAGAAAATGCATCGGGATTGAATACAACAGTCACAATGCGCACTTTCCTCCATGGGAGTAATGTCTCAAACAGTCTATGCTTTGATTGTTCCCTGGAAGACCAGTAGTAGTTACCGATGCACATCTGGAGGCTTTCTGTAATCTGTGGACTATCGGAGTGTTGATGAAACACAGAAATTTAATCGGAATTGAATACAACAGTCACGATGCGCACTTTCCTCCATGGGAGTAATGTCTCAAACATGCTATGCTTTGATCGTTCCCTGGAAGACCAGTAGTAGTTACCGATGCACATCTGGAGGCTTTCTGTAATCTGTGGAGTATCAGAGTTGATGAAACACAGAAATTTAATCGGAATTGAATACAACAGTCACCATGCGCACTTTCCTCCATGGGATTAATGTCTCTAACAGTCTACGCTTTGATCATAACCTGGAAGACCAGTAGTAGTTATCGATGGACATCTGGAGGCATTCTGTAATCTGTGGACTATCAGAGTGTTGATGAAACACAGAAATAGCATCGGGATTGAATACATCAGTCACCATGCGCAATTTCCTCCGTAGAAGTAATGTCTCCAACAGTCTACGCTTTGATCATTCCCTGGAAGACCAGTAGTAGTTTCCGATGCACATCTGGTGCCATTCTGTAATCTGTGGACTATCAGAGTATTCATGAAACAGAGAAATTGCATCGGGATTGATTACAACAGTCACCATACGCACTTTCCTCCATGGGAGGTATGTCTTAAACAGTCTACGATTTGATCGTTCCCTGGAAGACCAGTAATAGTTTCTGATGCACATCTGGTGGCATTCTGTAATCTGTGGACTATCAGAATGTTGATGAAACACAGAAATTGCATCTAGATTGAATACAACAGTCACCATCCGCACTTTCCTCCATGGGAGTAATGTCTGAAACAGACTACGCTTTGATCGTTCCCTGGAAGACCAGTAGTAGTTTCCGATGCACATCTTGGTGGCATTCTGTAATCTGTGGTCTATCAGAGAGTTAATGAAACACAGAAATTGAGTCGGAATTGAATACAACAGTCACCATGCGCACTTTCCTCCATATGAGTAATGTCTCAAACAGTCTACGCTTTGATCGTTCCCTGGAAGACCAGTAGTAGTTTCTGATGCACATATGGTGGCATTCTGTAGTCTGTGGACTATCAGAGTGTTGATGAAACACAGAAATTGGATCGGGATTCAATACAACTGTCACCATGCGCATTTTCCTCCACGGGAGTAATATCTCAAACAGTCTACGCTTTGATCGGTCCCTGGAAGACCAGTAGTAGTTTCCGATGCACATCTGGTGGCATTCTCTAATCTGTGGACTATCGGAGTGTTGATGAAACATAGAAACTGAATCGGAATTGAATACAACAGTCACCATGCTCACTTTCCTCCATGGGAGTAATGTCTCAAACAGTCTACGCTTTGATCGTTCCCTGGAAGACCAGTAGTAGATTCCGATGCACATCTGGAGGCTTTCCCAAATTTGTGGACTATCAGAGTGTTGATGAAACACAGAAATTGCATCGGGATTGAATACAACAGTCACCATGCGCACATTCCTCCATAAAAGTAATGTCTCAAACAGTCTACGATTTGATCGTTCCCTGGAAGACCAGTAGTAGTTTCCGATGCACATCTGGTGAAATTCTGCAATCTGTGGAGTATCAGAGTGTTGATGAAACTAAGAAATTTCATCTGGTTTGAATACAACAGCCACCATGGGCACTTTCCTCCATGGGAGTAACCCTGAAACAGTCTACGCTTTAATCGCTTCCTAGAAGACCAGATGTAGTTTCCGATGCACATCTGGCGGCATTCTGTAATCTGTGGACTATCAGAGTGTTGATGAAACACAGAAAATGCATCGGGATTGAATACAACAGTCACAATGCGCACTTTCCTCCATGGGAGTAATGTCTCTAACAGTCTACGCTTTGATCGTTCCCTGGAAGACCAGTAGTAGTTTCCGATGCACATCTGGAGGCTTTCCCTAATTTGTGGACTATCAGAGTGTTGATGAAACACAGAAATTGCATCGGGATTGAATACAACAGTCACCATGCGCACTTTCCTCCATGGGAGTAATGTCTCAAACAGTCTACGCTTTGATCGTTCCCTGGAAGACCAGTAGTAGTTTCTGATGCACATATGGTGGCATTCTGTAGTTTGTGGACTATCAGAGTGTTGATGAAACACAGAAATTGGATCGGGATTCAATACAACAGTCACCATGCGCATTTTCCTCCACGGGAGTAATGTCTCAAACAGTCTACGCTTTGATCGGTCCCTGGAAGACCAGTAGTAGTTTCCGATGCACATCTGGTGGCATTCTCTAATCTGTGGACTATCGGAGTGTTGATGAAACATAGAAACTGAATCGGAATTGAATACAACAGTCACAATGCGCACTTTCCTCCATGGGAGTAATGTCTCTAACAGTCTACGCTTTGATCGTTCCCTGGAAGACCAGTAGTAGTTACCGATGCACATCTGGAGGCTTTCTGTAATCTGTGGAGTATCAGAGTGTTGATGAAACACAGAAATTTAATCGGAATTGAATACAACAGTCACCATGCGCACTTTCCTCCATGGGACTAATGTCTCTAACAGTCTACGCTCTGATCATAACCTGGAAGACCAGTAGTAGTTATCGATGCACATCTGGAGGCATTCTGTAATCTGTGGACTATCAGAGTGTTGATGAAACACAGAAATTGCATCGGGATTTAATACATCAGTCACCATGCGCACTTTCCTCCATAGGAGTAATGTCTCCAACAGACTACGCTTTGATCATTCCCTGGAAGACCAGTAGTAGTTTCAGAAGCACATCTGGTGCCATTCTGTAATCTGTGGACTATCAGAGTATTCATGAAACAGGGAAATTGCATCGGGATTGATTACAACAGTCACCATGCGCACTTTCCTCCACGGGAGGTATGTCTTAAACAGTCTACGATTTGATCGTTCCCTGGAAGACCAGTAATAGTTTCCGATGCACATCTGGTGGCATTCTGTAATCTGTGGACTATCAGAATGTTGATGAAACACAGAAATTGCATCTAGATTGAATACAACAGTCACCATCCGCACTTTCCTCCATGGGAGTAATGTCTGAAACAGTCTACGCTTTGATCGTTCCCTGGAAGACCAGTAGTAGTTTCCGATGCACATCTTGGTGGCATTCTGTAATCTGTGGTCTATCAGAGTGTTGATGAAACACAGAAATTGAATCGGAATTGAATACAACAGTCATCATGCGCACTTTCGTCCATGGGAGTAATGTCTCAAAGAGTCTACGCTTTGATCGTTCCCTGGAAGACCAGTAGTAGTTTCTGATGCAAATCTGGTGGCATTATGTAGTCTGTGGACTATCAGAGTGTTGATGAAACACAGAAATTGCATCGGGATTCAATACAACAGTCACCATGCGCATTTTCCTCCACGGGAGTAATGTCTCAAACAGTCTACGCTTTGATCGGTCCCTGGAAGACCAGTAGTAGTTTCCGATGCACATCTGGTGGCATTCTCTAATCTGTGGACTATCAGAGTGTTGATGAAACATAAAAACTGAATCGGAATTGAATACAACAGTCACCATGCTCACTTTCCTCCATGGGAGTAATGTCTCAAACAGTCTACGCTTTGATCGTTCCATGGAAGACCAGTAGTAGATTCCGATGCACATCTGGAGGCTTTCCCTAATTTGTGGACTATCAGAGTGTTGATGAAACACAGAAATTGCATCGGGATTGAATACAACAGTCACCATGCGCACTTTCCTCCATGGGAGTAATGTCTCAAAGAGTTTACGTTTTGATCGTTCCCTGGAAGACCAGTAGTAGTTTCCGATGCACATCTGGAGGCATTCTGTAATCTGTGGACTATCAGAGTGTTGATGAAACACAGAAATTGCATCGGGATTGAATACAACAGTCACCATGCGCACATTCCTCCATAAAAGTAATGTCTCAAACAGTTTACGATTTGATCGTTCCCTGGAAGACCAGTAGTAGTTTCCGATGCACGTCTGGAGGCTTTCTGTAATCTGTGGACTATCAGAGTGATGATGAAACACAGAAATTGCATCGGGATTGAATACAACAGTCACCATGCGCACTTTCCTCCATGGGAGTAATGTTTCAAACAGTCAACGCTTTGATCGTTCCCTGGAAGACCAGTAGTAGTTTCCGATGCACATCTGGTGAAATTCTGCAATCTGTGGACTATCAGAGTGTTGATGAAACTAAGAAATTTCATCTGGTTTGAATACAACAGCCACCATGGTCACTTTCCTCCATGGGAGTAACCCTGAAACAGTCTACGCTTTAATCGCTTCCTGGAAGACCAGATGTAGTTTCCGATGCACATCTGGCGGCATTCTGTAATCTGTGGACTATCAGAGTGTTGATGAAGCACAGAAAATGCATCGGGATTGAATACAACAGTCACAATGCGCACTTTCCTCCATGGGAGTAATATCTCTAACAGTCTACGCTTTGATCGTTCCCTGGAAGACCAGTAGTAGTTTCCGATGCACATCTGGAGGCTGTCCCTAATTTGTGGACTATCAGAGTGTTGATGAAACACAGAAATTGCATCGGGATTGAATACAACAGTCACCATGCGCACTTTCCTCCACGGGATTATTTCTCAAACAGTCTATGCTTTTATCGTTCCCTGGAAGACCAGTAGTAGTTACCGATGCACATCTGGATTCTTTCTGTAATCTGTGGAGTATCAGAGTGTTGATGAAACACAGAAATTTTATCGGAATTGAATACAACAGTCACCATGCGCACTTTCCTCCATGGGACTAATGTCTCTAACAGTCTACGATTTGATCATAACCTGGAAGACCAGTAGTAGTTATCGATGCACATCTGGAGGCATTCTGTAATCTGTGGACTATCAGAGTGTTGATGAAACACAGAAATTGGATCGGGATTCAATACAACAGTCACCATGCGCATTTTCCTCCACGGGAGTAATGTCTCAAACAGTCTACGCTTTGATCGGTCCCTGGATGACCAGTAGTAGTTTCCGATGCACATCTGGTGGCATTCTCTAATCTGTGGACTATCGGAGTGTTGATGAAACATAGAAACTGAATCGGAATTGAATACCACAGTCACCATGATCACTTTCCTCCATGGGAGTAATGTCTCAAACAGTCTACGCTTTGATCGTTCCCTGGAAGACCAGTAGTAGATTCCGATGCACATCTGGAAGCTTTTCCTAATTTGTGGACTATCAGAGTGTTGATGAAACACAGAAATTGCATCGGGATTGAATACAACAGTCACCATGCGCACATTCCTCCATAAAAGTAATGTCTCAAACAGTCTACGATTTGATCGTTCCCTGGAAGACCAGTAGTAGTTTCCGATGCACATCTGGTGAAATTCTGCAATCTGTGGAGTATCAGAGTGTTGATGAAACTAAGAAATTTCATCTGGTTTGAATACAACAGCCACCATGGGCACTTTCCTCCATGGGAGTAACCCTGAAACAGTCTACGCTTTAATCGCTTCCTAGAAGACCAGATGTAGTTTCCGATGCACATCTGGCGGCATTCTGTAATCTGTGGACTATCAGAGTGTTGATGAAACACAGAAAATGCATCGGGATTGAATACAACAGTCACAATGCGCACTTTCCTCCATGGGAGTAATGTCTCTAACAGTCTACGCTTTGATCGTTCCCTGGAAGACCAGTAGTAGTTTCCGATGCACATCTGGAGGCTTTCCCTAATTTGTGGACTATCAGAGTGTTGATGAAACACAGAAATTGCATCGGGATTGAATACAACAGTCACCATGCGCACTTTCCTCCATGGGAGTAATGTCTCAAACAGTCTACGCTTTGATCGTTCCCTGGAAGACCAGTAGTAGTTTCTGATGCACATATGGTGGCATTCTGTAGTTTGTGGACTATCAGAGTGTTGATGAAACACAGAAATTGGATCGGGATTCAATACAACAGTCACCATGCGCATTTTCCTCCACGGGAGTAATGTCTCAAACAGTCTACGCTTTGATCGGTCCCTGGAAGACCAGTAGTAGTTTCCGATGCACATCTGGTGGCATTCTCTAATCTGTGGACTATCGGAGTGTTGATGAAACATAGAAACTGAATCGGAATTGAATACAACAGTCACAATGCGCACTTTCCTCCATGGGAGTAATGTCTCTAACAGTCTACGCTTTGATCGTTCCCTGGAAGACCAGTAGTAGTTACCGATGCACATCTGGAGGCTTTCTGTAATCTGTGGAGTATCAGAGTGTTGATGAAACACAGAAATTTAATCGGAATTGAATACAACAGTCACCATGCGCACTTTCCTCCATGGGACTAATGTCTCTAACAGTCTACGCTCTGATCATAACCTGGAAGACCAGTAGTAGTTATCGATGCACATCTGGAGGCATTCTGTAATCTGTGGACTATCAGAGTGTTGATGAAACACAGAAATTGCATCGGGATTTAATACATCAGTCACCATGCGCACTTTCCTCCATAGGAGTAATGTCTCCAACAGACTACGCTTTGATCATTCCCTGGAAGACCAGTAGTAGTTTCAGAAGCACATCTGGTGCCATTCTGTAATCTGTGGACTATCAGAGTATTCATGAAACAGGGAAATTGCATCGGGATTGATTACAACAGTCACCATGCGCACTTTCCTCCACGGGAGGTATGTCTTAAACAGTCTACGATTTGATCGTTCCCTGGAAGACCAGTAATAGTTTCCGATGCACATCTGGTGGCATTCTGTAATCTGTGGACTATCAGAATGTTGATGAAACACAGAAATTGCATCTAGATTGAATACAACAGTCACCATCCGCACTTTCCTCCATGGGAGTAATGTCTGAAACAGTCTACGCTTTGATCGTTCCCTGGAAGACCAGTAGTAGTTTCCGATGCACATCTTGGTGGCATTCTGTAATCTGTGGTCTATCAGAGTGTTGATGAAACACAGAAATTGAATCGGAATTGAATACAACAGTCATCATGCGCACTTTCGTCCATGGGAGTAATGTCTCAAAGAGTCTACGCTTTGATCGTTCCCTGGAAGACCAGTAGTAGTTTCTGATGCAAATCTGGTGGCATTATGTAGTCTGTGGACTATCAGAGTGTTGATGAAACACAGAAATTGCATCGGGATTCAATACAACAGTCACCATGCGCATTTTCCTCCACGGGAGTAATGTCTCAAACAGTCTACGCTTTGATCGGTCCCTGGAAGACCAGTAGTAGTTTCCGATGCACATCTGGTGGCATTCTCTAATCTGTGGACTATCAGAGTGTTGATGAAACATAAAAACTGAATCGGAATTGAATACAACAGTCACCATGCTCACTTTCCTCCATGGGAGTAATGTCTCAAACAGTCTACGCTTTGATCGTTCCATGGAAGACCAGTAGTAGATTCCGATGCACATCTGGAGGCTTTCCCTAATTTGTGGACTATCAGAGTGTTGATGAAACACAGAAATTGCATCGGGATTGAATACAACAGTCACCATGCGCACTTTCCTCCATGGGAGTAATGTCTCAAAGAGTTTACGTTTTGATCGTTCCCTGGAAGACCAGTAGTAGTTTCCGATGCACATCTGGAGGCATTCTGTAATCTGTGGACTATCAGAGTGTTGATGAAACACAGAAATTGCATCGGGATTGAATACAACAGTCACCATGCGCACATTCCTCCATAAAAGTAATGTCTCAAACAGTTTACGATTTGATCGTTCCCTGGAAGACCAGTAGTAGTTTCCGATGCACGTCTGGAGGCTTTCTGTAATCTGTGGACTATCAGAGTGATGATGAAACACAGAAATTGCATCGGGATTGAATACAACAGTCACCATGCGCACTTTCCTCCATGGGAGTAATGTTTCAAACAGTCAACGCTTTGATCGTTCCCTGGAAGACCAGTAGTAGTTTCCGATGCACATCTGGTGAAATTCTGCAATCTGTGGACTATCAGAGTGTTGATGAAACTAAGAAATTTCATCTGGTTTGAATACAACAGCCACCATGGTCACTTTCCTCCATGGGAGTAACCCTGAAACAGTCTACGCTTTAATCGCTTCCTGGAAGACCAGATGTAGTTTCCGATGCACATCTGGCGGCATTCTGTAATCTGTGGACTATCAGAGTGTTGATGAAGCACAGAAAATGCATCGGGATTGAATACAACAGTCACAATGCGCACTTTCCTCCATGGGAGTAATATCTCTAACAGTCTACGCTTTGATCGTTCCCTGGAAGACCAGTAGTAGTTTCCGATGCACATCTGGAGGCTGTCCCTAATTTGTGGACTATCAGAGTGTTGATGAAACACAGAAATTGCATCGGGATTGAATACAACAGTCACCATGCGCACTTTCCTCCACGGGATTATTTCTCAAACAGTCTATGCTTTTATCGTTCCCTGGAAGACCAGTAGTAGTTACCGATGCACATCTGGATTCTTTCTGTAATCTGTGGAGTATCAGAGTGTTGATGAAACACAGAAATTTTATCGGAATTGAATACAACAGTCACCATGCGCACTTTCCTCCATGGGACTAATGTCTCTAACAGTCTACGATTTGATCATAACCTGGAAGACCAGTAGTAGTTATCGATGCACATCTGGAGGCATTCTGTAATCTGTGGACTATCAGAGTGTTGATGAAACACAGAAATTGGATCGGGATTCAATACAACAGTCACCATGCGCATTTTCCTCCACGGGAGTAATGTCTCAAACAGTCTACGCTTTGATCGGTCCCTGGATGACCAGTAGTAGTTTCCGATGCACATCTGGTGGCATTCTCTAATCTGTGGACTATCGGAGTGTTGATGAAACATAGAAACTGAATCGGAATTGAATACCACAGTCACCATGATCACTTTCCTCCATGGGAGTAATGTCTCAAACAGTCTACGCTTTGATCGTTCCCTGGAAGACCAGTAGTAGATTCCGATGCACATCTGGAAGCTTTTCCTAATTTGTGGACTATCAGAGTGTTGATGAAACACAGAAATTGCATCGGGATTGAATACAACAGTCACCATGCGCACATTCCTCCGTAAAAGTAATGTCTCAAACAGTCTACGATTTGATCGTTCCCTGGAAGGCCAGTAGTAGTTTACGATGCACATCTGGTGAAATTCTGCAATCTGTGGAGTATCAGAGTGTTGACGAAACTAAGAAATTTCATCTGGTTTGAATACAACAGCCACCATGGGCACTTTCCTCCATGGGAGCAACCCTGAAACAGTCTACGCTTTAATCGCTTCCTAGAAGACCAGATGTAGTTTCCGATGCACATCTGGCGGCATTCTGTAATCTGTGGACTATCAGTGTGTTGATGAAACACAGAAAATGCATCGGGATTGAATACAACAGTCACAATGCGCACTTTCCTCCATGGGAGTAATGTCTCTAACAGTCTACGCTTTGATCGTTCCCTGGAAGACCAGTAGTAGTTTCCGATGCACATCTGGAGGCTTTCCCTAATTTGTGGACTATCAGAGTGTTGATGAAAGACAGAAATTGCATCGGGATTGAATACAACAGTCACCATGCGCACTTTCCTCCATGGGAGTAATGTCTCAAACAGTCTACGCTTTGATCGTTCCCTGGAAGACCAGTAGTAGTTTCTGATGCACATATGGTGGCATTCTGTAGTCTGTGGACTATCAGAGTGTTGATGAAACACAGAAATTGTATCGGGATTCAATACAACAGTCACCATGCGCATTTTCCTCCACGGGAGTAATGTCTCAAACAGTCTACGCTTTGATCGTTCCCTGGAAGACCAGTAGTAGTTACCGATGCACATCTGGAGGCTTTCTGTAATCTGTGGAGTATCAGAGTGTTGATGAAACACAGAAATTTAATCGGAATTGAATACAACAGTCACCATGCGCACTTTCCTCCATGGGACTAATGTCTCTAACAGTCTACGCTCTGATCATAACCTGGAAGACCAGTAGTAGTTATCGATGCACATCTGGAGGCATTCTGTAATCTGTGGACTATCAGAGTGTTGATGAAACACAGAAATTGCATCGGGATTTAATACATCAGTCACCATGCGCACTTTCCTCCATAGGAGTAATGTCTCCAACAGACTACGCTTTGATCATTCCCTGGAAGACCAGTAGTAGTTTCAGAAGCACATCTGGTGCCATTCTGTAATCTGTGGACTATCAAAGTATTCATGAAACAGAGAAATTGCACCGGGATTGATTACAACAGTCACCATGCGCACTTTCCTCCACGGGAGGTATGTCTTAAACAGTCTACGATTTGATCGTTCCCTGGAAGACCAGTAGTAGTTTCCGATGCACATCTGGAGGCATTCTGAAATCTGTGGACTATCAGAGTGTTGATGAAACACAGAAATTGCATCGGGATTGAATACAACAGACACCATGCGCACTTTCCTCCATGGGAGTAATGTTTCACACAGTCTACGCTTTGATCGTCCCCTGGAAGACCAGTAGTAGTTTCCGATGCACATCTGGTGAAATTCTGCAATCTGTGGAGTATCAGAGTGTTGATGAAACTAAGAAATTTCATCGGGATTGAATACAACAGACACCATGCGCACTTTCCTCCATGTTAGTAACCCTGAAACAGTCTACGCTTCAATCGTTCCCTGGAAGACCAGATGTAGTTTCCGATGCACATCTGGAGGCTTTCCCTAATTTGTGGACTATCAGAGTGTTGATGAAACACAGAAATTGCATCGGGATTGAATACAACAGTCACCATGCGCACTTTCCAAAATGGGAGAAATGTCTCAAACAGTCTATGCTTTGATCGTTCCCTGGAAGGCCAGTAGTAGTTACCGATGCACATCTGGAGGCTTTCTGTAATCTGTGGACTATCAGAGTGTTGATGAAACACAGAAATTTAATCGGAATTAAATACAACAGTCACCATGTGCACTTTCCTCCATGGGAGTAATGTCTCTAACAGTTTACGCTTTGATCATAACCTGGAAGACCAGTAGTAGTTATCGATGCACATCTGGAGGCTTTCTGTAATCTGTGGACTATCAGAGTGTTGATGAAACACAGAAATTTAATCGGAATTGAATACAACAGTCACCATGCGCACTTTCCTCAATGGGAGTAATGTCTCTAACAGCATACGCTTTGATCATAACCTGGAAGACCACTAGTAGTTATCGATGCACATCTGGAGGCATTCTGTAATCTGTGGACTATCAGAGTGTTGATGAAAAACAGAAGTTGCATCGGGATTGAATACATCAGTACCATGCGCACTTTCCTCCATAGGAGTAATGTCTCCAACAGTCTACGATTTGATCATTCCCTGGAAGACCAGTAGTAGTTTCCAATGCACATCTGGTGCCATTCTGTAATCTGTGGACTATCAGAGTATTCATGAAACAGAGAAATTGCATCGGGATTGATTACAACAGTCACCATGCGCACTTTCCTCCACGGGAGGTATGTCTTAACCAGTCTACGATTTGATCGTTCCCTGGAAGACCAGTAGTTTCCGATGCACATCTGGTGAAATTCTGCAATCTGTGGAGTATCAGAGTGTTGATGAAACTAAGAAATTTCATCGGGATTGAATACAATAGACACAATGCGCACTTTCCTCCATGGGAGTAACCCTGAAACAGTCTACGCTTTAATCGTTCCCTGGAAGACCAATAGTAGTTTCCAACGCACATCTGGCGGCATTCTGTAATCTGTGGACTATCAGAGTGTTGATGAAACACAGAAAATGCATCGGGATTGAATACAACAGTCACCATGCGCACTTTCCTCCATGGGAGTAATGTCTCTAACAGTCTACGCTTTGATCGTTCCCTGGAAGACCAGTAGTAGATTCCGATGCACATCTGGAGGCTATCCCTAATTTGTGGACTATCAGAGTGTTGTTGAAACACAGAAATTGCATCGGGATTGAATACAACAGTCACCATGCGCACTTTCCTCCATGGGAAAAATGTCTCAAAGAGTTTACGTTTTGATCGTTCCCTGGAAGACCAGTAGTAGTTTCCGATGCACATCTGGAAGCATTCTGTAATCTGTGGACTATCAGAGTGTTGATGAAACACAGAAATTGCATCGGGATTGAAAACAACAGTCACCATGCGCACATTCCTCCATAAAAGTAATGTCTCAAACAGTCTACGATTTGATCGTTCCCTGGAAGACCAGTAGTAGTATCTGATGCACATCTGGTGGCATTCTGTAATCTGTTGACTATCAGAGTGTTGATGAAACACAGAAAATGCATCGGGATTGAATAAAACAGTCACCATGCGCACTTTACTCCATGGGAGTAATGTCTCAATGAGTTTACACTTTGATCGTTCCGTGGAAGACCAGTAGTAGTTTCCGATGCACATCTGGAGGCATTCTGTAATCTGTGGACTATCAGAGTGTTGATGAAACACAGAAATTGCATCGGGATTGAATACAACAGTCACCATGCGCACATTCCTCCATAAAAGTAATGTCTCAAACAGTCTACGCTTTGATCGTTCCCTGGAAGACCAGTAGTAGTTTCCGATGCACATCTTGTGGCATTCTGTAATCTGTGGACTATCAGAGTGTTGATGAAACACAGAAATTGCATCGGGATTGAATACAACAGTCATGATCCACACCTTCCTCCATGGGAGTAATGTCTGAAACAGTCTACGCTTTGATCTTTCCCTGAAGACCAGTAGTAGTTTCTGATGCACATCTGGTTGCATTCTGTAATCTGTTGACTATCAGAGTGTTGATGAAACACAGAAAATGCATCGGGATTGAATAAAACAGTCACCATGCGCACTTTACTCCATGGGAGTAATGTCTCAAAGAGTTTACGCTTTGATCGTTCCCTGGAAGACCAGTAGTAGTTTCCGATGCACATCTGGAGGCATTCTGTAATCTGTGGACTATCAGAGTGTTGATGAAACACAGAAATTGCATCGGGATTGAATACAACTGTCAACATGCGCACATTCCTTCATAAAAGTAATGTCTCAAACAGTCTACGCTTTGATCGTTCCCTGGAAGACCAGTAGTAGTTTCCGATGCACGTCTGGAGGCTTTCTGTAATCTGTGGACTCTCAGAGTGTTGATGAAACACAGAAATTGCATCGGGATTGAATACAACAGTCACCATGCGCACTTTCCTCCATGGGAGTAATGTTTCAAACAGTCTACGCTTTGATCGTTCCCTGGAAGACCAGTAGTAGTTTCCGATGCACATCTGGTGAAATTCTGCAATCTGTGGAGTATCAGAGTGTTGATGAAACTAAGATATTTCATCGGGATTGAATACAACAGCCACCATGCGCACTTTCCTCCATGGGAGTAACCCTGAAACAGTGTACGCTTTAATCGTTCCCTGGAAGACCAGATGTAGTTTCCGATGCACATCTGGCGGCACTCTGTAATCTGTGGACTATCAGAGTGTTGATGAAACACAGAAAATGCATCGGGATTGAATACAACAGTCACAATGCGCACTTTCCTCCATGGGAGTAATGTCTCAAACAGTCTATGCTTTGATTGTTCCCTGGAAGACCAGTAGTAGTTACCGATGCACATCTGGAGGCTTTCTGTAATCTGTGGACTATCGGAGTGTTGATGAAACCCAGAAATGTAATCGGAATTGAATACAACAGTCACGATGCGCACTTTCCTCCATGGGAGTAATGTCTCAAACATGCTATGCTTTGATCGTTCCCTGGAAGACCAGTAGTAGTTACCGATGCACATCTGGAGGCTTTCTGTAATCTGTGGAGTATCAGAGTTGATGAAACACAGAAATTTAATCGGAATTGAATACAACCGTCACCATGCGCACTTTCCTCCATGGGATTAATGTCTCTAACAGTCTACGCTTTGATCATAACCTGGAAGACCAGTAGTAGTTATCGATGGACATCTGGAGGCATTCTGTAATCTGTGGACTATCAGAGTGTTGATGAAACACAGAAATAGCATCGGGATTGAATACATCAGTCACCATGCGCACTTTCCTCCGTAGAAGTAATGTCTCCAACAGTCTACGCTTTGATCATTCCCTGGAAGACCAGTAGTAGTTTCCGATGCACATCTGGTGCCATTCTGTAATCTGTGGACTATCAGAGTATTCATGAAACAGAGAAATTGCATCGGGATTGATTACAACAGTCACCATACGCACTTTCCTCCATGGGAGGTATGTCTTAAACAGTCTACGATTTGATCGTTCCCTGGAAGACCAGTAATAGTTTCTGATGCACATCTGGTGGCATTCTGTAATCTGTGGACTATCAGAATGTTGATGAAACACAGAAATTGCATCTAGATTGAATACAACAGTCACCATCCGCACTTTCCTCCATGGGAGTAATGTCTGAAACAGTCTACGCTTTGATCGTTCCCTGGAAGACCAGTAGTAGTTTCCGATGCACATCTTGGTGGCATTCTGTAATCTGTGGTCTATCAGAGAGTTAATGAAACACAGAAATTGAGTCGGAATTGAATACAACAGTCACCATGCGCACTTTCCTCCATATGAGTAATGTCTCAAACAGTCTACGCTTTGATCGTTCCCTGGAAGACCAGTAGTAGTTTCTGATGCACATATGGTGGCATTCTGTAGTCTGTGGACTATCAGAGTGTTGATGAAACACAGAAATTGGATCGGGATTCAATACAACTGTCACCATGCGCATTTTCCTCCACGGGAGTAATATCTCAAACAGTCTACGCTTTGATCGGTCCCTGGAAGACCAGTAGTAGTTTCCGATGCACATCTGGTGGCATTCTCTAATCTGTGGACTATCGGAGTGTTGATGAAACATAGAAACTGAATCGGAATTGAATACAACAGTCACCATGCTCACTTTCCTCCATGGGAGTAATGTCTCAAACAGTCTACGCTTTGATCGTTCCCTGGAAGACCAGTAGTAGATTCCGATGCACATCTGGAGGCTTTCCCAAATTTGTGGACTATCAGAGTGTTGATGAAACACAGAAATTGCATCGGGATTGAATACAACAGTCACCATGCGCACATTCCTCCATAAAAGTAATGTCTCAAACAGTCTACGATTTGATCGTTCCCTGGAAGACCAGTAGTAGTTTCCGATGCACATCTGGTGAAATTCTGCAATCTGTGGAGTATCAGAGTGTTGATGAAACTAAGAAATTTCATCTGGTTTGAATACAACAGCCACCATGGGCACTTTCCTCCATGGGAGTAACCCTGAAACAGTCTACGCTTTAATCGCTTCCTAGAAGACCAGATGTAGTTTCCGATGCACATCTGGCGTCATTCTGTAATCTGTGGACTATCAGAGTGTTGATGAAACACAGAAAATGCATCGGGATTGAATACAACAGTCACAATGCGCACTTTCCTCCATGGGAGTAATGTCTCTAACAGTCTACGCTTTGATCGTTCCCTGGAAGACCAGTAGTAGTTTCCGATGCACATCTGGAGGCTTTCCCTAATTTGTGGACTATCAGAGTGTTGATGAAACACAGAAATTGCATCGGGATTGAATACAACAGTCACCATGCGCACTTTCCTCCATGGGAGTAATGTCTCAAACAGTCTACGCTTTGATCGTTCCCTGGAAGACCAGTAGTAGTTTCTGATGCACATATGGTGGCATTCTGTAGTTTGTGGACTATCAGAGTGTTGATGAAACACAGAAATTGGATCGGGATTCAATACAACAGTCACCATGCGCATTTTCCTCCACGGGAGTAATGTCTCAAACAGTCTACGCCTTGATCGGTCCCTGGAAGACCAGTAGTAGTTTCCGATGCACATCTGGTGGCATTCTCTAATCTGTGGACTATCGGAGTGTTGATGAAACATAGAAACTGAATCGGAATTGAATACAACAGTCACAATGCGCACTTTCCTCCATGGGAGTAATGTCTCTAACAGTCTACGCTTTGATCGTTCCCTGGAAGACCAGTAGTAGTTACCGATGCACATCTGGAGGCTTTCTGTAATCTGTGGAGTATCAGAGTGTTGATGAAACACAGAAATTTAATCGGAATTGAATACAACAGTCACCATGCGCACTTTCCTCCATGGGACTAATGTCTCTAACAGTCTACGCTCTGATCATAACCTGGAAGACCAGTAGTAGTTATCGATGCACATCTGGAGGCATTCTGTAATCTGTGGACTATCAGAGTGTTGATGAAACACAGAAATTGCATCGGGATTTAATACATCAGTCACCATGCGCACTTTCCTCCATAGGAGTAATGTCTCCAACAGACTACGTTTTGATCATTCCCTGGAAGACCAGTAGTAGTTTCAGAAGCACATCTGGTGCCATTCTGTAATCTGTGGACTATCAGAGTATTCATGAAACAGAGAAATTGCATCGGGATTGATTACAACAGTCACCATGCGCACTTTCCTCCACGGGAGGTATGTCTTAAACAGTCTACGATTTGATCGTTCCCTGGAAGACCAGTAATAGTTTCCGATGCACATCTGGTGGCATTCTGTAATCTGTGGACTATCAGAATGTTGATGAAACACAGAAATTGCATCTAGATTGAATACAACAGTCACCATCCGCACTTTCCTCCATGGGAGTAATGTCTGAAACAGTCTACGCTTTGATCGTTCCCTGGAAGACCAGTAGTAGTTTCCGATGCACATCTTGGTGGCATTCTGTAATCTGTGGTCTATCAGAGTGTTGATGAAACACAGAAATTGAATCGGAATTGAATACAACAGTCATCATGCGCACTTTCGTCCATGGGAGTAATGTCTCAAAGAGTCTACGCTTTGATCGTTCCCTGGAAGACCAGTAGTAGTTTCTGATGCAAATCTGGTGGCATTATGTAGTCTGTGGACTATCAGAGTGTTGATGAAACACAGAAATTGCATCGGGATTCAATACAACAGTCACCATGCGCATTTTCCTCCACGGGAGTAATGTCTCAAACAGTCTACGCTTTGATCGGTCCCTGGAAGACCAGTAGTAGTTTCCGATGCACATCTGGTGGCATTCCCTAATCTGTGGACTATCAGAGTGTTGATGAAACATAAAAACTGAATCGGAATTGAATACAACAGTCACCATGCTCACTTTCCTCCATGGGAGTAATGTCTCAAACAGTCTACGCTTTGATCGTTCCATGGAAGACCAGTAGTAGATTCCGATGCACATCTGGAGGCTTTCCCTAATTTGTGGACTATCAGAGTGTTGATGAAACACAGAAATTGCATCGGGATTGAATACAACAGTCACCATGCGCACTTTCCTCCATGGGAGTAATGTCTCAAAGAGTTTACGTTTTGATCGTTCCCTGGAAGACCAGTAGTAGTTTCCGATGCACATCTGGAGGCATTCTGTAATCTGTGGACTATCAGAGTGTTGATGAAACACAGAAATTGCATCGGGATTGAATACAACAGTCACCATGCGCACATTCCTCCATAAAAGTAATGTCTCAAACAGTTTACGATTTGATCGTTCCCTGGAAGACCAGTAGTAGTTTCCGATGCACGTCTGGAGGCTTTCTGTAATCTGTGGACTATCAGAGTGATGATGAAACACAGAAATTGCATCGGGATTGAATACAACAGTCACCATGCGCACTTTCCTCCATGGGAGTAATGTTTCAAACAGTCAACGCTTTGATCGTTCCCTGGAAGACCAGTAGTAGTTTCCGATGCACATCTGGTGAAATTCTGCAATCTGTGGAGTATCAGAGTGTTGATGAAACTAAGAAATTTCATCTGGTTTGAATACAACAGCCACCATGGTCACTTTCCTCCATGGGAGTAACCCTGAAACAGTCTACGCTTTAATCGCTTCCTGGAAGACCAGATTTAGTTTCCGATGCACATCTGGCGGCATTCTGTAATCTGTGGACTATCAGAGTGTTGATGAAGCACAGAAAATGCATCGGGATTGAATACAACAGTCACAATGCGCACTTTCCTCCATGGGAGTAATATCTCTAACAGTCTACGCTTTGATCGTTCCCTGGAAGACCAGTAGTAGTTTCCGATGCACATCTGGAGGCTGTCCCTAATTTGTGGACTATCAGAGTGTTGATGAAACACAGAAATTGCATCGGGATTGAATACAACAGTCACCATGCGCACTTTCCTCCACGGGATTATTTCTCAAACAGTCTATGCTTTTATCGTTCCCTGGAAGACCAGTAGTAGTTACCGATGCACATCTGGATTCTTTCTGTAATCTGTGGAGTATCAGAGTGTTGATGAAACACAGATATTTTATCGGAATTGAATACAACAGTCACCATGCGCACTTTCCTCCATGGGACTAATGTCTCTAACAGTCTACGATTCGATCATAACCTGGAAGACCAGTAGTAGTTATCGATGCACATCTGGAGGCATTCTGTAATCTGTGGACTATCAGAGTGTTGATGAAACACAGAAATTGGATCGGGATTCAATACAACAGTCACCATGCGCATTTTCCTCCACGGGAGTAATGTCTCAAACAGTCTACGCTTTGATCGGTCCCTGGATGACCAGTAGTAGTTTCCGATGCACATCTGGTGGCATTCTCTAATCTGTGGACTATCGGAGTGTTGATGAAACATAGAAACTGAATCGGAATTGAATACCACAGTCACCATGATCACTTTCCTCCATGGGAGTAATGTCTCAAACAGTCTACGCTTTGATCGTTCCCTGGAAGACCAGTAGTAGATTCCGATGCACATCTGGAGGCTTTTCCTAATTTGTGGACTATCAGAGTGTTGATGAAACACAGAAATTGCATCGGGATTGAATACAACAGTCACCATGCGCACATTCCTCCGTAAAAGTAATGTCTCAAACAGTCTACGATTTGATCGTTCCCTGGAAGACCAGTAGTAGTTTACGATGCACATCTGGTGAAATTCTGCAATCTGTGGAGTATCAGAGTGTTGACGAAACTAAGAAATTTCATCTGGTTTGAATACAACAGCCACCATGGGCACTTTCCTCCATGGGAGCAACCCTGAAACAGTCTACGCTTTAATCGCTTCCTAGAAGACCAGATGTAGTTTCCGATGCACATCTGGCGGCATTCTGTAATCTGTGGACTATCAGTGTGTTGATGAAACACAGAAAATGCATCGGGATTGAATACAACAGTCACAATGCGCACTTTCCTCCATGGGAGTAATGTCTCTAACAGTCTACGCTTTGATCGTTCCCTGCAAGACCAGTAGTAGTTTCCGATGCACATCTGGAGGCTTTCCCTAATTTGTGGACTATCAGAGTGTTGATGAAAGACAGAAATTGCATCGGGATTGAATACAACAGTCACCATGCGCACTTTCCTCCATGGGAGTAATGTCTCAAACAGTCTACGCTTTGATCGTTCCCTGGAAGACCAGTAGTAGTTTCTGATGCACATATGGTGGCATTCTGTAGTCTGTGGACTATCAGAGTGTTGATGAAACACAGAAATGGTATCGGGATTCAATACAACAGTCACCATGCGCATTTTCCTCCACGGGAGTAATGTCTCAAACAGTCTACGCTTTGATCGTTCCCTGGAAGACCAGTAGTAGTTACCGATGCATATCTGGAGGCTTTCTGTAATCTGTGGAGTATCAGAGTGTTGATGAAACACAGAAATTTAATCGGAATTGAATACAACAGTCACCATGCGCACTTTCCTCCATGGGACTAATGTCTCTAACAGTCTACGCTCTGATCATAACCTGGAAGACCAGTAGTAGTTATCGATGCACATCTGGAGGCATTCTGTAATCTGTGGACTATCAGAGTGTTGATGAAACACAGAAATTGCATCGGGATTTATTACATCAGTCACCATGCGCACTTTCCTCCATAGGAGTAATGTCTCCAACAGACTACGCTTTGATCATTCCCTGGAAGACCAGTAGTAGTTTCAGAAGCACATCTGGTGCCATTCTGTAATCTGTGGACTATCAGAGTATTCATGAAACAGAGAAATTGCATCGGGATTGATTACAACAGTCACCATGCGCACTTTCCTCCACGGGAGGTATGTCTTAAACAGTCTACGCTTTGATCGTTCCCTGGAAGACCAGTAGTAGTTACCGATGCACATCTGGAGGCTTTCTGTAATCTGTGGAGTATCAGAGTGTTGATGAAACCCAGAAATTTAATCGGAATTGAATACAACGGTCACCATGCGCACTTTCCTCCATGGGACTAATGTCTCTAACAGTCTACGCTCTGATCATAACCTGGAAGACCAGTAGTAGTTATCGATGCACATCTGGAGGCATTCTGTAATCTGTGGACTATCAGAGTGTTGATGAAACACAGAAATTGCATCGGGATTTAATACATCAGTCACCATGCGCACTTTCCTCCATAGGAGTAATGTCTCCAACAGACTACGCTTTGATCATTCCCTGGAAGACCAGTAGTAGTTTCAGAAGCACATCTGGTGCCATTCTGTAATCTCTGGACTATCAGAGTATTCATGAAACAGAGAAATTGCATCGGGATTGATTACAACAGTCACCATGCGCACTTTCCTCCACGGGAGGTATGTCTTAAACAGTCTACGATTTGTTCGTTCCCTGGAAGACCAGTAATAGTTTCCGATGCACATCTGGTGGCATTCTGTAATCTGTGGACTATCAGAATGTTGATGAAACACAGAAATTGCATCTAGATTGAATACAACAGTCACCATCCGCACTTTCCTCCATGGGAGTAATGTCTGAAACAGTCTACGCTTTGATCGTTCCCTGGAAGACCAGTAGTAGTTTCCGATGCACATCTTGGTGGCATTCTGTAATCTGTGGTCTATCAGAGTGTTGATGAAACACAGAAATTGAATCGGAATTGAATACAACAGTCATCATGCGCACTTTCGTCCATGGGAGTAATGTCTCAAACAGTCTACGCTTTGATCGTTCCCTGGAAGAGCAGTAGTAGTTTGTGATGCAAATCTGGTGGCATTATGTAGTCTGTGGACTATCAGAGTGTTGATGAAACACAGAAATTGCATCGGGATTCAATACAACAGTCACCATGCGCATTTTCCTCCACGGGAGTAATGTCTCAAACAGTCTACGCTTTGATCGGTCCCTGGAAGACCAGTAGTAGTTTCCGATGCACATCTGGTGGCATTCTCTAATCAGTGGACTATCAGAGTGTTGATGAAACATAAAAACTGAATCGGAATTGAATACAACAGTCACCATGCTCACTTTCCTCCATGGGAGTAATGTCTCAAACAGTCTACGCTTTGATCGTTCCCTGGATGACCAGTAGTAGATACCGATGCACATCTGGAGGCTTTCCCTAATTTGTGGACTATCAGAGTGTTGATGAAACACAGAAATTGCATCGGGATTGAATACAACAGTCACCATGCGCCCTTTCCTCCATGGGAGTAATGTCTCAAAGAGTTTACGTTTTGATCGTTCCCTGGAAGACCAGTAGTAGTTTCCGATGCACATCTGGAGGCATTCTGTAATCTGTGGACTATCAGAGTGTTGATGAAACACAGAAATTGCATCGGGATTGAATACAACAGTCACCATGCGCACATTCCTCCATAAAAGTAATGTCTCAAACAGTTTACGATTTGATCGTTCCCTGGAAGACCAGTAGTAGTTTCCGATGCACGTCTGGAGGCTTTCTGTAATCTGTGGACTATCAGAGTGATGATGAAACACAGAAATTGCATCGGGATTGAATACAACAGTCACCATGCGCACTTTCCTCCATCGGAGTAATGTTTCAAACAGTCAACGTTTTGATCGTTCCCTGGAAGACCAGTAATAGTTTCCGATGCCCATCTGGTGAAATTCTGCAATCTGTGGAGTATCAGAGTGTTGATGAAACTAAGAAATTTCATCTGGTTTGAATACAACAGCCACCATGGTCACTTTCCTCCATGGGAGTAACCCTGAAACAGTCTACGCTTTAATCGCTTCCTGGAAGACCAGATGTAGTTTCCGATGCACATCGGGCGGCATTCTGTAATCTGTGGACTATCAGAGTGTTGAAGAAGCACAGAAAATGCATCGGGATTGAATACAACAGTCACAATGCGCACTTTCCTCCATGGGAGTAATGTCTCTAACAGTCTACGCTTTGATCGTTCCCTGGAAGACCAGTAGTAGTTTCCGATGCACATCTGGAGGCTTTCCCTAATTTGTGGACTATCAGAGTGTTGATGAAACACAGAAATTGCATCGGGATTGAATACAACAGTCACCATGCGCACTTTCCTCCACGGGATTATTTCTCAAACAGTCTATGCTTTTATCGTTCCCTGGAAGACCAGTAGTAGTTACCGATGCACATCTGGAGGCTTTCTGTAATCTGTGGAGTATCAGAGTGTTGATGAAACACAGAAATTTTATCGGAATTGAATACAACAGTCACCATGCGCACTTTCCTCCATGGGACTAATGTCTCTAACAGTCTACGATTTGATCATAACCTGGAAGACCAGTAGTAGTTATCGATGCACATCTGGAGGCATTCTGTAATCTGTGGACTATCAGAGTGTTGATGAAACACAGAAATTGGATCGGGATTCAATACAACAGTCACCATGCGCATTTTCCTCCACGGGAGTAATGTCTCAAACAGTCTATGCTTTGATCGGTCCCTGGATGACCAGTAGTAGTTTCCGATGCACATCTGGTGGAATTCTCTAATCTGTGGACTATCGGAGTGTTGATGAAACATAGAAACTGAATCGGAATTGAATACAACAGTCACCATGATCACTTTCCTCCATAGGAGTAATGTCTCAAACAGTCTACGCTTTGATCGTTCCCTGGAAGACCAGTAGTAGATTCCGATGCACATCTGGAGAATTTTCCTAATTTGTGGACTATCAGAGTGTTGATGAAACACAGAAATTGCATCGGGATTGAATACAACAGTCACCATGCGCACATTCCTCCGTAAAAGTAATGTCTCAAACAGTCTGCGATTTGATCGTTCCCTGGAAGACCAGTAGTAGTTTACGATGCACATCTGGTGAAATTCTGCAATCTGTGGAGTATCAGAGTGTTGACGAAACTAAGAAATTTCATCTGGTTTGAATACAACAGCCACCATGGGCACTTTCCTCCATGGGAGTAACCATGAAACAGTCTACGCTTTAATCGCTTCCTAGAAGACCAGATGTAGTTTCCGATGCACTTCTGGCGGCATTCTGTAATCTGTGGACTATCAGTGTGTTGATGAAACACAGAAAATGCATCGGGATTGAATACAACAGTCACAATGCGCACTTTCCTCCATGGGAGTAATGTCTCTAACAGTCTACGCTTTGATCGTTCCCTGGAAGACCAGTAGTAGTTTCCGATGCACATCTTGAGGCTTTCCCTAATTTGTGGACTATCAGAGTGTTGATGAAAGACAGAAATTGCATCGGGATTGAATACAACAGTCACCATGCGCACTTTCCTCCATGGGAGTAATGTCTCAAACAGTCTACGCTTTGATCGTTATCTGGAAGACCAGTAGTAGTTTCTGATGCACATATGGTGGCATTCTGTAGTCTGTGGACTATCAGAGTGTTGATGAAACACAGAAATTGTATCGGGATTCAATACAACAGTCACCATGCGCATTTTCCTCCACGGGAGTAATGTCTCAAACAGTCTACGCTTTGATCGTTCCCTGGAAGACCAGTAGTAGTTACCGATGCACATCTGGAGGCTTTCTGTAATCTGTGGAGTATCAGAGTGTTGATGAAACACAGAAATTTAATCGGAATTGAATACAACAGTCACCATGCGCACTTTCCTCCATGGGACTAATGTCTCTAACAGTCTACGCTCTGATCATAACCTGGAAGACCAGTAGTAGTTATCGATGCACATCTGGAGGCATTCTGTAATCTGTGGACTATCAGAGTGTTGATGAAACACAGAAATTGCATCGGGATTTAATACATCAGTCACCATGCGCACTTTCCTCCATAGGAGTAATGTCTCCAACAGACTACGCTTTGATCATTCCCTGGAAGACCAGTAGTAGTTTAAGAAGCACATCTGGTGCCATTCTGTAATCTGTGGACTATCAGAGTATTCATGAAACAGAGAAATTGCATCGGGATTGATTACAACAGTCACCATGCGCACTTTCCTCCACGGGAGGTATGTCTTAAACAGTCTACGCTTTGATCGTTCCCTGGAAGACCAGTAGTAGTTACCGATGCACATCTGGAGGCTTTCTGTAATCTGTGGAGTATCAGAGTGTTGATGAAACCCAGAAATTTAATCGGAATTGAATACAACGGTCACCATGCGCACTTTCCTCCATGGGACTAATGTCTCTAACAGTCTACGCTCTGATCATAACCTGGAAGACCAGTAGTAGTTATCGATGCACATCTGGAGGCATTCTGTAATCTGTGGACTATCAGAGTGTTGATGAAACACAGAAATTGCATCGGGATTTAATACATCAGTCACCATGCGCACTTTCCTCCATAGGAGTAATGTCTCCAACAGACTACGCTTTGATCATTCCCTGGAAGACCAGTAGTAGTTTCAGAAGCACATCTGGTGCCATTCTGTAATCTCTGGACTATCAGAGTATTCATGAAACAGAGAAATTGCATCGGGATTGATTACAACAGTCACCATGCGCACTTTCCTCCACGGGAGGTATGTCTTAAACAGTCTACGATTTGATCGTTCCCTGGAAGACCAGTAATAGTTTCCGATGCACATCTGGTGGCATTCTGTAATCTGTGGACTATCAGAATGTTGATGAAACACAGAAATTGCATCTAGATTGAATACAACAGTCACCATCCGCACTTTCCTCCATGGGAGTAATGTCTGAAACAGTCTACGCTTTGATCGTTCCCTGGAAGACCAGTAGTAGTTTCCGATGCACATCTTGGTGGCATTCTGTAATCTGTGGTCTATCAGAGTGTTGATGAAACACAGAAATTGAATCGGAATTGAATACAACAGTCATCATGCGCACTTTCGTCCATTGGAGTAATGTCTCAAACAGTCTACGGTTTGAACGTTCCCTGGAAGACCAGTAGTAGTTTGTGATGCAAATCTGGTGGCATTATGTAGTCTGTGGACTATCAGAGTGTTGATGAAACACAGAAATTGCATCGGGATTCAATACAACAGTCACCATGCGCATTTTCCTCCACGGGAGTAATGTCTCAAACAGTCTACGCTTTGATCGGTCCCTGGAAGACCAGTAGTAGTTTCCGATGCACATCTGGTGGCATTCTCTAATCTGTGGACTATCAGAGTGTTGATGAAACATAAAAACTGAATCGGAATTGAATACAACAGTCACCATGCTCACTTTCCTCCATGGGTGTAATGTCTCAAACAGTCTACGCTTTGATCGTTCCCTGGAAGACCAGTAGTAGATTCCGATGCACATCTGGAGGCTTTCCCTAATTTGTGGACTATCAGAGTGTTGATGAAACAGAGAAATTGCATCGGGATTGAATACAACAGTCACCATGCGCACTTTCCTCCATGGGAGTAATGTCTCAAAGAGTTTACGTTTTGATCGTTCCCTGGAAGACCAGTAGTAGTTTCCGATGCACATCTGGAGGCATTCTGTAATCTGTGGACTATCAGAGTGTTGATGAAACACAGAAATTGCATCGGGATTGAATACAACAGTCACCATGCGCACATTCCTCCATAAAAGTAATGTCTCAAACAGTTTACGATTTGATCGTTCCCTGGAAGACCAGTAGTAGTTTCCGATGCACGTCTGGAGGCTTTCTGTAATCTGTGGACTATCAGAGTGATGATGAAACACAGAAATTGCATCGGGATTGAATACAACAGTCACCATGCGCACTTTCCTCCATGGGAGTAATGTTTCAAACAGTCAACGCTTTGATCAATCCCTGGAAGACCAGTAGTAGTTTCCGATGCACATCTGGTGAAATTCTGCAATCTGTGGAGTATCAGAGTGTTGATGAAACTAAGAAATTTCATCTGGTTTGAATACAACAGCCACCATGGTCACTTTCCTCCATGGGAGTAACCCTGAAACAGTCTACGCTTTAATCGCTTCCTGGAAGACCAGATGTAGTTTCCGATGCACATCTGGCGGCATTCTGTAATCTGTGGACTATCAGAGTGTTGATGAAGCACAGAAAATGCATCGGGATTGAATACAACAGTCACAATGCGCACTTTCCTCCATGGGAGTAATGTCTCTAACAGTCTACGCTTTGATCGTTCCCTGGAAGACCAGTAGTAGTTTCCGATGCACATCTGGAGGCTTTCCCTAATTTGTGGACTATCAGAGTGTTGATGAAACACAGAAATTGCATCGGGATTGAATACAACAGTCACCATGCGCACTTTCCTCCACGGGATTATTTCTCAAACAGTCTATGCTTTTATCGTTCCCTGGAAGACCAGTAGTAGTTACCGATGCACATCTGGAGGCTTTCTGTAATCTGTGGAGTATCAGAGTGTTGATGAAACACAGAAATTTTATCGGAATTGAATACAACAGTCACCATGCGCACTTTCCTCCATGGGACTAATGTCTCTAACAGTCTACGATTTGATCATAACCTGGAAGACCAGTAGTACTTATCGATGCACATCTGGAGGCATTCTGTAATCTGTGGACTATCAGAGTGTTGATGAAACACAGAAATTGGATCGGGATTCAATACAACAGTCACCATGCGCATTTTCCTCCACGGGAGTAATGTCTCAAACAGTCTACGCTTTGATCGGTCCCTGGATGACCAGTAGTAGTTTCCGATGCACATCTGGTGGCATTCTCTAATCTGTGGACTATCGGAGTGTTGATGAAACATAGAAACTGAATCGGAATTGAATACAACAGTCACCATGATCACTTTCCTCCATGGGAGTAATGTCTCAAACAGTCTACGCTTTGATCGTTCCCTGGAAGACCAGTAGTAGATTCCGATGCACATCTGGAGGCTTTTCCTAATTTGTGGACTATCAGAGTGTTGATGAAACACAGAAATTGCATCGGGATTGAATACAACAGTCACCATGCGCACATTCCTCCGTAAAAGTAATGTCTCAAACAGTCTACGATTTGATCGTTCCCTGGAAGACCAGTAGTAGTTTACGATGCACATCTGGTGAAATTCTGCAATCTGTGGAGTATCAGAGTGTTGACGAAACTAAGAAATTTCATCTGGTTTGAATACAACAGCCACCATGGGCACTTTCCTCCATGGGAGTAACCCTGAAACAGTCTACGTTTTAATCGCTTCCTAGAAGACCAGATGTAGTTTCCGATGCACATCTGGCGGCATTCTGTAATCTGTGGACTATCAGTGTGTTGATGAAACACAGAAAATGCATCGGGATTGAATACAACAGTCACAATGCGCACTTTCCTCCATGGGAGTAATGTCTCTAACAGTCTACGCTTTGATCGTTCCCTGGAAGACCAGTAGTAGTTTCCGATGCACATCTGGAGGCTTTCCCTAATTTGTGGACTATCAGAGTGTTGATGAAAGACAGAAATTGCATCGGGATTGAATACAACAGTCACCATGCGCACTTTCCTCCATGGGAGTAATGTCTCCAACAGACTACGCTTTGATCATTCCCTGGAAGACCAGTAGTAGTTTAAGAAGCACATCTGGTGCCATTCTGTAATCTGTGGACTATCAGAGTATTCATGAAACAGAGAAATTGCATCGGGATTGATTACAACAGTCACCATGCGCACTTTCCTCCACGGGAGGTATGTCTTAAACAGTCTACGCTTTGATCGTTCCCTGGAAGACCAGTAGTAGTTACCGATGCACATCTGGAGGCTTTCTGTAATCTGTGGAGTATCAGAGTGTTGATGAAACCCAGAAATTTAATCGGAATTGAATACAACGGTCACCATGCGCACTTTCCTCCATGGGACTAATGTCTCTAACAGTCTACGCTCTGATCATAACCTGGAAGACCAGTAGTAGTTATCGATGCACATCTGGAGGCATTCTGTAATCTGTGGACTATCAGAGTGTTGATGAAACACAGAAATTGCATCGGGATTTAATACATCAGTCACCATGCGCACTTTCCTCCATAGGAGTAATGTCTCCAACAGACTACGCTTTGATCATTCCCTGGAAGACCAGTAGTAGTTTCAGAAGCACATCTGGTGCCATTCTGTAATCTCTGGACTATCAGAGTATTCATGAAACAGAGAAATTGCATCGGGATTGATTACAACAGTCACCATGCGCACTTTCCTCCACGGG
This sequence comes from Schistocerca gregaria, assembly GCF_023897955.1. Taxonomy (NCBI): domain Eukaryota; kingdom Metazoa; phylum Arthropoda; class Insecta; order Orthoptera; family Acrididae; genus Schistocerca; species Schistocerca gregaria. The sequence continues at coordinate 5,895,847 of NW_026061775.1, read as the reverse complement.
AGGTATGTCTTAAACAGTCTACGATTTGATCGTTCCCTGGAAGACCAGTAATAGTTTCCGATGCACATCTGGTGGCATTCTGTAATCTGTGGACTATCAGAATGTTGATGAAACACAGAAATTGCATCTAGATTGAATACAACAGTCACCATCCGCACTTTCCTCCATGGGAGTAATGTCTGAAACAGTCTACGCTTTGATCGTTCCCTGGAAGACCAGTAGTAGTTTCCGATGCACATCTTGGTGGCATTCTGTAATCTGTGGTCTATCAGAGTGTTGATGAAACACAGAAATTGAATCGGAATTGAATACAACAGTCATCATGCGCACTTTCGTCCATTGGAGTAATGTCTCAAACAGTCTACGGTTTGAACGTTCCCTGGAAGACCAGTAGTAGTTTGTGATGCAAATCTGGTGGCATTATGTAGTCTGTGGACTATCAGAGTGTTGATGAAACACAGAAATTGCATCGGGATTCAATACAACAGTCACCATGCGCATTTTCCTCCACGGGAGTAATGTCTCAAACAGTCTACGCTTTGATCGGTCCCTGGAAGACCAGTAGTAGTTATCGATGCACATCTGGAGGCATTCTGTAATCTGTGGACTATCAGAGTGTTGATGAAACACAGAAATTGCATCGGGATTTAATACATCAGTCACCATGCTCACTTTCCTCCATGGGAGTAATGTCTCAAACAGTCTACGCTTTGATCGTTCCCTGGAAGACCAGTAGTAGATTCCGATGCACATCTGGAGGCTTTCCCTAATTTGTGGACTATCAGAGTGTTGATGAAACACAGAAATTGCATCGGGATTGAATACAACAGTCACCATGCGCACTTTCCTCCATGGGAGTAATGTCTCAAACAGTTTACGATTTGATCGTTCCCTGGAAGACCAGTAGTAGTTTCCGATGCACGTCTGGAGGCTTTCTGTAAACTGTGGACTATCAGAGTGATGATGAAACACAGAAATTGCATCGGGATTGAATACAACAGTCACAATGCGCACTTTCCTCCATGGGAGTAATGTCTCTAACAGTCTACGCTTTGATCGTTCCCTGGAAGACCAGTAGTAGTTTCCGATGCACATCTGGAGGCTTTCCCTAATTTGTGGACTATCAGAGTGTTGATGAAACACAGAAATTGCATCGGGATTGAATACAACAGTCACCATGCGCACTTTCCCCCACGGGATTATTTCTCAAACAGTCTATGCTTTTATCGTTCCCTGGAAGACCAGTAGTAGTTACCGATGCACATCTGGAGGCTTTCTGTAATCTGTGGAGTATCAGAGTGTTGATGAAACACAGAAATGTTATCGGAATTGAATACAACAGTCACCATGCGCACTTTCCTCCATGGGACTAATGTCTCTAACAGTCTACGATTTGATCATAACCTGGAAGACCAGTAGTAGTTATCGATGCACATCTGGAGGCATTCTGTAATCTGTGGACTATCAGAGTGTTGATGAGACACAGAAATTGGATCGGGATTCAATACAACAGTCACCATGCGTATTTTCCTCCACGGGAGTAATGTCTCAAACAGTCTACGCTTTGATCGGTCCCTGGATGACCAGTAGTAGTTTCCGATGCACATCTGGTGGCATTCTCTAATCTGTGGACTATCGGAGTGTTGATGAAACATAGAAACTGAATCGGAATTGAATACAACAGTCACCATGATCACTTTCCTCCATGGGAGTAATGTCTCAAACAGTCTACGCTTTGATCGTTCCCTGGAAGACCAGTAGTAGATTCCGATGCACATCTGGAGGCTTTTCCTAATTTGTGGACTATCAGAGTGTTGATGAAACACAGAAATTGCATCGGGATTGAATACAACAGTCACCATGCGCACATTCCTCCATAAAAGTAATGTCTCAAACAGTCTACGATTTGATCGTTCCCTGGAAGACCAGTAGTAGTTTACGATGCACATCTGGTGAAATTCTGCAATCTGTGGAGTATCAGAGTGTTGACGAAACTAAGAAATTTCATCTGGTTTGAATACAACAGCCACCATGGGCACTTTCCTCCATGGGAGTAACCCTGAAACAGTCTACGCTTTAATCGCTTCCTAGAAGACCAGATGTAGTTTCCGATGCACATCTGGCGGCATTCTGTAATCTGTGGACTATCAGAGTGTTGATGAAACACAGAAAATGCATCGGGATTGAATACAACAGTCACAATGCGCACTTTCCTCCATGGGAGTAATGTCTCTAACAGTCTACGCTTTGATCGTTCCGTGGAAGACCAGTAGTAGTTTCCGATGCACATCTGGAGGCTTTCCCTAATTTGTGGACTATCAGAGTGTTGATGAAACACTGAAATTGCATCGGGATTGAATACAACAGTCACCATGTGCACTTTCCTCCATGGGAGTAATGTCTCAAACAGTCTACGCTTTGATCGTTCCCTGGAAGACCAGTAGTAGTTTCTGATGCACATATGGTGGCATTCTGTAGTCTGTGGACTATCAGAGTGTTGATGAAACACAGAAATTGTATCGGGATTCAATACAACAGTCACCATGCGCATTTTCCTCCACGGGAGTAATGTCTCAAACAGTCTACGCTTTGATCGGTCCCTGGAAGACCAGTAGTAGTTTCCGATGCACATCTGGTGGCATTCTCTAATCTGTGGACTATCGGAGTGTTGATGAAACATAGAAACTGAATCGGAATTGAATACAACAGTCACAATGCGCACTTTCCTCCATGGGAGTAATGTCTCTAACAGTCTACGCTTTGATCGTTCCCTGGAAGACCAGTAGTAGTTACCGATGCACATCTGGAGGCTTTCTGTAATCTGTGGAGTATCAGAGTGTTGATGAAACACAGAAATTTAATCGGAATTGAATACAACAGTCACCATGCGCACTTTCCTCCATGGGACTAATGTCTCTAACAGTCTACGCTTTGATCATAACCTGGAAGACCAGTAGTAGTTGTCGATGCACATCTGGAGGCATTCTGTAATCTGTGGACTATCAGAGTGTTGATGAAACACAGAAATTGCATCGGGATTTAATACATCTGTCACCATGCGCACTTTCCTCCATAGGAGTAATGTCTCCAACAGACTACGCTTTGATCATTCCCTGGAAGACCAGTACTAGTTTCAGAAGCACATCTGGTGCCATTCTGTAATCTGTGGACTATCAGAATGTTGATGAAACACAGATATTGCATCTAGATTGAATACAACAGTCACCATCCGCACTTTCCTCCATGGGAGTAATGTCTGAAACAGTCTACGCTTTGATCGTTCCCTGGAAGACCAGTAGTAGTTTCCGATGCACATCTTGGTGGCATTCTGTAATCTGTGGTCTATCAGAGTGTTGATGAATAACAGAAATTGAATCGGAATTGAATACAACAGTCATCATGCGCACTTTCGTCCATGGGAGTAATGTCTCAAACAGTCTACGCTTTGATCGTTCCCTGGAAGACCAGTAGTAGTTTCTGATGCAAATCTGGTGGCATTATGTAGTCTGTGGACTATCAGAGTGTTGATGAAACACAGAAATTGCATCGGGATTCAATACAACAGTCTCCATGCGCATTTTCCTCCATGGTAGTAATGTCTCAAACAGTCTACGCTTTGATCGGTCCCTGGAAGACCAGTAGTAGTTTCCGATGCACATCTGGTGGCATTCTCTAATCTGTGGACTATCAGAGTGTTGATGAAACATAAAAACTGAATCGGAATTGAATACAACAGTCACCATGCTCACTTTCCTCCATGGGAGTAATGTCTCAAACAGTCTACGCTTTGATCGTTCCCTGGAAGACCAGTAGTAGATTCCGATGCACATCTGGAGGCTTTCCCTAATTTGTGGACTATCAGAGTGATGATGAAACACAGAAATTGCACCGGGATTGAATACAACAGTCACCATGCGCACTTTCCTCCATGGGAGTAATGTTTCAAACAGTCAACGCTTTGATCGTTCCCTGGAAGACCAGTAGTAGTTTCCGATGCACATCTTGGTGGCATTCTGTAATCTGTGGTCTATCAGAGTGTTGATGAAACACAGAAATTGAGTCGGAATTGAATACAACAGTCACCATGCGTACTTTCCTCCATATGAGTAATGTCTCAAACAGTCTACGCTTTGATCGTTCCCTGGAAGACCAGTAGTAGTTTCTGATGCACATATGGTGGCATTCTGTAGTCTGTGGACTATCAGAGTGTTGATGAAACACAGAAATTGGATCGGGATTCAATACAACAGTCACCATGCGCATTTTCCTCCACGGGAGTAATGTCTCAAACAGTCTACGCTTTGATCGGTCCCTGGAAGACCAGTAGTAGTTTCCGATGCACATCTGGTGGCATTCTCTAATCTGTGGACTATCGGAGTGTTGATGAAACATAGAAACTGAATCGGAATTGAATACAACAGTCACAATGCGCACTTTCCTCCATGGGAGTAATGTCTCTAACAGTCTACGCTTTGATCGTTCCCTGGAAGACCAGTAGTAGTTACCGATGCACATCTGGAGGCTTTCTGTAATCTGTGGAGTATCAGAGTGTTGATGAAACACAGAAATTTAATCGGAATTGAATACAACAGTCACCATGCGCACTTTCCTCCATGGGACTAATGTCTCTAACAGTCTACGCTCTGATCATAACCTGGAAGACCAGTAGTAGTTATCGTTGCACATCTGGAGGCATTCTGTAATCTGTGGACTATCAGAGTGTTGATGAAACACAGAAATTGCATCGGGATTTAATACATCAGTCACCATGCACACTTTCCTTCATAGGAGTAATGTCTCCAACAGACTACGCTTTGATCATTCCCTGGAAGACCAGTAGTAGTTTCAGAAGCACATCTGGTGCCATTCTATAATCTGTGGACTATCAGAGTATTCATGAAACAGAGAAATTGCATCGGGATTGATTACAACAGTCACCATGCGCACTTTCCTCCACGGGAGGTATGTCTTAAACAGTCTACGATTTGATCGTACCTGGAAGACCAGTAATAGTTTCCGATGCACATCTGGTGGCATTCTGTAATCTGTGGACTATCAGAATGTTGATGAAACACAGAAATTGCATCTAGATTGAATACAACAGTCACCATCCGCACTTTCCTCCATGGGAGTAATGTCTGAAACAGTCTACGCTTTGATCGTTCCCTGGAAGACCAGTAGTAGTTTCCGATGCACATCTTGGTGGCATTCTGTAATCTGTGGTCTATCAGAGTGTTGATGAAACACAGAAATTGAATCGGAATTGAATACAACAGTCATCATGCGCACTTTCGTCCATGGGAGTAATGTCTCAAACAGTCTACGCTTTGATCGTTCCCTGGAAGACCAGTAGTAGTTTCTGATGCACATATGGTGGCATTATGTAGTCTGTGGACTATCAGAGTGTTGATGAAACACAGAAATTGCATCGGGATTCAATACAACAGTCACCATGCGCATTTTCCTCCACGGGAGTAATGTCTCAAACAGTCTACGCTTTGATCGGTCCCTGGAAGACCAGTAGTAGTTTCCGATGCACATCTGGTGGCATTCTCTAATCTGTGGACTATCAGAGTGTTGATGAAACATAAAAACTGAATCGGAATTGAATACAACAGTCACCATGCTCACTTTCCTCCATGGGAGTAATGTCTCAAACAGTCTACGCTTTGATCGTTCCCTGGAAGACCAGTAGTAGATTCCGATGCACATCTGGAGGCTTTCCCTAATTTGTGGACTATCAGAGTGATGATGAAACACAGAAATTGCACCGGGATTGAATACAACAGTCACCATGCGCACTTTCCTCCATGGGAGTAATGTTTCAAACAGTCAACGCTTTGATCGTTCCCTGGAAGACCAGTAGTAGTTTCCGATGCACATCTTGGTGGCATTCTGTAATCTGTGGTCTATCAGAGTGTTGATGAAACACAGAAATTGAGTCGGAATTGAATACAACAGTCACCATGCGCACTTTCCTCCATATGAGTAATGTCTCAAACAGTCTACGCTTTGATCGTTCCCTGGAAGACCAGTAGTAGTTTCTGATGCACATATGGTGGCATTCTGTAGTCTGTGGACTATCAGAGTGTTGATGAAACACAGAAATTGGATCGGGATTCAATACAACAGTCACCATGCGCATTTTCCCCCACGGGAGTTATGTCTCAAACAGTCTACGCTTTGATCGGTCCCTGGAAGACCAGTAGTAGTTTCCGATGCACATCTGGTGGCATTCTCTAATCTGTGGACTATCGGAGTGTTGATGAAACATAGAAACTGAATCGGAATTGAATACAACAGTCACAATGCGCACTTTCCTCCATGGGAGTAATGTCTCTAACAGTCTACGCTTTGATCGTTCCCTGGAAGACCAGTAGTAGTTACCGATGCACATCTGGAGGCTTTCTGTAATCTGTGGAGTATCAGAGTGTTGATGAAACACAGAAATTTAATCGGAATTGAATACAACAGTCACCATGCGCACTTTCCTCCATGGGACTAATGTCTCTAACAGTCTACGCTCTGATCATAACCTGGAAGACCAGTAGTAGTTATCGTTGCATATCTGGAGGCATTCTGTAATCTGTGGACTATCAGAGTGTTGATGAAACACAGAAATTGCATCGGGATTTAATACATCAGTCACCATGCACACTTTCCTCCATAGGAGTAATGTCTCCAACAGACTACGCTTTGATCATTCCCTGGAAGACCAGTAGTAGTTTCAGAAGCACATCTGGTGCCATTCTATAATCTGTGGACTATCAGAGTATTCATGAAACAGAGAAATTGCATCGGGATTGATTACAACAGTCACCATGCGCACTTTCCTCCACGGGAGGTATGTCTTAAACAGTCTACGATTTGATCGTACCTGGAAGACCAGTAATAGTTTCCGATGCACATCTGGTGGCATTCTGTAATCTGTGGACTATCAGAATGTTGATGAAACACAGAAATTGCATCTAGATTGAATACAACAGTCACCATCCGCACTTTCCTCCATGGGAGTAATGTCTGAAACAGTCTACGCTTTGATCGTTCCCTGGAAGACCAGTAGTAGTTTCCGATGCACATCTTGGTGGCATTCTGTAATCTGTGGTCTATCAGAGTATTGATGAAACACAGAAATTGAATCGGAATTGAATACAACAGTCATCATGCGCACTTTCGTCCATGGGAGTAATGTCTCAAACAGTCTACGCTTTGATCGTTCCCTGGAAGACCAGTAGTAGTTTCTGATGCAAATCTGGTGGCATTATGTAGTCTGTGGACTATCAGAGTGTTGATGAAACACAGAAATTGCATCGGGATTCAATACAACAGTCACCATGCGCATTTTCCTCCACGGGAGTAATGTCTCAAACAGTCTACGCTTTGATCGGTCCCTGGAAGACCAGTAGTAGTTTCCGATGCACATCTGGTGGCATTCTCTAATCTGTGGACTATCAGAGTGTTGATGAAACATAAAAACTGAATCGGAATTGAATACAACAGTCACCATGCTCACTTTCCTCCATGGGAGTAATGTCTCAAACAGTCTACGCTTTGATCGTTCCCTGGAAGACCAGTAGTAGATTCCGATGCACATCTGGAGGCTTTCCCTAATTTGTGGACTATCAGAGTGTTGATGAAACACAGAAATTGCATCGGGATTGAATACAACAGTCACCATGCGCACTTTCCTCCATGGGAGTAATGTCTCAAAGAGTTTACGTTTTGATCGTTCCCTGGAAGACCAGTAGTAGTTTCCGATGCACATCTGGAGGCATTCTGTAATCTGTGGACTATCAGAGTGTTGATGAAACTAAGAAATTTCATCTGGTTTGAATACAACAGCCACCATGGTCACTTTCCTCCATGGGAGTAACCCTGAAACAGTCTACGCTTTAATCGCTTCCTGGAAGACCAGATGTGGTTTCCGATGCACATCTGGCGGCATTCTGTAATCTATGGACTATCAGAGTGTTGATGAAACACAGAAAATGCATCGGGATTGAATACAACAGTCACAATGCGCACTTTCCTCCATGGGAGTAATGTCTCTAACAGTCTACGCTTTGATCGTTCCCTGGAAGACCAGTAGTAGTTTCCGATGCACATCTGGAGGCTTTCCCTAATTTGTGGACTATCAGAGTGTTGATGAAACACAGAAATTGCATAGGGATTGAATACAACAGTCACCATGCGCACTTTCCTCCACGGGATTATTTCTCAAACAGTCTATGCTTTTATCGTTCCCTGGAAGACCAGTAGTAGTTACCGATGCACATCTGGAGGCTTTCTGTAATCTGTGGAGTATCAGAGTGTTGATGAAACACAGAAATTTTATCGGAATTGAATACAACAGTCACCATGCGCACTTTCCTCCATGGGACTAATGTCTCTAACAGTCTACGCTTTGATCATAACCTGGAAGACCAGTAGTAGTTATCGATGCACATGTGGAGGCATTCTGTAATCTGTGGACTATCAGAGTGTTGATGAAACACAGAAATTGCATCGGGATTGAATACATCAGTCACCATGCGCACTTTCCTCCATAGGAGTAATGTCTCCAACAGACTACGCTTTGATCATTCCCTGGAAGACCAGTAGTAGTTTCCGAAGCACATCTGGTGCCATTCTGTAATCTGTGGACTATCAGAGTATTCATGAAACAGAGAAATTGCATCGGGATTGATTACAACAGTCACCATGCGCACTTTCCTCCATGGGAGTAATGTCTCAAAGAGTTTACGTTTTGATCGTTCCCTGGAAGACCAGTAGTAGTTTCCGATGCACATCTGGAGGCATTCTGTAATCTGTGGACTATCAGAGTGTTGATGAAACTAAGAAATTTCATCTGGTTTGAATACAACAGCCACCATGGTCACTTTCCTCCATGGGAGTAACCCTGAAACAGTCTACGCTTTAATCGCTTCCTGGAAGACCAGATGTGGTTTCCGATGCACATCTGGCGGCATTCTGTAATCTATGGACTATCAGAGTGTTGATGAAACACAGAAAATGCATCGGGATTGAATACAACAGTCACAATGCGCACTTTCCTCCATGGGAGTAATGTCTCTAACAGTCTACGCATTGATCGTTCCCTGGAAGACCAGTAGTAGTTTCTGATGCACATATGGTGGCATTCTGTATCCTGTGGACTATCAGAGTGTTGATGAAACACAGAAATTGGATCGGGATTCAATACAACAGTCACCATGCGCATTTTCCTCCACGGGAGTAATGTCTCAAACAGTCTACGCTTTGATCGGTCCCTGGAAGACCAGTAGTAGTTTCCGATGCACATCTGGTGGCATTCTCTAATCTGTGGACTATCGGAGTGTTGATGAAACATAGAAACTGAATCGGAATTGAATACAACAGTCACCATGCTCACTTTCCTCCATGGGAGTAATGTCTCAAACAGTCTACGCTTTGATCGTTTCCTGGAAGACCAGTAGTAGATTACGATGCACATCTGGAGGCTTTCCCTAATTTGTGGACTATCAGAGTGTTGATGAAACACAGAAATTGCATCGGGATTGAATACAACAGTCACCATGCGCACATTCCTCCATAAAAGTAATGTCTCAAACAGTCTACGATTTGATCGTTTCCTGGAAGACCAGTAGTAGTTTACGATGCACATCTGGTGAAATTCTGCAATCTGTGGAGTATCAGAGTGTTGATGAAACTAAGAAATTTCATCTGGTTTGAATACAACAGCCACCATGGGCACTTTCCTCCATGGGAGTAACCCTGAAACAGTCTACGCTTTAATCGCTTCCTAGAAGACCAGATGTAGTTTCCGATGCACATCTGGCGGCATTCTGTAATCTGTGGACTATCAGAGTGTTGATGAAACACAGAAAATGCATCGGGATTGAATACAACAGTCACAATGCGCACTTTCCTCCATGGGAGTAATGTCTCTAACAGTCTATGCTTTGATCGTTCCCTGGAAGACCAGTAGTAGTTTCCGATGCACATCTGGAGGCTTTCCCTAATTTGTGGACTATCAGAGTGTTGATGAAACACAGAAATTGCATCGGGATTGAATACAACAGTCACCATGCGCACTTTCCTCCATGGGAGTAATGTCTCAAACAGTCTACGCTTTGATCGTTCCCTGGAAGACCAGTAGTAGTTTCTGATGCACATATGGTGGCATTCTGTAGTCTGTGGACTATCAGAGTGTTGATGAAACACAGAAATTGGATCGGGATTCAATACAACAGTCACCATGCGCATTTTCCTCCACGGGAGTAATATCTCAAACAGTCTACGCTTTGATCGGTCCCTGGAAGACCAGTAGTAGTTTCCGATGCACATCTGGTGGCACTCTCTAATCTGTGGACTATCGGAGTGTTGATGAAACATAGAAACTGAATCGGAATTGAATACAACAGTCACAATGCGCACTTTCCTCCATGGGAGTAATGTCTCTAACAGTCTACGCTTTGATCGTTCCCTGGAAGACCAGTAGTAGTTACCGATGCACATCTGGAGGCTTTCTGTAATCTGTGGAGTATCAGAGTGTTGATGAAACACAGAAATTTAATCGGAATTGAATACAACAGTCACCATGCGCACTTTCCTCCATGGGACTAATGTCTCTAACAGTCTACGCTTTGATCATAACCTGGAAGACCAGTAGTAGTTATCGATGCACATCTGGAGGCATTCTGTAATCTGTGGACTATCAGAGTGTTGATGAAACACAAAAATTGCATCGGGATTTAATACATCAGTCACCATGCGCACTTTCCTCCATAGGAGTAATGTCTCCAACAGACTACGCTTTGATCATTCCCTGGAAGACCAGTAGTAGTTTCAGAAGCACATCTGGTGCCATTCTGTAATCTGTGGACTATCAGAGTATTCATGAAACAGAGAAATTGCATCGGGATTGATTACAACAGTCACCATGCGCACTTTCCTCCACGGGAGGTATGTCTTAAACAGTCTACGATTTGATCGTTCCCTGGGAGACCAGTAATAGTTTCCGATGCACATCTGGTGGCATTCTGTAATCTGTGGACTATCAGAATGTTGATGAAACACAGAAATTGCATCTAGATTGAATACAACAGTCACCATCCGCACTTTCCTCCATGGGAGTAATGTCTGAAACAGTCAACGCTTTGATCGTTCCCTGGAAGACCAGTAGTAGATTCCGATGCACATCTTGGTGGCATTCTGTAATCTGTGGTCTATCAGAGTGTTGATGAAACACAGAAATTGAATCGGAATTGAATACAACAGTCATCATGCGCACTTTCGTCCATGGGAGTAATGTCTCAAACAGTCTACGCTTTGATCGTTCCCTGGAAGACCAGTAGTAGTTTCTGATGCAAATCTGGTGGCATTATGTAGTCTGTGGACTATCAGAGTGTTGATGAAACACAGAAATTGCATCGGGATTCAATACAACAGTCACCATGCGCATTTTCCTCCATGGGAGTAATGTCTCAAACAGTCTACGCTTTGATCGGTCCCTGGAAGACCAGTAGTAGTTTCCGATGCACATCTGGTGGCATTCTCTAATCTGTGGACTATCAGAGTGTTGATGAAACATAAAAACTGAATCGGAATTGAATACAACAGTCACCATGCTCACTTTCCTCCATGGGAGTAATGTCCCAAACAGTCTACGCTTTGATCGTTCCCTGGAAGACCAGTAGTAGATTCCGATGCACATCTGGAGGCTTTCCCTAATTTGTGGACTATCAGAGTGTTGATGAAACACAGAAATTGCATCGGGATTGAATACAACAGTCACCATGCGCACTTTCCTCCATGGGAGTAATGTCTCAAAGAGTTTACGTTTTGATCGTTCCCTGGAAGACCAGTAGTAGTTTCCGATGCACATCTGGAGGCATTCTGTAATCTGTGGACTATCAGAGTGTTGATGAAACACAGAAATTGCATCGGGATTGAATACAACAGTCACCATGCGCACATTCCTCCATAAAAGTAATGTCTCAAACAGTTTACGATTTGATCGTTCCCTGGAAGACCAGTAGTAGTTTCCGATGCACGTCTGGAGGCTTTCTGTAATCTGTGGACTATCAGAGTGATGATGAAACACAGAAATTGCATCGGGATTGAATACAACAGTCACCATGCGCACTTTCCACCATGGGAGTAATGTTTCAAACAGTCAACGCTTTGATCGTTCCCTGGAAGACCAGTAGTAGTTTCCGATGCACATCTGGTGAAATTCTGCAATCTGTGGAGTATCAGAGTGTTGATGAAACTAAGAAATTTCATCTGGTTTGAATACAACAGCCACCATGGTCACTTTCCTCCATGGGAGTTACCCTGAAACTGTCTACGATTTAATCGCTTCCTGGAAGACCAGATGTAGTTTCCGATGCACGTCTGGCGGCATTCTGTAATCTGTGGACTATCAGAGTGTTGATGAAACACAGAAAATGCATCGGGATTGAATACAACAGTCACAATGCGCACTTTCCTCCATGGGAGTAATGTCTCTAACAGTCTACGCTTTGATCGTTCCCTGGAAGACCAGTAGTAGTTTCCGATGCACATCTGGAAGCTTTCCCTAATTTGTGGACTATCAGAATGTTGATGAAACACAGAAATTGCATCTAGATTAAATACAACAGTCACCATCCGCACTTTCCTCCATGGGAGTAATGTCTGAAACAGTCTACGCTTTGATCGTTCCCTGGAAGACCAGTAGTAGTTTCCGATGCACATCTTGGTGGCATTCTGTAATCTGTGGTCTATCAGAGTGTTGATGAAACACAGAAATTGAGTCGGAATTGAATACAACAGTCACCATGCGCACTTTCCTCCATATGAGTAATGTCTCAAACAGTCTACGCTTTGATCGTTCCCTGGAAGACCAGTAGTAGTTTCTGATGCACATATGGTGGCATTCTGTAGTCTGTGGACTATCAGAGTGTTGATGAAACACAGAAATTGGATCGGGATTCAATACAACAGTCACCATGCGCATTTTCCTCCACGGGAGTAATGTCTCAAACAGTCTACGCTTTGATCGGTCCCTGGAAGACCAGTAGTAGTTTCCGATGCACATCTGGTGGCATTCTCTAATCTGTGGACTATCGGAGTGTTGATGAAACATAGAAACTGAATCGGAATTGAATACAACAGTCACAATGCGCACTTTCCTCCATGGGAGTAATGTCTCTAACAGTCTACGCTTTGATCGTTCCCTGGAAGACCAGTAGTAGTTACCGATGCACATCTGGAGGCTTTCTGTAATCTGTGGAGTATCAGAGTGTTGATGAAACACAGAAATTTAATCGGAATTGAATACAACAGTCACCATGCGCACTTTCCTCCATGGGACTAATGTCTCTAACAGTCTACGCTTTGATCATAACCTGGAAGACCAGTAGTAGTTATCGATGCACATCTGGAGGCATTCTGTAATCTGTGGACTATCAGAGTGTTGATGAAACACAGAAATTGCATCGGGATTTAATACATCAGTCACCATGCGCACTTTCCTCCATAGGAGTAATGTCTCCAACAGACTACGCTTTGATCATTCCCTGGAAGACCAGTAGTAGTTTCAGAAGCACATCTGGTGCCATTCTGTAATCTGTGGACTATCAGAGTATTCATGAAACAGAGAAATTGCATCGGGATTGATTACAACAGTCACCATGCGCACTTTCCTCCACGGGAGGTATGTCTTAAACAGTCTGCGATTTGATCGTTCCCTGGAAGACCAGTAATAATTTCCGATGCACATCTGGTGGCATTCTGTAATCTGTGGACTATCAGAATGTTGATGAAACACAGAAATTGCATCTAGATTGAATACAACAGTCACCATCCGCACTTTCCTCCATGGGAGTAATGTCTGAAAAAGTCTACGCTTTGATCGTTCCCTGGAAGACCAGTAGTAGTTTCCGATGCACATCTTGGTGGCGTTCTGTAATCTGTGGTCTATCAGAGTGTTGATGAAACACAGAAATTGAATCGGAATTGAATACAACAGTCATCATGCGCACTTTCGTCCATGGGAGTAATGTCTCAAACAGTCTACGCTTTGATCGTTCCCTGGAAGACCAGTAGTAGTTTCTGATGCAAATCTGGTGGCATTATGTAGTCTGTGGACTATCAGAGTGTTGATGAAACACAGAAATTGCATCGGGATTCAATACAACAGTCACCATGCGCATTTTCCTCCACGGGAGTAATGTCTCAAACAGTCTACGCTTTGATCGGTCCCTGGAAGACCAGTAGTAGTTTCCGATGCACATCTGGTGGCATTCTCTAATCTGTGGACTATCAGAGTGTTGATGAAACATAAAAACTGAATCGGAATTGAATACAACAGTCACCATGCTCACTTTCCTCCATGGGAGTAATGTCTCAAACAGTCTACGCTTTGATCGTTCCCTGGAAGACCAGTTGTAGATTCCGATGCACATCTGGAGGCTTTCCCTAATTTGTGGATTATCAGAGTGTTGATGAAACACAGAAATTGCATCGGGATTGAATACAACAGTCACCATGCGCACTTTCCTCCATGGGAGTAATGTCTCAAAGAGTATACGTTTTGATCGTTCCCTGGAAGACCAGTAGTAGTTTCCGATGCACATCTGGAGGCATTCTGTAATCTGTGGACTATCAGAGTGTTGATGAAACACAGAAATTGCATCGGGATTGAATACATCAGTCACCATGCGCACATTCCTCCATAAAAGTAATGTCTCAAACAGTTTACGATTTGATCGTTCCCTGGAAGACCAGTAGTAGTTTCCGATGCACGTCTGGAGGCTTTCTGTAATCTGTGGACTATCAGAGTGATGATGAAACACAGAAATTGCATCGGGATTGAATACAACAGTCACCATGCGCACTTTCCTCCATGGGAGTAATGTTTCAAACAGTCAACGCTTTGATCGTTCCCTGGAAGACCAGTAGTAGTTTCCGATGCACATCTGGTGAAATTCTGCAATCTGTGGAGTATCAGAGTGTTGATGAAACTAAGAAATTTCATCTGGTTTGAATACAACAGCCACCATGGTCACTTTCCTCCATGGGAGTAACCCTGAAACAGTCTACGCTTTAATCGCTTCCTGGAAGACCAGATGTAGTTTCCGATGCACATCTGGCGGCATTCTGTAATCTGTGGACTATCAGAGTGTTGATGAAACACAGAAAATGCATCGGGATTGAATACAACAGTCACAATGCGCACTTTCCTCCATGGGAGTAATGTCTCTAACAGTCTACGCTTTGATCGTTCCCTGGAAGACCAGTAGTAGTTTCCGATGCACATCTGGAGGCTTTCCCTAATTTGTGGACTATCAGAGTGTTGATGAAACACAGAAATTGCATCGGGATTGAATACAACAGTCACCATGCGCACTTTCCTCCACGGGATTATTTCTCAAACAGTCTATGCTTTTATCGTTCCCTGGAAGACCAGTAGTAGTTACCGATGCACATCTGGAGGCTTTCTGTAATCTGTGGAGTATCAGAGTGTTGATGAAACACAGAAATTTTATCGGAATTGAATACAACAGTCACCATGCGCACTTTCCTCCATGGGACTAATGTCTCTAACAGTCTACGCTTTGATCATAACCTGGAAGACCAGTAGTAGTTATCGATGCACATCTGGAGGCATTCTGTAATCTGTGGACTATCAGAGTGTTGATGAAACACAGAAATTGCATCGGGATTGAATACATCAGTCACCATGCGCACTTTCCTCCATAGGAGTAATGTCTCCAACAGACTACGCTTTGATCATTCCCTGGAAGACCAGTAGTAGTTTCCGAAGCACATCTGGTGCCATTCTGTAATCTGTGGACTATCAGAGTATTCATGAAACAGAGAAATTGCATCGGGATTGATTACAACAATCACCATGCGCACTTTCCTCCACGGGAGGTATGTCTTAAACAGTCTACGATTTGATCGTTCCCTGGAAGACCAGTAATAGTTTTCGATGCACATCTGGTGTCATTCTGTAATCTGTGGACTATCAGAATGTTGATGAAACACAGAAATTGCATCTAGATTGAATACAACAGTCACCATCCGCACTCTCCTCCATGGGAGTAATGTCTGAAACAGTCTACGCTTTGATCGGTCCCTGGAAGACCAGTACTAGTTTCCGATGCACATCTTGGTGGCATTCTGTAATCTGTGGTCTATCAGAGTGTTGATGAAACACAAAAATTGAATCGGAATTGAATACAACAGTCACCATGCGCACTTTCCTCCATGGGAGTAATGTCTCAAACAGTCTACGCTTTGATCGTTCCCTGGAAGACCAGTAGTACTTTCTGATGCACATCTGGTGGCATTCTGTAGTCTGTGGACTATCAGAGTGTTGATGAAACACAGAAATTGCATCGGGATTCAATACAACAGTCACCATGCGCATTTTCCTCCACGGAGTAATGTCTCAAACAGTCTACGCTTTGATCGGTCCCTGGAAGACCAGTAGTAGTTTCCGATGCACATCTGGTGGCATTCTCTAATCTGTGGACTATCAGAGTCTTGATGAAACATAGTAACTGAATCGGAATTGAATACAACAGTCACCATGCTCACTTTCCTCCATGGGAGTAATGTCTCAAACAGTCTACGCTTTGATCGTTCCCTGGAAGACCAGTAGTAGATTCCGATGCACATCTGGAGGCTTTCCCTAATTTGTGGACTATCAGAGTGTTGATGAAACACAGAAATTGCATCGGGATTGAATACAACAGTCACCATGCGCACTTTCCTCCATGGGAGTAATGTCTCAAAGAGTTTACGTTTTGATCGTTCCCTGGAAGACCAGTAGTAGTTTCCGATGCACATCTGGATTCATTCTGTAATCTGTGGACTATCAGAGTGTTGATGAAACACAGAAATTGCATCGGGATTGAATACAACAGTCACCATGCGCACATTCCTCCATAAAAGTAATGTCTCAAACAGTCTACGATTTGATCGTTCCCTGGAAGACCAGTAGTAGTTTCCGATGCACGTCTGGAGGCTTTCTGTAATCTGTGGACTATCAGAGTGATGATGAAACACAGAAATCGCATCGGGATTGAATACAACAGTCACCATGCGCACTTTCCTCCATGGGAGTAATGTTTCAAACAGTCAACGCTTTGATCGTTCCCTGGAAGACCAGTAGTAGTTTCCGATGCACATCTGGTGAAATTCTGCAATCTGTGGAGTATCAGAGTGTTGATGAAACTAAGAAATTTCATCTGGTTTGAATACAACAGCCACCATGGTCACTTTCCTCCATGGGAGTAACCCTGAAACAGTCTACGCTTTAATCGCTTCCTGGAAGACCAGATGTAGTTTCCGATGCACATCTGGCGGCATTCTGTAATCTGTGGACTATCAGAGTGTTGATGAAACACAGAAAATGCATCGGGATTGAATACAACAGTCACAATGCGCACTTTCCTCCATGGGAGTAATGTCTCTAACAGTCTACGCTTTGATCGTTCCCTGGAAGACCAGTAGTAGTTTCCGATGCACATCTGGAGGCTTTCCCTAATTTGTGGACTATCAGAGTGTTGATGAAACAGAGAAATTGCATAGGGATTGAATACAACAGTCACCATGCGCACTTTCCTCCACGGGATTATTTCTCAAACAGTCTATGCTTTTATCGTTCCCTGGAAGACCAGTAGTAGTTACCGATGCACATCTGGAGGCTTTCTGTAATCTGTGGAGTATCAGAGTGTTGATGAAACACAGAAATTTTATCGGAATTGAATACAACAGTCACCATGCGCACTTTCCTCCATGGGACTAATGTCTCTAACAGTCTACGCTTTGATCATAACCTGGAAGACCAGTAGTAGTTATCGATGCACATCTGGAGGCATTCTGTAATCTGTGGACTATCAGAGTGTTGATGAAACACAGAAATTACATCGGGATTGAATACATCAGTCACCATGCGCACTTTCCTCCATAGGAGTAATGTCTCCAACAGACTACGCTTTGATCATTCCCTGGAAGACCAGTAGTAGTTTCCGAAGCACATCTGGTGCCATTCTGTAATCTGTGGACTATCAGAGTATTCATGAAACAGAGAAATTGCATCGGGATTGATTACAACAATCACCATGCGCACTTTCCTCCACGGGAGGTATGTCTTAAACAGTCTACGATTTGATCGTTCCCTGGAAGACCAGTAACAGTTTTCGATGCACATCTGGTGGCATTCTGTAATCTGTGGACTATCAGAATGTTGATGAAACACAGAAATTGCATCTAGATTGAATACAACAGTCACCATCCGCACTCTCCTCCATGGGAGTAATGTCTGAAACAGTCTACGCTTTGATCGTTCCCTGGAAGACCAGTACTAGTTTCCGATGCACATCTTGGTGGCATTCTGTAATCTGTGGTCTATCAGAGTGTTGATGAAACACAAAAATTGAATCGGAATTGAATACAACAGTCACCATGCGCACTTTCCTCCATGGGAGTAATGTCTCAAACAGTCTACGCTTTGATCGTTCCCTGGAAGACCAGTAGTACTTTCTGATGCTCATCTGGTGGCATTCTGTAGTCTGTGGACTGTCAGAGTGTTGATGAAACACAGAAATTGCATCGGGATTCAATACAACAGTCACCATGCGCATTTTCCTCCACGGAGTAATGTCTCAAACAGTCTACGCTTTGATCGGTCCCTGGAAGACCAGTAGTAGTTTCCGATGCACATCTGGTGGCATTCTCTAATCTGTGGACTATCAGAGTCTTGATGAAACATAGAAACTGAATCGGAATTGAATACAACAGTCACCATGCTCACTTTCCTCCATGGGAGTAATGTCTCAAACAGTCTACGCTTTGATCGTTCCCTGGAAGACCAGTAGTAGATTCCGATGCACATCTGGAGGCTTTCCCTAATTTGTGGACTATCAGAGTGTTGATGAAACACAGAAATTGCATCGGGATTGAATACAACAGTCACCATGCGCACTTTCCTCCATGGGAGTAATGTCTCAAAGAGTTTACGTTATGATCGTTCCCTGGAAGACCAGTAGTAGTTTCCGATGCACATCTGGATTCATTCTGTAATCTGTGGACTATCAGAGTGTTGATGAAACACAGAAATTGCATCGGGATTGAATACAACAGTCACCATGCGCACATTCCTCCATAAAAGTAATGTCTCAAACAGTCTACGATTTGATCGTTCCCTGGAAGACCAGTAGTAGTTTCCGATGCACGTCTGGAGGCTTTCTGTAATCTGTGGACTATCTGAGTGATGATGAAACACAGAAATTGCATCGGGATTGAATACAACAGTCACCATGCGCACTTTCCTCCATGGGAGTAATGTTTCAAACAGTCAACGCTTTGATCGTTCCCTGGAAGACCAGTAGTAGTTTCCGATGCACATCTGGTGAAATTCTGCAATCTGTGGAGTATCAGAGTGTTGATGAAACTAAGAAATTTCATCTGGTTTGAATACAACAGCCACCATGGTCACTTTCCTCGATGGGAGTAACCCTGAAACAGTCTACGCTTTAATCGCTTCCTGGAAGACCAGATGTAGTATCCGATGCACATCTGGCGGCATTCTGTAATCTGTGGACTATCAGAGTGTTGATGAAACACAGAAAATGCATCGGGATTGAATACAACAGTCACAATGCGCACTTTCCTCCATGGGAGTAATGTCTCTAACAGTCTACGCTTTGATCGTTCCCTGGAAGACCAGTAGTAGTTTCCGATGCACATCTGGAGGCTTTCCTTAATTTGTTTACTAACAGAGTGTTGATGAAACACAGAAATTGCATCGGGATTGAATACAACAGTCACCATGCGTACTTTCCTCCACGGGATTATTTCTCAAACAGTCTATGCTTTTATCGTTCCCTGGAAGACCAGTAGTAGTTACCGATGCACATCTGGAGGCTTTCTGTAATCTGTGGAGTATCAGAGTGTTGATGAAACACAGAAATTTAATCGGAATTGAATACAACAGTCACCATGCGCACTTTCCTCCATGGGACTAATGTCTCTAACAGTCTACGCTTTGATCATAACCTGGAAGACCAGTAGTAGTTATCGATGCACATCTGGAGGCATTCTGTAATCTGTGGACTATCAGAGTGTTGATGAAACACAGAAATTGCATCGGGATTGAATACATCAGTCACCATGCGCACTTTCCTCCATAGGAGTAATGTCTCCAACAGACTACGCTTTGATCATTCCCTGGAAGACCAGTAGTAGTTTCCGAAGCACATCTGGTGCCATTCTGTAATCTGTGGACTATCAGAGTATTTATGAAACAGAGAAATTGCATCGGGATTGATTACAACAGTCACCATGCGCACTTTCCTCCACGGGAGGTATGTCTTAAACAGTCTACGATTTGATCGTTCCCTGGAAGACCAGTAATAGTTTCCGATGCACATCTGGTGGCATTCTGTAATCTGTGGACTATCAGAATGTTGATGAAACACAGAAATTGCATCTAGATTGAATACAACAGTCACCATCCGCACTTTCCTCCATGGGAGTAATGTCTGAAACAGTCTACGCTTTGATCGTTCCCTGGAAGACCAGTAGTAGATTCCGATGCACATCTGGAGGCTTTCCCTAATTTGTGGACTATCAGAGTGTTGATGAAACACAGAAATTGCATCGGGATTGAATACAACAGTCACCATGCGCACTTTCCTCCATGGGAGTAATGTCTCAAAGAGTTTACGTTTTGATCGTTCCCTGGAAGACCAGTAGTAGTTTCCGATGCACATCTGGATTCATTTTGTAATCTGTGGACTATCAGAGTGTTGATGAAACACAGAAATTGCATCGGGATTGAATACAACAGTCACCATGCGCACATTCCTCCATAAAAGTAATGTCTCAAACAGTCTACGATTTGATCGTTCCCTGGAAGAACTGTAGTAGTTTCCGATGCACGTCTGGTGGCTTTCTGTAATCTGTGGACTATCAGAGTGATGATGAAACACAGAAATTGCATCGGGATTGAATACAACAGTCACCATGCGCACTTTCCTCCATGGGAGTAATGTTTCAAACAGTCAACGCTTTGATCGTTCCCTGGAAGACCAGTAGTAGTTTCCGATGCACATCTGGTGAAATTCTGCAATCTGTGGAGTATCAGAGTGTTGATGAAACTAAGAAATTTCATCTGGTTTGAATACAACAGCCACCATGGTCACTTTCCTCCATGGGAGTAACCCTGAAACAGTCTACGCTTTAATCGCTTCCTGGAAGACCAGATGTAGTTTCCGATGCACATCTGGCGGCATTCTGTAATCTGTGGACTATCAGAGTGTTGATGAAACACAGAAAATGCATCGGGATTGAATACAACAGTCACAATGCGCACTTTCCTCCATGGGAGTAATGTCTCTAACAGTCTACGCTTTGATCGTTCCCTGGAAGACCAGTAGTAGTTTCCGATGCACATCTGGAGGCTTTCCCTAATTTGTGGACTATCAGAGTGTTGATGAAACACAGAAATTGCATCGGGATTGAATACAACAGTCACCATGCGCACTTTCCTCCACGGGATTATTTCTCAAACAGTCTATGCTTTTATCGTTCCCTGGAAGACCAGTAGTAGTTACCGATGCACATCTGGAGGCTTTCTGTAATCTGTGGAGTATCAGAGTGTTGATGAAACACAGAAATTTTATCGGAATTGAATACAACAGTCACCATGCGCACTTTCCTCCATGGGACTAATGTCTCTAACAGTCTACGCTTTGATCATAACCTGGAAGACCAGTAGTAGTTATCGATGCACATCTGGAGGCATTCTGTAATCTGTGGACTATCAGAGTGTTGATGAAACACAGAAATTGCATCGGGATTTAATACATCAGTCACCATGCGCACTTTCCTCCATAGGAGTAATGTCTCCAACAGACTACGCTTTGATCATTCCCTGGAAGACCAGTAGTAGTTTCCGAAGCACATCTGGTGCCATTCTGTAATCTGTGGACTATCAGAGTATTCATGAAACAGAGAAATTGCATCGGGACTGATTACAACAATCACCATGCGCACTTTCCTCCACGGGAGGTATGTCTTAAACAGTCTACGATTTGATCGTTCCCTGGAAGACCAGTAACAGTTTTCGATGCACATCTGGTGGCATTCTGTAATCTGTGGACTATCAGAATGTTGATGAAACACAGAAATTGCATCTAGATTGAATACAACAGTCACCATCCGCACTCTCCTCCATGGGAGTAATGTCTGAAACAGTCTACGCTTTGATCGTTCCCTGGAAGACCAGTACTAGTTTCCGATGCACATCTTGGTGGCATTCTGTAATCTGTGGTCTATCAGAGTGTTGATGAAACACAAAAATTGAATCGGAATTGAATACAACAGTCACCATGCGCACTTTCCTCCATGGGAGTAATGACTCAAACAGTCTACGCTTTGATCGTTCCCTGGAAGACCAGTAGTACTTTCTGATGCACATCTGGTGGCATTCTGTAGTCTGTGGACTATCAGAGTGTTGATGAAACACAGAAATTGCATCGGGATTCAATACAACAGTCACCATGCGCATTTTCCTCCACGGAGTAATGTCTCAAACAGTCTACGCTTTGATCGGTCCCTGGAAGACCAGTAGTAGTTTCCGATGCACATCTGGTGGCATTCTCTAATCTGTGGACTATCAGAGTCTTGATGAAACATAGAAACTGAATCGGAATTGAATACAACAGTCACCATGCTCACTTTCCTCCATGGAAGTAATGTCTCAAACAGTCTACGCTTTGATCGTTCCCTGGAAGACCAGTAGTAGATTCCGATGCACATCTGGAGGCTTTCCCTAATTTGTGGACTATCAGAGTGTTGATGAAACACAGAAATTGCATCGGGATTGAATACAACAGTCACCATGCGCACTTTCCTCCATGGGAGTAATGTCTCAAAGAGTTTACGTTTTGATCGTTCCCTGGAAGACCAGTAGTAGTTTCCGATGCACATCTGGATTCATTCTGTAATCTGTGGACTATCAGAGTGTTGATGAAACACAGAAATTGCATCGGGATTGAATACAACAGTCACCATGCGCACATTCCTCCATAAAAGTAATGTCTCAAACAGTCTACGATTTGATCGTTCCCTGGAAGACCAGTAGTAGTTTCCGATGCACGTCTGGAGGCTTTCTGTAATCTGTGGACTATCAGAGTGATGATGAAACACAGAAATTGCATCGGGATTGAATACAACAGTCACCATGCGCACTTTCCTCCATGGGAGTAATGTTTCAAACAGTCAACGCTTTGATCGTTCCCTGGAAGACCAGTAGTAGTTTCCGATGCACATCTGGTGAAATTCTGCAATCTATGGAGTATCAGAGTGTTGATGAAACTAAGAAATTTCATCTGGTTTGAATACAACAGCCACCATGGTCACTTTCCTCCATGGGAGTAACCCTGAAACAGTCTACGCTTTAATCGCTTCCTGGAAGACCAGATGTAGTTTCCGATGCACATCTGGCGGCATTCTGTAATCTGTGGACTATCAGAGTGTTGATGAAACACAGAAAATGCATCGGGATTGAATACAACAGTCACAATGCGCACTTTCCTCCATGGGAGTAATTTCTCTAACAGTCAACGCTTTGATCGTTCCCTGGAAGACCAGTAGTAGTTTCCGATGCACATCTGGAGGCTTTCCTTAATTTGTTTACTAACAGAGTGTTGATGAAACACAGAAATTGCATCGGGATTGAATACAACAGTCACCATGCGCACTTTCCTCCACGGGATTATTTCTCAAACAGTCTATGCTTTTATCGTTCCCTGGAAGACCAGTAGTAGTTTCCGATGCACGTCTGGAGGCTTTCTGTAATCTGTGGAGTATCAGAGTGTTGATGAAACACAGAAATTTAATCGCAATTGAATACAACAGTCACCATGCGCACTTTCCTCCATGGGACTAATGTCTCTAACAGTCTACGCTTTGATCATAACCTGGAAGACCAGTAGTAGTTATCGATGCACATCTGGAGGCATTCTGTAATCTGTGGACTATCAGAGTGTTGATGAAACACAGAAATTGCATCGGGATTGAATACATCAGTCACCATGCGCACTTTCCTCCATAGGGGTAATGTCTCCAACAGACTACGCTTTGATCATTCCCTGGAAGACCAGTAGTAGTTTCCGAAGCACATCTGGTGCCATTCTGTAATCTGTGGACTATCAGAGTATTTATGAAACAGAGAAATTGCATCGGGATTGATTACAACAGTCACCATGCGCACTTTCCTCCACGGGAGGTATGTCTTAAACAGTCTACGATTTGATCGTTCCCTGGAAGACCAGTAATAGTTTCCGATGCACATCTGGTGGCATTCTGTAATCTGTGGACTATCAGAATGTTGATGAAACACAGAAATTGCATCTAGATTGAATACAACAGTCACCATCCGCTCTTTCCTCCATGGGAGTAATGTCTGAAACAGTCTACGCTTTGATCGTTCCCTGGAAGACCAGTACTAGTTTCCGATGCACATCTTGGTGGCATTCTGTAATCTGTGGTCTATCAGAGTGTTGATGAAACACAAAAATTGAATCGGAATTGAATACAACAGTCACCATGCGCACTTTCCTCCATGGGAGTAATGTCTCAAACAGTCTACGCTTTGATCGTTCCCTGGAAGACCAGTAGTACATTCTGATGCACATCTGGTGGCATTCTGTAGTCTGTGGACTATCAGAGTGTTGATGAAACACAGAAATTACATCGGGATTCAATACAACAGTCACCATGCGCATTTTCCTCCACGGAGTAATGTCTCAAACAGTCTACGGTTTGATCGGTCCCTGGAAGACCAGTAGTAGTTTCCGATGCACATCTGGTGGCATTCTCTAATCTGTGGACTATCAGAGTCTTGATGAAACATAGAAACTGAATCGGAATTGAATACAACAGTCACCATGCTCACTTTTCTCCATGGGAGTAATGTCTCAAACAGTCTACGCTTTGATCGTTCCCTGGAAGACCAGTAGTAGATTCCGATGCACATCTGGAGGCTTTCCCTAATTTGTGGACTATCAGAGTGTTGATGAAACACAGAAATTGCATCGGGATTGAATACAACAGTCACCATGCGCACTTTCCTCCATGGGAGTAATGTCTCAAACAGTCTACGCTTTGATCGTTCCCTGGAAGACCAGTAGTAGTTTCTGATGCACATCTGGTGGCATTCTGTAGTCTGTGGACTATCAGAGTGTTGATGAAACACAGAAATTGCATCGTGATTCAATACAGCAGTCACCATGCGCATTTTCCTCCATGGGAGTAATGTCTCAAACAGTCTATGCTTTGATCGGTCCCTGGAAGACCAGTAGTATTTTTCGATGCACATCTGGTGGCATTCTCTAATCTGTGGACTATCAGAGTGTTGATGAAACATAGAAACTGAATCGGAATTGAATACAACAGTCACCATGATCACTTTCCTCCATGGGAGTAATGTCTCAAACAGTCTAAACTTTGATCGTTCCCTGGAAGACCAGTAGTAGATTCCGATGCACATCTGGAGGCTTTCCCTAATTTGTGGACTATCAGAGTGTTGATGAAACACAGAAATTGCATCGGGATTGAATACAACAGTCACCATGCGCACTTTCCTCCATGGGAGTGATGTCTCAAAGAGTTTACGGTTTGATCGTTCCCTGGAAGACCAGTAGTAGTTTCCGATGCACATCTGGAGGCATTCTGTAATCTGTGGACTATCAGAGTGTTGATGAAACACAGAAATTGCATCGGGATTGAATACAACAGTCACCATAAGCACATTCCTCCTTAAAAGTAATGTCTCAAACAGTCTACGATTTGATCGCTCCCTGGAAGACCAGTAGTAGTTTCCGATGCACGTCTGGAGGCTCTCTGTAATCTGTGGACTATCAGAGTGATGATGAAACACAGAAATAGAATCGGGATTGAATACAACAGTCACCATGCGCACTTTCCTCCATGGGATTAATGTTTCAAACAGTCAAACGCTTTGATCGTTCCCTGGAAGACCAGTAGTAGTTTCCGATGCACATCTTGGTGGCATTCTGTAATCTGTGGTCTATCAGAGTGTTGATGAAACACAAAAATTGAATCGGAATTGAATACAACAGTCACCATGCGCACTTTCCTCCATGGGAGTAATGTCTCAAACAGTCTACGCTTTGATCGTTCCCTGGAAGACCAGTAGTACTTTCTGATGCACATCTGGTGGCATTCTGTAGTCTGTGGACTATCAGAGTGTTGATGAAACACAGAAATTGCATCGGGATTCAATACAACAGTCACCATGCGCATTTTCCTCCACGGAGTAATGTCTCAAACAGTCTACGCTTTGATCGGTCCCTGGAAGACCAGTAGTAGTTTCCGATGCACATCTGATGGCATTCTCTAATCTGTGGACTATCAGAGTCTTGATGAAACATAGAAACTGAATCGGAATTGAATACAACAGTCACCATGCTCACTTTCCTCCATGGGAGTAATGTCTCAAACAGTCTACGCTTTGATCGTTCCCTGGAAGACCAGTAGTAGATTCCGATGCACATCTGGAGGCTTTCCCTAATTTGTGGACTATCAGAGTGTTGATGAAACACAGAAATTGCATCGGGATTGAATACAACAGTCACCATGCGCACATTCCTCCATAAAAGTAATGTCTCAAACAGTCTACGATTTGATCGTTCCCTGGAAGACCAGTAGTAGTTTCCGATGCACGTCTGGAGGCTTTCTGTAATCTGTGGAGTATCAGAGTGTTGATGAAACACAGAAATTTAATCGCAATTGAATACAACAGTCACCATGCGCACTTTCCTCCATGGGACTAATGTCTCTAACAGTCTACGCTTTGATCATAACCTGGAAGACCAGTAGTAGTTATCGATGCACATCTGGAGGCATTCTGTAATCTGTGGACTATCAGAGTGTTGATGAAACACAGAAATTGCATCGGGATTGAATACATCAGTCACCATGCGCACTTTCCTCCATAGGAGTAATGTCTCCAACAGACTACGCTTTGATCATTCCCTGGAAGACCAGTAGTAGTTTCCGAAGCACATCTGGTGCCATTCTGTAATCTGTGGACTATCAGAGTATTTATGAAACAGAGAAATTGCATCGGGATTGATTACAACAGTCACCATGCGCATTTTCCTCCACGGAGTAATGTCTCAAACAGTCTACGCTTTGATCGGTCCCTGGAAGACCAGTAGTAGTTTCCGATGCACATCTGGTGGCATTCTCTAATCTGTGGACTATCAGAGTCTTGATGAAACATAGAAACTGAATCGGAATTGAATACAACAGTCACCATGCTCACTTTTCTCCATGGGAGTAATGTCTCAAACAGTCTACGCTTTGATCGTTCCCTGGAAGACCAGTAGTAGATTCCGATGCACATCTGGAGGCTTTCCCTAATTTGTGGACTATCAGAGTGTTGATGAAACACAGAAATTGCATCGGGATTGAATACAACAGTCACCATGCGCACTTTCCTCCATGGGAGTAATGTCTCTAACAGTCTACGCTTTGATCGTTCCCTGGAAGACCAGTAGTAGTTTCTGATGCACATCTGGTGGCATTCTGTAGTCTGTGGACTATCAGAGTGTTGATGAAACACAGAAATTGCATCGTGATTCAATACAGCAGTCACCATGCGCATTTTCCTCCATGGGAGTAATGTCTCAAACAGTCTATGCTTTGATCGGTCCCTGGAAGACCAGTAGTATTTTTCGATGCACATCTGGTGGCATTCTCTAATCTGTGGACTATCAGAGTGTTGATGAAACATAGAAACTGAATCGGAATTGAATACAACAGTCACCATGATCACTTTCCTCCATGGGAGTAATGTCTCAAACAGTCTACACTTTGATCGTTCCCTGGAAGACCAGTAGTAGATTCCGATGCACACGTGGAGGCTTTCCCTAATTTGTGGACTATCAGAGTGTTGATGAAACACAGAAATTGCATCGGGATTGAATACAACAGTCACCATGCGCACTTTCCTCCATGGGAGTGATGTCTCAAAGAGTTTACGGTTTGATCGTTCCCTGGAAGACCAGTAGTAGTTTCCGATGCACATCTGGAGGCATTCTGTAATCTGTGGACTATCAGAGTGTTGATGAAACACAGAAATTGCATCGGGATTGAATACAACAGTCACCATAAGCACATTCCTCCTTAAAAGTAATGTCTCAAACAGTCTACGATTTGATCGCTCCCTGGAAGACCAGTAGTAGTTTCCGATGCACGTCTGGAGGCTCTCTGTAATCTGTGGACTATCAGAGTGATGATGAAACACAGAAATTGCATCGGGATTGAATACAACAGTCACCATGCGCACTTTCCTCCATGGGAGTAATGTTTCAAACAGTCAAACGCTTTGATCGTTCCCTGGAAGACCAGTAGTAGTTTCCGATGCACATCTGGTGAAATTCTGCATTCTGTGAAGTATCAGAGTGTTGATGAAACTAAGAAATTTCATCTGGTTTGAACACAACAGCCACCATGGGCACTTTCCTCCATGGGAGTAACCCTGAAACAGGCTACGCTTTAATCGCTTCCTGGAAGACCAGATGTAGTTTCCGATGCACATTTAGCGGCATTCTGTAATCTGTGGACTATCAGAGTGATGATGAAACACAGAAGATGCATCGGGATTGAATACAACAGTCACAATGCGCACTTTCCTCCATGGGAGTAATGTCTCTAACAGTCTACGATTTGATCGTTCCCTGGAAGACCAGTAGTAGTTTCCGATGCACATCTGGAGGCTTTCCCTAATTTGTGGATTATCAGAGTGTTGATGAAACACAAAATTGCATCGGGATTGAATACAACAGTCACCATGCGCACTTTCCTCCATGGGAGTAATGTCTCAAACAGTCTATGCTTTGATCGTTCCCTGGAAGACCAGTAGTAGTTACCGATGCACATCTGGAGGCTTTCTGTAATCTGTGGAGTATCAGAGTGTTGATGAAACACAGAAATTTAATCGGAATTGAATACAACAGTCACCATGCGCACTTTCCTCCATGGGAGTAATGTCTCAAACAGTCTACGCTTTGATCGTTCCCTGGAAGACCAGTAGTAGTTCCCGATGCACATCAGGTTGCATTCTGTAATCTGTGGTCCATCAGAGTGTTGATGAAATACAGAAATTGAATCGGAATTGAATACAACAGTCACCATGCGCACTTGCCTCCACGGGAGTAAGGTCTCAAACAGTCTACGCTTTGATCGGTCCCTGGAAGACCAGTAGTAGTTTCCGATGCACATCTGGTGGCATTCTGTAATCTGTGGACAATCAGAGTGTTCATGAAACTCAGAAATTGAATCGGAATTGAATACAACTGTCACCATGCGCACTTTCCTTTACGGGAGTAATGTCTCAAACAGTCTACGCGTTGATCGTTCCCTGGAATACCAGTAGTAGTTTCCGATGCACATCTGGTGGCATTCTGTAATCTGTGGAGTATCAGAGTGTTGATTAAACACATAAATTGCATCGGGATTGAATACAACAGTCACCATTCGCACCTTCCTCCACGGGAGTAATGTCTCAAACAGTCTACGCTTTGATCGTTCCTGGAAGACCAGTAGTAGTTTCCGATGCACGTCTGGGGGCATTCTGTAATCTGTGGACTATCAGAGTGTTGATGAAACACAGAAATTGCCTCGGGATTGAATACAACAGTCACCTTGCGCACTTTCCTTCATGGGAATAATGTCTCAAACAGTCTACACTTTGATCGTTCCCAGGAAGACCAGTAGTAGTTTCCGATGTACATCTGGTGGCATTCTGTAATCTGTGGACGATCAGAGTGTTGATGAAACACAGAAATTGCATCGGGATTGAATACAACAGTCTCCATGAGCAGTTTCCTACATGGGAGTAATGTGTCAAACAGTCTACGCTTTGATCGTTCCCTGGAAGACCAGTAGTAGTTTCCGATGCACATCTGGAGACATTCTGTAATCTGTGGACAATCAGAGTGTTGGTGAAACACAGAAATTGCATCATGATTGAATACAACAGTCACCATGCGCACTTTCCTCCATAAAAGAAATGTCTCAAACAGTCTACGCTTTGATCGTTCCCTGGAAGACCAGTAGTAGTTTCCGATGCACATCTGGTGGCATTCTGTAATCTGTGGACTATCAGATTGTTGATGAAACACAGAAATTGCATCGGGATTGAATACAACAGTCACCATGCGCACTTCCCTCAATGGGAGTAATGTCTCAAAGAGTTTACGCTCTGATCGTTCCCTGGAAGACCAGTAGTAGTTTCCGATGCACATCTGGAGGCATTCTGTAATCTGTGGACTATCAGAGTGTTGATGAAACACAGAAATTACATCGGGATTGAATACAACAGTCACCATGCGCACTTTCCTCCATGGGAGTTATGTCTCTAACAGTCTACGCTTTGATCGTTCCCTGGAGGACCTGTAGTACTTTCGGATGCGCATCTGGAGGCATTCCGTTAACTGTGGACTATCAGAGTGTTGATGAAGCACAGAAATTGCATCGGGATTGAATACAACAGTCACCAAGCGCACTTTCCTCCATGGGAGTAATGTCTCAAACAGTCTACCCATTGATCGCTCCCTGGAAGACCAATAGTAGTTTCCGATGCGCATCTGGAGGGATTCTGAAATCTGTTGACTATCTGAGTGTTGATGAAACACAGAAATTGCATCGGGATTGAATACAACAGTCACCATGCGCACTTTCCTCCATGCGAGTAATATCTCAAACAGAATACGCTTTGATCGCTCCCTGGAAGACCAGAAATAATTTCCGATGCACATCTGGAGCCATTCTGTAATCTGTGGACTATCAGAGTGTTGATGATACACAGAAATTGCATCTGGATTGAATTCAACAGTCACCATGCACACTTTCCTCCATGGGAGTAATTTCTCAAAGAGACTACGCTTTGATCGTTCCCTGGAAGACCAGTAGTAGTTTCCGATGCACATCTGGAGGCATTCTGTAATCTGTGGACCATCAGAGTGTTGATGAAACACAGAAATTGCATCGGGATTGAATACAACAGTCACCATGCGCACTTTCCTCCATGGGAGTAATGTCTGAAACAGTCTACGCTTTGATCGTTTCCTGGAAGACCAGTAGTAGTTTCCGATGCACATCTGGAGGCTTTCCATAAACTGTGGACAATCAGAGTGCTGATGAAGCACAGAAATTTCATCGGCATTGAATACAACAGTCACCATGCGCACTTTCCTCAATGATAGTAATGTCTCAAACAGTCTACTCTTTGATCGTTCCCTGGAAGACCAGTAGTAGTTTCCGATGCACATCTGGAGGCATTCTGTAATCTGTTGACTATCAGAGTGTTGATGAAACACAGAAATTGCATCGGGATTGAATACAACAGTCACCATGCGCACTTTCCTCCATGGGAGTAATATCTCAAACAGTCTACGCTTTGATCGTTCCCTGGAAGACCAGTAGTAGTTTCCGATGCACATCTGGCGGCATTCTGTAATCTGCAGACTATCAGAGTGTTGATGAAACACAGAAATCGCATCAGGATTGAATCGAACAGTCACCATGCGAACTTTCCTCCATGGGAGTAATTCTCAAACAGTCTACGATTTGATCGTTCCCTGGAAGACCAGTAGTAGTTTCCGATGCACATCTGGCGGCATTCTGTAAAGTGTTTACTATTAGAGTGTTGATGAAACACAGAAATTGCATCGGGATTGAATACAACAGTCACCATGCGCACTTTCCTCCACAGTAGTAATGTCTCAAACAGTCTACGCTTTGATCGTTCCTGGAAGACCAGTAGTAGTTTCCGATGCACATCCGGAGGCATTCTGTAATCTGTTGACTATCAGAATGTTGATGAAACACAGAAATTGCATCGGGATTGAATACAACAGTCACCATGCGCACTTTCCTCCATGCGAGTAATATCTCAAACAGAATACGCTTTGATCGCTCCCTGTAAGACCAGAAATAATTTCCGATGCACATCTGGAGCCATTCTGCAATCTGTGGACTATCAGAGTGTTGATGAAACACAGAAATTGCATCTGGATTGAATTCAACAGTCACCATGCGCACTTTCCTCCATGGGAGTAATTTCTCAAAGAGACTACGCTTTGATCGTTCCCTGGATGACCAGTAGTAGTTTCCGATGCACATCTGGAGGCATTCTGTAATCTGTGGACCATCAGATTGTTGATGAAACAATAAAATTGCATCGGGATTGAATACAACAGTCACCATGCGCTCTCTCCTCCGCGGTAGTAATGTCTCAAACAGTCTACGCTTTGATCGTTCCTGGAAGACCAGTAGTAGTTTCCGATGCACATCTGGAGGCTTTCCGTAAACTGTGGACTATCAGAGTTTTTAATGAAGCACAGAAATTGCATCGGGATTGAATACAACAGTCACAAGTCACCATGCGCACTTTCCTCCATGGGAGTAATGTCTCAAACAGTCTACACTTTGATCTTTCCTGGAAGACCAGTAGTTGTTTCCGATGCACATCTGGAGGCATTCTGTAATCTGTGGATTATCAGAGTGTTGATGAAACACAGAAATTGCATCGGGATTGAATACAACAGTCACCATGCGCACTTTGTTCCATGGGAGTAATGTCTCTAACAGTCTACGCTTTGATCGTTCCCTGGAAGACCAGTAGTAGTTTCCGATGCACATCTGGAGGCTTTCTGTAATCTGTGGACTATCAGAGTGTTGATGAAACATAGAAATTGCATCTGGATTGAATACAACAGTCACCATGCGCACTTTCCTCCATAGGAGTTATGTCTCTAACAGTCTACGCTTTGATCGTTCCCTGGAAGACCAGTAGTAGTTTCCGATGCACATCTGGAGATATTCTGTAATCTGTGGAGTATCAGAGTGTTGATGAAACTAAGAAATTGCATCGGGATTGAATACAACAGTCACCATGCGCTCATTCCTCCACGGGGGTAATGTCTCAAACAGTCTACGCTTTGATCGTTCCCTGTAAGACCAGTAGTAGTTTCCGATGGACATCTGGTGGCATTCTGTAATCTGTAGACTATCAGAGTGTTGATGAAACACAGAAATTGCATCGGGATTGAATACAACAGTCACCATGCGCACTTCCCTCAATGGGAGTAATGTCTCAAAGAGTTTACGCTTTGATCGTTCCCTGGAAGACCAGTAGTAGTTTCCGATGCACATCTGGAGGCATTCTGTAATCTGTGGACTATCAGAGTGTTGATGAAACACAGAAATTGCATCGGGATTGAATACAACAGTCACCAAGCGCACTTTCCTCCATGGGAGTAATGTCTCAAACAGTCTACTCATTGATCGTTCCCTGGAAGACCAATAGTAGTTCCCGATGCACATCTGGAGGGATTCTGAAATCTGTTGACTATCTGAATGTTGATGAAACACAGAAATTGCATCGGGATTGAATACAACAGTCACCATGCGCACTTTCCTCCATGCGAGTAATATCTCAAACAGAATACGCTTTGATCGCTCCCTGGAAGACCAGAAATATGTTCCGATGCACATCTGGAGCCATTCTGTAATCTGTGGACTATCAGAGTGTTGATGAAACACAGAAATTGCATCTGGATTGAATTCAACAGTCACCATGCGCACTTTACTCCATGGGAGTAATTTCTCAAAGAGACTACGCTTTGATCGTTCCCTGGAAGACCAGTAGTAGTTTCCAATGCACATCTGGAGGCATTCTGTAATCTGTGGACCATCAGAGTGTTGATGAAACACAGAAATTGCATCGGGATTGAATACAACAGTCACCATGCGCACTTTCCTCCATGGGAGTAATGTCTGAAACAGTCTACGCTTTGATCGTTTCCTGGAAGACCAGTAGTAGTTTCCGATGCACATCTGGAGGCTTTCCATAAACTGTGGACAATCAGAGTGCTGATGAAGCACAGAAATTTCATCGGCATTGAATACAACAGTCACCAAGCGCACTTTCCTCAATGGGAGAAATGTCTCAAACAGTCTACTCTTTGATCGTTCCCTGGAAGACCAGTAGTAGTTTCCGATGCACATCTGGCGGCATTCTGTAATCTGCAGACTATCAGAGTGTTGATGAAACACAGAAATCGCATCAGGATTGAATCGAACAGTCACCATGCGAACTTTCCTCCATGGGAGTAATTCTCAAACAGTCTACGATTTGATCGTTCCCTGGAAGACCAGTAGTAGTTTCCGATGCACATCTGGCGGCATTCTGTAAAGTGTTTACTATTAGAGTGTTGATGAAACACAGAAATTGCATCGGGATTGAATACAACAGTCACCATGCGCACTTTCCTCCACAGTAGTAATGTCTCAAACAGTCTACGCTTTGATCGTTCCTGGAAGACCAGTAGTAGTTTCCGATGCACATCCGGAGGCATTCTGTAATCTGTTGACTATCAGAATGTTGATAAAACACAGAAATTGCATCGGGATTGAATACAACAGTCACCATGCGCACTTTCCTCCATGCGAGTAATATCTCAAACAGAATACGCTTTGATCGCTCCCTGTAAGACCAGAAATAATTTCCGATGCACATCTGGAGCCATTCTGCAATCTGTGGACTATTAGAGTATTGATGAAACACAGAAATTGCATCTGGATTGAATTCAACAGTCACCATGCGCACTTTCCTCCATGGGAGTAATTTCTCAAAGAGACTACGCTTTGATCGTTCCCTGGATGACCAGTAGTAGTTTCCGATGCACATCTGGAGGCATTCTGTAATCTGTGGACCATCAGAGTGTTGATGAAACAATAAAATTGCATCGGGATTGAATACAACAGTCACCATGCGCTCTCTCCTCCGCGGTAGTAATGTCTCAAACAGTCTACGCTTTGATCGTTCCTGGAAGACCAGTAGTTGTTTCCGATGCACATCTGGAGGCATTCTGTAATCTGTGGATTATCAGAGTGTTGATGAAACACAGAAATTGCATCGGGATTGAATACAACAGTCACCATGCGCACTTTCTTCCATGGGAGTAATGTCTCTAACAGTCTACGCTTTGATTGTTCCCTGGAAGACCAGTAGTAGTTTCCGATGCACATCTGGAGGCTTTCTGTAATCTGTGGACTATCAGAGTGTTGATGAAACATAGAAATTGCATCTGGATTAAATACAACAGTCACCATGCGCACTTTCCTCCATAGGAGTTATGTCTCTAACAGTCTACGCTTTGATCGTTCCCTGGAAGACCAGTAGTAGTTTCCGATGCACATCTGGAGATATTCTGTAATCTGTGGAGTATCAGAGTGTTGATGAAACTAAGAAATTGCATCGGGATTGAATACAACAGTCACCATGCGCTCATTCCTCCACGGGGGTAATGTCTCAAACAGTCTACGCTTTGATCGTTCCCTGTAAGACCAGTAGTAGTTTCCGATGGACATCTGGTGGCATTCTGTAATCTGTAGACTATCAGAGTGTTGATGAAACACAGAAATTGCATCGGGATTGAATACAACAGTCACCATGCGCACTTCCCTCAATGGGAGTAATGTCTCAAAGAGTTTACGCTTTGATCGTTCCCTGGAAGACCAGTAGTAGTTTCCGATGCACATCTGGAGGCATTCTGTAATCTTTGGACTATCAGAGTGTTGATGAAACACAGAAATTGCATCGGGATTGAATACAACAGTCACCAGGCGCACTTTCCTCCATGGGAGTAATGTCTCAAACAGTCTACTCATTGATCGTTCCCTGGAAGACCAATAGTAGTTTCCGATGCACATCTGGAGGGATTCTGAAATCTGTTGACTAACTGAATATTGATGAAACACAGAAATCGCATCGGGATTGAATACAACAGTCACCATGCGCACTTTCCTCCAATGCGAGTATTATCTCAAACAGAATACGCTTTGATCGCTCCCTGGAAGACCAGAAATATGTTCCGATGCACATCTGGAGCCATTCTGTAATCTGTGGACTATCAGAGTGTTGATGAAACACAGAAATTGCATCTGGATTGAATTCAACAGTCACCATGCGCACTTTACTCCATGGGAGTAATTTCTCAAAGAGACTACGCTTTGATCGTTCCCTGGAAGACCAGTAGTAGTTTCCGATGCACATCTGGAGGCATTCTGTAATCTGTGGACCATCAGAGTGTTGATGAAACACAGAAATTGCATCGGGATTGAATACAACAGTCACCATGCGCACTTTCCTCCATGGGAGTAATGTCTGAAACAGTCTACGCTTTGATCGTTTCCTGGAAGACCAGTAGTAGTTTCCGATGCACATCTGGAGGCTTTCCATAAACTGTGGACAATCAGAGTGCTGATGAAGCACAGAAATTTCATCGGCATTGAATACAACAGTCACCAAGCGCACTTTCCTCAATGGGAGTAATGTCTCAAACAGTCTACTCTTTGATCGTTCCCTGGAAGACCAGTAGTAGTTTCCGATGCACATCTGGCGGCGTTCTGTAATCTGCGGACTATCAGAGTGTTGATGAAACACAGAAATCGCATCAGGATTGAATCAAACAGTCACCATGCGAACTTTCCCCCATGGGAGTAATTCTCAAACAGTCTACGATTTGATCGTTCCCTGGAAGACCAGTAGTAGTTTCCGATGCACATCTGGAGGCATTCTGTAATCTGTGGACCATCAGAGTGTTGATGAAACACAGAAATTGCATCGGGATTGAATACAACAGTCACCATGCGCTCTCTCCTCCGCGGTAGAAATGTCTCAAACAGTCTACGCTTTCATCGTTCCTGGAAGACCAGTAGTAGTTTCCGATGCACATCTGGAGGCATTCTGTAATCTGTGGAGTATCAGAGTGTTGATGAAACTAAGAAATTGCATCGGGATTGAATACAACAGTCACCATGCGCACATTCCTCCACGGGGGTAATGTCTCAAACAGTCTACGCTTTGATCGTTCCCTGTAAGACCAGTAGTAGTTTCCGATGGACATCTGGTGGCATTCTGTAATCTGTAGACTATCAGAGTGTTGATGAAACACAGAAATTGCATCAGGATTGAATACAACAGTCACCATGCGCACTTTCTTCCATGGGAGTAATGTCTCTAACAGTATACGCTTTGATCGTTCCCTGGAAGACCAGTAGTAGCTTCCGATCCACATCTGGAGGCTTTCTGTAAATCTGTGGACTATCAGAGTGTTGATGAAACATAGAAATTGCATCTGGATTGAATACAACAGTCACCATGCGCACTTTCCTCCATGGGAGTAATGTCTCAAACAGTCTACGCTTTGATCGTTCCCTGGAAGACCAGTAGTAGTTTCCGATGCACATCTGGAGGCATTCTGTAATCTGTGGAGTATCAGAGTGTTGATGAAACTATGAAATTGCATCGGGATTGAATACAACAGTCACCATGCGCACATTCCTCCACGGGGGTAATGTCTCAAACAGTCTACGCTTTGATCGTTCCCTGTAAGACCAGTAGTAGTTTCCGATGGACATCTGGTGGCATTCTGTAATCTGTAGACTATCAGAGTGTTGATGAAACACAGAAATTGCATCGGGATTGAATACAACAGTCACCATGCGCACTTTCCTCCATGGGAGTAATGTCTCTAACCGTCTACGATTTGATCGTTCCCTGGAAGACCAGTACTGGTTTCCGATGCAAATCTGGAGGCTTTCTGTATTCTGTGGACTAACAGAGTGTTGATGAAACATAGAAATTGCATGGGGATTGAATACAACAGTCACCATGCGCACTTTCCTCCATGGGAGTAATGTCTCAAACAGTCTACGCTTTGATCGTTCCCTGGAAGACCAGTAGCAGTTTCCGATGCACATCTGGAGGCATTCTGTAATCTGTGGAGTATGAGAGTGTTGATGAAACTAAGAAATTGCATCGGGATTGAATACAACAGTCACCATGCGCACTTCCCTCCACGGGAGTAATGTCTCAAACAGTCTACGATTTGATCGTTCCCTGGAAGTCCAGTAGTAGTTTCCGATGGGCATCTGGTGGCATTATGTAATCTGTAGACTATCAGAGTGTTGATGAAACACAGAAATTGCATCGGGATTGAATACAACAGTCACCATGCGCACTTTCCTCCATGGGAGTAATGTCTCTAACAGTCTACGCTTTGATCGTTCCCTGGAAGACCAGTAGTAGTTTCCGATGCACATCTGGTGGCTTTCTGTAATCTGTGGACTATCAGAGTGTTGATGAAACACAGAAATTGCCTCGGGATTGAATACAACTGTCACCATGCGCACTTTCCTCCACGGGAGGTATGTCTTAAAAAGTCTACGATTTGATCGTTCCCTGGAAGACCAGTAATAGTTTCCGATGCACATCTGGTGGCATTCTGTAATCTGTGGACTATCAGAATGTTGATGAAACACAGAAATTGCATCTAGATTGAATACAACAGTCACCATCCGCACTTTCCTCCATGGGAGTAATGTCTGAAACAGTCTACGCTTTGATCGTTCCCTGGAAGACCAGTAGTAGTTTCCGATGCACATCTTGGTGGCATTCTGTAATCTGTGGTCTATCAGAGTGTCGATGAAACACAGAAATTGAATCGGAATTGAATACAACAGTCACCATGCGCACTTTCCTCCATGGGAGTAATGTCTCAAACAGTCTACGCTTTGATCGTTCCCGGGAAGACCAGTAGTAGTTTCTGATGCACATCTGGTGGCATTCTGTAGTCTGTGGACTATGAGAGTGTTGATGAAACACAGAAATTGCATCGGGATTCAATACAACAGTCATCATGCGCATTTTCCTCCACGGGAGTAATGTCTCAAACAGTCTACGCTTTGATCGGTCAATGGAAGACCAGTAGTAGTTTCCGATGCACATCTGGTGGCATTCTCTAATCTGTGGACTATCAGAGTGTTGATGAAACATAGAAACTGAATCGGAATTGAATACAACAGTCACCATGCTCACTTTCCTCCATGGGAGTAATGTCTCAAACAGTCTACGCTTTGATCGTTCCCTGGAAGACCAGTAGTAGTTTCCGATGCACATCTGGTTGCATTCTGTAATCTGTGGTCCATCAGAGTGTTGATGAAATACAGATTTTGAATCGGAATTGAGTACAACAGTCACCATTCGCACTTGCCTCCATGGGAGTAATGTCTCAAACAGTCTACGCTTTGATCGTTCCCTGGGAGACCAGTAGTAGTTTCCGATGCACATCTGGTGGCATTCTGCAATCTGTAGACTATCAGAGTGTTGATGAAACACAAAAATTGCAGCGGGATTGAATACAACAGTCAACATGCGCACTTTCCTCCACGGGAGTAATGTCTCAAACAGTCTACGCTTTGATCGGTCCCTGGAAGACCAGTAGTAGTTTCCGATGCACATCTGGTGGCATTCTGTAATCTGTGGACAATCAGAGTGTTCATGAAACACAGAAATTGAATCGGAATTGAATACAACTGTCACCATGCGCACTTTCCCCCACGGGAGTAATGTCTCAAACAGTCTACGCGTTGATCGTTCCCTGGAAGACCAGTAGTAGTTTCCGATGCACATCTGGTGGCATTCTGTAATCTGTGGACTATCAGATTGTTGATGAAACACAGAAATTGCATCGGGATTGAATACAACAGTCACCATGCACACTTCCCTCAATGGGAGTAATGTCTCAAAGAGTTTACGCTTTGATCGTTCCCTAGAAGACCAGTAGTAGTTTCCGATGCACATCTGGAGGCATTCTGTAATCTGTGGACTATCAGAGTGTTGATGAAACACAGAAATTGCATCGGGATTGAATACAACAGTCACCATGCGCACTTTCCTCCACAGGAGTAATGTCACTAACAGTCTACGCTTTGATCGTTCCCTGGAGGACCTGTAGTACTTTCGGATGCGCATCTGGAGGCATTCCGTTAACTGTGGACTATCAGAGTGTTGAAGAAGCACAGAAATTGCATCGGGATTGAATACAACAGTCACCATGAGCAGTTTCCTACATGGGAGTAATGTGTCAATCAGTCTACGCTTTGATCGTTCCCTGGAAGACCAGTAGTAGTTTCCGATGCACATCTGGAGGCATTCTGTAATCTGTGGACAATCTGAGTGTTGATGAAACACAGAAATTGCCTCGTGATTGAATACAACAGTCACCATGCGCACTTTCCTTCATGGGAATAATGTCTCAAACAGTCTACAATTTGATCGTTCCCAGGAAGACCAGTAGTAGTTTCCGATGCACATCTGGTGGCATTCTGTAATCTGTGGATGATCAGAGTGTTGATGAAACACAGAAATTGCTTCGGGATTGAATACAACAGTCTCCATGAGCAGTTTCCTACATGGGAGTAATGTGTCAATCAGTCTACGCTTTGATCGTTCCCTGGAAGACCAGTAGTAGTTTCCGATGCACATCTGGAGGCATTCTGTAATCTGTGGACTATCAGAGTGTTGATGAAACACAGAAATTGCATCGGGATTGAATACAACAGTCACCATGCGCACTTTCCTCCATGGGAGTAATGTCACTAACAGTCTACGCTTTGATCGTTCCCTGGAGGACCTGTAGTACTTTCGGATGCGCATCTGGAGGCATTCCGTTAACTGTGGACTGTCAGAGTGTTAATGAAGCACAGAAATTGCATCGGGATTGAATACAACAGTCACCATGCGCACTTTCCTCCATGGGAGTAATGTCTGAAACAGTCTACGCATTGATCGTTTCCTGGAAGACCAGTAGTAGTTTCCGATGCACATCTGGAGGCTTTCCGTAAACTGTGGACAATCAGAGTGCTGATGAAGCACAGAAATTGCACCGGGATTGAATACAACAGTCATCATGCGCACTTTCCTCAATGGGAGTAATGTCTCAAACAGTCTACTCTTTGATCTTTCCCTGGAAGACCAGTAGTAGTTTCCGATGCACATCTGGAGGCATTCTGTAATCTGTTGACTATCAGAGTGTTGATGAAACACAGAAATTGCATCGGGATTGAATACAACAGTCACCATGCGCACTTTCCTCCATGGGAGTAATGTCTCAAACAGTCTACGCTTTGATCGTTCCCTGGAAGACCAGTAGTAGGTTCCGATGCACATCTGGTGGCATTCTGTAATCTGCGGACTATCAGAGTGTTGAT
This sequence comes from Schistocerca gregaria, assembly GCF_023897955.1. Classification (NCBI taxonomy): domain Eukaryota; kingdom Metazoa; phylum Arthropoda; class Insecta; order Orthoptera; family Acrididae; genus Schistocerca; species Schistocerca gregaria. The sequence continues at coordinate 5,854,708 of NW_026061775.1, read as the reverse complement.
GAAACATAGAAATCGCATCAGGATTGAATCAAACAGTCACCATGCGGACTTTCCTCCATGGGAGTAATTCTCAAACAGTCTACGCTTTGATCGTTCCCTGGAAGACCAGTAGTAGTTTCCGATGCACATCCGGAGGCATTCTGTAAAGTGTTTACTATTAGAGTGTTGATGAAACACAGAAATTGCATCGGGATTGAATACAACAGTCACCATGCGCACTTTCCTCCGCGGTAGTAATGTCTCAAACAGTCTACGCTTTGATCGTTCCAGGAAGACCAGTAGTAGTTTCCGATGCACATCTGGAGGCTTCCCGTAAACTGTAAACTATCAGAGTTTTTAATGAAGCACAGAAATTGCATCGGGATTGAATACAACAGTCACAAGTCACCATGCGCACTTTCCTCTATGGGAGTAAAATCTCAAACAGTCTACGCTTTGATCGTTCCCTGGAAGACCAGTAGTAGTTTCCGATGCACATCTGGAGGCTTTCTGCAATCTGTGGACTATCAGAGTGTTGATGAAACATAGAAATTGCATCTGGATTGAATACAACATTCAACATGCGCACTTTCCTCCATGGGAGTAATGTCTCTAATAGTCTACGCTTTGATCGTTCCCTGGAAGACCAGTAGTAGTTTCCGATGCACATCTGGAGCCATTCTGTAATCTGTGGAGTATCAGAGTGTTGATGAAACTAAGAAATTGCATCGGGATTGAATACAACAGTCACCATGAGCACATTCCTCCACGGGGGTAATGTCTCAAACAGTCTACGCTTTGATCGTTCCCTGGAAGACCAGTAGAAGTTTCCGATGCACATCTGGTGGCATTCTGTAATCTGTGGACTATCAGAGTGTTGACGAAACACAGAAATTGCATCGGGATTGAATACAACAGTCACCATGCGCACTTTCCTCCATGGGAGTAATGTCTCAAACAGTCTGCGCTTTGATCGTTCCCTGGAAGACCAGTAGTGGTTTCCGATGCACATCTGGAGGCTTTCTGTAATCTGTGGACTAACAGAGTGTTGATGAAACATAGAAATTGCATCGGGATTGAATAAACCAGTCACCATGCGCACTCTCCTCCATGGGAGTAGTGTCTCAAACAGTCTACGCTTTGATCGTTCCCTGGAAGACCAGTAGCAGTTTCCGATGCACATCTGGAGGCATTCTGTAACCTGTGGAGTATGAGAGTGTTGATGAAACTAAGAAATTGCATCGGGATTGAATACAACAGTCACCATGCGCACTTTCCTCCATGGGAGTAATGTCTCTAACAGTCTACGCTTTGATCGTTCCCTGGAAGACCAGTAGTAGTTTCCGATGCACATCTGGTGGCATTCTGAAATCTGTGGACTATCAGAGTGTTGATGAAACACAGAAATTGCCTCGGGATTGAATACAACAGTCACCATGCGCACTTTCCTTCATGGGAATAATGTCTCAAACTGTCTACACTTTGATCGTTCCCAGGAACACCAGTAGTAGTTTCCGATGCACATCTGGTGGCATTCTGTAATCTGTGCGACGATCAGAGTGTTGATGAAACACAGAAATTGCATCGGGATTGAATACAACAGTCTCCATGAGCAGTTTCCTACATGGGAGTAATGTGTCAAACAGTCTACGCTTTGATCGTTCCCTGGAAGACCAGTAGTAGTTTCCGATGCACATCTGGAGGCATTCTGTAATCTGTGGACAATCAGAGTGTTGTTGAAACACAAAAATTGCATCGGGATTGAATACAACAGTCACCATGCGCACTTTCCTCCATAAAAGTAATGTCTCAAACAGTCTACGCTTTGATCGTTCCTGGAAGACCAGTAGTAGTTTCCGATGCACATCTGGTGGCATTATGTAATCTGTGGACTATCAGATTGTTGATGAAACACAGAAATTGCATCGGGATTGAATACAACAGTCACCATGCGCACTTCCCTCAATGGGAGTAATGTCTCAAAGAGTTTACGCTTTGATCGTTCCCTGGAAGACCAGTAGTAGTTTCCGATGCACATCTGGAGGCATTCTGTAATCTGTGGACTATCAGAGTGTTGATGAAACACAGAAATTGCATGGGGATTGAATACAACAGTCACCATGCGCACTTTCTTCCATGGGAGTAATGTCTCTAACAGTCTACGCTTTGATCGTTCCCTGGAAGACAAGTAGTAGTTTCCGATGCACATCTGGAGGCATTCATAATCTGTTGACTATCAGAGTGTTGATGAAACACAGAAATTGCATCGGGATTGAATACAACAGTAACCATGCGCACTTTCCTCCATGGGAGTAATGTCTCAAACAGTCTACGCTTTGATCGTTCCCTGGAAGACCAGTAGTAGTTTCCGATGCACATCTGGAGGCATTCTGTAATCTGTTGACTATCAGAGTGTTGATGAAACACAGAAATTGCATCGGGATTGAATAAAACAGTCACCATGCGCACTTTCCTCCACGGTAGTAATGTCTCAAACAGTCTACGCTTTGATCGTTCCTGGAAGACCAGTAGTGGTTTCCGATGCACATCTGGAGGCTTTCTGTAATCTGTGGACTAACAGAGTGTTGATGAAACATAGAAATTGCATCGGGATTGAATACAACAGTCACCATGCGCACTTTCCTCCATGGGAGTAACGTCTCAAACAGTCTACGCTTTGATCGTTCCCTGGAAGACCAGTAGCAGTTTCCGATGCACATCTGGAGGCATTCTGTAATCTGTGGAGTATGAGAGTGTTGATGAAACTAAGAAATTGCATCGGGATTGAATACAACAGTCACCATGCGCACTTCCCTCCACGGGAGTAATGTCTCAAACAGTCTACGATTTGATCGTTCCCTGGAAGTCCAGTAGTAGTTTCCGATGGACATCTGGTGGCATTATGTAATCTGTAGACTATCAGAGTGATGATGAAACACAGAAATTTCATTGGGATTGAATACAACAGTCACCATGTGCACTTTCCTCCATGGGAGTAATGTCTCTAACAGTCTACGCTTTGATCGTTCCCTGGAAGACTAGTAGTAGTTTCCTATGCACATCTGGAGGCATTCTGTAATGTGTGGACTATCAGAGTGTTGGTGAAACACAGAATTTGCCTCGGGATTGAATACAACAGTCACCATGCGCACTTTCCTTCATGGGAATAATGTCTCAAACTGTCTACACTTTGATCGTTCCCTGGAGGACCTGTAGTACTTTCGGATGCACATCTGGAGGCATTCCGTTAACTGTGGACTATCAGAGTGTTGATGAAGCGCAGAAATTGCATCGGGATTGAATTCAACAGGCACCATGCGCACTTTCCTCAATGGGAGTAATGTCTCAAACAGTCTACGCTTTGATCGTTCCCTGGAAGACAAGTAGTAGTTTCCGATGCACATCTGGAGGCATTCATAATCTGTTGACTATCAGAGTGTTGATGAAACACAGAAATTTCATCGGGATTGAATACAACAGTCACCATGCGCACTTTCCTCCATGGGAGTAATTCTTAAACAGTCTACGCTTTGATCGTTCCCTGGAAGACCAGTAGTAGTTTCCGATGCACATCTGAAGGAATTGTGTAATCTGTGGACTATCAGAGTGTTGATGAAACACAGAAATTGCATCGGGATTGAATACAACAGTCACCATGCGCACCTTCCTCCACGGGAGTAATGTCTCAAACAGTCTACGCTTTGATCGTTCCCCGGAAGACCAGTAATAGTTTCCGATGCACATCTGGTGGCATTCTGTAATCTGTGGACTATCAGAGTGTTGATGAAACACAGAAATTGAATCGGAATTGAATACAACAGTCACCATGCGCACATTCCTCCACGGGAGTAATGTCTCAAACAGTCTACGCATTGATGGTTCCCTGGAAGACCAGTAATAGTTTCCGATGCACATCTGGTTGCATTCTGTAATCTGTGGCGTATCAGAGTGTTGATTAAACACAGAAATTGCATCGGGATTGAATACAACAGTCACCATGCGTACTTTCCTCCACGGGAGTAATGTCTCAAACAGTCTACGCTTTGATCGTTCCTGGAAGACCTGTAGTTGTTTCCGATGCACGTCTGGTGGCATTCTGTAATCCGTGGACTATCAGAGTGTTGATGAAACACAGAAATTGCCTCGGGATTGAATACAACAGTCACCATGCGCACTTTCCTTCATGGGAATAATGTCTCAAACAGTATACGCTTTGATCGTTCCCAGGAAGACCAGTAGTAGTTTCCGATGCACATCTGAAAGCATTCTGTAATCTGAGGACTATCAGAGTGGTGATGTAACACAGAAATTGCATCGGGATTTAATACAACAGTCACCATGCGCACTTCCCTCAATGGGAGTAATGTCTCAAAGAGTTTACGCTTTGATCGTCCGCTGGAAGACCAGTAGTAGTTTCCGATGCACATCGCGTGGCATTCTGTAATCTGTGGACAATCAGAGTGTTGATGAAACACAGTAATTGCCTCGGGATTAAATACAACAGTCACCATGCGCACTTTCCACCATGGGAGTAATGTCTCTAACAGTCTACGCTTTGATCGTTCCCTGGAAGACCAGTAGTACTTTCCGCTGCACACCTGGGGGCTTTCCGTAAACTGTGGACTATCAGAGTGTTGATGAAGCACAGTAATTGCATCAGGATTGAATACAACAGTCATTATGCGCACTTTCCTCCATGGGAGAAATGTCTCCATCAGTCTACTATTTGATCGTTCCCTGGAAGACCAGTAGTAGTTTCCGATGCACATCTGGAGGCATTCTGTAATCTGTTGACTATCAGAGTGTTGACGAAACACAGAAATTGCATCGGGATTGAATACACCAGTCACCATGCGCACTTTCCTCCATGGGAGTAATTTCTCAAAAAGACTACGCTTTGATCGTTCCCTGGAAGACCAGTAGTAGTTTCCGATGCACATCTGGAGGCATTCTGTAATCTGTGGACCATCAGAGTGTTGATGAAACATAGAAATCGCATCAGGATTGAATCAAACAGTCACCATGCGGACTTTCCTCCATGGGAGTAATTCTCAAACAGTCTACGCTTTGATCGTTCCCTGGAAGACCAGTAGTAGTTTCCGATGCACATCCGGAGGCATTCTGTAAAGTGTTTACTATTAGAGTGTTGATGAAACACAGAAATTGCATCGGGATTGAATACAACAGTCACCATGCGCACTTTCCTCCGCGGTAGTAATGTCTCAAACAGTCTACGCTTTGATCGTTCCAGGAAGACCAGTAGTAGTTTCCGATGCACATCTGGAGGCTTCCCGTAAACTGTGGACTATCAGAGTTTTTAATGAAGCACAGAAATTGCATCGGGATTGAATACAACAGTCACAAGTCACCATGCGCACTTTCCTCTATGGGAGTAAATTCTCAAACAGTCTACGCTTTGATCGTTCCCTGGAAGACCAGTAGTAGTTTCCGATGCACATCTGGAGGCTTTCTGCAATCTGTGGACTATCAGAGTGTTGATGAAACATAGAAATTGCATCTGGATTGAATACAACATTCACCATGCGCACTTTCCTCCATGGGAGTAATGTCTCTAACAGTCTACGCTTTGATCGTTCCCTGGAAGACCAGTAGTAGTGTCCGATGCACATCTGGAGGCATTCTGTAATCTGTGGAGTATCAGAGTGTTGATGAAACTAAGAAATTGCATCGGGATTGAATACAACAGTCACCATGAGCACATTCCTCCACGGGGGTAATGTCTCAAACAGTCTACGCTTTGATCGTTCCCTGTAAGACCAGTAGTAGTTTCCGATGGACATCTGGTGGCATTCTGTAATCTGTAGACTATCAGAGTGTTGATGAAACACAGAAATTGCATCGGGATTGAATACAACAGTCACCATGCGCACTTTCCTCCATGGGAGTAATGTCTCTAACAGTCTACGCTTTGATCGTTCCCTGGAAGACCAGTAGAAGTTTCCGATGCACATCTGGTGGCATTCTGTAATCTGTGGACTATCAGAGTGGTGACGAAACACAGAAATTGCATCGGGATTGAATACAACAGTCACCATGCGCACTTTCCTTCATGGGAGTAATGTCTCAAACAGTCTGCGCTTTGATCGTTCCCTGGAAGACCAGTAGTGGTTTCCGATGCACATCTGGAGGCTTTCTGTAATCTGTGGACTAACAGAGTGTTGATGAAACATAGAAATTGCATCGGGATTGAATAAACCAGTCACCATGCGCACTCTCCTCCATGGGAGTAGTGTCTCAAACAGTCTACGCTTTGATCGTTCCCTGGAAGACCAGTAGCAGTTTCCGATGCACATCTGGAGGCATTCTGTAACCTGTGGAGTATGAGAGTGTTGATGAAACTAAGAAATTGCATCGGGATTGAATACAACAGTCACCATGCGCACTTCCCTCCACGGGAGTAATGTCTCAAACAGTCTACGATTTGATCGTTCCCTGGAAGTCCAGTAGTAGTTTCCGATGCACATCTGAAAGCATTCTGTAATCTGAGGACTATCAGAGTGGTGATGTAACACAGAAATTGCATCGGGATTTAATACAACAGTCACCATGCGCACTTCCCTCAATGGGAGTAATGTCTCAAAGAGTTTACGCTTTGATCGTCCGCTGGAAGACCAGTAGTAGTTTCCGATGCACATCGCGTGGCATTCTGTAATCTGTGGACAATCAGAGTGTTGATGAAACACAGTAATTGCCTCGGGATTAAATACAACAGTCACCATGCGCACTTTCCACCATGGGAGTAATGTCTCTAACAGTCTACGCTTTGATCGTTCCCTGGAAGACCAGTAGTACTTTCCGCTGCACACCTGGAGGCTTTCCGTAAACTGTGGACTATCCGAGTGTTGATGAAGCACAGTAATTGCATCAGGATTGAATACAACAGTCATTATGCGCACTTTCCTCCATGGGAGAAATGTCTCCATCAGTCTACTATTTGATCGTTCCCTGGAAGACCAGTAGTAGTTTCCGATGCACATCTGGAGGCATTCTGTAATCTGTTGACTATCAGAGTGTTGACGAAACACAGAAATTGCATCGGGATTGAATACACCAGTCACCATGCGCACTTTCCTCCATGGGAGTAATTTCTCAAAAAGACTACGCTTTGATCGTTCCCTGGAAGACCAGTAGTAGTTTCCGATGCACATCTGGAGGCATTCTGTAATCTGTGGACCATCAGAGTGTTGATGAAACACAGACATTGCATCGGGATTGAATACAACAGTCACCATGCGCACATTCCTCCATGGGAGTAATGTCTGAAACAGTCTACGCTTTGATCGTTTCCTGGAAGACCAGTAGTAGTTTCCGATGCACATCTGGAGGCTTTCCGTAAACTGTGGACAATCAGAATGCTGATGAAGCACAGAAATTGCATCAGGATTGAATCAAACAGTCACCATGCGAACTTTCCTCCATGGGAGTAATTCTCAAACAGTCTACGCTTTGATCGTTCCCTGGAAGTCCAGTAGTAGTTTCCGATGCACAACTGGCGGCATTCTGTAAAGTGTTTACTATTAGAGTGTTGATGAAACACAGAAATTGCATCGGGATTGAATACAGCAGTCACCATGCGCACTTACCTCCACGGTGGTAATGTCTCAAACAGTCTACGCTTTGATCGTTCCTGGAAGACCAGTAGTAGTTTCCGATTCACATCTGGCGGCATTCTGTAAAGTGTTTACTATTAGAGTGTTGATGAAACACAGAAATTGCATCGGGATTGAATACAACAGTCACCAAGCGCACATACCTCCATGGGAGTAATGTCTCAAACAGTCTACTCTTTGATCGTTCCTGGAAGACCAGTAGTAGTTTCCGATGCACATCTGGAGGCATTATGTAATCTGTGGACTATCAGAGTGTTGATGAAACACAGAAATTGCATCGGGATTGAATACAACAGCCACCTTGCGCACTTTCTTCCATGGGAGTAATGTCTCTAACAGTCTACGCTTTGATCGTTCCCTGGAAGACCAGTAGTAGTTTCCGATGCACATCTGGAGGCTTTCTGTAATGTGTGGACTATCAGAGTGTTGATAAAACATAGAAATTGCATCTGGATTGAATACAACAGTCACCATGCGCACATTCCTCCACGGGGGTAATGTCTCAAACAGTCTACGCTTTGATCGTTCCCTGGAAGACCAGTAGTAGTTTCCGATGGACACCTGGTGGCATTCTGTAATCTGTAGACCATCAGAGTGTTGATGAAACACAGAAATTGCATTGGGATTGAATACAACAGTCACCATGCGCACTTTCCTCCATGGGAGTAATGTCTCTATCAGTCTACGCTTTGATCGTTCCCTGGAAGACCAGTAGAAGTTTCCGATGCACATCTGGTGGCATTCAGTAATCTGTGGACTATCAGAGTGTTGATGAAACATAGAAATTGCATCTTGATTGAATAAACCAGTCACCATGCGCACTTTCATCCATGGGAGTAATCTCTCAAACAGTCTACGCTTTGATCGTTCCCTGGAAGACCAGTAGCAGTTTCCGATGCACATCTGGAGGCATTCTGTAATCTGTGGAGTATGAGAGTGTTGATGAAACTAAGAAATTGCATCGGGATTGAATACAACAGTCACCATGCGTACTTCCCTTCACGGGAGTAATGTCTCAAACAGTCTACGATTTGATCGTTCCCTGGAAGACCAGTAGTAGTTTCCGTTGCACATCTGGTGGCATTCTGTAATCTGTGGACTATTAGATTGTTGATGAAACACAGAAATTGCCTCGTGATTGATTACAACAATCACCATCCGCACTTTCCTCAATGGGAGTAATGTCCCAAGGAGTTGACGCTTTGATCGTTCCCAGGAAGACCAGTAGTAGTTTCCGATGCACATCTGGAGGCATTCTGTAATCTGTGGACTATCAGAGTGTTGATGAAACACAGGAAATGCATCGGGATTAAATACAACAGTCACCATGCGCACTTTCCTCCATGGGAGTAATGTCTCAAAGAGTTTACGCTTTGATCATTCCCTGGAAGACCAGTAGTAGTTTCCGATGCACATCTGGAGGCATTCTGTAATCTGTGGACCATCAGAGTGTTGATGAAACACAGAAATTGCATCGGGATTGAATACAACAGTCAACATGCGCACTTTCCTCCACGGGAGTAATGTCTCAAACAGTCTACGCTTTGATCGTTCCCTGGAAGACCAGTAGTTTTATCCGATAAACATCTGGTAGCATTCTGTAATCTGTGGACAATCAGAGTGTTGATGAAACACAGAAATTGAATCGGAATTGAATACAACAGTCACCATGCGCACTTTCCTCCACGGGAATAATGTCTCAAACAGTCTACGCATTGATCGTTCCCTGGAAGACCAGTAGTAGTTTCCGATGCACGTGTGGTGGCATTCTGTAATCTGTGCACTATCAGAGTGTTGATGAAACACAGAAATTGCATCGGGATTGAATACAACAGTTACCATGCGCACTTCCTTCCATGGGAGTAATGTCTCTAACAGTCTATGATTTGTTAGTTCCCTGGAAGACCAATAGTAGTTTCCGATGCACATCTGGAGGCATTCTGTAATCTGTGGAGTATCAGAGTGTTGATGAAACACAGAAATTGCATCGGGATTGAATACAACAGTCACCATGCGAACTTTCCTCCATGGGAGTAATTCTCAAACAGTCTACGCTTTGATCGTTCCCTGGAAGACCAGTAGTAGTTTCCGATGCACATCTGAAAGCATTCTGTAATCTGTGGACTATCAGAGTGTTGATGAAACACAGAAATTGCATCGGGATTGAATACAACAGTCACCATGCGCACTTTCCTTCACAGGAGTAATGTCTCAAACAGTCTACGCTTTGATCGTTCCCCGGAAGACCAGTAGTAGTTTCCGATGCACATCTGGTGGCGTTCTGTAATCTGTGGACTATCAGAGTGTTGATGAAACACAGAAATTGAATCGGAATTGAATACAACAGTCACCATGCGCACATTCCTCCACGGGAGTAATGTCTCAAACAGTCTACGCATTGATCGTTCCCTGGAAGACCAGTAGTAGTTTCCGATGCACATCTGGTTGGATTCTGTAATCTGTGGCGTATCAGAGTGTTGAGTAAACACAGAAATTGCATCGGGATTGAATACAACAGTCACCATGCGTACTTTCCTCCACGGGAGTAATGTCTCAAACAGTCTACGCTTTGATCGTTCCTGGAGGACCTGTAGTAGTTTCCGATGCACATCTGAAAGCATTCTGTAATCTGTAGACTATCAGAGTGTTGATGAAACACAGAAATTTCATTGGGATTGAATAAACCAGTCACCATGCGCACTCTCCTCCATGGGAGTAATGTCTCAAACAGTCTACGCTTTGATCGCTCCCTGGAAGACCAGTAGTAGTTTCCGATGCACATCTGGAGGCATTCTGTAATCTGTGGACTATCAGAGTGTTAATGAAACACAGAAATTGCATGGGGATTGATTACAACAGTCACCATGCGCACTTTCCTCCATGGGAGTAATGTCTCTAACAGTCTACGCTTTGATCGTTCCCTGGAGGACCTGTAGTACTTTCGGATGCACATCTGGAGGCATTCCGTTAACTGTGGACTATCAGAGTGTTGATGAAGCGCAGAAATTGCATCGGGATTGAATTCAACAGGCACCATGCGCACTTTCCTCAATGGGAGTAATGTCTCAAACAGTCTACGCTTTGATCGTTCCCTGGAAGACAAGTAGTAGTTTCCGATGCACATCTGGAGGCATTCATAACCTGTTGACTATCAGAGTGTTGATGAAACACAGAAATTGCATCGGGATTGAATAAAACAGTCACCATGCGCACTTTCCTCCATGGGAGTAATGTCTCAAACAGTCTACGCTTTGATCGTTCCCTGGAAGACCAGTAGTAGTTTCCGATGCACATCTGGAGGCATTCTGTAGTCTGTTGACTATCAGAGTGTTGATGAAACACAGAAATTGCATCGGGATTGAATAAAACAGTCACCATGCGCACTTTCCTCCACGGTAGTAATGTCTCAAACAGTCTACGCTTTGATCGTTCCTGGAAGACCAGTAGTGGTTTCCGATGCACATCTGGAGGCTTTCTGTAATCTGTGGACTAACAGAGTGTTGATGAAACATAGAAATTGCATCGGGATTGAATACAACAGTCACCATGCGCACTTTCCTCCATGGGAGTAACGTCTCAAACAGTCTACGCTTTGATCGTTCCCTGGAAGACCAGTAGCAGTTTCCGATGCACATCTGGAGGCATTCTGTAATCTGTGGAGTATGAGAGTGTTGATGAAACTAAGAAATTGCATCGGGATTGAATACAACAGTCACCATGCGCACTTCCCTCCACGGGAGTAATGTCTCAAACAGTCTACGATTTGATCGTTCCCTGGAAGTCCAGTAGTAGTTTCCGATGGACATCTGGTGGCATTATGTAATCTGTAGACTATCAGAGTGTTGATGAAACACAGAAATTTCATTGGGATTGAATACAACAGTCACCATGCGCACTTTCCTCCATGGGAGTAATGTCTCTAACAGTCTACGCTTTGATCGTTCCCTGGAAGACTAGTAGTAGTTTCCTATGCACATCTGGAGGCATTCTGTAATGTGTGGACTATCAGAGTGTTGGTGAAACACAGAATTTGCCTCGGGATTGAATACAACAGTCAACATGCGCACTTTCCTTCATGGGAATAATGTCTCAAACTGTCTACACTTTGATCGTTCCCAGGAAGACCAGTAGTAGTTTCCGATGCACATCTGGTGGCATTCTGTAATCTGTGGACTATCAGAGTGTTGATGAAACACAGAAATTGCCTCGGGATTGAATACAACAGTCACCATCCGCACTTTCCTCAATGGGAGTAATGTCTCAAAGAGTTGACGCTTTGATCATTCCCTGGAAGACCAGTAGTAGTTTCCGATGCACATCTGGAGGCATTCTGTATTCTGTGGACTATCAGAGTGTTGATGAAACACAGAAAATGCATCGGGATTAAATACAACAGTCACCATGCGCACTTTCCTCCATGTGAGTAATGTCTCAAAGAGTTTACGCTTTGATCGTTCCCTGGAAGACCAGTAGTAGTTTCCGATGGACATCTGGTGGCATTCTGTAATCTGTGGACAATCAGAGTGTTGATGAAACACAGAAATTGAATCGGAATTGAATACAACAGTCACCATGCGCACTTTCCTCCACGGGAGTAATGTCTCAAACAGTCTACGCATTGATCGTTCCCAGGAAGACCAGTAGTAGTTTCCAATGCACATCTGGTGGCATTCTGTAATCTGTGGCGTATCAGAGTGTTGATTAAAATCAGAAATTGCATCGGGATTGAAAACAACAGTCACCATGCGCACTTTCCTCCACGGAAGTTATGTCCCAAACAGTCTACGCTTTGATCGTTCCTGGAAGACCAGTAGTAGTTTCCGATGCACGTCTGGTGGCATTCTGTAATCTGTGCACTATCAGAGTGTTGATGAAACACAGAAATTGCATCGGGATTGAATACAACAGTCACCATGCGAACTTTCCTCCATGGGAGTAATGTCTCAAACAGTCTACGCTTTGATCGTTCCCTGGAAGACCAGTAGTAGTTTCCGATGCACATCTGAAGGAATTCTGTAATCTGTGGACTATCAGAGTGTTGATGAAACACAGAAATTGCATCGGGATTGAATACAACAGTCACCATGCGTACTTTCCTCCACGGGAGTAATGTCTCAAACAGTCTACGCTTTGATCGTTCCTGGAAGACCTGTAGTTGTTTCCGATGCACGTCTGGTGGCATTCTGTAATCCGTGGACTATCAGAGTGTTGATGAAACACAGAAATTGCCTCGGGATTGAATACAACAGTCACCATGCGCACTTGCCTTCATGGGAATAATGTCTCAAACAGTATACGCTTTGATCGTTCCCAGGAAGACCAGTAGAAGTTTCCGATGCACATCTGAAAGCATTCTGTAATCTGTGGACTATCAGAATGGTGATGAAACACAGAAATTGCATCGGGATTTAATACAACAGTCACCATGCGCACTTCCCTCAATGGGAGTAATGTCTCAAAGAGTTTACGCTTTGATCGTCCGCTGGAAGACCAGTAGTAGTTTCCGATGCACATCGCGTGGCATTCTGTAATCTGTGGACAATCAGGGTGTTGATGAAACACAGTAATTGCCTCGGGATTAAATACAACAGTCACCATGCGCACTTTCCACCATGGGAGTAATGCCTCTAACAGTCTACGCTTTGATCGTTCCCTGGAAGACCAGTAGTACTTTCCGCTGCACACCTGGAGGCTTTGCGTAAACTGTGGACTATCAGAGTGTTGATGAAGCACAGTAATTGCATCAGGATTGAATACAACAGTCATTATGCGCACTTTCCTCCATGGGAGAAATGTCTCCATCAGTCTACTATTTGATCGTTCCCTGGAAGACCAGTAGTAGTTTCCGATGCACATCTGGAGGCATTCTGTAATCTGTTGACTATCAGAGTGTTGACGAAACACAGAAATTGCATCGGGATTGAATACACCAGTCACCATGCGCACTTTCCTCCATGGGAGTAATTTCTCAAAAAGACTACGCTTTGATCGTTCCCTGGAAGACCAGTAGTAGTTTCCGATGCACATCTGGAGGCATTCTGTAATCTGTGGACCATCAGAGTGTTGATGAAACACAGAAATTGCATCGGGATTGAATACAACAGTCACCATGCGCACATTCCTCCATGGGAGTAATGTCTGAAACAGTCTACGCTTTGATCGTTTCCTGGAAGACCAGTAGTAGTTTCCGATGCACATCTGGAGGCTTTCCGTAAACTGTGGACAATGAGAATGCTGATGAAGCACAGAAATTGCATCAGGATTGAATCAAACAGTCACCATGCGAACTTTCCTCCATGGGAGTAATTCTCAAACAGTCTACGCTTTGATCGTTCCCTGGAAGACCAGTAGTAGTTTCCGATGCACAACTGGCGGCATTCTGTAAAGTGTTTACTATTAGAGTGTTGATGAAACACAGAAATTGCATCGGGATTGAATACAGCAGTCACCATGCGCACTTACCTCCACGGTGGTAATGTCTCAAACAGTCTACGCTTTGATCGTTCCTGGAAGACCAGTAGTAGTTTCCGATGCACATCTGGCGGCATTCTGTAAAGTGTTTACTATTAGAGTGTTGATGAAACACAGAAATTGCATCGGGATTGAATACAACAGTCACCAAGCGCACATACCTCCATGGGAGTAATGTCTCAAACAGTGTACTCTTTGATCGTTCCTGGAAGACCAGTAGTAGTTTCCGATGCACATCTGGAGGCATTATGTAATCTGTGGACTATCAGAGTGTTGATGAAACACAGAAATAGCATCGGGATTGAATACAACAGCCACCTTGCGCACTTTCTTCCATGGGAGTAATGTCTCTAACAGTCTACGCTTAGATCGTTCCCTGGAAGACCAGTAGTAGTTTCCGATGCACATCTGGTGGCATTCTGTAATCTGTGGAGTATCAGAGTGTTGATGCAACTAAGAAATTGCATCGGGATTGAATACAACAGTCACCATGCGCACATTCCTCCACGGGGGTAATGTCTCAAACAGTCTACGCTTTGATCGTTCCCTGGAAGACCAGTAGTAGTTTCCGATGGACATCTGGTGGCATTCTGTAATCTGTAGACCATCAGAGTGTTGATGAAACACAGAAATTGCATTGGGATTGAATACAACAGTCACCATGCGCACTTTCCTCCATGGGAGTAATGTCTCTATCAGTCTACGCTTTGATCGTTCCCTGGAAGACCAGTAGAAGTTTCCGATGCACATCTGGTGGCATTCAGTAATCTGTGGACTATCAGAGTGTTGATGAAACATAGAAATTGCATCTTGATTGAATAAACCAGTCACCATGCGCACTTTCATCCATGGGAGTAATCTCTCAAACAGTCTACGCTTTGATCGTTCCCTGGAAGACCAGTAGCAGTTTCCGATGCACATCTGGAGGCATTCTGTAATCTGTGGAGTATGAGAGTGTTGATGAAATTAAGAAATTGCATCGGGATTGAATACAACAGTCACCATGCGTACTTCCCTTCACGGGAGTATGTGTCTCAAACAGTCTACGATTTGATCGTTCCCTGGAAGACCAGTAGTAGTTTCCGTTGCACATCTGGTGGCATTCTGTAATCTGTGGACTATCAGATTGTTGATGAAACACAGAAATTGCCTCGTGATTGATTACAACAGTCACCATCCGCACTTTCCTCAATGGGAGTAATGTCCCAAGGAGTTGACGCTTTGATCGTTCCCTGGAAGACCAGTAGTAGTTTCCGATGCACATCTGGAGGCATTCTGTAATCTGTGGACCATCAGAGTGTTGATGAAACACAGATATTGCATCGGGATTGAATACAACAATCAACATGCGCACTTTCCTCCACGGGAGTAATGTCTCAAACAGTCTACGCTTTGATCGTTCCCTGGAAGACCAGTAGTGGTATCCGATGCACATCTGGTAGCATTCTGTAATCTGTGGACAATCAGAGTGTTGATGAAACACAGAAATTGAATCGGAATTGAATACAACAGTCACCATGCGCACTTTCCTCCACGGGAATAATGTCTCAAACAGTCTACGCTTTGATCGTTCCCTGGAAGACCAGTAGTAGTTTCCGATGCACGTGTGGTGGCATTCTGTAATCTGTGCACTATCAGAGTGTTGATGAAACACAGAAATTGCATCGGGATTGAATACAACAGTTACCATGCGCACTTCCTTCCATGGGAGTAATGTCTCTAACAGTCTATGATTTGTTAGTTCCCTGGAAGACCAATAGTAGTTTATGATGCACATCTGGAGGCATTCTGTAATCTGTGGAGTATCAGAGTGTTGATGAAACACAGAAATTGCATCGGGATTGAATACAACAGTCACCATGCGAACTTTCCTCCATGGGAGTAATTCTCATACAGTCTACGCTTTGATCGTTCCCTGGAAGACCAGTAGTAGTTTCCGATGCACATCTGAAAGCATTCTGTAATCTGTGGACTATCAGAGTGTTGATGAAACACAGAAATTGCATCGGGATTGAATACAAAAGTCACCATGCGCACTTTCCTTCACGGGAGTAATGTCTCAAACAGTCTACGCTTTGATCGTTCCCCGGAAGACCAGTAGTAGTTTCCGATGCACATCTGGTGGCGTTCTGTAATCTGTGGATTATCAGAGTGTTGATGAAACACAGAAATTGAATCGGAATTGAATACAACAGTCACCATGCGCACGTTCCTCCACGGGAGTAATGTCTCAAACAGTCTACGCATTGATCGTTCCCTGGAAGACCAGTAGTAGTTTCCGATGCACATCTGGTTGGATTCCGTAATCTGTGGCGTATCAGAGTGTTGAGTAAACACAGAAATTGCATCGGGATTGAATACAACAGTCACCATGCGTACTTTCCTCCACGGGAGTAATGTCTCAAACAGTCTACGCTTTGATCGTTCCTGGAGGACCTGTAGTAGTTTCCGATGCACATCTGAAAGCATTCTGTAATCTGTGGACTATCAGAGTGGTGATGAAACACAGATATTGCATCGGGATTGAATACAACAGTCACCATGCGCACTTCCCTCAATGGGAGTAATGTCTCAAAGAGTTTACGCTTTGATCGTTCGCTGGAAGACCAGTAGTAGTTTCCGATGCACATCTGGTGGCATTCTGTAATCTGTGGACAATCAGAGTGTTGATGAAACACAGAAATTGCCTCGGGATTAGATACAACAGTCACCATCCGCACTTTCCTCCATGGGAGTAATGCTCTAACAGTCTACGCTTTGATCGTTCCCTGGAAGACCAGTAGTACTTTCCGCTGCACACCTGGAGGCTTTCCGTAAACTGTGGACTATCAGAGTGTTGATGAAGCACAGTAATTGCATCGGGATTGAATACAACAGTCACCATGCGCACTTTCCTCCTTGGGAGAAATGTCTCAAACAGTCTACTATTTGATCGTTCCCTGGAAGACCAGTAGTAGTTTCCGATGCACATCTGGAGGCATTCTGTAATCTGTTGACTATCAGAGTGTTGACGAAACACAGAAATTGCATTGGGATTGAATACACCAGTCACCATGCGCACTTTCCTCCATGTGAGTAATGTCTCAAACAGTCTACGCTTTGATCGTTCCCTGGAAGACCAGTAGTAGTTCCCGATGCACATCTGGTGGCATTCTGTAATCTCTGCAGTATCAGAGTGTTGATGAAACACAGAAATTGCATCGGGATTGAATACAACAGTCACCATGCGCACTTTCCTCCATTGGAGTAATGTCTCTAACAGTCTACGCTTTGATCGTTCCCTGGAAGACCAGTAGTAGTTTCCGTTGCACATCTGGTGGCATTCTGTAATCTGTGGACTATCAGATTGTTGATGAAACACAGAAATTGCCTCGTGATTGATTACAACAGTCACCATCCGCACTTTCCTCAATGGGAGTAATGTCCCAAGGAGTTGACGCTTTGATCGTTCCCTGGAAGACCAGTAGTAGTTTCCGATGCACATCTGGAGGCATTCTGTAATCTGTAGACCATCAGAGTGTTGATGAAACACAGAAATTGCATTGGGATTGAATACAACAGTCACCATGCGCACTTTCCTCCATGGGAGTAATGTCTCTATCAGTCTACGCTTTGATCGTTCCCTGGAAGACCAGTAGTAGTTTCCGATGGACATCTGGTGGCATTCTGTAATCTGTAGACCATCAGAGTGTTGATGAAACACAGAAATTGCATTGGGATTGAATACAACAGTCACCATGCGCACTTTCCTCCATGGGAGTAATGTCTCTATCAGTCTACGCTTTGATCGTTCCCTGGAAGACCAGTAGAAGTTTCCGATGCACATCTGGTGGCATTCAGTAATCTGTGGACTATCAGAGTGTTGATGAAACATAGAAATTGCATCTTGATTGAATAAACCGGTCACCATGCGCACTTTCATCCATGGGAGTAATCTCTCAAACAGTCTACGCTTTGATCGTTCCCTGGAAGACCAGTAGCAGTTTCCGATGCACATCTGGAGGCATTCTGTAATCTGTGGAGTATGAGAGTGTTGATGAAATTAAGAAATTGCATCGGGATTGAATACAACAGTCACCATGCGTACTTCCCTTCACGGGAGTATGTGTCTCAAACAGTCTACGATTTGATCGTTCCCTGGAAGACCAGTAGTAGTTTCCGTTGCACATCTGGTGGCATTCTGTAATCTGTGGACTATCAGATTGTTGATGAAACACAGAAATTGCCTCGTGATTGATTACAACAGTCACCATCCGCACTTTCCTCAATGGGAGTAATGTCCCAAGGAGTTGACGCTTTGATCGTTCCCTGGAAGACCAGTAGTAGTTTCCGATGCACATCTGGAGGCATTCTGTAATCTGTGGACCATCAGAGTGTTGATGAAACACAGATATTGCATCGGGATTGAATACAACAATCAACATGCGCACTTTCCTCCACGGGAGTAATGTCTCAAACAGTCTACGCTTTGATCGTTCCCTGGAAGACCAGTAGTGGTATCCGATGCACATCTGGTAGCATTCTGTAATCTGTGGACAATCAGAGTGTTGATGAAACACAGAAATTGAATCGGAATTGAATACAACAGTCACCATGCGCACTTTCCTCCACGGGAATAATGTCTCAAACAGTCTACGCTTTGATCGTTCCCTGGAAGACCAGTAGTAGTTTCCGATGCACGTGTGGTGGCATTCTGTAATCTGTGCACTATCAGAGTGTTGATGAAACACAGAAATTGCATCGGGATTGAATACAACAGTTACCATGCGCACTTCCTTCCATGGGAGTAATGTCTCTAACAGTCTATGATTTGTTAGTTCCCTGGAAGACCAATAGTAGTTTATGATGCACATCTGGAGGCATTCTGTAATCTGTGGAGTATCAGAGTGTTGATGAAACACAGAAATTGCATCGGGATTGAATACAACAGTCACCATGCGAACTTTCCTCCATGGGAGTAATTCTCATACAGTCTACGCTTTGATCGTTCCCTGGAAGACCAGTAGTAGTTTCCGATGCACATCTGAAAGCATTCTGTAATCTGTGGACTATCAGAGTGTTGATGAAACACAGAAATTGCATCGGGATTGAATACAAAAGTCACCATGCGCACTTTCCTTCACGGGAGTAATGTCTCAAACAGTCTACGCTTTGATCGTTCCCCGGAAGACCAGTAGTAGTTTCCGATGCACATCTGGTGGCGTTCTGTAATCTGTGGATTATCAGAGTGTTGATGAAACACAGAAATTGAATCGGAATTGAATACAACAGTCACCATGCGCACGTTCCTCCACGGGAGTAATGTCTCAAACAGTCTACGCATTGATCGTTCCCTGGAAGACCAGTAGTAGTTTCCGATGCACATCTGGTTGGATTCCGTAATCTGTGGCGTATCAGAGTGTTGAGTAAACACAGAAATTGCATCGGGATTGAATACAACAGTCACCATGCGTACTTTCCTCCACGGGAGTAATGTCTCAAACAGTCTACGCTTTGATCGTTCCTGGAGGACCTGTAGTAGTTTCCGATGCACATCTGAAAGCATTCTGTAATCTGTGGACTATCAGAGTGGTGATGAAACACAGATATTGCATCGGGATTGAATACAACAGTCACCATGCGCACTTCCCTCAATGGGAGTAATGTCTCAAAGAGTTTACGCTTTGATCGTTCGCTGGAAGACCAGTAGTAGTTTCCGATGCACATCTGGTGGCATTCTGTAATCTGTGGACAATCAGAGTGTTGATGAAACACAGAAATTGCCTCGGGATTAGATACAACAGTCACCATCCGCACTTTCCTCCATGGGAGTAATGCTCTAACAGTCTACGCTTTGATCGTTCCCTGGAAGACCAGTAGTACTTTCCGCTGCACACCTGGAGGCTTTCCGTAAACTGTGGACTATCAGAGTGTTGATGAAGCACAGTAATTGCATCGGGATTGAATACAACAGTCACCATGCGCACTTTCCTCCTTGGGAGAAATGTCTCAAACAGTCTACTATTTGATCGTTCCCTGGAAGACCAGTAGTAGTTTCCGATGCACATCTGGAGGCA
Source organism: Schistocerca gregaria (assembly GCF_023897955.1). Classification (NCBI taxonomy): domain Eukaryota; kingdom Metazoa; phylum Arthropoda; class Insecta; order Orthoptera; family Acrididae; genus Schistocerca; species Schistocerca gregaria. Next base: position 5,834,571 of record NW_026061775.1, on the reverse strand, counting down.
TTCTGTAATCTGTTGACTATCAGAGTGTTGACGAAACACAGAAATTGCATTGGGATTGAATACACCAGTCACCATGCGCACTTTCCTCCATGTGAGTAATGTCTCAAACAGTCTACGCTTTGATCGTTCCCTGGAAGACCAGTAGTAGTTCCCGATGCACATCTGGTGGCATTCTGTAATCTCTGCAGTATCAGAGTGTTGATGAAACACAGAAATTGCATCGGGATTGAATACAACAGTCACCATGCGCACTTTCCTCCATTGGAGTAATGTCTCTAACAGTCTACGCTTTGATCGTTCCCTGGAAGACCAGTAGTAGTTTCCGATGCATATCTGGAGGCTTTCCGTAATTTGTGGACTATCAGAGTGTTGATGAAACACAGAAATTGCATCGGGATTGAATACAACTGTCACCATGCGCACTTTCGCCCATGGGATTAATGTCTCAAAGAGTCTACGTTTGATCGTTCCCTGGAAGACCAGTAGTGGTATCCGATGCACATCTGGAGGCATTGTGTAATCTGTGGACTATCAGAGTGTTGATGAAACACAGAAATTGCGTCGGGATTGAATACAACAGTCACCATGCTCACCTCCCTTCATGGGAGTAATGTCTTAAACCGTCTACGCTTTGATCGTTCCCTGGAAGACCAGTAGTAGTTTCCGGTGCACATCTGGAGGCATTCTGTAACTGTGGACTATCAGAGTGTTGATGAAAAACAGAAAATGCATCGGGACTGAATACAACAGTTACCATGCACACTTCCTTCCATGGGAGTAATGTCTCTAACAGTCTATGATTTGTTCGTTCCCTGGAAGACCAATAGTAGTTTCCGATGCACATCTGGAGGCATTCTGTAATCTGTGGAGTATCAGAGTGTTGATGAAACACAGAAATTGCATCGGGATTGAATACAACAGTCACCATGCGAACTTTCCTCCATAGGAGTAATTCTCAAACAGTCTACGCTTTGATCGTTCCCTGGAAGACCAGTAGTAGTTTCCGATGCACATCTGAAAGCATTCTGTAATCTGTGGACTATCATAGTGTTGATGAAACACAGAAAATGCATCGGGATTGAATACAACAGTCACCATGCGCACTTTCCTCCACGGGAGTGTTGTCTCAAACAGTCTACGCATTGATCGTTCCCTGGAAGACCAGTAGTAGTTTCCGATGCACGTGTGGTGGCATTCTGTAATCCGTGGACTATCAGAGTGTTGATGAAACACAGAAATTGCCTCGGGATTAAATACAACAGTCACCATGCGCACTTTCCTTCATGGGAATAATGTCTCAAACAGTCTACGCTTTGATCGTTCCTAGGAAGACCAGTAGTAGTTTCCGATGCACATCTGAAAGCATTCTGTAATCTGTTGACTATCAGAGTGGTGACGAAACACAGAAATTGCATCGGGATTGAATACAACAGTCAGCATGCGCACTTCCCTCAATGGGAGTAATGTCTCAAAGAGTTTACGCTTTGATCGTTCCCTGGAAGACCAGTAGTAGTTTCCGATGCACATCTGGAGGCATTCTGTTTTCTGTGGACTATCAGCGTGTTGATGACACACAGAAATTGCCTCGGGATTAAATACAACAGTCATCATGCGCACATTCCTCCATGGGAGTAATGTCTCTAACAGTCTACGCTTTGATCGTTCCCTGGAAGACCAGTAGTACTTTCCGCTGCACACCTGGAAGCTTTCCGTAAACTGTGGACTATCAGAGTGTTGATGAAGCACAGTAATTGCATCGGGATTGAATACAACAGTCACCATGCGCACTTTCCTCCATGGGAGAAATGTCTCAAACAGTCTACTATTTGATTGTTCCCTGGAAGACCAGTAGTAGTTTCCGATGCACATCTGGAGGCATTCTGTAATCTTTGACTATCAGAGTGTTGACGAAACACAGAAATTGCATCGGGATTGAATACAACAGTCACCATGCGCACTTTCCTCCATGTGAGTAATGTCTCAAACAGTCTATGCTTTGATCGTTCCCTGGAAGACCAGTAGTAGTTCCCGATGCACATCTAATGGCATTCTGTAATCTCTGGAGTATCAGAGTGTTGATGAAACACAGAAATTGCATCGGGATTGAATACAACATTCACCATGCGAACTTTCCTCCATGGGAGTAATGCCTCTAAGAGTCTACGCTTTGATCATAACCTGGAAGACCAGTAGTAGTTACCGATGCACATCTGGAGGCATTCTGTAATCTGTGGACTGTCAGAGTGTTGGTGAAACACAGAAATTGTATCGGGATTGAATACAACAGTCACCATGCGCACTTTTCTCCTTAAAAGTAATGTCTCAAACAGTCTACGCTTTGATCGTTTACTGGAAGACCAGTAGTAGTTTCCGATGCACATCTGGTGCAATTCTGTAATCTGTGGACTATCAGACTATTCATGAAACACAGAAATTGCATTGGGATTGATTACAACAGTCACCATGCACACTTTCCTCCACGGGAGGTATGTCTCAAACAGTCTACGATTTGTTCGTTCCCTGGAAGACCAGTAGTAGTTTCCGATGCACATCTGGTGGCATTCTGTAATCTGTGGACTATCAGAATGTTGATGAAACACAGAAATTGCATCTAGATTGAATACAACAGTCACCATCCGCACTTTCCTCCATGGGAGTAACGTCTGAAACAGTCTACGCTTTGATCGTTCCCTGGAAGACCAGTAGCAGTTTCCAATCCACGTCTGGTGGTATTCTGTAATCTGTGGTCTATCAGAGTGTTGATGAAACACAGAAATTGAATCGGAATTGAATACAACAGTCACCATGCGCAATTTCCTCCATGGGAGTAATGTCTCAAACAGTCTAGGCTTTGATCGTTCAATGGAAGACCAGTAGTAGTTTCCGATGCACATCTGGTGGCATTCTGTAGTCTGTGGACTATCAGAGTGTTGATGAAACACAGAAATTGCATCGGGAATGAATACAACAGTCACCATGCGCAGTTTCCTCCACGGGAGTAGTGTCTCAAACAGTCTACGCTTTGATCGTTCCCTGGAAGACCAGTAGTAGTTTCCGATGCACATCTGGTGGCATTCTGTAATCTGTGGAGTATCAGAGTGTTGATTAAACACAGAAATTGCATCGGGATTGAATACAACAGACACCATGCGCACTTTCCTCCACGGGAGGTATGTCTCAAACAGTCTACGCTCTGATCGTTCCCTGGAAGACCAGTAGTAGTTTCCGATGCACATCTGGTGGCATTCTGTAACCTGTGGACTATCAGAGTGTTGATGTAACACAGATTTTGCATCGGGATTGAATACAACAGTCACCATGCGCACATTCCTTCATGGGAATATTGTCTCAAACAGTCTACGCTTTGATCGTTCCCTGGAAGACCAGTAGTAGTTTCCGATGCACATCTGAAAGCATTCTGTAATCTGTGGACTATCAGAGTGTTGATGAAACACAGAAATTACATCGGGATTGTATACAACAGTGACCATGCGCACTTCCCTTCATTCGAGTAATGTCTCAAAGAGTTTACGCGTTGATCGTTCCCTTGAAGACCAGTAGTAGTTTCCGATGCACATCTGGAGTCATTCTGTAATCTGTGGACTATCAGAGTGTTGATGAAACACAGAAATTGCATCGGGATTGAATACAACAGTCACCATGCGCACTTTCCTTCATGGGAGTAATGTCTCTAAGAGTCTACGCTTTGATCGTTCCCTGGAATACCTGTAGTAGCTTCCGATGCACATCTGGAGGCATTCTGTAATCTGTGGACTGTCAGAGTGTTGATGAAACACAGAAATTGCATCGGGATTGAATACAACAGTCACCATGCCCACTTTCTTCCATGGGAGAAATGTCTCAAACAGTCTACGATTTGACCGTTCCCTGGAAGACCAGTAGTAGTTTCCGATGCACATCTGGAGGCATTCTGTAATCTGTGGAGTATCAGAGTGTTGATGAAACACAGAAATTGCATCGGGATTGAATACAACAGTCACCATGCGAACTTTCCTCCATGGGAGTAATTCTCAAACAGTCTCCGCTTTGATCTTTCCCTTGAAGGTCAGTAGTAGTTTCCGATGCACATCTGGTGGCATTCTGTAATCTGTGGACTATCAGAGTGTTGATAAAACACAGAAATTGCATCCTGATTGAATACAACAGTCACCATGCGCACTTACCTATACGGGAGTAATGTCTCAAACAGTCTACGCTTTGATCGGTCAACGGAAGACCAGTAGTAGTTTCCGATGCACATCTGGTGGCATTCTGTAATCTGTGGACTAACAGAGTGTTCATGAAACACAGAAATTGCCTCGGGATTGAATACAATAGTCACCATGAGCACTATCCTTCATGGGAATAATGTCTCAAACAGTCTACGCTTTGATCGTTCCCAGGAAGACCAGTAGTAGTTTCCGATGCACATCTGAATTCATTCTGTAATCTGTAGAGTATCAGAGTGTTGATAAAACACAGAAATTGCATCGGGATTGAATACAACAGTCACCATGCGAACTTCGCTCCATGGGAGTAATTCTCAAACAGTCTATGCTTTGATCGTTCCCTGGAAGACCAGTAGTAGTTTTCGATGCACATCTGGTTGCATTCTGTAATCTGTGGACTATCCGAGTGTTGATGAAACACAGAAATTGCATCGGGATCGAATACAACAGTCACCATGCGCAATTTCCTACATGGGAATATTGTCTCAAACAGTCTACGCTTTGATCGTTCCCAGGAAGACCAGTAGTAGTTTCCGATGCACATCTGAAGGCATTCTGTTATCTGTGGACTATCAGAGGGTTGATAAAACACAGAAATTACATCGGGATAGTATACAACAGTCACCATGCGCACTTCCATCCATTGGAGTAATGTCTCAAAGAGTTTACGTTTTGATCGCTCCCTTGAAGACCAGTAGTAGTTTCCGATGCACATTTGGAGTCATTCTGTAATCTGTGGACTATCAGATTGTTGATGAAACACAGGAATTGCATCGGGATTGAATACAACAGTCACCATGCGCACTTTCCTCCATGGGAGTAATGTCTCTAAGAGTCTACGCTTTGATCGTTCCCTGGAATACCTGTAGTAGTTTCCGATGCACATCTGGAGGCATTCTGTAATCTGTCGACTATCAGAGTGTTGATGAAACACAGAAATTGCCTCGGGATTGAATACAACAGTCACCATGCCCACTTTCTTCCATGGGAGTAATGTCTCAAACAGTCTACGATTTGATCGTTCCCTGGAAGACCATTAGTAGTTTCCGATGCACATCTGGAGGCATTCTGCAATCTGTGGAGTATCAGAGTGTTGATGAAACACAGAAATTGCGTCGAGATTGAATACAACAGTCACCATGCGAACTTTCCTCCATGGGAGTAATTCTCAAACAGTCACCGCTTTGATCTTTCCCTGGAAGATCAGTAGTAGTTTCCGATGTAACATCTGGTGGCATTCTATAATCTGTGGACTATCAGAGTGTTGATAAAACACAGAAATTGCATTCTGATTGAATACAACAGTCACCATGCGCACTTACCTCCACGGGAGTAATGTCTCAAACAGTCTACGCTTTGATCGGTCAACGGAAGACCAGTAGTAGTTTAAGATGCACATCTGGTGGCATTCTGTAATCTGTGGACTATCAGAGTGTTGATGAAACGCAGAAAATGCATCGGGATTGAATACAACAGTCACCATGCGCACTTTCCTCCACGGGAGTAATGTCTCAAAGAGTCTACGCTTTGATCGTTCCCTGGAAGACCAGTACTAGTTTCCGATGAACATCTGGAGGCATTCTGTAATCTGTGGACTATCTGAGTGTTGATGAAACACAGAAATTGCATCGGGATTGAATACATCAGTCACCATGCGCACTTTCCTCCGTGGGAGTAATGTCTCTAGGAGTCTACGCTTTGATCGTTCCCTGGAATACCTGTAGTAGTTTCCGATGCACATCTGGAGGCATTCTGTAATCTGTGGACTATCAGAGTGTTGATGAAACACAGATATTGCCTCGGGATTGAATACAACAGTCACCATGCCCACTTTCTTCCATGGGAGTAATGTCTCAAACAGTCTACGATTTGATCGTTCCCTGGAAGACCAGTAGTAGTTTCCGATGCACATCTGGAGGCATTCTGTAATCTGTGGAGTATCAGAGTGTTGATGAATCACAGAAATTGCGTCGAGATTGAATACAACAGTCACCATGGGAACTTTCCTCCATGGGAGTAATTCTCAAACAGTCTCCGCTTTGATCTTTCCCTGAAAGATCAGTAGTAGTTTCCGATGCACATCTGGTCGCATTCTATAATCAATGGACTATCAGAGTGTTGATAAAACACAGAAATTGCATCCTGATTGAATACAACAGTCACCATGCGCACTTACCTCCACGGGAGTAATGTCTCAAACAGTCTACGCTTTGATCGGTCAACGGAAGACCAGTAGTAGTTTCCGATGCACATCTGGTGGCATTCTGTAATCTGTGGACTATCAGAGTGTTGATGAAACACAGAAAATGCATCGGGATTGAATACAACAGTCACCATGCACACTTTCCTCCATGGGAGTAATGACACTAACAGTCTACGCTTTGATCGTTCCCTGGAAGACCAGCAGTAGTTCCCGATGCTCATCTGGTGTTCTTCTGTAATCTGTGGAATATCAGAGTGTTGATTAAACACAGAAATTGCATCGGGATTGAATACAACATTCACCATGCGCACTTTCCTCCATGGGAATAATGTCTCAAACAGTCTACGCTTTGATCGTTCCTGGAAGACCGGTAGTAATTTCCGATGCACCTCTGGTTGGATTCTGTAATCTGTGGACTATCAGAGTGTTGATGAAACACAGAAATTGCCTCGGGAATGAATACAATAGTGACCATGAGCACTTTCCTTCATGGGAAAAATGTCTCAAACAGTCTACGCTTTGATCGTTCCCAGGAAGACCAGTAGTAGTTTCCGATGCACATCTGAAGGCATTCTGTATTCTGTATACTATCAGAGTGTTGATGAAACACAGAAATTGCATCGGGATTGAATACAACAGTCACCATGCGCACTTCCCTCCATGGGAGTAATGTCTCAAAGAGTTTACGCTTTGATCGTCCCCGGAAGACCAGTAGTAGTTTCCGATGCACATCTGGAGGCATTCTGTAATCTGTGGAGTATCGGAGTGTTGATGAAACACAGAAATAGCATCGGGATTGAATACAACAGTCACCATGCGCACTTTCCTCCACGGGAGTAATGTCTCAAACAGTCTACGCATTGATCGTTCCCCAGAAGACCAGTAGTAGTTTCCGATGCACATCTGGTGGCATTCTGTAATCTGTGGACTATCAGAGTGTTGATGAAACACAAAACTGAATCGGAATTAAATACAACAGTCACCATGCGCACATTCCTCAACGGGAGTAATGTCTCAAACAGTCTACGCATTGATCGTTCCCTGGAAGACCAGTAGTAGTTTCCGATGCACGTGTGGTGGCATTCTGTAATCCGTGGACTATCAGAATGTTGATGAAACACAGAAATTGCAACTAGATTGAATACAACAGTCAACATCCGCACTTTCCTACATGGGAGTAATGTCTGAAACAGTCTACGCTTTGATCGTTCCCTGGAAGACCAGTAGCAGTTTCCAATCCACATCTGGTGGTATTCTGTAATCTGTGGTCTATCAGAGTGTTGATGAAACACAGAAATTGAATCGGAATTGAATACAACAGTCACCATGCGCACATTCCTTCATGGGAATATTGTCTCAAACAGTCTACGCTTTGATCGTTCCCTGGAAGACCAGTAGTAGTTTCCGATGCACATCTGGTGGCATTCTGTAATCTGTGGAGTATCAGAGTGTTTATTAAACACAGAAATTGCATCGGGATTGAATACAACAGACACCATTCGCACTTTCCTCCACGGGAGGTATGTCTCAAACAGTCTACGCTTTGATCGTTCCCTGGAAGACCAGTAGTAGTTTCCGATGCACATCTGGTGGCATTCTGTAACCTGTGGACTATCAGAGTGTTGATGTAACACAGAAATTGCATCGGGATTGAATACAACAGTCACCATGCGCACATTCCTTCATGGGAATATTGTCTCAAACAGTCTACGCTTTGATCGTTCCCTGGAAGACCAGTAGTAGTTTCCGATGCACATCTGAAAGCATTCTGTAATCTGTGGACTATCAGAGTGTTGATGAAACACAGAAATTACATCGGGATTGTATACAACAGTCACCATGCGCACTTCCCTTCATTCGAGTAATGTCTCAAAGAGTTTACGCGTTGATCGTTCCCTTGAAGACCAGTAGTAGTTTCCGATGCACATCTGGAGTCATTCTGTAATCTGTGGACTATCAGAGTGTTGATGAAACACAGAAATTGCATCGGGATTGAATACAACAGTCACCATGCGCACTTTCCTTCATGGGAGTAATGTCTCTAAGAGTCTACGCTTTGATCGTTCCCTGGAATACCTGTAGTAGCTTCCGATGCACATCTGGAGGCATTCTGTAATCTGTGGACTGTCAGAGTGTTGATGAAACACAGAAATTGCATCAGGATTGAATACAACAGTAACCATGCCCACTTTCTTCCATGGGAGTAATGTCTCAAACAGTCTACGATTTGACCGTTCCCTGGAAGACCAGTAGTAGTTTCCGATGCACATCTGGAAGCATTCTGTAATCTGCGGAGTATCAGAGTGTTGATGAAACACAGAAATTGCATCGGGATTGAATACAACAGTCACCATGCGAACTTTCCTCCATGGGAGTAATTCTCAAACAGTCTCCGCTTTGATCTTTCCCTTGAAGGTCAGTAGTAGTTTCCGATGCACATCTGGTGGCATTCTGTAATCTGTGGACTATCAGAGTGTTCATAAAACACAGAAATTGCATCCTGATTGAATACAACAGTCACCATGCGCACTTACCTATACGGGAGTAATGTCTCAAACAGTCTACCCTTTGATCGGTCAACGGAAGACCAGTAGTAGTTTCCGATGCACATCTGGTGGCATTCTGTAATCTGTGGACTATCATAGTGTTGATGAAACACAGAAAATGCATCGGGATTGAATACAACAGTCACCATGCGCACTTTCCTCAACGGGAGTAATGTCTCAAACAGTCTACGCTTTGATCATTCCATGGAAGACCAGTACTAGTTTCCGATGAACATCTGGAGGCATTCAGTAATCTGTGGACTATCTGAGTGTTGATGAAACACAGAAATTGCATCGGGATTGAATACAACAGTCACCATGCGCACTTTCCTCCATGGGAGTAATGTCTCTAACAATCTACGCTTTGATCGTTCCCTGGAAGACCAGTAGTAGTTTCCGATGCACATCTGGAGGCATTCTGTAATCTTTGGACTATCAGAGTGTTGGTGAAACACTTAAATTGCATCGGGATTGAATACAACATTCACCATGCGCACTTTCCTCCATGGGAATAATGTCTCAAAGAGTTTATGCTTTGATCGTTCCCTGGATGACCAGTAGTAGTTCCCGATGCACATCTGGTGTCATTCTGTAATCTGTGGAATATCAGAGTATTGATTAACCACAGAAATTGCATCGGGATTGAATACAACAGTCACCATGCACACTTTCCTCCACGGGAGTAATGTCTCAAACAGTCTACGCTTTGATCGTTCCTGGAAGACCGGTAGTAGTTTCCAATGCACGTCTGGTTGGATTCTGTAATCTGTGGACTATCAGAGTGTTGATGAAACACAGAAATTGCCTCGGGATTGAATACAATAGTCACCATGAGCACTTTCCATCATGGGAATAATGTCTCAAACAGTCTACGCTTTGATCGTTCCCAGGAAGACCAGTAGTAGTTTCCGATGCACATCTGAAGGCATTCTGTAATCTGTGGACTATCAGAGTGTTGATGAAACACAGAAATTGCTTCGGGATTGAATACAACCGTCACCATGCGCACTTCCCTCCATGGGAGTAATGTCTCAAAGAGTTTACGCTTTGATCGTCCCCGGAAGACCAGTAGTAGTTTCCGATGCTCATCTGGAGGCATTCTGTAATCTGTAGAGTATCAGAGTGTTGATAAAACACAGAAATTGCATCGGGATTGAATACAACAGTCACCATGCGAACTTCGCTCCATGGGAGTAATTCTCAAACAGTCTATGCTTTGATCGTTCCCTGGAAGACCAGTAGTAGTTTTCGATGTACATCTGGTTGCATTCTGTAATCTGCGGACTATCCGAGTGTTGATGAAACACAGAAATTGCATCAGGATTGAATACAACAGTCACCATTCGCACTTCCCTCCAAGGGAGTAATGTCTCAAAGAGTCTATGATTTGATCGTTCCCTGGAAGACCAGTAATAGTTACCGATGCACATCTGGAGGCATTCTGTAACCTGTGGACTATCAGAGTGTTGATGAAACACAGAAATTGCATCGGATTGAATACAACAGTTACCATGCGCACCTTCCTCCACGGGAGGTATGTCTCAAACAGTCTACGCTTTGATCGTTCCGTGGAAGACCACTAGTATTTTTCCGATGCACGTCTGGTGGCATTCTGTAATCTGTGGACTATCAGAGTGTTGATGAAACACAGAAATTGCATCGGGATTGAATACAACAGTCACCATGCGCACTTCCCTCCATTGGAGTAATGTCTCAAAGAGTTTACGTTTTGATCGCTCCCTTGAAGACCAGTAGTAGTTTCCGATGCACATTTGGAGTCATTCTGTAATCTGTGGACTATCAGATTGTTGATGAAACACAGAAATTGCATCGGGATTGAATACAACAGTCACCATGCGCACTTTCCTCCATGGGAGTAATGTCTCTAAGAGTCTACGCTTTGATCGTTCCCTGGAATACCTATAGTAGTTTCCGATGCACATCTGGAGGCATTCTGTAATCTGTGGACTATCAGAGTGTTGATGAAACACAGAAATTGCCTCGGGATTGAATACAACAGTCACCATGCGCACTTTCCTCCACGGGAGTAATGTCTCAAACAGTCTACGATTTGATCGTTCCCTGGAAGACCAGTAGTAGTTTCCGATGCACATCTGGAGGCATTCTGCAATCTGTGGAGTATCAGAGTGTTGATGAAACACAGAAATTGCGTCGAGATTGAATACAACAGTCACCATGCGAACTTTCCTCCATGGGAGTAATTCTCAAACAGTCTCCGCTTTGATCTTTCCCTGGAAGATCAGTAGTAGTTTCCGATGCACATCTGGTGGCATTCTATAATCTGTGGACAATCAGAGTGTTGATAAAACACAGAAATTGCATCCTGATTGAATACAACAGTCACCATGCGCACTTACTTCCACAGGAGTAATGTCTCAAACAGTCTACGCTTTGATCGGTCAACGGAAGACCAGTAGTAGTTTAAGATGCACATCTGGTGGCATTCTGTAATCTGTGGACTATCAGAGTGTTGATGAAACACAGAAAATGCATCGGGATTGAATACAACAGTCACCATGCGCACTTTCCTCCACGGGAGTAATGTCTCAAACAGTCTACGCTTTGATCGTTCCCTGGAAGACCAGTACTAGTTTCCGATGAACATCTGGAGGCATTCTGTAATCTGTGGACTATCTGAGTGTTGATGAAACACAGAAATTGCATCGGGATTGAATTCATCAATCACCATGCGCACTTTCCTCCGTGGGCGTAATATCTCTAAGAGTCTACGCTTTGATCGTTCCCTGGAATACCCGTAGTAGTTTCCGATGCACATCTGGAGGCATTCTGTAATCTGTGGACTATCAGAGTGTTGATGAAACACAGAAATTGCCTCGGGATTGAATACAACAGTCACCATGCCCACTTTCTTCCATGGGAGTAATGTCTCAAACAGTCTACGCTTTGATCGGTCAACGGAAGACCAGTAGTAGTTTCCGATGCATATCTGGTGGCATTCTGTAATCTGCGGACTATCAGAGTGTTGATGAAACACAGAAAATGCATCGGGATTGAATACAACAGTCACCATGCGCACTTTCCTCCAAGGGAGTAATGTCTCTAACAGTCTACGCTTTGATCTTTCCCTGGAAGACCAGCAGTAGTTCCCGATGCTCATCTGGTGTTCTTCTGTAATCTGTGGAATATCAGAGTGTTGATTAAACACAGAAATTGCATCGGGATTGAATACAACATTCACCATGCGCACTTTCCTCCATGGGAATAATGTCTCAAACAGTCTACGCTTTGATCGTTCCTGGAAGACCGGTAGTAATTTCCGATGCACGTCTGGTTGGATTCTGTAATCTGTGGACTATCAGAGTGTTGGTGAAACACAGAAATTGCCTCGGGAATGAATACAATAGTCACCATGAGCACTTTTCTTCATGGGAAAAAAGTCTCAAACAGTCTACGCTTTGATCGTTCCCAGGAAGACCAGTAGTAGTTTCCGATGCACATCTGAAGGCATTCTGTAATCTGTGGACTATCGGAATGTTCGTGAAACACAGAAATTGAATCGGAATTGAATACAACAGTCACCATGGCGCACTTTCCTCCATGGGAGTAATGTCTCAAACAGTCTACGCTTTGATCGTTCCGTGGAAGACCAGTAGTAGTTTCCGATGCACATCTGGTGGCATTCTGTAATCTGTGGACTATCAGAGTGTTGATGAAACACAGAAATTGCATCGGGATTGAATACAACAGTCACCATGCGCACTTTCCTCCATGGGAGTAATGTCTATAACAGTCTACGCTTTGATCGTTCCCTGGAAGACCAGTAGTACTTCCCGATGCACATCTGGAGGCTTTCCGTAAACTGTGGACTATCAGAGTGGTGATGAAGCACAGAAATTGCATCGGGATTGAATACAACAGTCACCATGCGCACTTTCCTCCATGGGAGTAATGTCTCAAAAAGTCTACTCTTTGATCGTTCCCTGGAAGACCAGTAGTAGTTTCCGAAGCACATCTGGAGGCATTCTGTAATCTGTTGACTATCAGAGTGTTGATGAAACACAGAAATTGCATCGGGATTGAATACAACAGTCACCATGCGCACTTCCCTCCATGGGAGTAATGTCTCAAACAGTCTACGCTTTGATCGTTCCCTGGAAGACCAGTAGTAGTTTCCGATGCACATCTGGAGGCATTCTGTAATCTGTTAACTATCAGATTGTTGTAGAAACACAGAAATTGCATCGGGATTGAATACAACTGCCACCATGCGCACTTTCGTCTATGGGAGTAATGTCTCAAACAGTGTATATTTGATCCTTCCCTGGAGGACCAGTAGTGGTTATCGATGCACATGTGGAGGCATTCTGTAATCTGTGGACTATCAGAGTGTTGATGAAACACAGACATTGCATCGGGATTGAATACAACAGTCACCATGCTCATTTTCCTTCATGGGAGTAATGTCAAAAACACTCTACGCTTTGAACGTTCCCTGGAAGACCAGTAGTAGTTTCCGGTGCACATCTGGAGGCATTCTGTGATCTGTGGACTATCAGAGTGTTGATGAAACACAGAAATTGCTTCGGGATTGAATACAACAGTCACTATGCGGACTTTCTTCCATGGGAGTAATGTGTGTAACAGTCTACGATTTGATCGTTCCCTGGAAGACCAGTAGTAGTTTTCGATGCACATCTGGAGGAATTTTGTAATATGTAGACTATCAGAGTGTTGATGAAACTAAGATACTGCATCGGGACTGAATACAACAGTCACCATGAGCACTTTCCTCCACAGGAATAATGTCTCTAACAGCCTACGCTTTGATCGTTCCCTGGAAGACAAGTAGTAGTTTCCGGTGCACATCTGGTGGCATTCCGTAATCTGAGGACTATCAGAGTGTTGATGAAACACAGAAATTGCATCGGGATTGAATACAACCGTCACCATGCGCACTTTCCTCCATCGGAGTAATGTCTCAAAGAGTTTACGCTTTGATCGTTCAATGGAAGACCAGTAGTAGTTTCCGATGCACATCTGGAGGCATTCTGTAATCTGTGGACTATCAGAGTGTTGATGAAACACAGAAATTGCATCGGGAATGAATACAACAGTCACCATGCGCACTTTCCTCCATGGGAGTAATGTCTCTGACAGTCTACGCTTTGATCGTTCCCTGGAAGACCAGTAGTACTTCCCGATGCACATCTGGAGGCTGTCCGTAATCTGTGGACTAACAGAGTGGTGATGAAGCACAGAAATTGCATCGGGATTGACTACAACAGTCACCATGAGCACTTTCCTCCATGGGAGTAATGTCTCAAACAGTCTACACTTTGATCGTTCTCTGGAAGACCAGTAGTACTTTCCGATGCACATCTGGAGGCATTCTGTAATCTGTTGTCTATCAGAGTGTTGATGAAACACAGAAATTGCATCGTGATTGAATACAACAGTCACCATGCGCACTTCCCTAGATGGGAGTAATGTCTCAAATAGTCTACGCTTTGATCGTTCCCTGGTAGACCAGTAGTAGTTTCCGATGCACATCTGGTGGAATTCTGTAATCTGTGGACTATCAGAGTGTTGATGAAACACAGAAATTGCATCGGGATTGAATACAACAGTCACCATGCGCACTTACCTCCACGGGAGTAATGTCTCAAACAGTCTACGCTTTGATCGGTCAACGGAAGACCAGTAGCAGTTTCCGATGCACATCTGGTGGCATTCTGTAATCTGTTTACTATCAGAGTGTTGATGAAACACAGAAATTGCATCGGGATTGAATACTACAGTCACCATGCGCACTTACCTCCACGGGAGTAATGTCTCAAACAGTCTACGATTTGATCGTTCCCTGGAAGACCAGTACTAGTTTCCGTTGAACATCTGGAGGCATTCTGTAATCTGTGGACTATCTGAGTGATGATTAAACACAGAAATTGAATCGGGATTGAATACAACAGTACCCATGCGCACTTTCCTCCATGGGAGTAATGTCTCAAACAGTCTACGATTTGATCGTTCCTGGAAGACCAATAGTAGTTGCCGATGCACGTCTGGTTGGATTCTGTAATCTGTGGACTATCAGAGTGTTGATGAAACACAGAAATTGCCTCGGGATTGATTACAACAGTCACCATGGGCACTTTCCTTCATGGGAATAATATCTCAAACAGTCTACGCTTTGATCGTTCCCAGGAAGACCAGTACTAGCTTCCGATGCACATCTGGATGCTTTCGGTAATCTGTGGACTATCAGAGAGTTGATGAGACACAGAAATTGCATCGGGATTGAATACAACATTCTCCATGCTCAGTTTCCTACATGACAGTAGTGTCTCAAACAGTCTACGCTTTGGTCGTTCCCTGAAAGACCAGTAGTAGTTTCGGATGCACATCTGGATGCTTTCTGTAATCTGTGGACTATCAGAGTGTTGACGAACACAGAAATTGCATCGGGATTGAATACAACAGTCTCCATGCGCAGTTTCCTGTATGAGAGTAATGTCTCAAACAGTCTACGCTTTGATCGTTCCCTGGAAGACCAGTAGTAGTTTCCGATGAACATCTGGTGGCATTCTGTAATCTGTAGACTATGAGAGTGTTGATGAAACAAAGATATTGCATCCGGATTGAATACAACAGTCACCATGCGCACTTTCCTCCATGGGAGTAATGTCTCTAACAGCCTACACTTTGATCGTTCCCTGGGAGACAAGTAGTAGTTTCCGATGCACATCTGGATGCTTTCTGTAATCTGTGGACTATCAGAGTGTCGATGAAACACAGAATTTGCATCGGGATTGAATATGACAGTCTCCATGAGCAGTTTCCTCCATGGGAGTAATGTCTGAAACAGTCTACGCTTTGATCGTTCTCTGGAAGACCAGTAGTAGTTTCCGATGCACATCTGGAGGCATTCTGTAATCTGTGGATTATCAGAGTGTTGGTGAAACACAGAAATTGCATCGGGATTGAATACAACAGTCACCATGCGCACTTTCCTCCATAAAAGTAATGTCTCAAACAGTCTACGTTTTGATCGTTCCCTGGGAGACCAGTAGTAGTTTCCGATGCACATCTGGTGGCATTCTGTAATCTGCGGACTATCAGAGTGTTGATGAAACACAGAAAATGCATCGGGATTTAATGCAACAGTCACCATGAACACTTTCCTCCATGGGAGTAATGTCTCAAACAGTCTACGCTTTGATCCTTCCCTGGAAAACCAGTAGTAGTTTCCGATGGGCATCTGGAGGCATTCTGTAATCTGTGGACTATCAGAGTGTTGATGAAACACAGAAATTGCATCGGGATTGAATATAACAGTCACTATGCGGACTTTCTTCCATGGGAGTAATGTCTCAAACATTCTAAGATTTGATCGTTCCCTGGAAGACCAGTAGTAGTTTCCGATGCACATCTGGTGGCATTCTGTAATCTGTAGACTATGAGAGTGTTGATGAAACAATGATATTGCATCGGGATTGAATACAACAGTCACCATGCGCACTTTCCTCCATGGGAGTAATGTCTCAAAGATTTTTCGCTTTGATCGGTCTCCTGGAAGACCAGTAGTAGTTTCCGATGCACATCTGGAGGCATTCTGTAATCTGTGGACTATCAGAGTGTTGATAAAACACAGAAATTGCATCCTGATTGAATACAACAGTCACCATTCTTACTTACCTCCACGGGAGTAATGTCTCAAACAGTCTACGCTTTGATCGGTCAACGGAAGACCAGTAGCAGTTTCCGATGCACATCTGGTGGCATTCTCGGTCAACGGAAGACCAGTAGGAGTTTCCGATGCACATCTGGTGGCATTCTGTAATCTGTTTACTATCATAGTGTTGATGAAACACAGAAAATGCATCGGGATTGAATACAACAGTCACCATGCGCACTTTCCTCCACGGGAGTAATGTCTCAAAGAGTCTACGCTTTGATCGTTCCCTGAAGACCAGTACTAGTTTCCGATGAACATCTGGAGGCATTCTGTAATCTGTGGACTATCTGAGTGTTGATGAAACACAGAAATTGCATCGCGATTGAACACAACATCCATCATGCGCACTTTCCGCCATTGGAGTAATGTCTCAAACAGTCTACGCTTTGATCGTTCCCTGCAAGACCAGTAGTAGTTTCCGATGCACATCTGGAGGCATTCTGTAATCAGTGGACTATCAGAGTGTTGGTGAAACACTTAAATTGCAACGAGATTGAATACAACATTCACCATGCGCACTTTCCTCCATGGGAATAATGTCTCAAAGAGTCTATGCTTTGATCGTTCCCTGGAAGACCAGTAGTAGTTCCCGATGCATATCTGGTGCCATTCTGTAATCTTTGGAGTATCAGAGTGTTGATTAAACACAGAAATTAATTTGGGATTGAATACAACAGTCCCCATGCGCACTTTCCTCGACAGGAGTAATGTCTCAAACAGTCTACGATTTGATCGTTCCTGGAAGACCAGTAGTAGTTGCCGATGCACGTCTGGTTGGATTCTGTAATCTGTGGACTATCAGAGTGTTGATGAAACACAAAAATTGCCTCGGGATTGATTACAACAGTCACCATGGGCACTTTCCTTCATGGGAATAATGTCTCAAACAGTCTACGCTTTGATCGTTCCCAGGAAGACCAGTACTAGCTTCCGATGCACATCTGGATGCTTTCGGTAATCTGTGGACTATCAGAGAGTTGATGAAACACAGAAATTGCATCGGGATTGAATACAACATTCTCCATGCGCAGTTTCCTCCATGACCGTAATGTCTCAAACAGTCTACGCTTTGATCGTTCCCTGGAAGACCAGTAGTAGTTTCGGATGCACATCTGGATGCTTTCTGTAATCTGTGGACTATCAGAGTGTTGATGAAACACAGAAATTGCATCGGGATTGAATACAACAGTCTCCATGCGCAGTTTCCTGTATGAGAGTAATGTCTCAAACAGTCTACGCTTTGATCGTTCCCTGGAAGACCAGTAGTAGTTTCCGATGAACATCTGGTGGCATTCTGTAATCTGTAGACTATGAGAGTGTTGATGAAACAAAGATATTGCATCGGGATTGAATACAACAGTCACCATGCGCACTTTCCTCCATGGGAGTAATGTCTCTAACAGCCTACATTTTGATCGTTCCCTGGAAGACCAGTAGTAGTTTCCGATGCACATCTGGATGGTTTCTGAAATCTGTGGACTATCAGAGTGTCGATGAAACACAGAAATTGCATCGGAATTGAATATGACAGTCTCCATGAGCAGTTTCCTCCATGGGAGTAATGTCTGAAACAGTCTACGCTTTGATCGTTCTCTGGAAGACCAGTAGTAGTTTCCGATGCACATCTGCAGGCAGTCTATAATATGTGGATTATCAGAGTTTTGGTGAAACACAGATATTGCATTGGGATTGAATACAACAGTCACCATGTGCACTTTCCTCCATGAAAGTAATGTCTCAAACAGTCTACGTTTTGATCGTTCCTGGAAGACCAGTAGTAGTTTCCGATGCACATCTGGTGGCATTCTGTAATCTGTGGACTATCAGAGTGTTGATGAAACACAGAAAATGCATCGGGATTGAATGCAACAGTCACCATGAACACTCTCCTCCATGGGAGTAATGTCTCAAAGAGTTTACGCTTTGATCGTTCCCTGGAAGACCAGTAGTAGTTTCCGATGCCCATCTGGATGCTTTCTGTAATCCGTGGACTATCAGAGTGTTGATGAAACACAGAAATTGCATCGGGATTGAATACAACAGTCACCATGCGCACTTTCCTCCATGGGAGTAATGTCTCAAACAGTCTACGCTTTGATCGTTCCCTGGAAGACCAGTAGTAGTTTCCAATGCACATCTGGAGGCATTCTGTAATCTGTGGAGTATCAGAGTGTTGATGAAACTAAGAAATTGCATCGGGATTCTATACAACAGTCACCATGCGCACTTTCCTCCACGTGAGTAATGTCTCAAACAGTCTACGCTTTGATCGTTCCCTGGAAAACCAGTAGTAGTTTCCGATGGACATCTGGTAGCATTCTGTAATCTGTAGACTATCACAGTGTTGATGAAACACAGAAATTGCATCGGTATTGAATACAACAGTCACCATGCGCACTTTCCTCCAAGGGAGTAATGTCTCTAACACTCTACGCTTTAATCGTTCCCTGGAAGACCAGTAGTAGTTTCCGATGCACATCTGGTGGCATTCTGTAATCTGTGGACTATCAGAGTGTTGATGAAACACAGAAATTGCATCGGGATTGAATACAACAGTCACCATGCGCACTTTCCTCCATGGGAGTAATGTCTCAAAGAGTTTTCGCTTTGATTGGTCTCCTGGAAGACCAGTAGTAGTTTCGGATGCACATCTGGATGCTTTCTGTAATCTGTGGACTATCAGAGAGTTGATGAAACACAGAAATTGCATCGGGATTGAATACAACAGTCTCCATGCGCAGTTTCCTGTATGAGAGTAATGTCTCAAACAGTCTACGCTTTGATCGTTCCCTGGAAGACCAGTAGTAGTTTCCGATGCACATCTGGAGGCATTCTGTAATCTGTGGAGTATCAGAGTGTTGATGAAACTAAGAAATTGCATCGGGATTGTATACCACAGTCACCATGCGCACTTTCCTCCACGTGAGTAATGTCTCAAACAGTCTACGCTTTGATCGTTCCCTGGTAAACCAGTAGTAGTTTCCGATGGACATCTGGTGGCATTCTGTAATCTGTAGACTATCACAGTGTTGATGAAACACATAAATTGCATCGGGATTGAATACAACAGTCACCATGCGCACTTTCCTCCAAGGGAGTAATGTCTCTAACAGTCTACGTTTTGATCGTTCCCTGGAAGGCCAGTAGTAGTTTCCGATGCACATCTGGAGGCACTCTGTAATCTGTGGATTATCAGAGTGTTGGTGAAACACAGAAATTGCATCGGGATTGAATACAACAGTCACCTTGCGCACTTTCCTCCATAAAAGTAATGTCTCAAACAGTCTACGTTTTGATCGTTCCTGGAAGACCA
Source organism: Schistocerca gregaria (assembly GCF_023897955.1). NCBI lineage: Eukaryota > Metazoa > Arthropoda > Insecta > Orthoptera > Acrididae > Schistocerca > Schistocerca gregaria. Next base: position 5,814,563 of record NW_026061775.1, on the reverse strand, counting down.
GTAGCAGTTTTCGATGCACATCTGGTGGCATTCTGTAATCTGTGGACTATCAGAGTGTTGATGAAACACAGAAAATGCATCGGGATTGAATGCAACACTCACCATGAACACTTTCCTCCATGGGAGTAATGTCTCAAAGAGTTTACGCTTTGATCGTTCCCTGGAAGACCAGTAGTAGTTTCCGATGCACATCTGGTGGCATTCTGTAATCTGTGGACTATCAGAGTGTTGATGAAACACAGAAATTGCATCGGGATTGAATACAACAGACACCATGCGCACTTTCCTCCATGGGAGTAATGTCTCAAAGAGTTTTCGCTTTGATCGGTCTCCTGGAAGACCAGTAGTAGTTTCCGATGCACATCTGGAGGCATTCTGTAGTCTGTTGTCTATCAGAGTGTTGATGAAACACAGAAATTGCATCGGCATTAAATACAACAGTCACCATGCCCACTATCCTCCATGGGAGTAATATGTCAAACAGTCTACGCTTTGATCGTTCCCTGGAAGACCAGTAGTAGTTTCCGATGCACATCTGGAGGCATTCTGTAATCTGTGGAGTATCAGAGTGTTGATGAAACACAGAAATTGCATAGGGATTGAATACAACAGTTACCATGCGCACTTTCCTCTATGGGAGTAATGTCTCAAAGAGTTTACGTTTCGATCGTTCCCTGAAAGACCAGTAGTAGTTTCCGATGCACATCTGGAGGCATTCTGTAATCTGTGGACTATCTGCGTGTTGATGAAACACAGAAATTGCATCGGGATTGAATGCAACAGTTACCATGCGCACTTTCCTCCATGGGAGTAATGTCTCAAACAGTCTAAGCTTTGATCGTTCCCTGGAAGACCTGTAGTAGTTTCCGATGCACATCTGGAGGCATTCTGTAATCTGTGGAGTATCAGAGTGTTGATGAGACACAGAAATTGCATCGGGATTGAATACAACAGTCACCATGCGCACTTTCTTCCATTTGAGTAATGTCTCAAACAGTCTACGATTTGATAGTTCCCTGGAAGACCAGTAGTAGTTTCCGATGCACATCTGGAGGCATTCTGTAATCTGTGGAGTATCAGAGTGTTGATGAAACACAGAAATTGCATCGGGATTGAATACAACAGTCACCATGCGATCTTTCCTCCATGGGAGTAATTCTCAAACAGTCTCCGCTTTGATCGTTCCCTGGAAGACCAGTAGTAGTTTCCGATGCACATCTGGTGGCATTCTGTAATCTGTAGACTATCAGAGTGTTGATGAAACACAGATATTGCGTCGGGATTGAATAGAACAGTCACCATGCGCACTTTCCTCCATGGGAGTAATGTCTCTAACAGTCTACGCTTTGATCGTTCCCTGGAAGACCAGTAGTAGTTTCCGATGCACATCTGGAGGCATTCTGTAATCTGTGGACTATCAGAGTGTTGGTGAAACACTTAACTTGCATCGGGATTGAATACAACATTCACCATGCGCACTTTCCTCTGTGGGAATAATGTCTCAAAGAGTCTATGTTTTGATCGTTCCCTGGAAGACCAGTAATAGATCCCGATGCACATCTGGTGTCATTCTGTAATCTGTGGAGTATCAGAGTGTTGATTAAACACAGAAATTGCATCGGGATTGAATACAACAGTCACCATGCGCACTTTCCTCCATGGGAGTAATGTCTCAAACAGTCTACGCTTTGATCGTTCCTGGAAGACCAGTAGTAGTTTCCGATGCACGTCTGGTTGGATTCTGTAATCTGTGGACTATCAGAGTGTTGATGAAACACAGAAATTGCCTCGGGATTGAATACAACAGTCACCATGAGCACTTTCCTTCATGGTAATAATGTCTCAAACAGTCTACGCTTTGATCGTTCCCTGGAAGACCAGTAGTAGTTTCCGATGCACATCTGAAGGCATTCTGTAATCTGTGGACTATCCGAGTGTAGGTGAAACACAGAAATTGCATCGGGATTGAATACAACAGTCACCATGCGCACTTCCCTCCATGGGAGTAATGTCTCAAAGAGTCTATGCTTTGATCGTTCCCTGGAAGACCAGTAGTAGTTACCGATGCACGTCTGGACGCATTCTGTAACCTGTGGACTATCAGAGTGTTGATGAAACACAGAAATTGTATCGGGATTGAATACAACAGTCACCATGCGCACTTTCCTCCATAGGAGTATTGTCTCTAACAGTCTACGCTTTGATCATTCCCTGGAAGACCAGTAGCAGTTTCCGATGCACATCAGGTGCCATTCGGTAATCTGTGGTCTATCAGAGTGTTGATGAAACACAGAAATTGAATCGGAATTGAATACAACAGTCACCATGCGCACTTTCCTCCATGTTAGTAATGTCTCGAACAGTCTACGCTTTGATCGTTCCCTGGAAGACCAGTAGTAGATTCCGATCCACATCTGAATGCACTCTGTAATCTGTGGACTATCAGAGTGTTGATGAAACTAAGAAATTGAATCGGGATTGAATACAACAGTCACCATGTGCACTTTCCTCCATAAAAGTAATGTCTCAAACAATCTACGTTTTGATCGTTCCTGGAAGACCAGTAGTAGTTTCCGATGCAAATCTGCAGGCAGTCTATAATATGTGGATTATCAAAGTTTTGGTGAAACACAGAAATTGCATCGGGATTGAATACAACAGTCACCATGTGCACTTTCCTCCATAAAAGTAATGTCTCAAACAGTCTACGTTTTGATCGTTCCTGGAAGACCAGTAGTAGTTTCCGATGCACATCTGGTGGCATTCTGTAATCTGTGGACTATCAGAGTGTTGATGAAACACAGAAAATGCATCGGGATTGAATGCAACAGTCACCATGAACACTCTCCTCCATGGGAGTAATGTCTCAAAGAGTTTACGCTTTGATCGTTCCCTGGAAGACCAGTAGTAGTTTCCGATGCCCATCTCGATGCTTTCTGTAATCCGTGGACTATCAGAGTGTTGATGAAACACAGAAATTGCATCGGGATTGAATACAACAGTCACCATGCGCACTTTCCTCCATGTGAGTAATGTCTCAAACAGTCTACGCTTTGATCGTTCCCTGGAAGACCAGTAGTAGTTTCCAATGCACATCTGGAGGCATTCTGTAATCTGTGGAGTATCAGAGTGTTGATGAAACTAAGAAATTGCATCGGGATTCTATACAACAGTCACCATGCGCACTTTCCTCCACGTGAGTAATGTCTCAAACAGTCTACGCTTTGATCGTTCCCTGGAAAACCAGTAGTAGTTTCCGATGGACATCTGGTAGCATTCTGTAATCTGTAGACTATCACAGTGTTGATGAAACACAGAAATTGCATCGGTATTGAATACAACAGTCACCATGCGCACTTTCCTCCAAGGGAGTAAGGTCTCTAACACTCTACGCTTTAATCGTTCCCTGGAAGACCAGTAGTAGTTTCCGATGCACATCTGGTGGCATTCTGTAATCTGTGGACTATCAGAGTGTTGATGAAACACAGAAATTGCATCGGGATTGAATACAACAGTCACCATGCGCACTTTCCTCCATGGGAGTAATGTCTCAAAGAGTTTTCGCTTTGATTGGTCTCCTGGAAGACCAGTAGTAGTTTCGGATGCACATCTGGATGCTTTCTGTAATCTGTGGACTATCAGAGTGTTGATGAAACACAGAAATTGCATCGGGATTGAATACAACAGTCTCCATGAGCAGTTTCCTGTATGAGAGTAATGTCTCAAACAGTCTACGCTTTGATCGTTCAGTGGAAGACCAGTAGTAGTTTCCGATGAACATCTGGTGGCGTTCTGTAATCTGTAGACTATGAGAGTGTTGATGAAACAAAGATATTGCATCGGGATTGAATACAACAGTCTCCATGCGCACTTTCCTCCATGGGAGTAATGTCTCTAACAGCCTACACTTTGATCGTTCCCTGGAAGACAAGTAGTAGTTTCCGATGCACATCTGGATGGTGTCTGAAATCTGTGGACTATCAGAGTGTCGATGAAACACAGAATTTGCATCGGGATTGAATATGACAGTCTCCATGAGCAGTTTCCTCCATGGGAGTAATGTCTGAAACTGTCTACGCTTTGATCGTTCTCTGGAAGACCAGTAGTAGTTTCCGATGCACATCTGGAGGCACTCTGTAATCTGTGGATTATCAGAGTGTTGGTGAAACACAGAAATTGCATCGGGATTGAATACAACAGTCTCCTTGCGCACTTTCCTCCATAAAAGTAATGTCTCAAACAGTCTACGTTTTGATCGTTCCTGGAAGACCAGTAGTAGTTTTCGATGCACATCTGGTGGCATTCTGTAATCTGTGGACTATCAGAGTGTTGATGAAACACAGAAAATGCATCGGGATTGAATGCAACACTCACCATGAACACTTTCCTCCATGGGAGTAATGTCTCAAAGAGTTTACGCTTTGATCGTTCCCTGGAAGACCAGTAGTAGTTTCCGATGCACATCTGGTGGCATTCTGTAATCTGTGGACTATCAGAGTGTTGATGAAACACAGAAATTGCATCGGGATTGAATACAAAAGTCACCATGCGCACTTTCCTCCATGGGAGTAATGTCTCAAAGAGTTTTCGCTTTGATCGGTCTCCTGGAAGACCAGTAGTAGTTTCCGATGCACATCTGGAGGCATTCTGTAGTCTGTTGTCTATCAGAGTGTTGATGAAACACAGAAATTGCATCGGCATTGAATACAACAGTCACCATGCGCACTTTCCTCCATGGGAGTAATGTCTCAAACAGTCTTAGCTTTGATCGTTCCCTGGAAGACCTGTAGTAGTTTCCGATGCACATCTGGAGTCATTCTGTAATCTGTGGAGTATCAGAGTGATGATGAGACACAGAAATTGCATCGGGATTGAATACAACAGTCACCATGCGCACTTTCTTCCATTTGAGTAATGTCTCAAACAGTCTACGATTTGATAGTTCCCTGGAAGACCAGTAGTAGTTTCCGATGCACATCTGGTGGTATACTGTAATCTGTGGAGTATCAGAGTGTTGATGAAACACAGAAATTGCATCGGGATTGAATACAACAGTCACCTTGCGATCTTTCCTCCATGGGAGTAATTCTCAAACAGTCTCCGCTTTGATCGTTCCCTGGAAGACCAGTAGTAGTTTCCGATGCACATCTGGTGGCATTCTGTAATCTGTAGACTATCAGAGTGTTGATGAAACACAGATATTGCATCGGGATTGAATAGAACAGTCACCATGCGCACTTTCCTCCATGGGAGTAATGTCTCTAACAGTCTACGCTTTGATCGTTCCCTGGAAGACCAGTAGTAGTTTCCGATGCACATCTGGAGGCATTCTGTAATCTGTGGACTATCAGAGTGTTGGTGAAACACTTAAATTGCATCGGGATTGAATACAACATTCACCATGCGCACTTTCCTCTGTGGGAATAATGTCTCAAAGAGTCTATGTTTTGATCGTTCCCTGGAAGACCAGTAATAGATCCCGATGCACATCTGGTGTCATTCTGTAATCTGTGGAGTATCAGAGTGTTGATTAAACACAGAAATTGCATCGGGATTGAATACAACAGTCACCATGCGCACTTTCCTCCATGGGAGTAATGTCTCAAACAGTCTACGCTTTGATCGTTCCTGGAAGACCAGTAGTAGTTTCCGATGCACGTCTGGTTGGATTCTGTAATCTGTGGACTATCAGAGTGTTGATGAAACACAGAAATTGCCTCGGGATTGAATACAACAGTCACCATGAGCACTTTCCTTCATGGTAATAATGTCTCAAACAGTCTACGCTTTGATCGTTCCCTGGAAGACCAGTAGTAGTTTCCGATGCACATCTGAAGGCATTCTGTAATCTGTGGACTATCCGAGTGTTGGTGAAACACAGAAATTGCATCGGGATTGAATACAACAGTCACCATGCGCACTTCCCTCCATGGGAGTAATGTCTCAAAGAGTCTATGCTTTGATCGTTCCCTGGAAGACCAGTAGTAGTTACCGATGCACGTCTGGACGCATTCTGTAACCTGTGGACTATCAGAGTGTTGATGAAACACAGAAATTGTATCGGGATTGAATACAACAGTCACCATGCGCACTTTCCTCCATAGGAGTAATGTCTCTAACAGTCTACGCTTTGATCATTCCCTGGAAGACCAGTAGCAGTTTCCGATGCACATCAGGTGCCATTCGGTAATCTGTGGTCTATCAGAGTGTTGATGAATCACAGAAATTGAATCGGAATTGAATACAACAGTCACCATGCGCACTTTCCTCCATGTTAGTAATGTCTCGAACAGTCTACGCTTTGATCGTTCCCTGGAAGACCAGTAGTAGATTCCGATCCACATCTGAATGCACTCTGTAATCTGTGGACTATCAGAGTGTTGATGAAACTAAGAAATTGAATCGGGATTGAATACAACAGTCCCCATGCGCACTTTCCTCCACGGGAGTAATGTCTCAAACAGTCTACGAATTGATCGTTCCTGGAAGACCAGTAGTAGTTGCCGATGCACGTCTGGTTGGATTCTGTAATCCGTGGACTATCAGAGTGTTGATGAAACACAGAAATTGCCTCGGGATTGATTACAACAGTCACCATGGGCACTTTCCTTCATGGGAATAAAGTCTCAAACAGTCTACGCTTTGATCGTTCCCAGGAAGACCAGTACTAGCTTCTGATGCACATCTGGATGCTTTTGGTAATCTGTGGACTATCAGAGAGTTGATGAAACACAGAAATTGCATCGGGATTGAATACAACATTCTCCACGCGCAGTTTCCTCCATGACAGTAATGTCTCAAACAGTCTACGCTTTGATCGTTCCCTGGAAGACCAGTAGTAGTTTCTGATGCACATCTGGATGCTTTCTGTAATCTGTGCACTATCAGAGAGTTGATGAAACACAGAAATTGCATCGGGATTGAATACAACATTCTCCACGCGCAGTTTCCTCCATGACAGTAATGTCTCAAACAGTCTACGCTTTGATCTTTCTCTGGAAAACCAGTAGTAGTTTCCCATGCCCATCTGGAGGCATTCTGTAATCTGTGGATTATCAGAGTGTTGGTGAAACACAGAAATTGCATCGGATTTGAATACAACAGTCACCATTCGCACTTTCCTCCATAAAAGTAATGTCTCAAATAGTCTACGTTTTGATCGTTCCCTGGAAGACCAGTAGTAGTTTCCGATGCACATCTGGTGGCATTCTGTAATCTGTGGACTATCAGAGTGTTGATGAAACACAGAAAATGCATCGGGATTGAATGCAACAGTCACCATGAACACTTTCCTCCATGGGAGTAATGTCTCAAAGAGTTTACGCTTTGATCGTTCCCTGGAAGACCAGTAGTAGTTTCCGATGCCCATCTGGATGCTTTCTGTAACCCGTGGACTATCAGAGTGTTGATTAAACACAGAAATTGCATCGGGATTGAATACAACAGTCACCATGCGCACTTTCCTCCATGCGAGTAATGTCTCAAACAGTCTACGCTTTGATAGTTCCCTGGAAGACCAGTAGAAGTTTCCAATGCACATCTGGAGGCATTCTGTAATCTGTGGAGTATCAGAGTGTTGATGAAACTAAGAAATTGCATCGGGATTGTATACAACGGTCACCATGCGCACTTTCCTCCACGTGAGTAATGTCTCAAACAGTCTACGCATTTATCGTTCCCTGGAAAACCAGTAGTAGTTTCCGATGGACATCTGGTGGCATTCTGTAATCTGTAGACTATCACAGTGTTGAGGAAACACAGAAATTGCATCGGGATTGAATACAACAGTCACCATGCGCACTTTCCTCCAAGGGAGTAATGTCTCTAACAGTCTACGCTTAGATCGTTCCCTGGAAGACCAGTAGTAGTTTCCGATGCACATCTGGTGCCATTCTGTAATCTGTGGACTATTAGAGTGTTGATGAAACACAGAAATTGCATCCTGATTGAATACAACAGTCACCATTCGCACTTACCTCCACGGGAGTAATGTCTCAAACAGTCTACGTTTTGATCGGTCAGCGGAAGACCAGTAGCAGTTTCCGATGCACATCTGGTGGCATTCTGTAATCTGTTTACTATCAGAGTGTTGATGAAACACAGAAAATGCATCGGGATTGAATACAACAGTCACCATGCGCACTTTCCTCCACGGGAGTAATGTCTCAAACAGTCTACGCTTTGATCGTTCCCTGGAAGACCAGTACTAGTTTCCGATGAACATCTGGAGGCATTCTGTAATCTGTGGACTATCTGAGTGTAGATGAAACACAGAAATTGCATCGGGATTGAATACAACATCCATCGTGCGCACTTTCCTCCATGGGAGTAATGTCTCAAACAGTCTACGCTTTGATCGTTCCCTGGAAGACCAGTTGCAGTTTTCGATGCACATCTGGTGGCATTCTGTAATCTGTAGACTATCAGAGTGTTGATGAAACACAGATATTGCATCGGGATTGAATACAACAGTCACCATGCGCACTTTCCTCCATGGGAGTAATGTCTCAAAGAGATTTCGCTTTGATCGGTCTCCTGGAAGACCAGTAGTAGTTTCCGATGCACATCTGGAGGCATTCTGTAGTCTGTTGTCTATCAGAGTGTTGATGAAACACAGAAATTGCATCGGCATTGAATACAACAGTCACCATGCCCCCTATCCTCCATGGGAGTAATATGTCAAACAGTCTACGCTTTGATCGTTCCCTGGAAGACCAGTAGTAGTTTCCGATGCACATCTGGAGGCATTCTGTAATCTGTGGAGTATCAGAGTGTTGATGAAACACAGAAATTGCATAGGGATTGAATACAACAGTTACCATGCGCACTTTCCTCCATGGGAGTAATGTCTCAAAGAGTTTACGTTTCGATCGTTCCCTGAAAGACCAGTAGTAGTTTCCGATGCACATCTGGAGGCATTCTGTAATCTGTGGACTATCTGTGTTGATGAAACACAGAAATTGCATCGGGATTGAATGCAACAATTACCATGCGCACTTTCCTCCATGGGAGTAATGTCTCAAACAGTCTAAGCTTTGATCGTTCCCTGGAAGACCTGTAGTAGTTTCCGATGCACATCTGGAGGCATTCTGTAATCTGTGGAGTATCAGAGTGTTGATGAGACACAGAAATTGCATCGGGATTGAATACAACAGTCACCATGCGCACTTTCTTCCATTTGAGTAATGTCTCAAACAGTCTACGATTTGATAGTTCCCTGGAAGACCAGTAGTAGTTTCCGATGCACATCTGGAGGCATTCTGTAATCTGTGGAGTATCAGAGTGTTGATGAAACACAGAAATTGCATCGGGATTGAATACAACAGTCACCATGCGATCTTTCCTCCATGGGAGTAATTCTCAAACAGTCTCCGCTTTGATCGTTCCCTGGAAGACCAGTAGTAGTTTCCGATGCACATCTGGTGGCATTCTGTAATCTGTAGACTATCAGAGTGTTGATGAAACACAGATAGTGCATCGGGATTGAATAGAACAGTCACCATGCGCAGTTTCCTGTATGAGAGTAATGTCCCAAACAGTCTACGCTTTGATCGTTCCCTGGAAGACCAGTAGTAGTTTCCGCTGAACATCTGGTGGCATTCTGTAATCTGTAGACTATGAGAGTGTTGATGAAACAAAGATATTGCATCGGGATTGAATACAACAGTCACCATGCGCACTTTCCTCCATGGGAGTAATGTCTCTAACAGCCTACGCTTTGATCGTTCCCTGGAAGACAAGTAATAGTTTCCGATTCACATCTGGATGCTTTCCGTAATCTGTGGACTACCAGAGTGTCGATGAAACACAGAAATTGCATCGGGATTGAATATGACAGTCTCCATGAGCAGTTTCCTCCATGGGAGTAATGTCTGAAACAGTCTACGCTTTGATCGTTCTCTGGAAGACCAGTAGTAGTTTCCCATGCCCATCTGGAGGCATTCTGTAACCTGTGGATTATCAGAGTGTTGGTGAAACACAGAAATTCCATCGGGATTGAATACAACAGTCACCATTCGCACTTTCCTCCATAAAAGTAATGTCTCAAATAGTCTACGTTTTGATCGTTCCCTGGAAGACCAGTAGTAGTTTCCGATGCACATCTGGTGGCATTCTGTAATCTGTGGACTATCAGAGTGTTGATGAAACACAGAAAATGCATCGGGAGTGAATGCAACAGTCACCATGAACACTTTCCTCCATGGGAGTAATGTCTCAAAGAGTTTACGCTTTGATCGTTCCCTGGAAGACCAGTAGTAGTTTCCGATGCCCATCTGGATGCTTTCTGTAATCCGTGGACTATCAGAGTGTTGATTAAACACAGAAATTGCATCGGGATTGAATACAACAGTCACCATGCGCACTTTCCTCCATGCGAGTAATGTCTTAAACAGTCTACGCTTTGATAGTTCCCTGGAAGACCAGTAGATGTTTCCAATGCACATCTGGAGGCATTCTGTAATCTGTGGAGTATCAGAGTGTTGATGAAACTAAGAAATTGCATCGGGATTGTATACAACAGTCACCATGCGCACTTTCCTCCACGTGAGTAATGTCTCAAACAGTCTACGCTTTTATCGTTCCCTGGAAAACCAGTAGTAGCTTCCGATGGACATCTGGTGGCATTCTGTAATCTGTAGACTATCACAGTGTTGATGAAACACAGAAATTGCATCGGGATTGAATACAACAGTCACCATGCGCACTTTCCTCCAAGGGAGTAATGTCTTTAACAGTCTACGCTTAGATCGTTCCCTGGAAGACCAGTAGTAGTTTCCGATGCACATCTGGTATCATTCTGTAATCTGTGGACTATCAGAGTGTTGATGAAACACAGAAATTGCATCCTGATTGAATACAACAGTCACCATTCGCACTTACCTCCACGGGAGTAATGTCTCTAACAGTCTACGTTTTGATCGGTCAGCGGAAGACCAGTAGCAGTTTCCGATGCACATCTGGTGGCATTCTGTAATCTGTTTACTATCAGAGTGTTGATGAAACACAGAAAATGCATCGGGATTGAATACAACAGTCACCATTCGCACTTTCCTCCATGGGAGTAATGTCTCAAAGAGTTTTCGCTTTGATCGGTCTCCTGGAAGACCAGTAGTAGTTTCCGATGCACATCTGGAGGCATTCTGTAGTCTGTTGTCTATCAGAGTGTTGATGAAACACAGAAATTGCATCGGCATTGAATACAACAGTCACCATGCCCCCTATCCTCCATGGGAGTAATATGTCAAACAGTCTACGCTTTGATCGTTCCCTGGAAGACCAGTAGTAGTTTCCGATGCACATCTGGAGGCATTCTGTAATCTGTGGAGTATCAGAGTGTTGATGAAACACAGAAATTGCATCGGGATTGAATGCAACAGTTACCATGCGCACTTTCCTCCATGGGAGTAATGTCTCAAACAGTCTAAGCTTTGATCGTTCCCTGGAAGACCTGTAGTAGTTTCCGATGCACATCTGGAGGCATTCTGTAATCTGTGGAGTATCAGAGTGTTGATGAGACACAGAAATTGCATCGGGATTGAATACAACAGTCACCATGCGCACTTTCCTCCATGCGAGTAATGTCTCAAACAGTCTACGCTTTGATAGTTCCCTGGAAGACCAGTAGAAGTTTCCAATGCACATCTGGAGGCATTCTGTAATCTGTGGAGTATCAGAGTGTTGATGAAACTAAGAAATTGCATCGGGATTGTATACAACAGTCACCATGCGCACTTTCCTCCACGTGAGTAATGTCTCAAACAGTCTACGCTTTTATCGTTCCCTGGAAAACCAGTAGTAGTTTCCGATGGACATCTGGTGGCATTCTGTAATCTGTAGACTATCACAGTGTTGATGAAACACAGAAATTGCATCGGGATTGAATACAACAGTCACCATGCGCACCCTCCTCCAAGGGAGTAATGTCCATAACAGTCTACGCTTAGATCGTTCCCTGGAAGACCAGTTGTAGTTTTCGATGCACATCTGGTGGCATTCTGTAATCTGTGCACTATCAGAGTGTTGATGAAACACAGAAATTGCATCGGGATTGAATACAACAGTCTCCATGTGCAGTTTCCTGTATGAGAGTAATGTCCCAAACAGTCTACGCTTTGATCGTTCCCAGGAAGACCAGTAGTACTTTCCGCTGAACATCTGGTGTCATTCCGTAATCTGTAGACTATGAGAGTGTTAATGAAACAAAGATATTGCATCGGGATTGAATACAACAGTCACCATGCGCACTTTCCTCCATGGGAGTAATGTCTCTAACAGCCTACGCTTTGATCGTTCCCTGGAAGACAAGTAATAGTTTCCGATTCACATCTGGATGCTTTCCGTAATCTGTGGACTACCAGAGTGTCGATGAAACACAGAAATTGCATCGGGATTGAATATGACAGTCTCCATGAGCAGTTTCCTCCATGGGAGTAATGTCTGAAACAGTCTACGCTTTGATCGTTCTCTGGAAGACCAGTAGTAGTTTCCCATGCCCATCTGGAGGCATTCTGTAATCTGTGGATTATCAGAGTGTTGGTGAAACACAGAAATTGCATCGGGATTGAATACAACAGTCACCATTCGCACTTTCCTCCATAAAAGTAATGTCTCAAATAGTCTACGTTTTGATCGTTCCCTGGAAGACCAGTAGTAGTTTCCGATGCACATCTGGTGGCATTCTGTAATCTGTGGACTATAAGAGTGTTGATGAAACACAGAAAATGCATCGGGATTGAATGCAACAGTCACCATGAACACTTTCCTCCATGGGAGTAATGTCTCAAAGAGTTTACGCTTTGATCGTTCCCTGGAAGACCAGTAGTAGTTTCAGATGCCGATCTGGATGCTTTCTGTAATCCGTGGACTATCAGAGTGTTGATTAAACACAGAAATTGCATCGGGATTGAATACAACAGTCACCATGCGCACTTTCCTCCATGTGAGTAATGTCTCAAACAGTCTACGCTTTGATAGTTCCCTGGAAGACCAGTAGAAGTTTCCAATGCACATCTGGAGGCATTCTGTAATCTGTGGAGTATCAGAGTGTTGATGAAACTAAGAAATTGCATCGGGATTGTATACAACAGTCACCATGCGCACTTTCCTCCACGTGAGTAATGTCTCAAACAGTCTACGCTTTTATCGTTCCCTGGAAAACCAGTAGTAGTTTCCGATGGACATCTGGTGGCATTCTGTAATCTGTAGACTATCAGAGTGTTGATGAAACACAGATATTGCATCGGGATTGAATACAACAGTCACCATGCGCACTTCCCTCCATGGGAGTAATGTCTCAAAGAGTTTTCGCCTTGATCGGTCTCCTGGAAGACCAGTAGTAGTTTCCGATGCACATCTGGAGGCATTCTGTAGTCTGTTGTCTATCAGAGTGTTGATGAAACACAGAAATTGCATCGGCATTGAATACAACAGTTACCATGCGCACTTACCTCCATGGGAGTAATGTCTCAAAGAGTTTACGTTTCGATCGTTCCCTGAAAGACCTGTAGTAGTTTGCGATGCACATCTGGAGGCATTCTGTAATCTGTGGACTATCTGTGTGTTGATGAAATACAGAAATTGCATCGGGATTGAATGCAACAGTTACCATGCGCACTTTCCTCCATGGGAGTAATGTCTCAAACAGTCTAAGCTTTGATCGTTCCCTGGAAGACCTGTAGTAGTTTCCGATGCACATCTGGAGGCATTCTGTAATCTGTGGAGTATCAGAGTGTTGATGAGACACAGAAATTGCATCGGGATTGAATACAACAGTCACCATGCGCACTTTCTTCCATTTGAGTAATGTCTCAAACAGTCTACGATTTGATAGTTCCCTGGAAGACCAGTAGTAGTTTCCGATGCACATCTGGAGGCATTCTGTAATCTGTGGAGTATCAGAGTGTTGATGAAACACAGAAATTGCATCGGGATTGAATACAACAGTCACCATGCGATCTTTCCTCCATGGGAGTAATGTCTCTAACAGTCTACGCTTTGATCGTTCCCTGGAAGACCAGTAGTAGTTTCCGATGCACATCTGGAGGCATTCTGTAATCTGTGGACTATCAGAGTGTTGGTGAAACACTTAAATTGCATCGGGATTGAATACAACATTCACCATGCGCACTTTCCTCTGTGGGAATAATGTCTCAAAGAGTCTATGTTTTGATCGTTCCCTGGAAGACCAGTAATAGTTCTCGATGCACATCTGGTGTCATTCTGTAATCTGTGGAGTATCAGAGTGTTGATTAAACACAGAAATTGCCTCGGGATTGAATACAACAGTCACCATGCGCACTTTCCTCCATGTTAGTAATGTCTCGAACAGTCTACGCTTTGATCGTTCCCTGGAAGACCAGTAGTAGATTCCGATCCACATCTGAATGCACTCTGTAATCTGTGGACTATCAGAGTGTTGATGAAACTAAGAAATTGAATCGGGATTGAATACAACAGTCCCCATGCGCACTTTCCTCCACCTGAGTAATGTCTCAAACAGTCTACGATTTGATCGTTCCTGGAAGACCAGTAGTAGTTGCCGATGCACGTCTGGTTGGAATCTGTAATCCGTGGACTATCAGAGTGTTGATGAAACACAGAAATTGCCTCGGGATTGATTACAACAGTCACCATGGGCACTTTCCTTCATGGGAATAAAGTCTCAAACAGTCTACGCTTTGATCGTTCCCAGGAAGACCAGTACTAGCTTCCGATGCACATCTGGATGCTTTTGGTAATCTGTGGACTATCAGAGAGTTGATGAAACACAGTAATTGCATCGGGATTGAATACAACATTCTCCATGCGCAGTTTCCTCCATGACAGTAATGTCTCAAACAGTCTACGCATTGATCGTTCCCTGGAAGACCAGTAGTAGTTTCTGATGCACATCTGGATGCTTTCTGTAATCTGTGCACTATCAGAGTGTTGATGAAACACAGAAATGGCATCGGGATTGAATACAACAGTCTCCATGTGCAGTTTCCTGTATGAGAGTAATGTCCCAAACAGTCTACGCTTTGATCGTTCCCTGGAAGACCAGTAGTAGTTTCCGCTGAACATCTGGTGGCATTCTGTAATCTGTAGACTATGAGAGTGTTGATGAAACAAAGATATTGCATCGGGATTGAATACAACAGTCACCATGCGCACTTTCCTCCATGGGAGTAATGTCTCTAACAGCCTACGCTTTGATCGTTCCCTGGAAGACAAGTAATAGTTTCCGATTCACATCTGGATGCTTTCCGTAATCTGTGGACTACCAGAGTGTCGATGAAACACAGAAATTGCATCGGGATTGAATATGACAGTCTCCATGAGCAGTTTCCTCCATGGGAGTAATGTCTGAAACAGTCTACGCTTTGATCGTTCTCTGGAAGACCAGTAGTAGTTTCCCATGCCCATCTGGAGGCATTCTGTAATCTGTGGATTATCAGAGTGTTGGTGAAACACAGAAATTGCATCGGGATTGAATACAACAGTCACCATTCGCACTTTCCTCCATAAAAGTAATGTCTCAAATAGTCTACGTTTTGATCGTTCCCTGGAAGACCAGTAGGAGTTTCCGATGCACATCTGGTGGCATTCTGTAATCTGTGGACTATAAGAGTGTTGATGAAACACAGAAAATGCATCGGGATTGAATGCAACAGTCACCATGAACACTTTCCTCCACGTGAGTAATGTCTCAAACAGTCTACGCTTTGATAATTCCCTGGAAGACCAGTAGAAGTTTCCAATGCACATCTGGAGGCATTCTGTAATCTGTGGAGTATCAGAGTGTTGATGAAACTAAGAAATTGCATCGGGATTGTATACAACAGTCACAATGCGCACTTTCCTCCACGTGAGTAATGTCTCAAACAGTCTACGCTTTTATCGTTCCCTGGAAAACCAGTAGTAGTTTCCGATGGACATCTGGTGGCATTCTGTAATCTGTAGACTATCACAGTGTTGATGAAACACAGAAATTGCATCGGGATTGAATACAACAGTCACCATGCGCACTTTCCTCCAAGGGAGTAATGTCTCTAACAGTCTACGCTTAGATCGTTCCCTGGAAGACCAGTAGTAGTTTCCGATGCACATCTGGTGGCATTCTGTAATCTGTGGACTATCAGAGTGTTGATGAAACACAGAAATTGCATCCTGATTGAATACAACAGTCACCATTCGCACTTACCTCCACGGGAGTAATGTCTCAAACAGTCTACGTTTTGATCTGTCAACGGAAGACCAGTAGCAGTTTCCGATGCACATCTGGTGGCATTCTGTAATCTGTTTACTATCAGAGTGTTGATGAAACACAGAAAATGCATCGGGATTGAATACAACAGTCACCATGCGCACTTTCCTCCACGGGAGTAATGTCTCAAACAGTCTACGCTTTGATCGTTCCCTGGAAGACCAGTACTAGTTTCCGATGAACATCTGGAGGCATTCTGTAATCTGTGGACTATCTGAGTGTAGATGAAACACAGAAATTGCATCGGGATTGAATACAACATCCATCGTGCGCACTTTCCTCCATGGGAGTAATGTCTCAAACAGTCCACGCTTTGATTGTTCCCTGGAAGACCAGTTGTAGTTTTCGATGCACATCTGGTGGCATTCTGTAATCTGTAGACTATCAGAGTGTTGCTGAAACACAGATATTGCATCGGGATTGAATACAACAGTCACCATGCGCACTTTCCTCCATGGGAGTAATGTCTCTAACAGTCTAAGCTTTGATCGTTCCCTGGAAGACCAGTAGTAGTTTCCGATGCACATCTGGAGGCATTCTGTAATCTGTGGACTATCAGAGTGTTGGTGAAACACTTAAATTGCAACGAGATTGAATACAACAGTCACCATGCGCACTTCCCTCCATGGGAGTAATGTCTCAAAGAGTCTTTGCTTTGATCGTTCCCTGGAAGACCAGTAGTAGTTACCGATGCACGTCTGGACGCATTCTGTAACCTGTGGACTATCAGAGTGTTGATGAAACACAGAAATTGTATCGAGATTGAATACAACAGTCACCATGCGCACTTTCCTCCATAGGAGTAATGTCTCTAACAGTCTACGATTTGATCGTTCCTGGAAGACCAGTAGTAGTTGCCGATGCACGTCTGGTTGGATTCTGTAATCCGTGGACTATCAGAGTGTTGATGAAACACAGAAATTGCCTCGGGATTGATTACAACAGTCACCATGGGCACTTTCCTTCATGGGAATAAAGTCTCAAACAGTCTACGCTTTGATCGTTCCCAGGAAGACCAGTACTAGCTTCTGATGCACATCTGGATGCTTTTGGTAATCTGTGGACTATCAGAGAGTTGATGAAACATAGAAATTGCATCGGGATTGAATACAACATTCTCCATGCGCAGTTTCCTCCATGACAGTAATGTCTCAAACAGTCTACGCTTTGATCGTTCCCTGGAAGACCAGTAGTAGTTTCTGATGCACATCTGGATGCTTTCTGTAATCTGTGCACTATCAGAGTGTTGATGAAACACAGAAATTGCATCGGGATTGAATACAACAGTCTCCATGCGCAGTTTCCTGTATGAGAGTAATGTCCCAAACAGTCTACGCTTTGATCGTTCCCTGGAAGACCAGTAGTAGTTTCCGCTGAACATCTGGTGGCATTCTGTAATCTCTAGACTATGAGAGTGTTGATGAAACAAAGATATTGCATCGGGATTGAATACAACAGTCACCATGCGCACTTTCCTCCATGGGAGTAATGTCTCTAACAGCCTACGCTTTGATCGTTCCCTGGAAGACAAGTAATAGTTTCCGATTCACATATGGATGCTTTCTGTAATCTGTGGACTATCAGAGTGTCGATGAAACACAGAAATTGCATCGGGATTGAATATGACAGTCTCCATGAGCAGTTTCCTCCATGGGAGTAATGTCTGAAACAGTCTACGCTTTGATCGTTCTCTGGAAGACCAGTAGTAGTTTCCCATGCCCATCTGGAGGCATTCTGTAATCTGTGGATTATCAGAGTGTTGGTGAAACACAGAAATTGCATCGGGATTGAATACAACAGTCACCATTCGCACTTTCCTCCATAAAAGTAATGTCTCAAATAGTCTACGTTTTGATCGATCCCTGGAAGACCAGTAGTAGTTTCCGATGCACATCTGGTGGCATTCTGTAATCTGTGGACTATCAGAGTGTTGATGAAACACAGAAAATGCATCGGGATTGAATGCAACAGTCACCATGAACACTTCCCTCCGTGGGAGTAATGTCTCAAAGAGTTTACGCTTTGATCGTTCCCTGGAAGACCAGTAGTAGTTTCCGATGCCCATCTGGATGCTTTCTGCTATCCGTGGACTATCAGAGTGTTGATTAAACACAGAAATTGCATCGGGATTGAATACAACAGTCACCATGCGCAATTTCCTCCATGCGAGTAATGTCTCAAACAGTCTACGATTTGATAGTTCCCTGGAAGACCAGTAGAAGTTTCAAATGCACATCTGGAGGCATTCTGTAATCTGTGGAGTATCAGAGTGTTGATGAAACTAAGAAATTGCATCGGGATTGTATACAACAGTCACCATGCGCACTTTCCTCCACGTGAGTAATGTCTCAAACAGTCTACGCTTTGATCGTTCCCTGGAAAACCAGTTGTAGTTTCCGATGGACATCTGGTGGCATTCTGTAATCTGTAGACTATCACAGTGTTGATGAAACACAGTAATTGCATCGGGATTGAATACAACAGTCACCATGCACACTTTCCTCCAAGGCAGTAATGTCTCAAACAGTCTACGTTTTGATCGGTCAACGGAAGACCAGTAGCAGTTTCCGATGCACATCTGGTGGAATTCTGTAATCTGTTTACTATCAGAGTGTTGATGAAACACAGAAAATGCATCGGGATTGAATACAACAGTCACCATGCGCACTTTCCTCCACGGGAGTAATGTCTCAAACAGTCTACGCTTTGATCGTTCCCTGGAAGACCAGTACTAGTTTCCGATGAACATCTGGAGGCATTCTGTAATCTGTGGACTATCTGAGTGTTGATGAAACACAGAAATTGCATCGGGATTGAATACAACATCCATCGTGCGCACTTTCCTCCATGGGAGTAATGTCTCAAACAGTCTACGCTTTGATCGTTCCCTGGAAGACCAGTTGTAGTTTTCGATGCACATCTGGTGGCATTCTGTAATCTGTAGACTATCAGAGTGTTGATGAAACACAGATATTGCATCGGGATTGAATACAACAGTCACCATGCGCACTTTCCTCCATGGGAGTAATGTCTCTAACAGTCTACGCTTTGATCGTTCCCTATAAGACCAGTAGTAGTTTCCGATGCACATCTGGAGGCATTCTGTAATCTGTGGACTATCAGAGTGTTGGTGAAACACTTAAATTGCAACGAGATTGAATACAACAATCACCATGCACACTTTCCTCCATGGGAATAATGTCTCAAAGAGTCTATGCTTTGATCGTTCCCTGGAAGACCAGTAGTAGTTCTCGATGCACATCTGGTGCCATTCTGTAATCTGTGGAGTATCAGAGTGTTGATTAAACACAGAAATTGAATCGGGATTGAATACAACAGTCCCCATGCGCACTTTCCTCCACGGGAGTAATGTCTCAAACAGTCTACGATTTGATCGTTCCTGGAAGACCAGTAGTAGTTGCCGATGCACGTCTGGTTGGATTCTGTAATCTGTGGACTATCAGAGTGTTGATGAAACACAGATATTGCCTTGGGATTGATTACAACAGTCACCATGGGCACTTTCCTTCATGTGAATAATGTCTCAAACAGTCTACGCATTGATCGTTCCCAGGAAGACCAGTACTAGATTCCGATGCACATCTGGATGCTTTTGGTAATCTGTGGACTACCAGAGAGTTGATGAAACACAGAAATTGCATCGGGATTGAATACAACAGTCTCCATGCGCAGTTTCCTGTACGAGAGTAATGTCACAAACGGTCTACGCTTTGATCGTTCCCTGGAAGACCAGTAGTAGTTTCCGATGAACATCTGGTGGCATTCTGTAATCTGTAGACTATGAGAGTGTTGATGAAACAAAGATATTGCATCGGGATTGAATACAACAGTCACCATGCGCACTTAACTCCATGGGAGTAATGTCTCAAAGAGTCTATGCTTTGAACGTTCCCTGGAAGACCAGTAGTAGTTACCGATGCACGTCTGGACGCATTCTGTAACCTGTGGACTATCAGAGTGTTGATGAAACACAGAAATTGTGTCGGGATTGAATACAACAGTCACCATGCGCACTTTCCTCCGTAGGAGTAATGTCTCTAACAGTCTACGCTTTGATCATTCCCTGGAAGACCAGTAGCAGTTTCCGATGGACATCAGGTGCCATTCGGTAATCTGTGGTCTATCAGAGTGTTGATGAAACACAGAAATTGAATCGGAATTGAATACAACAGTCACCATGCGCACTTTCCTCCATGTTAGTAATGTCTCGAACAGTCTACGCTTTATTCGTTCCCTGGAAGACCAGTAGTAGATTCCGATCCACATCTGAATGCACTCTGTAATCTGTGGACTATCAGAGGGTTGATGAAACACAGAAATTGCATCGGGATTGAATACAACAGTAACCATGCGCACTTTCCTCCATGGGAGTAATGTCTCTAACAGTCTACGCTTTGATCGTTCCCTGGAAGACCAGTAGTACTTCCCGATGCACATCTGGAGGCTTTCCGTAAACTGTGGACTATCAGAGTGGTGATGAAGCACAGAAATTGCATCGGGATTGAATACAACAGTCACCATGCGCACTTCCCTCCATTGGATTAATGTCTCAAACAGTCTACGCTTTGATCGTTCCCTGGAAGACCCGTAGTAGTTTCCGATGCACATCTGGTGGCATTCTGTAATCTGTGGACTATCAGAGTGTTGGTGAAACACTTAAATTGCAACGAGATTGAATACAACATTCACCATGTGCACTTTCCTCCATGGGAATAACGTCTCAAAGAGTCTATGCTTTGATCGTTCCCTGGAAGACCAGTAGCAGTTCCCGATGAACATCTGGTGCCATTCTGTAATCTGTGGAGTATCAGCGTTTTGATTAAACACAGAAATTGAATCGTGATTGAATACAACAGTCACCATGCGCACTTTCCTCCACGGGAGTAATGTCTCAAACAGTCTACGCTTTGATCGTTCCTGGAAGACCAGTAGTAGTTTCCGATGCACATCTGGTTGGATTCTGTAATCTGTGGACTATCAGAGTGTTGATGAAACACAGAAATTGCCTCGCGATTGATTACAACAGTCACCATGGGCACTTTCCTTCATGGGAATAATGTCTCAAACAGTCTACGCTTTGATCGGTCCCAGGAAGACCAGTACTAGCTTCCGATGCACATCTGGATGCTTTCGGTTATCTGTGGACTATCGGAGAGTTGATGAAACACAGTAATTGCATCGGGATTGAAAACAACATTCTCCATGCGCAGTTTCCTCCATGACATTAATGTCTCAAACAGTCTACGCTTTGATCGTTCCCTGGAAGACCAGTAGTAGTTTTGGATGCACATCTGGATGCTTTCTGTAATCTGTGGACTATCAGAGTGTTGATGAAACACAGAAATTGCATCGGAATTGAATACAACAGTCTCCATGCGCAGTTTCCTGTATGAGAGTAATGTCTCAAACAGTCTACGCTTTGATCGTTCCCTGGAAGACCAGTAGTAATTTCCGATGCACATCTGGTGGCATTCTGTAATCTGTAGACTATGAGAGTGTTGATGAAACAAAGATATTGCATCGGGATTGAATACAACAGACACCATGCTCACTTTCCTCCATGGGAGTAATGTCTCAAAGAGTTTTCCCTTTGATCGGTCTCCTGGAAGACCAGTAGTAGTTTCCGATGCACATCTGGAGGCATTCTGTAATCTGTGGACTATCAGAATGTTGATAAAACACAGAAATTGCATCCTGATTGAATACAACAGTCCCCATGCGCACTTTCCTCCACGGGAGTAATGTCTCAAACAGTCTACGCTTTGATCGGTCATCGGAAGACCAGTAGCAGTTTCCGATGCACATCTGGTGGCATTCTGTAATCTGTTTACTATCAGAGTGTTGATGAAACACAGAAAATGCATCGGGATGAATACAACAGTCACCATGCGCACTTTCCTCCACGGAAATAATGTCTCAAACAGTCTACGCTTTTATCGTTCCCTGGGAGACCAGTACTAGTTTCCGATGAACATCTGGAGGCATTCTGTAATCTGTGGACTATCTGAGTGTTGATGAAACACAGAATTTGCATCGGGATTGAATACAACATCCATCATGTGCACTTTCCTCCATGGGAGTAATGTCTCAAACAGTCTACGCTGTGATCGTTCCCTGGAAGACCAGTAGTAGTTTCCGATGCACATCTGGTGGCATTCTGTAATCTGTAGACTATCAGAGTGTTGATGAAACACAGATATTGCATCGGGATTGAATACAACAGTCACCATGCGCGCTTCCCTCCATGGGAGTAATGTCTCTAACAGTCTACGCTTTGATCGTTCACTGGAAGACCAGTAGTAGTTTCCGATGCACATCTGGAGGCATTCTGTAATCTGTGGAGTATCAGAGTGTTGATTAAACACAGAAATTGAATCGGGATTGAATACAACAGTCCCCATGCGCACTTTCCTCCACGGGAGTAATGTCTCAAACAGTCTACGATTTGATCGTTCCTGGAAGACCAGTAGTAGTTGCCGATGCACGTCTGGTTGGATTCTGTAATCCGTGGACTATCAGAGTGTTGATGAAACACAGAAATTGCCTCGGGATTGATTACAACAGTCACCATGGGCACTTTCCTTCATGGGAATAAAGTCTCAAACAGTCTACGCTTTGATCGTTCCCAGGATGACCAGTACTAGCTTCCGATGCACATCTGGATGCTTTTGGTAATCTGTGGACTATCAGAGAGTTGATGAAACACAGAAATTGCATCGGGATTGAATACAACATTCTCCATGCGCAGTTTCCTCCATGACAGTAATGTCTCAAACAGTCTACGCTTTGATCGTTCCCTGGAAGACCAGTAGTAGTTTCCGATGCACATCTGGATGCTTTCTGTAATCTGTGGACTATCAGAGTGTTGATGAAACACAGAAATTGCATCGGGATTGAATACAACAGTCTCCATGCGCAGTTTCCTGTATGAGAGTAATGTCTGAAACAGTCTACGCTTTGATCGTTCTCTGGAAGACCAGTAGTAGTTTCCGATGCACAACTGGAGGCATTCTGTAATCTGTGGATTATCAGAGTGTTGGTGAAACACAGAAATTGCATCGGGATTATATACAACAGTCACCATTCGCACTTTCCTCCATAAAAGTAATGTCTCAAATAGTCTACGTTTTGATCGTTCGCTGGAAGACCAGTAGTAGTTTCCGATGCACATCTGGTGGCATTCTGTAATCTGTGGACTATCAGAGTGTTGATGAAACACAGAAAATGCATCGGGATTGAATGCAACAGTCACCATGAACACTTTCCTCCATGGGAGTAATGTCTCAAAGAGTTTACGCTTTGATCGTTCCCTGGAAGACCAGTAGTAGTTTCCGATGCCCATCTGGATGCTTTCTGTAATCCGTGGACTATCAGAGTGTTGATTAAACACAGAAATTGCATCGGGATTGAATACAACAGTCACCATGCGCACTTTCCTCCATGCGAGTAATGTCTCAAACAGTCTACGCTTTGATAGTTCCCTGGAAGACCAGTAGAAGTTTCCAATGCACATCTGGAGGCATTCTGTATTCTGTGGAGTATCAGAGTGTTGATGAAACTAAGAAATTGCATCGGGATTGTATACAACAGTCACCATGCGCACTTTCCTCCACGTGAGTAATGTCTCAAACAGTCTACGCTTTGATCGTTCCCTGGAAAACCAGTAGTAGTTTCCGATGGACATCTGGTGGCATTCTGTAATCTGTAGACTATCACAGTGTTGATGAAACACAGAAATTGCATCGGGATTGAATACAACAGTCACAATGCGCACTTTCCTCCAAGGGAGTAATGTCTCTAACAGTCTACGGTTTGATCGTTCCCTGGAAGACCAGTAGTAGTTTCCGATGCACATCTGGTGGCATTTTGTAATCTGTGGACTATCAGAGTGTTGATGAAACACAGAAATTGCATCCTGATTGAATACAACAGTCACCATTCGCACTTACCTCCACGGGAGTAATGTCTCAAACAGTCTACGTTTTGATCGGTCAACGGAAGACCAGTAGCAGTTTCCGATGCACATCTGGTGGCATTCTGTAATCTGTTTACTATCAGAGTGTTAATGAAACACAGAAAATGCATCGGGATTGAATACAACAGTCACCATGCGCACTTACCTCCACGGGAGTAATGTCTCAAACAGTCTACGCTTTGATCGTTCCCTGGAAGACCAGTACTAGTTTCCGATGAACATCTGGAGGCATTCTGTAATCTGTGGACTATCTGAGTGTTGATGAAACACAGAAATTGCATCGGGATTGAATACAACATCCATCGTGCTCACTTTCCTCCATGGAAGTAATGTCTCAAACAGTCTACGCTTTGATCGTTCCCTGGAAGACCAGTTGTAGTTTTCGATGCACATCTGGTGGCATTCTGTAATCTGTAGACTATCAGAGTGTTTATGAAACACAGATATTGCATCGGGATTGAATACAACAATCACCATGCGCACTTTCCTCCATGGGAGTAATGTCTCTAACAGTCTACGCTTTGATCGTTCCCTGGAAGACCAGTAGTAGTTTCCGATGCACATCTGGAGGCATTCTGTAATCTGTGGACTATCAGAGTGTTGGTGAACCACTTAAATTGCAACGAGATTGAATACAACAATCACCATGCGCACTTTCCTCCATGGGAATAATGTCTCAAAGAGTCTATGCTTTGATCGTTCCCTGGAAGACCAGTAGTAGTTCCCGATGCACATCTGGTGCCATTCTGTAATCTGTGGAGTATCAGAGTGTTGATTAAACACAGAAATTGAATCGGGATTGAATACAACAGTCCCCATGCGCACTTTCCTCCACGGGAGTAATGTCTCAAACAGTCTACGATTTGATCGTTCCTGGAAGACCAGTAGTAGTTGCCGATGCACGTCTGGTTGGATTCTGTAATCTGTGGACTATCAGATTGTTGATGAAACACAGAAATTGCCTTGGGATTGATTACAACAGTCACCATGGGCACTTTCCTTCATGGGAATAATGTCTCAAATAGTCTACGCTTTGATCGTTCCCTGGAAGACCAGTAGTAGTTTCCGATGAACATCTGGTGGCATTCTGTAATCTGTAGACTATGAGAGTGTTGATGAAACAAAGATATTGCATCGGGATTGAATACAACAGTCACCATGCGCACTTTCCTCCATGGGAGTAATGTCTCAAACAGTTTACGCTTTGATCGTTCCCTGGAAGACCAGTAGTAGTTTCCGATGCCCATCTGGATGCTTTCTGTAATCCGTGGACTATCAGAGTATTGATGAAACACAGAAATTGCATCGGGATTGAATACAACAGTCACCATGCGCACTTTCCTCCATGCGAGTAATGTCTCAAACAGTCTACGCTTTGATCTTTCCCTGGAAGACCAGTAGTAGTTTCCAATGCACATCTGGAGGCATTCTGTAATCTGTGGAGTATCAGAGTGTTGATGAAACTAAGAAATTGCATCGGGATTGTATACAACAGTCACCATGCGCACTTTCCTCCACGTGAGTAATGTCTCAAACAGTCTACGCTTAGATCGTTCCCTGGAAACCAGTAGTAGATTCCGATGGACATCTGGTGGCATTCTGTAATCTGTAGACTATCACAGTGTTGATGAAACACAGAAATTGCATCGGGATTGAATACAACAGTCACCATGC
Source organism: Schistocerca gregaria (assembly GCF_023897955.1). NCBI lineage: Eukaryota > Metazoa > Arthropoda > Insecta > Orthoptera > Acrididae > Schistocerca > Schistocerca gregaria. The sequence continues at coordinate 5,788,647 of NW_026061775.1, read as the reverse complement.
GCACTTTCCTCCAAGGGAGTAATGTCTCTAACAGTCTACGCTTTGATCGTTCCCTGGAAGACCAGTAGTAGTTTCCGATGCACATCTGGTGGCATTCTGTAATCTGTGGACTGTCAGAGTGTTGATGAAACATAGAAATTGCATCGGTAATGAATACAACAGTCACCATGCGCACTTTCCTTCATGGGAGTAATGTCTCAAAGAGTTTTCGCTTTGAATGGTCTCCTGGAAGACCAGTAGTAGTTTCCGATGCACATCTGGAGGCATTCTGTAATCTGTGGACTGTCAGAGTGTTGATGAAACACAGAAATTACATCGGGATTGAATACAACTGTCACCATGCGCACTTTCCTCCATGGGAGTAATGTCTCAGACAGTCTACGCCTTGATCGTTCCCTGGAAGTCCAGTAGTACTTCCCGATGCACATCTGTAGGCTTCCCGTAAACTGTGGACTATCAGAGTGGTGATGAAGCACAGAAATTGTATCGGGATTGAATACAACAGTCACCATGCGCACTTTCCTCCATGGGAATAATGTCTCAAAGAGTCTATGCTTTGATCGTTCCCTGGAAGACCAGTAATAGTTCCCGATGGACATCTGGTGTCATTCTGTAATCTGTGGAGTATCAGAGTGTTGATGAAACACAGAAATTGCATCGGGATTGAATGCAACAGTCACCATGAACACTTTCCTCCATGGGATTAATGTCTCAAAGAGTTTACGCTTTGATCGTTCCCTGGAAGACCAGTAGTAGTTTCCGATGCCCATGTGGATGCTTTCTGTAATCCGTGGACTAACAGAGTGTTGATGAAACACAGAAATTGCATCGGGATTGAATACAACAGTCACCATGCACACTTTCCTCCATGCGAGTAATGTCTCAAAGAGTCTACGCTTCGATCGTTCCCTGGAAGACCAGTAGTAGTTTCCAATGCACATCTGGAGGCATTCTGTAATCTGTGGAGTATCAGAGTGTTGATGAAACTAAGAAATTGCATCGGGATTGTATACAACAGTCACCATGCGCACTTTCCTCCACGTGAGTAATGTCTCAAACAGACTACGCTTTGATCGTTCCCTGGAAAACCAGTAGTAGTTTCCGATGGACGTCTGGTGGCATTCTGTAATCTGTAGACTATCACAGTGTTGATGAAACACAGAAATTGCATCCGGATTGAATACAACAGTCACCATGCGCACTTTCCTCCAAGGGAGTAATGTCTCTAACAGTCTACGCTTTGATCGTTCCCTGGAAGACCAGTAGTAGTTTCCGATGCACATCTGGTGGCATTCTGTAATCTGTGGAGTATCAGAGTGTTGATGAAACACAGAAATTGCATCGGGATTGAATACAACAGTCACCATGAACACTTTCCTCCATGGGAGTAATTCTCAAACAGTCTCCGCTTTGATCGTTCCCTGGAAGACCAGTAGTAGTTTCCGATGCATATCTGGTGGTATGCTGTAATCTGTAGACTATCAGAGTGTTGATGAAACACAGATATTGCATCGGGATTGAATACAACAGTCACCATGCGCACTTTCCTCCATGGGAGTAATGTCTCTAACAGTCTACGCTTTGATCGTTCCCTGGAAGACCAGTAGTAGTTTCCGATGCACATCTGGAGGCATTCTGTAATCTGTGGACTATCAGAGTGTTGGTGAAACACTTAAATTGCATCGAGATTGAATACAACATCCACCATGCGCACTTTCCTCCATGGGAATAATGTCTCAAAGAGTCTACGCTTTGATCGTTCCCTGGAAGACCAGTAATAGTTCCCGATGCACATCTGGTGTCATTCTGTAATTTGTGGAGTATCAGAGTGTTGATTAAACACAGAAATTGCATCGGGATTGAATACAACAGTCACCATGCACACTTTCCTCCACGGGAGTAATGTCTCAAACAGTCTACGCTTTGATCGTTCCTGGAAGACCAGTAGTAGTTTCCGATGCACGTCTGGTTGGATTCTGTAATCTGTGGACTATCAGAGTGTTGATGAAACACAGAAATTGCATCGGGATTGAATACAACAGTCACCATGCGCACTTTCCTCCATGCGAGTAATGTCTCAAACAGTCTACGCTTTGATCTTTCCCTGGAAGACCAGTAGTAGTTTCCAATGCACATCTGGAGGCATTCTGTAATCTGTGGAGTATCAGAGTGTTGATGAAACTAAGAAATTGCATCGGGATTGTATACAACAGTCACCATGCGCACTTTCCTCCACGTGAGTAATGTCTCAAACAGTCTACGCTTTGATCGTTCCCTGGAAACCAGTAGTAGATTCCGATGGACATCTGGTGGCATTCTGTAATCTGTAGACTATCACAGTGTTGATGAAACACAGAAATTGCATCGGGATTGAATACAACAGTCACCATGCGCACTTTCCTCCAAGGGAGTAATGTCTCTAACAGTCTACGCTTTGATCGTTCCCTGGAAGACCAGTAGTAGTTTCCGATGCACATCTGTTGGCATTCTGTAATCTGTGGACTGTCAGAGTGTTGATGAAACATAGAAATTGCATCGGGAATGAATACAACAGTCACCATGCGCACTTTCCTTCATGGGAGTAATGTCTCAAAGAGTTTTCGCTTTGAATGGTCTCCTGGAAGACCAGTAGTAGTTTCCGATGCACATCTGGAGGCATTCTGTAATCTGTGGACTGTCAGAGTGTTGATGAAACACAGAAATTGCATCGGGATTGAATACAACTGTCACCATGCGCACTTTCCTCCATGGGAGTAATGTCTCAGACAGTCTACGCCTTGATCGTTCCCTGGAAGTCCAGTAGTACTTCCCGATGCACATCTGTAGGCTTCCCGTAAACTGTGGACTATCAGAGTGGTGATGAAGCACAGAAATTGTATCGGGATTGAATACAACAGTCACCATGCGCACTTTCCTCCATGGGAATAATGTCTCAAAGAGTCTATGCTTTGATCGTTCCCTGGAAAACCAGTAATAGTTCCCGATGGACATCTGGTGTCATTCTGTAATCTGTGGAGTATCAGAGTGTTGATGAAACACAGAAATTGCATCGGGATTGAATGCAACAGTCACCATGAACACTTTCCTCCATGGGATTAATGTCTCAAAGAGTTTACGCTTTGATCGTTCCCTGGAAGACCAGTAGTAGTTTCCGATGCCCATGTGGATGCTTTCTGTAATCCGTGGACTAACAGAGTGTTGATGAAACACAGAAATTGCATCGGGATTGAATACAACAGTCACCATGCACACTTTCCTCCATGCGAGTAATGTCTCAAAGAGTCTACGCTTCGATCGTTCCCTGGAAGACCAGTAGTAGTTTCCAATGCACATCTGGAGGCATTCTGTAATCTGTGGAGTATCAGAGTGTTGATGAAACTAAGAAATTGCATCGGGATTGTATACAACAGTCACCATGCGCACTTTCCTCCACGTGAGTAATGTCTCAAACAGACTACGCTTTGATCGTTCCCTGGAAAACCAGTAGTAGTTTCCGATGGACGTCTGGTGGCATTCTGTAATCTGTAGACTATCACAGTGTTGATGAAACACAGAAATTGCATCCGGATTAAATACAACAGTCACCATGCGCACTTTCCTCCAAGGGAGTAATGTCTCTAACAGTCTACGCTTTGATCGTTCCCTGGAAGACCAGTAGTAGTTTCCGATGCACATCTGGTGGCATTCTGTAATCTGTGGAGTATCAGAGTGTTGATGAAACACAGAAATTGCATCGGGATTGAATACAACAGTCACCATGAACACTTTCCTCCATGGGAGTAATTCTCAAACAGTCTCCGCTTTGATCGTTCCCTGGAAGACCAGTAGTAGTTTCCGATGCACATCTGGTGGTATGCTGTAATCTGTAGACTATCAGAGTGTTGATGAAACACAGATATTGCATCGGGATTGAATACAACAGTCACCATGCGCACTTTCCTCCATGGGAGTAATGTCTCTAACAGTCTACGCTTTGATCGTTCCCTGGAAGACCAGTAGTAGTTTCCGATGCACATCTGGAGGCATTCTGTAATCTGTGGACTATCAGAGTGTTGGTGAAACACTTAAATTGCATCGAGATTGAATACAACATCCACCATGCGCACTTTCCTCCATGGGAATAATGTCTCAAAGAGTCTACGCTTTGATCGTTCCCTGGAAGACCAGTAATAGTTCCCGATGCACATCTGGTGTCATTCTGTAATTTGTGGAGTATCAGAGTGTTGATTAAACACAGAAATTGCATCGGGATTGAATACAACAGTCACCATGCACACTTTCCTCCACGGGAGTAATGTCTCAAACAGTCTACGCTTTGATCGTTCCTGGAAGACCAGTAGTAGTTTCCGATGCACGTCTGGTTGGATTCTGTAATCTGTGGACTATCAGAGTGTTGATGAAACACAGAAATTGCCTCGGGATTGAATACAACAGTCACCATGAGCACTTCCCTTCAAGGGAATAATGTCTCAAACAGTCTACGCTTTGATCGTTCCCTGGAAGACCAGTAGTAGTTTCCGATGCACATCTGAAGGCATTCTGTAATCTGTGGACTATCCGAGTGTTGGTGAAACACAGATATTGCATCGGGATTGAATACAACAGTCACCATGCGCACTTCCCTCCATGGGAGTAATGTCTCAAAGAGTCTATGTTTGTTCGTTCCCTGGAAGACCAGTAGTAGTTACCGATGCACATCTGGACGCATTCTGTAACCTGTGGACTATCAGAGTGTTGATGAAACACAGAAATTGTATCGGGATTGAATACAAAAGTCACCATGCGCACTTTCCTCCATAGGAGTAATGTCTCTAACAGTCTACGCTTTGATCATTCCCTGGAAGACCAGTAGCAGTTTCCGATGCACATCTGGTGCCATTCGGTAATCTGTGGTCTATCAGAGTGTTGATGAAACATACAAATTGAAACGGAATTGAATACAACAGTCACCATGCGCACTTCCCTCCATGGGAGTAATGTCTCGAACAGTCTACGCTTTGATTGTTCCCTGGAAGACCAGTACTAGTTTCCGATCCACATCTGAAGGCACTCTGTAATCTGTGGACTATCAGACTGTTAATGAAACACAGAAATTTCATCAGGATTGAATACAACAGTCACCATGCGCACTTCCCTCCATGGGAGTAATGTCTCAAACAGTCTACGCTTTGATTGTTCTCTGGAAGACCAGTAGTAGTTAACGATGCACATCTGGACGCATTTTGTAATCTGTGGACTATCAGAGTGTTGATGAAACACAGAAATTGCATTGGGATTGAATACAACAGTCACCATGCGCACTTTCCTCCTTGGGAGTAATGTCTCTAACAGTCTACGCTTTGATCGTTCCCTGGAAGACCAGTAGTACATCCCGATGCTCATCTGGAAGCTTTCCGTAAACTGTGGACTATCAGAGTGGTGATGAAGCACAGAAATTGCATCGGGATTGAATACAACAGTCACCATGCGCACTTCCCACCATTGGATTAATGTCTCAACCAGTCTACGCTTTGATCGTTCCCAGGAAGACCAGTAGTAGTTTCCGATGCACATCTGGTGGCATTCTGTAATCTGTGGACTATCACAGTGTTGATGAAACACAGAAATTGCATCGGGATTGAATACAACAGTCACCAGGCGCACTTTCCTATATGAGAGTAATGTCTCTAACAGTCTACGCTTTGATCGTTCCCTGGAAGACCAGTGGTAGTTTCCGATGCACATCTGGAGGCTTTCCATAATTTGTGGACAATCAGATTGTTGATGAAACACAGAAATTGCATCGGGATTGAATACAACTGTCACCATGCGCACTTTCGTCGATGGGAGTAATGTCTCAAACAGTGTACGCTTTGATCGTTCCCTGGAAGACCAGTAGTAGTTTCCGATGGACATCTGGTGGCATTCTGTAATCTGTAGACTATCACAGTGTTGATGAAACACATAAATTGCATCGGGATTGAATACAACAGTCACCATGCGCACTTTCCTCCAAGGGAGTAATGTCTCTAACAGTCTACGCTTTGATCGTTCCCTGTAAGACCAGTAGTAGTTTCCGATGCACATCTGGTGGCATTCTGTAATCTGTGGACTATCAGAGTGTTGATGAAACACAGAAATTGCATCGGGATTGAATACAACAGTCACCATGCGCACTTCCCTCCATGGGAGTAATGTCTCAATGAGTCTATGTTTGTTCGTTCCCTGGAAGACCAGTAGCAGTTTCCGATGCACATCTGGTGCCATTCGGTAATCTGTGGTCTATCAGAGTGTTGATGAAACACACAAATTGAAACGGAATTGAATACAACAGTCACCATGCGCACTTTCCTCCATGGGAGTAATGTCTCTAACAGTCTACGCTTTGATCGTTCCCTGGAAGACCAGTAGTAGTTTCCGATGCACATCTGGTGGCATTCTGTAATCTGTGGACGGTCAGAGTGTTGATGAAACATAGAAATTGAATCGGGATTGAATACAACAGTCACCATGCGCACTTTCCTTCATGGGAGTAATGTCTCAAAGAGTTTTCGCTTTGAATGGTCTCCTGGAAGACCAGTAGTAGTTTCCGATGCACATCTGGAGGCATTCTGTAATCTGTGGACTGTCAGAGTGTTGATGAAACACAGAAATTGCATCGGGATTGAATACAACTGTCACCATGCGCACTTTCCTCCATGGGAGTAATGTCTCAGACAGTCTACGCTTTGATCGTTCCCTGGAAGTCCAGTAGTACTACCCGATGCACATCTGTAGGCTTCCCGTAAACTGTGGACTATCAGAGTGGTGATGAAGCACAGAAATTGTATCGGGATTGAATACAACAGTCACCATGCGCACTTTCCTCCATGGGAATAATGTCTCAAAGAGTCTATGCTTTGATCGTTCCCTGGAAGACCAGTAATAGTTCCCGATGGACATCTGGTGTCATTCTGTAATCTGTGGAGTATCAGAATGTTGATGAAACACAGAAATTGCATCGGGATTGAATGCAACAGTCAGAATGAACACTTTCCTCCATGGGATTAATGTCTCAAAGAGTTTACGCTTTGATCGTTCCCTGGAAGACCAGTAGTAGTTTCCGATGCCCATGTGGATGCTTTCTGTAATCCGTGGACTAACAGAGTGTTGATGAAACACAGAAATTGCATCGGGATTGAATACAACAGTCACCATGCACACTTTCCTCCATGCGAGTAATGTCTCAAAGAGTCTACGCTTCGATCGTTCCCTGGAAGACCAGTAGTAGTTTCCAATGCACATCTGGAGGCATTCTGTAATCTGTGGAGTATCAGAGTGTTGATGAAACTAAGAAATTGCATCGGGATTGTATACAACAGTCACCATGCGCACTTTCCTCCACGTGAGTAATGTCTCAAGCAGACTACGCTTTGATCGTTCCCTGGAAAACCAGTAGTAGTTTCCGATGGACGTCTGGTGGCATTCTGTAATCTGTAGACTATCACAGTGTTGATGAAACACAGAAATTGCATCCGCATTGAATACAACAGTCACCATGCGCTCTTTCCTCCAAGGGAGTAATGTCTCTAACAGTCTACGCTTTGATCGTTCCCTGGAAGACCAGTAGTAGTTTCCGATGCACATCTGGTGGCATTCTGTAATCTGTGGAGTATCAGAGTGTTGATGAAACACAGAAATTGCATCGGGATTGAATACAACAGTCACCATGAACACTTTCCTCCATGGGAGTAATTCTCAAACAGTCTCCGCTTTGATCGTTCCCTGGAAGACCAGTAGTAGTTTCCGATGCACATCTGGTGGTATGCTGTAATCTGTAGACTATCAGAGTGTTGATGAAACACAGATATTGCATCGGGATTGAATACAACAGTCACCATGCGCACTTTCCTCCATGGGAGTAATGTCTCTAACAGTCTACGCTTTGATCGTTCCCTGGAAGACAAGTAGTAGTTTCCGATGCACATCTGGAGGCATTCTGTAATCTGTGGACTATCAGAGTGTTGGTGAAACACTTAAATTGCATCGAGAATGAATACAACATCCACCATGCGCACTTTCCTCCATGGGAATAATGTCTCAAAGTGTCTACGCTTTGATCGTTCCCTGGAAGACGAGTAGTAGTTTCCGATGCACATCTGAAGGCATTCTGTAATCTGTGGACTATCCGAGTGTTGGTGAAACACAGATATTGCATCGGGATTGAATACAACAGTCACCATGCGCACTTTCCTCCATGGGAATAATGTCTCAAACAGTCTACGCTTTGATCGTTCCCTGGAAGACGAGTAGTAGTTTCCGATGCACATCTGAAGGCATTCTGTAACCTGTGGACTATCCGAGTGTTGGTGAAACACAGATATTGCATCGGGATTGAATACAACAGTCACCATGCGCACTTCCCTCCATGGGAGTAATGTCTCAAAGAGTCTATGTTTGTTCGTTCCCTGGAAGACCAGTAGTAGTTACCGATGCACATCTGGACGCATTCCGTAACCTGTGGACTATCAGAGTGTTGCTGAAACACAGAAATTGTATCGGGATTGAATACAAAAGTCACCATGCGCACTTTCCTCCATAGGAGTAATGTCTCTAACAGTCTACGCTTTGATCATTCCCTGGAAGACCAGTAGCAGTTTCTGATGCACATCTGGTGCCATTCGGTAATCTGTGGTCTATCAGAGTGTTGATGAAACACACAAATTGAAACGGAATTGAATACAACAGTCACCATGCGCACTTTCCTCCATGGGAGTAATGTCTCGAACAGTCTACGCTTTGATTGTTCCCTGGAAGACCAGTACTAGTTTCCGATCCACATCTGAAGGCACTCTGTAATCTGTGGACTATCAGACTGTTAATGAAACACAGAAATTTCATCGGGATTGAATACAACAGTCACCATGCGCACTTCCCTCCATGGGAGTAATGTCTCAAACAGTCTACGCTTTGATTGTTCTCTGGAAGACCAGTAGTAGTTAACGATGCACATCTGGACGCATTCTGTAATCTGTGGACTATCAGAGTGTTGATGAAACACAGAAATAGCATTGGGATTGAATACAACAGTCACCATGCGCACTTTCCTCCTTGGGAGTAATGTCTCTAACAGTCTACGCTTTGATCGTTCCCTGGAAGACCAGTAGCAGTTTCCGATGCACATCTGGTGCCATTCGGTAATCTGTGGTCTATCAGAGTGTTGATGAAACACACAAATTGAAACGGAATTGAATACAACAGTCACCATGCGCACTTCCCTCCATGGGAGTAATGTCTCGAACAGTCTACGCTTTGATTGTTCCCTGGAAGACCAGTACTAGTTTCCGATCCACATCTGAAGGCACTCTGTAATCTGTGGACTATCAGACTGTTAATGAAACACAGAAATTTCATCAGGATTGAATACAACAGTCACCATGCGCACTTCCCTCCATGGGAGTAATGTCTCAAACAGTCTACGCTTTGATTGTTCTCTGGAAGACCAGTAGTAGTTAACGATGCACATCTGGACGCATTTTGTAATCTGTGGACTATCAGAGTGTTGATGAAACACAGAAATTGCATTGGGATTGAATACAACAGTCACCATGCGCACTTTCCTCCTTGGGAGTAATGTCTCTAACAGTCTACGCTTTGATCGTTCCCTGGAAGACCAGTAGTACATCCCGATGCTCATCTGGAGGCTTTCCGTAAACTGTGGACTATCAGAGTGGTGATGAAGCACAGAAATTGCATCGGGATTGAATACAACAGTCACCATGCGCACTTCCCACCATTGGATTAATGTCTCAACCAGTCTACGCTTTGATCGTTCCCAGGAAGACCAGTAGTAGTTTCCGATGCACATCTGGTGGCATTCTGTAATCTGTGGGCTATCAGAGTGTTGATGAAACACAGAAATTGCATCGGGATTGAATACAACAGTCACCAGGCGCACTTTCCTATATGAGAGTAATGTCTCTAACAGTCTACGCTTTGATCGTTCCCTGGAAGACCAGTGGTAGATTCCGATGCACATCTGGAGGCTTTCCATAATTTGTGGACAATCAGATTGTTGATGAAACACAGAAATTGCATCGGGATTGAATACAACTGTCACCATGCGCACTTTCGTCGATGGGAGTAATGTCTCAAACAGTGTACGCTTTGATCGTTCCCTGGAAGACCAGTAGTAGTTTCCGATGGACATCTGGTGGCATTCTGTAATCTGTAGACTATCACAGTGTTGATGAAACACATAAATTGCATCGGGATTGAATACAACAGTCACCATGCGCACTTTCCTCCAAGGGAGTAATGTCTCTAACAGTCTACGCTTTGATCGTTCCCTGGAAGACCAGTAGTAGTTTCCGATGCACATCTGGTGGCATTCTGTAATCTGTGGACTATCAGAGTGTTGATGAAACACAGAAATTGCATCGGGATTGAATACAACAGTCACCATGCGCATTTCCCTCCATGGGAGTAATGTCTCAAAGAGTCTATGTTTGTTCGTTCCGTGGAAGACCAGTAGTAGTTACCGATGCACATCTGGACGCATTCTGTAACCTGCGGACTATGAGAGTGTTGATGAAACACAGAAATTGTATCGGGATTGAATACAAAAGTCACCATGCGCACTTTCCTCCATAGGAGTAATGTCTCTAACAGTCTACGCTTTGATCGTTCCCTGGAAGACCAGTAGTACATCCCGATGCTCATCTGGAGGCTTTCCGTAAACTGTGGACTATCAGAGTGGTGATGAAGCACAGAAATTGCATCGGGATTGAATACAACAGTCACCATGCGCACTTCCCACCATTGGATTAATGTCTCAACCAGTCTACGCTTTGATCGTTCCCAGGAAGACCAGTAGTAGTTTCCGATGCACATCTGGTGGCATTCTGTAATCTGTGGACTATCAGAGTGTTGATGAAACACAGAAATTGCATCGGGATTGAATACAACAGTCACCAGGCGCACTTTCCTATATGAGAGTAATGTCTCTAACAGTCTACGCTTTGATCGTTCCCTGGAAGACCAGTGGTAGTTTCCGATGCACATCTGGAGGCTTTCCATAATTTGTGGACAATCAGATTGTTGATGAAACACAGAAATTGCATCGGGATTGAATACAACTGTCACCATGCGCACTTTCGTCGATGGGAGTAATGTCTCAAACAGTGTACGCTTTGATCGTTCCCTGGAAGACCAGTAGTAGTTTCCGATGGACATCTGGTGGCATTCTGTAATCTGTAGACTATCACAGTGTTGATGAAACACATAAATTGCATCGGGATTGAATACAACAGTCACCATGCGCACTTTCCTCCAAGGGAGTAATGTCTCTAACAGTCTACGCTTTGATCGTTCCCTGGAAGACCAGTAGTAGTTTCCGATGCACATCTGGTGGCATTCTGTAATCTGTGGACTATCAGAGTGTTGATGAAACACAGAAATTGCATCGGGATTGAATACAACAGTCACCATGCGCACTTCCCTCCATGGGAGTAATGTCTCAAAGAGTCTATGTTTGTTCGTTCCGTGGAAGACCAGTAGTAGTTACCGATGCACATCTGGACGCATTCTGTAACCTGCGGACTATGAGAGTGTTGATGAAACACAGAAATTGTATCGGGATTGAATACAAAAGTCACCATGCGCACTTTCCTCCATAGGAGTAATGTCTCTAACAGTCTACGCTTTGATCATTCCCTGGAAGACCAGTAGCAGTTTCCGATGCACATCTGGTGCCATTCGGTAATCTGTGGTCTATCAGAGTGTTGATGAAACACACAAATTGAAACGGAATTGAATACAACAGTCACCATGCGCACTTTCCTCCATGGGAGTAATGTCTCTAACAGTCTACGCTTTGATCGTTCCCTGGAAGACCAGTAGTAGTTTCCGATGCACATCTGGTGGCATTCTGTAATCTGTGGACGGTCAGAGTGTTGATGAAACATAGAAATTGAATCGGGATTGAATACAACAGTCACCATGCGCACTTTCCTTCATGGGAGTAATGTCTCAAAGAGTTTTCGCTTTGAATGGTCTCCTGGAAGACCAGTAGTAGTTTCCGATGCACATCTGGAGGCATTCTGTAATCTGTGGACTGTCAGAGTGTTGATGAAACACAGAAATTGCATCGGGATTGAATACAACTGTCACCATGCGCACTTTCCTCCATGGGAGTAATGTCTCAGACAGTCTACGCTTTGATCGTTCCCTGGAAGTCCAGTAGTACTTCCCGATGCACATCTGTAGGCTTCCCGTAAACTGTGGACTATCAGAGTGGTGATGAAGCACAGAAATTGTATCGGGATTGAATACAACAGTCACCATGCGCACTTTCCTCCATGGGAATAATGTCTCAAAGAGTCTATGCTTTGATCGTTCCCTGGAAGACCAGTAATAGTTCCCGATGGACATCTGGTGTCATTCTGTAATCTGTGGAGTATCAGAATGTTGATGAAACACAGAAATTGCATCGGGATTGAATGCAACAGTCAGAATGAACACTTTCCTCCATGGGATTAATGTCTCAAAGAGTTTACGCTTTGATCGTTCCCTGGAAGACCAGTAGTAGTTTCCGATGCCCATGTGGATGCTTTCTGTAATCCGTGGACTAACAGAGTGTTGATGAAACACAGAAATTGCATCGGGATTGAATACTACAGTCACCATGCACACTTTCCTCCATGCGAGTAATGTCTCAAAGAGTCTACGCTTCGATCGTTCCCTGGAAGACCAGTAGTAGTTTCCAATGCACATCTGGAGGCATTCTGTAATCTGTGGAGTATCAGAGTGTTGATGAAACTAAGAAATTGCATCGGGATTGTATACAACAGTCACCATGCGCACTTTCCTCCACGTGAGTAATGTCTCAAGCAGACTACGCTTTGATCGTTCCCTGGAAAACCAGTAGTAGTTTCCGATGGACGTCTGGTGGCATTCTGTAATCTGTAGACTATCACAGTGTTGATGAAACACAGAAATTGCATCCGCATTGAATACAACAGTCACCATGCGCTCTTTCCTCCAAGGGAGTAATGTCTCTAACAGTCTACGCTTTGATCGTTCCCTGGAAGACCAGTAGTAGTTTCCGATGCACATCTGGTGGCATTCTGTAATCTGTGGAGTATCAGAGTGTTGATGAAACACAGAAATTGCATCGGGATTGAATACAACAGTCACCATGAACACTTTCCTCCATGGGAGTAATTCTCAAACAGTCTCCGCTTTGATCGTTCCCTGGAAGACCAGTAGTAGTTTCCGATGCACATCTGGTGGTATGCTGTAATCTGTAGACTATCAGAGTGTTGATGAAACACAGATATTGCATCGGGATTGAATACAACAGTCACCATGCGCACTTTCCTCCATGGGAGTAATGTCTCTAACAGTCTACGCTTTGATCGTTCCCTGGAAGACCAGTAGTAGTTTCCGATGCACATCTGGAGGCATTCTGTAATCTGTGGACTATCAGAGTGTTGGTGAAACACTTAAATTGCATCGAGAATGAATACAACATCCACCATGCACACTTTCCTCCATGGCAATAATGTCTCAAAGTGTCTACGCTTTGATCGTTCCCTGGAAGACCAGTAATAGTTCCCGATGCACATCTGGTGTCATTCTGTAATTTGTGGACTATCAGAGTGTTGGTGAAACACTTAAATTGCATCGAGAATGAATACAACATCCACCATGCGCACTTTCCTCCATGGGAATAATGTCTCAAACAGTCTACGCTTTGATCGTTCCCTGGAAGACGAGTAGTAGTTTCCGATGCACATCTGAAGGCATTCTGTAATCTGTGGACTATCCGAGTGTTGGTGAAACACAGATATTGCATCGGGATTGAATACAACAGTCACCATGCGCACTTCCCTCCATGGGAGTAATGTCTCAAAGAGTCTATGTTTGTTCGTTCCCTGGAAGACCAGTAGTAGTTACCGATGCACATCTGGACGCATTACGTAACCTGTGGACTATCAGAGTGTTGCTGAAACACAGAAATTGTATCGGGATTGAATACAAAAGTCACCATGCGCACTTTCCTCCATAGGAGTAATGTCTCTAACAGTCTACGCTTTGATCATTCCCTGGAAGACCAGTAGCAGTTTCTGATGCACATCTGGTGCCATTCGGTAATCTGTGGTCTATCAGAGTGTTGATGAAACACACAAATTGAAACGGAATTGAATACAACAGTCACCATGCGCACTTTCCTCCATGGGAGTAATGTCTCGAACAGTCTACGCTTTGATTGTTCCCTGGAAGACCAGTACTAGTTTCCGATCCACATCTGAAGGCACTCTGTAATCTGTGGACTATCAGACTGTTAATGAAACACAGAAATTTCATCGGGATTGAATACAACAGTCACCATGCGCACTTCCCTCCATGGGAGTAATGTCTCAAACAGTCTACGCTTTGATTGTTCTCTGGAAGACCAGTAGTAGTTAACGATGCACATCTGGACGCATTCTGTAATCTGTGGACTATCAGAGTGTTGATGAAACACAGAAATTGCATTGGGATTGAATACAACAGTCACCATGCGCACTTTCCTCCTTGGGAGTAATGTCTCTAACAGTCTACGCTTTGATCGTTCCCTGGAAGACCAGTAGTACTTCCCGATGCTCATCTGGAGGCTTTCCGTAAACTGTGGACTATCAGAGTGGTGATGAAGCACAGAAATTGCATCGGGATTGAATACAACAGTCACCATGCGCACTTCCCACCATTGGATTAATGTCTCAACCAGTCTACGCTTTGATCGTTCCCAGGAAGGCCAGTAGTAGTTTCCGATGCACATCTGGTGGCATTCTGTAATCTGTGGACTATCAGAGTGTTGATGAAACACAGAAATTGCATCGGGATTGAATACAACAGTCACCAGGCGCACTTTCCTATATGAGAGTAATGTCTCTAACAGTCTACGCTTTGATCGTTCCCTGGAAGACCAGTGGTAGTTTCCGATGCACATCTGGAGGCTTTCCATAATTTGTGGACAATCAGATTGTTGATGAAACACAGAAATTGCATCGGGATTGCATACAACTGTCACCATGCGCACTTTCGTCGATGGGAGTAATGTCTCAAACAGTGTACGCTTTGATCGTTCCCTGGAAGACCAGTAGTAGTTTCCGATGGACATCTGGTGGCATTCTGTAATCTGTAGACTATCACAGTGTTGATGAAACACATAAATTGCATCGGGATTGAATACAACAGTCACCATGCGCACTTTCCTCCAAGGGAGTAATGTCTCTAACAGTCTACGCTTTGATCGTTCCCTGGAAGACCAGTAGTAGTTTCCGATGCACATCTGGTGGCATTCTGTAATCTGTGGACTATCAGAGTGTTGATGAAACACAGAAATTGCATCGGGATTGAATACAACAGTCACCATGCGCACTTCCCTCCATGGGAGTAATATCTCAAAGAGTCTATGTTTGTTCGTTCCCTGGAAGACCAGTAGTAGTTACCGATGCACATCTGGACGCATTCTGTAACCTGTGGACTATCAGAGTGTTGATGAAACACAGATATTGTATCGGGATTGAATACAAAAGTCACCATGCGCACTTTCCTGCATAGGAGTAATGTCTCTAACAGTCTACGCTTTGATCATTCCCTGGAAGACCAGTAGCAGTTTCCGATGCACATCTGGTGCCATTCGGTAATCTGTGGTCTATCAGAGTGTTGATGAAACACACAAATTGAAACGGAATTGAATACAACAGTCACCATGCGCACTTTCCTCCATGGGAGTAATGTCTCGAACAGTCTACGCTTTGATTGTTCCCTGGAAGACCAGTACTAGTTTCCGATCCACATCTGAAGGCACTCTGTAATCTGTGGACTATCAGACTGTTAATGAAACACAGAAATTTCATCGGGATTGAATACAACAGTCACCATGCGCACTTTCCTCCGTGGGAGTAATGTCTCAAAGAGTTTTCGCTTTGATCGGATTCCTGGAAGACCAGTATTAGTTTCTGATGCACATCTGGAGGCATTCTGTAATCTGTAGACTATCAGAGTGTTGATGAAACACAGATATTGCATCGGGATAGAATACAACAGTCACCATGCGCACTTTCCTCAATGGGAGTAATGTCTCAAACAGTCTACTCTTTGATCGTTCCTGGAAGACCAGTAGTAGTTTCCGATGCACATCTGGAGGCATTCTGTAATCTGTTGTCTATCAGAGTGTTGATGAAACACAGAAATTGCATCGGCATTGAATACAACAGTCACCATGCCCACTATCCTCAATGGGAGTAATGTCTCAAACAGTCTACGCTTTGATCGTTCCCTGGAAGACCAGTAGTAGTTTCCGATGCACATCTGGTGGCATTCTGTAATCTGTGGACTGTCAGAGTGTTGATGAAACACAGAAATTGCATCGGGATTGAATACAACAGCCACCGTGCGCACTTTCTTCCATTTGAGTAATGTCTCAAACAGTCTCCGCTTTGATCGTTCCCTGGAAGACCAGTAGTAGTTTCCGATGCACATCTGGTGGCATTCTGTAATCTGTAGACTATCAGAGTGTTGATGAAACACAGATATTGCATCGGGATAGAATACAACAGTCACCATGCGCACTTTCCTCCATCGGAGTAATGTCTCAAACAGTCTACGCTTTGATCGTTCCCTGGAAGACCAGTGGTAGTTTCCGATGCACATCTGGAGGCTTTCCATAATTTGTGGACAATCAGATTGTTGATGAAACACAGAAATTGCATCGGGATTGAATACAACTGTCACCATGCGCACTTTCGTCGATGGGAGTAATGTCTCAAACAGTGTACGCTTTGATCGTTCCCTGGAAGACCAGTAGTAGTTTCCGACGCACATCTGGAGGCATTCTGTAATCTGTGGACTATCAGAGTGTTGGTGAAACACTTAAATTGCATCGAGATTGAATACAACATTCACCATGCGCACTTTCCTCCATGGGAATAATGTCTCAAAGAGTCTATTCTTTGATCGTTCCCTGGAAGACCAGTAGTAGTTAACGATGCACATCTGGACGCATTCTGTAATCTGTGGACTATCAGAGTGTTGATGAAACACAGAAATTGCATCGGTATTGAATACAACAGTCACAAGGCGCACTTTCCTATATGAGAGTAATGTCTCTAACAGTCTACGCTTTGATCATTCCCTGGAATTCCAGTAGTAGTTCCCGATGCACATCTGGTGCCATTCTGTAATCTGTGGAGTATCAGAGTGTTGATTAAACACAGAAATTGAATCGGAATTGAATACAACAGTCACCATGCGCACTTTCCTATATGAGAGTAATGTCTCTAACAGTCTACGCTTTGATCGTTCCCTGGAAGACCAGTAGTAGTTTCCGATTTACATCTGGTGGCATTCTGTAATCTGTAGACTATGATGGTGTTGATGAAACAAAGATATTGCATCGGGATTGAATACAACAGACACCATGCGCACTTTCCTCCATGGGAGTAATGTCTCAAACAGTCTACGTTTGGATCGTTCCCTGGAAGACCAGTAGTAGTTTCCGATGCACATCTGGTGGCATTCTGTAATCTGTGGACTATCAGAGTGTTGATGAAACACAGAAAATGCATCGGGATTGAATGCAACAGTCTCCATGCGCACTTTCCTCCATGCGAGTAATGTCTCAAACAGTCTACGCCTTGATCGTTCCCTGGAAGACCAGTAGTAGTTTCCGATGCACATCTGGAGGCATTCTGTAATGTGTGGAGTATCAGAGTGTTGATGAAACTAAGAAATTGCATCGGGATTGTATACCACAGTCACCATGCGCACTTTCCTCCACGTGAGCAATGTCTCAAACAGTCTACGCTTTGATCGTTCCCTGGAAAACCAGTAGTAGTTTCCGATGGACATCTGGTGGCATTCTGTAATCTGTAGACTATCACAGTGTTGATGAAACACATAAATTGCATCGGGATTGAATACAACAGTCACCATGCGCACTTTCCTTCGTGGGAGTAATGTCTCAATGAGTTTTCGCTTTGATCGGTCTCCTGGAAGACCAGTAGTAGTTTCCGATGTACATCTGGAGGCATTCTGTAATCTGTGGACTATCAGAGTGTTGACGAAACACAGAAATTGCATCGGGATTGAATACAACAGTCACCATGCGCACTTTCCTCCATGGGAGTAATGTCTCAGACAGTCTACGCTTTGATCGTTAACTGGAAGACCAGTAGTACTTCCCGATGCACATCTGGAGGCTTTCCGTAAACTGTGGACTATCAGAGTGGTGATGAAGCACAGAAATTGCATCGGGATTGAATACAACAGTCACCATGCGCACTTTCCTCAATGGGAGTAATGTCTCAAACAGTCTACTCTTTGATCGTTCCTGGAAGACCAGTAGTAGTTTCAGATGCACATCTGGAGGCATTCTGTTATCTGTTGTCTATCAGAGTGTTGATGAAACACAGAAATTGCATCGGCATTGAATACAACAGTCACCATGCCCACTATCCTCAATTGGACTAATGTCTCAAGCAGTCTACGCTTTGATCGTTCCCTGGAAGACCAGTAGTAGTTTCCGATGCACATCTGGTGGCATTCTGCAATCTGTGGTCTGTCAGAGTGTTGATGAAACACAGAAATTGCATCGGGATTGAATACAGCAGGCACCGTGCGCACTTTCTACCATTTGAGTAATGTCTCAAACAGTCTCCGCTTTGATCGTTCCCTGGAAGACCAGTAGTAGTTTCCGATGCACATCTGGTGGCATTCTGTAATCTGTAGACTATCAGAGTGTTGATGAAACACAGATATTGCATCGGGATAGAATACAACAGTCACCATGCGCACTTTCCTCCATGGGAGTAATGTCTCAAACAGTCTACGCTTTGATCGTTCCCTGGAAGACCAGTAGTAGTTAAAGATGCACATCTGGACGCATTCTGTAATCTGTGGACTATCAGAGTGTTGATGAAACACAGAAATTGCATCGGGATTGAATACAACAGTCACCATGCGCACTTTCCTCCATGGGAGTAATGTCTCTAACAGTCTACGATTTGATCGTTCCCTGGAAGACCAGTAGTACTTCCCGATGCTCATCTGGCGGCTTTACGTAAACTGTGGACTATCAGAGTGGTGATGAAGCACAGAAATAGCATCGGGATTGAATACAACAGTCACCATGCGCACTTCCCACCATTGGATGAATGTCTCAACCAGTCTACGCTTTGATCGTTCCCAGGAAGACCAGTAGTAGTTTCCGATGCACATCTGGTGGCATTCTGTAATCTGTGGACTATCCGAGTGTTGATGAAACACAGAAATTGCATCGGGATTGAATACAACAGTCACCAGGCGCACTTTCCTATATGAGAGTAATGTCTCTAACAGTCTACGCTTTGATCGTACCCTAGAAGACCAGTGGTAGTTTCCGATGCACATCTGGAGGCTTTCCATAATTTGTGGACAATCAGATTGTTGATGAAACACAGAAATTGAATCGGGATTGAATACAACAGTCACCATGCGCACTTTCGTCGATGGGAGTAATGTCTCAAACAGTGTACGCTTTGATCGTTCCCTGGAAGAGCAGTAGTAGTTTCCGACGCACATCTGGAGGCATTCTGTAATCTGTGGACTATCAGAGTGATGGTGAAACACTTAAATTGCATCGGGATTGAATACAACAGTCACCATGCGCACTTTCCTCCGTGGGAGTAATGTCTCAAAGAGTTTTCGCTTTGATCGGTTTCCTGGAAGACCAGTATTAGTTTCCGATGCACATCTGGAGGCATTCTGTAATCTGTGGACTATCAGAGTGTTGACAAAACACAGAAATTGCATCGGTATTGAATACAACAGTCACCATGCGCACTTTCCTCCATGGGAGTAATGTCTCAGACAGTCTACGCTTTGATCGTTAACTGGAAGACCAGTAGTACTTCCCGATGCACATCTGGAGGCTTTCCGTAAACTGTGGACTATCAGAGTGGTGATGAAGCACAGAAATTGCATCGGGATTGAATACAACAGTCACCATGCGCACTTTCCTCAATGGGAGTAATGTCTCAAACAGTCTACTCTTTGATCGTTCCTGGAAGACCAGTAGTAGTTTCCGATGCACATCTGGAGGCATTCTGTAATCTGTTGTCTATCAGAGTGTTGATGAAACACAGAAATTGCATCGGCATTGAATACAACAGTCACCATGCCCACTATCCTCAATGGGAGTAATGTCTCAAACGGTCTACGCTTTGATCGTTCCCTGGAAGACCAGTAGTAGTTTCCGATGCACATCTGGTGGCATTCTGTAATCTGTGGACTGTCAGAGTGTTGATGAAACACAGACATTGCATCGGGATTGAATACAACAGCCACCGTGCGCACTTTCTTCCATTTGAGTAATGTCTCAAACAGTCTCCGCTTTGATCGTTCCCTGGAAGACCAGTAGTAGTTTCCGATGCACATCTGGTGGCATTCTGTAATCTGTAGATTATCAGAGTGTTGATGAAACACAGATATTGCATCGGGATAGAATACAACAGTCACCATGCGCACTTTCCTCCATCGGAGTAATGTCTCAAACAGTCTACGCTTTGATCGTTCCCTGGAAGACCAGTGGTAGTTTCCGATGCACATCTGGAGGCTTTCCATAATTTGTGGACAATCAGATTGTTGATGAAACACAGAAATTGCATCGGGATTGAATACAACTGTCACCATGCGCACTTTCGTCGATGGGAGTAATGTCTCAAACAGTGTACGCTTTGATCGTTCCCTGGAAGACCAGTAGTAGTTTCCGACGCACATCTGGAGGCATTCTGTAATCTGTGGACTATCAGAGTGTTGGTGAAACACTTAAATTGCATCGAGATTGAATACAACATTCACCATGCGCACTTTCCTCCATGGGAATAATGTCTCAAAGAGTCTATTCTTTGATCGTTCCCTGGAAGACCAGTAGTAGTTAACGATGCACATCTGGACGCATTCTGTAATCTGTGGACTATCAGAGTGTTGATGAAACACAGAAATTGCATCGGGATTGAATACAACAGTCACCAGGCGCACTTTCCTATATGAGAGTAATGTCTCTAACAGTCTACGCTTTGATCATTCCCTGGAAGACCAGTAGTAGTTCCCGATGCACATCTGGTGCCATTCTGTAATCTGTGGAGTATCAGAGTGTTGATTAAACACAGAAATTGAATCGGAATTGAATACAACAGTCACCATGCGCACTTTCCTGTATGAGAGTAATGTCTCAAACAGTCTACGCTTTGATCGTTCCCTGGAAGACCAGTAGTAGTTTCCGATTTACATCTGGTGGCATTCTGTAATCTGTAGACTATGAGAGTGTTGATGAAACAAAGATATTGCATCGGGATTGAATACAACAGACACCATGCGCACTTTCCTCCATGGGAGTAATGTCTCAAACAGTCTACGTTTGGATCGTTCCCTGGAAGACCAGTAGTAGTTTCCGATGCACATCTGGTGGCATTCTGTAATCTGTGGACTATCAGAGTGTTGATGAAACACAGAAAATGCATCGGGATTGAATGCAACAGTCTCCATGCGCACTTTCCTCCATGCGAGTAATGTCTCAAACAGTCTACGCCTTGATCGTTCCCTGGAAGACCAGTAGTAGTTTCCGATGCACATCTGGAGGCATTCTGTAATGTGTGGAGTATCAGAGTGTTGATGAAACTAAGAAATTGCATCGGGATTGTATACCACAGTCACCATGCGCACTTTCCTCCACGTGAGCAATGTCTCAAACAGTCTACGCTTTGATCGTTCCCTGGAAAACCAGTAGTAGTTTCCGATGGACATCTGGTGGCATTCTGTAATCTGTAGACTATCACAGTGTTGATGAAACACATAAATTGCATCGGGATTGAATACAACAGTCACCATGCGCACTTTCCTTCGTGGGAGTAATGTCTCAATGAGTTTTCGCTTTGATCGGTCTCCTGGAAGACCAGTAGTAGTTTCCGATGCACATCTGGAAGCATTCTGTAATCTGTGGACTATCAGAGTGTTGACGAAACACAGAAATTGCATCGGGATAGAATACAACAGTCACCATGCGCACTTTCCTCCATGGGAGTAATGTCTCAGACAGTCTACGCTTTGATCGTTAACTGGAAGACCAGTAGTACTTCCCGATGCACATCTGGAGGCTTTCCGTAAACTGTGGACTATCAGAGTGGTGATGAAGCACAGAAATTGCATCGGGATTGAATACAACAGTCACCATGCGCACTTTCCTCAATGGGAGTAATGTCTCAAACAGTCTACTCTTTGATCGTTCCTGGAAGACCAGTAGTAGTTTCAGATGCACATCTGGAGGCATTCTGTAATCTGTTGTCTATCAGAGTGTTGATGAAACACAGAAATTGCATCGGCATTGAATACAACAGTCACCATGCCCACTATCCTCAATTGGAGTAATGTCTCAAACAGTCTACGCTTTGATCGTTCCCTGAAGACCAGTAGTAGTTTCCGATGCACATCTGGTGGCATTCTGAAATCAGTGGACTGTCAGAGTGTTGATGAAACACAGAAATTGCATCGGGATTGAATACAGCAGCCACCGTGCGCACTTTCTACCATTTGAGTAATGTCTCAAACAGTCTCCGCTTTGATCGTTCCCTGGAAGACCAGTAGTAGTTTCCGCTGCACATCTGGTGGCATTCTGTAATCTGTAGACTATCAGAGTGTTGATGAAACACAGATATTGCATCGGGATAGAATACAATAGTCAACATGCGCACTTTCCTCCATGGGAGTAATGTCTCAAACAGTCTACGCTTTGATCGTTCCCTGGAAGACCAGTAGTAGTTAACGATGCACATCTGGACGCATTCTGTAATCTGTGGACTATCAGAGTGTTGATGAAACACAGAAATTGCATCGGGATTGAATACAACAGTCACCATGCGCACTTTCCTCCATGGGAGTAATGTCTCTAACAGTCTACGCTTTGATCGTTCCCTGGAAGACCAGTAGTACTTCCCGATGCTCATCTGGCGGCTTTACGTAAACTGTGGACTATCAGAGTGGTGATGAAGCACAGAAATAGCATCGGGATTGAATACAACAGTCACCATGCGCACTTCCCACCATTGGATGAATGTCTCAACCAGTCTACGCTTTGATCGTTCCCAGGAAGACCAGTAGTAGTTTCCGATGCACATCTGGTGGCATTCTGTAATCTGTGGACTATCAGAGTGTTGATGAAACACAGAAATTGCATCGGGATTGAATACAACAGTCACCAGGCGCACTTTCCTATATGAGAGTAATGTCTCTAACAGTCTACGCTTTGATCGTACCCTAGAAGACCAGTGGTAGTTTCCGATGCACATCTGGAGGCTTTCCATAATTTGTGGACAATCAGATTCTTGATGAAACACAGAAATTGAATCGGGATTGAATACAACAGTCACCATGCGCACTTTCGTCGATGGGAGTAATGTCTCAAACAGTGTACGCTTTGATCGTTCCCTGGAAGAGCAGTAGTAGTTTCCGACGCACATCTGGAGGCATTCTGTAATCTGTGGACTATCAGAGTGATGGTGAAACACTTAAATTGCATCGAGATTGAATACAACATTCACCATGCGCACTTTCCTCCATGGGAATAATGTCTCAAAGAGTCTATTCTTTGATCGTTCCCTGGAAGACCAGTAGTAGTTCCCGATGCACATCTGGTGCCATTCTGTAATCTGTGGAGTATCAGAGTGTTGATTAAACACAGAAATTGAATCGGGATTGAATACAACAGTCACCATGCGCACTTTCCTCCACGGGAGTAATGTCTCAAACAGTCTACGTTTTGATCGTTCCTGGAAGACCAGTAGTAGCTTCCGATGCACGTCTGGTTGGATTCTGTAATCTGTGGACTATCAGAGTTATGATGAAACACAGAAATTGCCTCGGGATTGATTACAACAGTCACCATGGGCACTTTCCTTCATGGGAATAATGTCTCAAGCAGTCTACGCTTTGATCGTTCCCAGGAGGACCAGTACTAGCTTCCGATGCACATCTGGATGCTTTCGGTAATCTCTGGACTACCAGAGAGTTGATGAAACACAGAAATTGCATCGGGATTGAAAACAACATTCTCCATGCGCAGTTTCCTCCATGACGGTAATGTCTCAAACAGTCTACGCTTAGATCGTTCCCTGGAAGACCAGTAGTAGTTTCGGATGCACATGTGGAAGCTTTCTGTAATCTGTGGACTATCAGAGTGTTGATGAAACACAGAAATTGCATCGGGATTGAATACAACAGTCTCCATGCGCAGTTTAGTGTATGAGAGTAATGTCTCAAACAGTCTACGCTTTGATCGTTCCCTGGAAGACCAGTAGTAGTTTCCGATTTACATCTGGTGGCATTCTGTAATCTGTAGACTATGAGAGTGTTGATGAAACAAAGATATTGCATCGGGATTGAATACAACAGTCACCATGCGCACTTTCCTCCATGGGAGTAATGTCTCAAAAGGTCTACGTTTGGATCGTTCCCTGGAAGACCAGTAGTAGTTTCCGATGCACATCTGGTGGCATTCTGTAATCTGTGGACTATCAGAGTGTTGATGAAACACAGAAAATGTATCGGGATTGAATGCAATAGTCACCATGCGCACTTTCCTCCATGTGAGTAATGTCTCAAACAGTCTACGCTTTGATCGTTCCCTGGAAGACCAGTAGTAGTTTCCGATGCACATCTGGAGGCATTCTGTAATCTGTGGAGTATCAGAGTGTTGATGAAACTAAGAAATTGCATCGGGATTGTATACCACAGTCACCATGCGCACTTTCCTCCACGTGAGTAATGTCTCAAACAGTCTACGCTTTGATCGTTCCCTGGTAAACCAGTAGTAGTTTCCGATGGACATCTGGTGGCATTCTGTAATCTGTAGACTATCACAGTGTTGATGAAACACATAAATTGCATCGGGATTGAATACAACAGTCACCATGCGCACTTTCCTCCAAGGGAGTAATGTCTCTAACAGTCTACGCTTTGATCGTTCCCTGGAAGGCCAGTAGTAGTTTCCCATGCACATCTGGTGGCATTCTGTAATCTGTGGACTATCAGAGTGTTGACGAAACACAGAAATTGCATCGGGATTGAATACAACAGTCACCACGCGCACTTTCCTCCATGGGAGTAATGTCTCAGACAGTCTACGCTTTGATCGTTAACTGGAAGACCTGTAGTACTTCCCGATGCACATCTGGAGGCTTTCCGTAAACTGTGGACTATCAGAGTGGTGATGAAGCACAGAAATTGCATCGGGATTGAATACAACAGTCACCATGCGCACTTTCCTCAATGGGAGTAATGTCTCAAACAGTCTAATCTTTGATCGTTCCTGGAAGACCAGTAGTAGTTTCCGATGCACATCTGGAGGCATTCTGTAATCTGTTGTCTATCAGAGTGTTGATGAAACACAGAAATTGCATCGGCATTGAATACAACAGTCACCATGCCCACTATCCTCAATGGGAGTAATGTCTCAAACAGTCTACGCTTTGGTCGTTCCCTGGAAGACCAGTAGTAGTTTCCGATGCACATCTGGTGGCATTCTGTAATCTGTGGACTGTCAGAGTGTTGATGAAACACAGAAATTGCATCGGGATTGAATACAACAGCCAACGTTCGCACTTTCTTCCATTTGAGTAATGTCTTAAACTTTCTCCGCTTTGATCGTTCCCTGGAAGACCAGTAGTAGTTTCCGATGCACATCTGGAGGCATTCTGTAATCTCTGGACTGTCAGAGTGTTGGTGAAACACTTAAATTGCATCGGGATTTAATACAACATTCACCATGCGCACTTTCCTCCATGGGAATAATGTCTCAAAGAGTCTATGCTTTGATCGTACCCTGGAAGACCAGTAATAGTTCCCGATGCACATCTGGTGTCATTCTGTAATCTGTGGAGTATCAGAGTGTTGGTTAAACACAGAAATTGCATCGGGATTGAATACAACAGTCACCATGCGCACTTTCCTCATATGGAGTAATGTCTCAAACAGTCTACGCTTTGATCGTTCCTGGAAGACGTGTAGTAGTTTCCGATGCACGTCTGGTTGGATTCTGTAATCTGTGGACTATAAGAGTGTTGATGAAACACAGAAATTTCCTCGGGATTGAATACAACAGTCACCATGAGCCCTTTTATTCATGGGAATAATGTCTCAAACAGTCTACGCTTTGATCCTTCCCTGGAACACCAGTAGCAGTTTCCGATGCACATCTGAAGGCATTCTGTTATCTGTGGACAATCCGAGTGTTGGTGAAACACAGAAATTGCATCGGGATTGAATACAAGTCACCATGCGCACTTTCCTCCATAGGAGTAATGTCTCTAACAGTCTACGCTTTGATCATACCCTGGAAGACCAGTAGCAGTTTCCGATGCACATCTGGTGCAATTCGGTAATCTGTGGTCTATCAGGGTGTTGATGAAAAACAGAAATTGCATCGGAATTGAATACAACAGTCACCATGCGCACTTTCCTCCATGGGAGTAATGTCTCTAACAGCCTACGCTTTGATCGTTCCCTGGAAGACAAGTAATAGTTTCCGATGCACATCTGGATGCTTTCGGTAATCTGTGGATTATCAGAGAGTTGATGAAACACAGAAATTGCATCGGGATTGAAAACAACATTCTCCATGCGCAGTTTCCTCCATGACAGTAATATCTCAAACAGTCTACGCTTTGATCGTTCCCTGGAAAACCAGTAGTAGTTTCGGATGCACATCTGGATGCTTTCTGTAATCTGTGGACTATCAGAGTGTTGATGAAACACAGAAATTGCATCGGGATTGAATACAACAGTCTCCATAAGCAGTTTCCTGTGTGGGAGTAATGTCTCAAACAGTCTACGCTTTGATCGTTCCCTGGAAGACCAGTAGTAGCTTCCGATGAACATCTGGTGGCATTCTGTAATCTGTAGACTATGAGAGTGTTGATGAAACAAAGATATTGCATCGGGATTGAATACAACAGTCAAAATGCGCACTTTCCTCCATGGGAGTAATGTCTCTAACAGTCTACGCTTTGATCGTTCCCTGGAAGACAAGTAATAGTTTCCGATGCACATCTGGATGCTTTCTGTAATCTGTGGACTATCGGAGTATTGATGAAACACAGAAATTGCATCGGGATTGAATACGACAGTCTCCAGGAGCAGTTTCCTCCATGGGAGTAGTGTCTGAAATAGTCTACGCTTTGATCGTTCTCTGGAAGACAAGTAGTAGTTTCCGATGCACATCTGGAGGCATTCTGTAATCAGTGGACTATCAGAGTGTTGGTGAAACACAGAAATTAAATCGGGATTGAATACAACAGTCACCATGCGCACTTTCCTCCATAAAAGTAATGTCTCAAACAGTCTACGTTTTGATCGTTCCCTGGAAGACCAGTAGTAGTTTCCGATGCATATCTGGTGGCATTCTGTAATCTGTGAATTATCAGAGTGTTGATGAAACACAGAAAATGCATCGGGATTGAATGCAACAGTCACCATGAACACTTTCCTCCATGGGAGTAATGTCTCAAAGAGTTTACGCTTTGATCGTTCCCTGGAAGACCAGTAGTAGTTTCCGATGCCCATCTGGATGCTTTCTGTAATCCGTGGACTATCAGATTGTTGATGAAACACAGAAATTGCATCGGGATTGAATACAACAGTCACCATGCGCACTTTCCTCCATGCGAGTAATGTCTCAAACAGTCTACCCTTTGATCGTTCCCAGGAAGACCAGTACTAGCTTCTGATGCACATCTGGATGCTTTCGGTAATCTGTGGACTATCCGAGAGTTGATGAAACACAGAAATTGCATCGGGATTGAAAACAGCATTCTCCATGCGCAGTTTCCTCCATGACAGTAATGTCTCAAACAGTCTACGCTTTGATCGTTCCCTGGAAGACCAGTAGTAGTTCCGGATGCACATCTGGATGCTTTCTGTAATCTGTGGACTATCAGAGTGTTGATGAAACACAGAAATTGCATCGGGATTGAATACAACAGTCTCCATAAGCAGTTTCCTGTATGGGAGTAATGTCACAAACAGTCTACGCTTTCATCGTTCCCTGGAAGACCAGTAGTAGTTTCCGATGCACATCTGGTGGCATTCTGTAATCTGTAGACTATGAGAGTGTTGATGAAACAAAGATATTGCATCGGGATTGAATACAACAGTCACCATGCGCACTTTCCTCCATGGGAGTAATGTCTCTACCAGCCTACGCTTTGATCGTTAACTGGAAGACAAGTAGTAGTTTCCGATGCACATCTGGATGCTATCTGTAATCTGTGGACTATCAGAGTGTTGATGAAACACAGATATTGCATCGGGATTGAATACGACAGTCTCCAGGAGCAGTTTCCTCCAATGGAGTAATGTCTGAAACAGTCTACGCTTTGATCGTTCTCTGGAAGACCAGTAGTAGTTTCCGATGCACATCTGGAGGCATTCTGTACTCAGTGGACTATCAGAGTGTTGGTGAAACAAAGAAATTGCATCGGGATTGAATACAACAGTCACCATGCGCACTTTCCTCCATAAAAGTAATGTCTCAAACATTCTACGTTTTGATCGTTCCCCGGAAGACCAGTAGTAGTTTCCGATGCACATCTGGTGGCATTCTGTAATCTGTGAATTATCAGAGTGTTGATGAAACACAGAAAATGCATCGGGATTGTATGCAACAGTCACCATGAACACTTTCCTCCATGGGAGTAATGTCTCAAAGAGTTTACGCTTTGACCGTTCCCTGGAAGACCAGTAGTAGTATCCGATGCCCATCTGGATGCTTTCTGTAATCCGTGGACTATCAGATTGTTGATGAAACACAGAAATTGCATCGGGATTGAATACAACAGTCACCATGCGCACTTTCCTCCATGCGAGTAATGTCTCAAACAGTCTACGCTTTGATCTTTCCCTGGAAGACCAGTAGTAGTTTCCGATGCACATCTGGAGGCATTCTGTAATCTGTGGAGTATCAGAGTGTTGATGAAACTAAGAAATTGCATCGGGATTGTATACCACAGTCACCATGCGCACTTTCCTCCACGTGAGTAATGTCTCAAACAGTCTACGCTTTGATCGTTCCCTGGAAAACCAGTAGTAGTTTCCGTTGGACATCTGGTGGCATTCTGTAATCTGTAGACTATCACAGTGTTGATGTAACACAGAAATTTCATCGGGATTGAATACAACAGTCACCATGCGCACTTTCCTCCAAGGGAGTAATGTCTCAAACAGTCTACGTTTTGATCGTTCCCTGGAAGACCAGTAGTAGTTTCCGATGCACATCTGGTGGCATTCTGTAATCTGTGGACTATCAGAGTGTTGATGAAACACAGAAATTGCATCAGGATTGAATACAACAGTCACCATGCGCACTTTCCTCCACGGGAGTAATGTCTCAAAGAGTTTTCGCTTTGTTCGGTCTCCTGGAAGACCAGTAGTAGTTTCCGATGCACATCTGGAGACGTTCTGTAATCTGTGGGCTATCAGAGTGTTGATGAAACACAGAAATTGCATCGGGATTGAATACAACAGTCACCATGCGCACTTTCCTCCATGGGAGTAATGTCTCAGACAGTCTACGCTTTGATCGTTCCCTGGAAGACTAGTAGTACTTCCCGATGCACATCTGGAGGCTTTCCGTAAACTGTGGACTATCAGAGTGGTGATGAAGCACAGAAATTGCATCGGGATTGAATACAACTGTCACCATGCGCACTTTCCTCCATGGGAGTAAAGACTCAAACAGTCTACTCTTTGATCGTTCCCCGGAAGACCAGTAGTAGTTTCCGATGCACATCTGGAGGCATTCTGTAATCTGTGGAGTATCAGAGTGTTGATGAAACACAGAAATTGCATCGGGATTGAATACAACATTCACCATGCGAACTTTCCTCCATGGGAGTAATTCTCAAACAGTCTCCGCTTTGATCTTTCCCTGGAAGATCAGTAGTAGTTTCCGATGCACATCTGGTGGCATTCTGTAATCTGTGGACTATCAGAGTGTTGATAAAACATAGAAATTGCATCCTGATTGAATACAACAGTCACCATGCGCACCTACCTCCACGGGAGTAATGTCTCAAAGAGTCTACGCTTTGATCGGTCAACAGAAGACCAGTAGCAGTTTCCGATGCACATCTGGTGGCATTCTGTAATCTGTGGACTATCAGAGTGTTGATGAAACACAGAAAATGCATCTGGGTTGAATACAACAGTCACCATGCGCACTTTCCTCCACGGGTGTAATGCCTCAAACAGTCTACACTTTGATCGTTCCCTGGAAGACCAGCACTAGTTTCCGATGAACATCTAGAGGCATTCTGTAATCTGTGGACCATCAGAGTGTTGATGAAACACAGATATTGCATCGGGATTGAATACAACAGTCACCATGCGCACTTTCCTCCACGGGAGGAATGTCCCAAACAGTCTACGCTTTGATCGATCCTGGACGACCAGTAGTAGTTTCCGATGCACGTCTGGTTGGATTCTGTAATCTGTGGACTATCAGAGTGTTGATGAAACACAGAAATTGCCTCGGGATTGAATACAACAGTCACCATGAGCACTTTCCTTCATGGGAATAATGTCTCAAACAGTCTACGCTTTGATCGTTCCCTGGAAGACCAGTAGTAGTTTCCGATGCACATCTGAAGCCATTCTGTAACCTGTGGACTATCCGAGTTTTGGTGAAACACAGAAATTGCATCGGGATTGAATGCAACAGTCACCATGCGCACTTCCCTCCATGGGAGTAATGTCTCAAAAAGTCTATGCTTTGATCGTTCCCTGGAAGACCAGTAGTAGTTACCGATGCACATCTGGACGCATTCTGTAACCTGTGGACTATCAGAGTGTTGATGAAACACAGAAATTGTATCGGGATTGAATACAACAGTCACCATGCGCACTTTCCTCCATAGGAGTAATGTCTCTAACAGTCTACGCTTTGATCATTCCCTGGAAGACCAGTAGCAGTTTCCGATGCACATCTGGTGCCATTCGGTAATCTGTGGTCTATCAGAGTGTTGATGAAACACAGAAATTGAATCGGAATCGAATACAACAGTCACCATGCGCACTTTCCTCCATGGGAGTAATGTCTCGAACTGTCTACGCTTTGATCGTTCCCTGGACGACCAGTAGTAGTTTCCGATCCACATCTGAAGGCACTCTGTAATCTGTGGACTATCAGAGTGTTGATGAAACACAGAAATTGCATCGGGATTGAATACAACAGTCACCATGCGCACTTCCCACCATGGGAGTAATGTCTCAAACAGTCTACGCTTTGATCGTTCCCTCGAAGACCAGTAGTAGTTAACGATGTACATCTAGAAGCATTCTGTAATCTGTGGACTATCAGAGTGTTGATGAAACACAGAAATTGCATCGGGATTGAATACAACAGTCACCATGCGCACTTTCCTCCATGGGAGTAATGTCTCTAACAGTCTACGCTATGGTCGTTCCCTGGAAGACCAGTAGTACTTCCCGATGCACATCTGGAGGCTTTCCGTAAACTGTGGACTATCAGAGTGGTGATGAAGCACAGAAATTGCATCGGGATTGAATACAACAGTCACCATGCGCACTTCCCTCCATTGGATTAATGTCTCATGCAGTCTACGCTTTGATCGTTCCCTGGAAGACTAGTAGTAGTTTCCGATGCACATCTGGTGGCATTCTCTAATCTGTGGACTATCAGAGTGTTGATGAAACACAGAAATTGCATCGGGATTGAATACAACAGTCACCAGGCGCACTTTCCTATATGAGAGTAATGTCTCTAACAGTCTACGCTTTGATCGTTCCCTGGAAGACCAGTAGTAGTTTCCGATGCACATCTGGAGGCTTTTCATAATTTGTGGACTATCAGATTGTTGATGAAACACAGAAATTGCATGGGGATTGAATACAACTGTCACCATGCGCACTTTCGTCGATGGGAGTAATGTCTCAAACAGTGTACGTTTTGATCGTTCCCTGGAAGACCAGTAGTAGTTTCCGATGCACATCTGGAGGCATTCTGTAATCTGTGGACTATCAGAGTGTTGATTAAACACAGAAATTGCATCGGGATTGAATACAACAGTCACCATGCGCACTTACCTCCATGGGAGTAATGTCTCAAAGAGTTTTCGCTTTGTTCGGTCTCCTGGAAGACCAGTAGTAGTTTCCGATGCACATCTGGAGGCATTCTGTAATCTGTGGACTATCAGAGTGTTGATGAAACACAGAAATTGCATCGGGATTGAATACAACAGTCACCATGCGCACTTTCCTCCATGGGAGTAATGTCTCAGACAGTCTACGATTTGATCGTTCCCTGGAAGACCAGTAGTACTTCCCGATGCACATCTGGAGGCTTTCCGTAAACTGTGGACTATCAGAGTGGTGATGAAGCACAGAAATTGCATCGGGATTGAATACAACAGTCACCATGCGCACTTTTCTCCATGGGAGTAATGTCTCAAACAGGCTACTCTTTGATCGTTCCCTGGAAGACCAGTAGTAGTTTCCGATGCACATCTGGAGGCATTCTGTAATCTGTTGTCTATCAGAGTGTTGATGAAACACAGAAATTGCATCGGGATTGAATACAACAGTCACCATGCCCACTTCCCTCCATGGGAGTAATGTCTCAAACAGTCTACGCTTTGATCGTTCCCTGGAAGACCAGTAGTATTTTCCGATGCACATCTGGTGGCATTCTGTAATCTGTGGACTATCAGACTGTTGACGAAGCACAGAAATTGCATCGGGATTGAATACAACAGTCACCATGCGCACTTTCTTCCATTTGAGTAATGTCTCAAACAGTCTACGATTTGATCGTTACCTGGAAGACCAGTAGTAGTTTCCGATGCACATCTGGAGGCATTCTGTAATCTGTGGAGTATCAGAGTGTTGATGAAACACAGAAATTGCATCGGGATTGAATACAACAGTCACCATACGATCTTTCCTCCATGGGAGTAATTCTCAAACAGTCTCCGCTTTGATCTTTCCCTGGAAGATCAGTAGTAGTTTCCGATGCACATCTGGTGGCATTCTGTAATCTGTGGACTATCAGAGTGTTGATAAAACACAGAAATTGCATCCTGATTGAATACAACAGTCACCATGCGCACCTACCTCCACGGGAGTAATGCCTCAAACAGTCTACGCTTTGATCGGTCAACAGAAGACCAGTAGCAGTTTCTGATGCACATCTGGTGGCATTCTGTAATCTGTGGACTATCAGAGTGTTGATGAAACACAGAAAATGCATCTGGATTGAATACAACAGTCACCATGCCCACTTCCCTCCATGGGAGTAATGTCTCAAACAGTCTACGCTTTGATCGTTCCCTGGAAGACCAGTAGTATTTTCCGATGCACATCTGGTGGCATTCTGTAATCTGTGGACTATCAGACTGTTGATGAAGCACAGAAACTGCATCGGGATTGAATACAACAGTCACCATGCGCACTTTCCTCCATGAGAGTAATGTCTCTAACAGTCTACGCTTTGATCGTTCCCTATAAGACCAGTAGCAGTTTCCGATGCACATCTGGAGGCATTCTGTAATCTGTGGACTCTCAGAGTGTTGGTGAAACACTTAAATTGCATCGGGATTGAATACAACATTCACCATGCGCACTTTCCTCCATGGGAATAATGTTTCAAAGAGTCTATGCTTTGATCGTTCCCTGGAAGACCAGTAATAGTTCCCGATGCACATCTGGTGTCATTCTGTAATCTGTGGAGTATCAGAGTGTTGATTAAACACGGAAATTGCATCGGGATTGAATACAGCAGTCACCATGCGCACTTTCCTCCACGGGAGGAATGTCCCAAACAGTCTACACTTTGATCGTTCCTGGACGACCAGTAGTAGTTTCCGATGCACGTCTGGTTGGATTCTGTAATCTGTGGACTATCAGAGTGTTGATGAAACACAGAAATTGCCTCGGGATTGAATACAACAGTCACCATGAGCACTTTCCTTCATGGGAATAATGTCTCAAAAAGTCTACGCTTTGATCGTTCCCTGGAAGACCAGTAGTAGTTTCCGATGCACATCTGAAGCCATTCTGTAACCTGTGGACTATCCGAGTTTTAGTGAAACACAGAAATTGCATTGGGATTGAATACAAAAGTCACCATGCGCACTTCCCTCCATGGGAGTAATGTCTCAAAAAGACTATGCTTTGATCGTTCCCTGGAAGACCAGTAGTAGTTACCGATGCACATCTGGACGCATTCTGTAACCTGTGGTCTATCAGAGTGTTGATGAAACACAGAAATTGAATCGGAATTGAATACAAAAGTCACCATGCGCACTTTCCTCCATGGGAGTAATGTCTCGAACGGTGTACGCTTTGATCGTTCCCTGGAAGACCAGTAGTAGTTTCCGATCCACATCTGAAGGCACTCTGTAATCTGTGGACTATCAGAGTGTTGTTGAAACACAGAAATTGCATCGGCATTGAATAGAACAGTCACCATGCGCACTTCCCCCCATGGAAGTAATGTCTCAAACAGTCTACGCTTTGATCGTTCCCTGGAAGACCAGTAGTAGTTACCGATGCACATCTGACGCATTCTGTAATCTGTGGACTATCAGAGTGTTGATGAAACACAGAAATTGCATCGGGATTGAATACAACAGTCACCATGCGCACTTTCCTCCATGGGAGTAATGTCTCTAACAGTCTACGCTTTAATCGTTCCCTGGAAGACCAGTAGTACTTCCCGATGCACATCTGGAGGCTTTCCGTAAACTGTGGACTAACTGAGTGGTGATGAAGCACAGAAATTGCATCGGGATTGAATACAACAGTCACCATGCGCACTTCCCTCCATTGGATTAATGTCTCAAACAGTATACGCTTTGATCGTTCCCTGGAAGACCAGTAGTAGTTTCCGATGCACATCTGGTGGCATTCTGTAATCTGTGGACTATCAGAGTGTTGATGAAACAGAAATTGCATCGGGATTGAATACAACAGTCACCAGGCGCACTTGCCTATATGAGAGTAATGTCTCTAACAGTCTACGATTTGATCGTTCCCTGGAAGACCAGTAGTAGTTTCCGATGCACATCTGGAGGCTTTCCATAATTTGTGGACTATCAGATTGTTGATGAAACACTGAAATAGCATCGGGATTGAATACAACTGTCACCATGCGCACTTTCGTCGAAGGGAGTAATGTCTCAAACAGTGTACGCTTTGATCCTTCCCTGGAACACCAGTAGTGGTTACTGATGCACATGTGGAGGCATTCTGTAATCTGTGGACTATCAGAGTGTTGATAAAACACAGAAATTGCATCGGGATTGAATACAACAGTCACCATGCTCACTTTCCGTCATGGGAGTAATGTCTCAAACACTCTACGCTTTGAACGTTCCCTGGAATACCAGTAGTAGTTTCCGTTGCACATCTGGAGGCATTCTGTAATCTGTGGACTATGAGAGTGTTGATGAAACACAGAAATTGCATCGGGATTGAATACAACAGTCACCATGCGCACTTTCTTCCATGGGAGTAATGTCTCAAACAGTCTACGATTTGATCGTTCCCTGGAAGACCAGTAGTAGTTTTCGATGCACATCTGGAGGAATTCTGTAATCTGTAGACTATCAGAGTGTTGATGAAACAAAGATATTGCATCGGCATTGAATACAACAGTCACCATGAGCACTCTCCTCCATGGGAGTAATGTCTCTAAGAGTCTACGCTTTGATCTTTCCCTGGAAGACAAGTACTAGCTTTCGATGCACATCTGGATGCTTTCTGTAATCTGTGGACTATCAGAGTGTTGATGAAACACAGAAATTGCATCGGGATTGAATACAACAGTCTCAATGCGCAGTTTCCTCCATGACAGTAATGTCTCAAACAGTCTACGCTTTGATCGTTCCCTGGAAGCCCAGTAGTAGTTTCCGATGCACATCTGGATGCTTTCTGTAATCTGTGGACTATCAGAGTGTTGATGAAACACAGAAATTGCATCGGGATTGAATGCAACAGTCACCATGAACACTTTCCACCGTGGGAGTAATGTCTCAAAGAGTTTACGCTTTGATCGTTCCCTGGAAGACCAGTTGTAGTTTCCGATGCACATCTGGATGGTTTCTGTAATCCGTGGACTATCAGAGTGTTGATGAAACACAGAAATTGCATCGGGATTGAATACAACAGTCACCATGCGCACTTTCCTCCATGTGAAAAATGTCTCAAACAGTCTACGATTTGATCGTTCCCTGGAAGACCAGTAGTAGTTTCCGATGCACAACTGTAGGCATTCTGTAATCTGTGGGGTATCAGAGTGTTGTTGAAACTAAGAAATTGCATCGGGATTGAATACAACAGTCACCATGCGCACTTTCCTCCAAGGGAGTGGTGTCTCTAACAGTCTACGCTTTGATCGTTCCCTGGAAGACCAGTAGTAGTTTCCGATGCACATCTGGTGGCATTCTGTAATCTGTGGACTATCAGAGTGTTCATGAACCACAGAAATTGCATCGGGATTGAATACAACAGTCACCATGCGGACTTTCCTCCATGGGAGTAATGTCCCTAACAGTCTACGTTTTGATCGTTCCCTGGAAGACCAGTAGTAGTTTCCGATGCACATCTGGATGCTTTCTGTAATCTGTGGACTATCAGAGTGTTGATGAAACACAGAAATTGCATCGGGATTGAATACAACATTCACCATCCGCACTTTTTCCATGGGAGTAATGTCTGAAATAGTCTATGCTTTGATCGTTCCCTGGAAGACCAGTAGTAGTTTCCGATGCACATCTGGTGGCATTCTGTAATCTGTGGACTATCAGAGTGTTGATGAAACACAGAAAATACATCGGGATTGAATGCAACAGTCACCATGAACACTTTCCTCCATGGGAGTAATGTCTCAAACAGTGTACGCTTTGATCCTTCCCTGGAACACCAGTAGTGGTACCGATGCACATATGGAGACATTCTGTAATCTGCGGACTATCAGAGTGTTGATAAAAAACAGAAATTGCATCGGGATTGAATACAACAGTCACCATGCTCACTTTCCTTCATGGGAGTAATGTCTCAAACACTCTACGCTTTGAACGTTCCCTGGTAGACCAGTAGTAGTATCCGGTGCACATCTGGATTCATTCTGTAATCTGTGGACTATCAGAGTGTTGATGAAACACAGAAAATGCATCGGAATTGAATACAACAGTCACCATGCGCACTTTCTTCCATGCGAGTAATGTCTCAAACAGTCTACGATTTGATCGTTCCCTGGAAGACCAGTAGTAGTTTTCGATGCATATCTGGAGGAATTCTGTAATCTGTAGACTATCAGAGTGTTGATGAAACAAAGACATTGCATCGGGATTGAATACAATAGTCACCATGAGCACTCTCCTCCATGGGAGTAATGTCTCTAAGAGTCTACGCTTTGATCTTTCCCTGGAAGACCAGTACTAGCTTCCGATGCTCATCTGGATGCTTTCTGTAATCTGTGGGCTATCAGGGTGTTGATGAAACACAGAAATTGCATGAGGATTGAATACAACAGTCTCAATGCGCACTTTCCTCCGTGACAGTAATGTCTCAAATAGTCTACGCTTTGATCGTTCCCTGGAAGCCCACTAGTAGTTTCCGATGCACATCTGGATGCTTTCTGTAATCTGTGGTCTATCAGAGTGTTGATGAAACACAGAAATTGCATCGGGATTGAATACAACAGTCTCCATGCGCAGTTTCCTCCATGAGAGTAATGTCTCAAACAGTCTACGTGTTGATCGTTCCCTGGAAGACCAGTAGTAGTTTCCGATGCACATCTGGTGGCATTCTGTGATCTGTGGACTATCAGAGTGTTGATGAAACACAGAAAATACATCGGGATAGAATGCAACAGTCACCATTAACACTTTCCACCATGGGAGTAATGTCTCAAAGAGTTTACGCTTTGATCGTTCCCTGGAAGACCAGTTGTAGTTTCCGATGCACATCTGGATGCTTTCTGTAATCCGTGGACTATCAGAGTGTTGATGACACACAGAAATTGCATCCGGATTGAATACAACAGTCACCATGCGCACTTTCCTCCATATGAGTAATGTCTCAAACAGTCTACGCTTTGATCGTTCCCTGGAAGACCAGTAGTAGTTTCCGATGCACATCTGTAGGCATTCTGTAATCTGTGGAGTATCAGAGTGTTGCTGAAACTAAGAAATTGCATCGGGATTGAATACAACAGTCACCATGCGCACTTTCCTCCAAGGGAGTAGTGTCTCTAACAGTCTACGCTTTGATCGTTCCCTGGAAGACCAGTAGTAGTTTCCGATGCACATCTGGTGGCATTCTGTAATCTGTGGACTATCAGAGTGTTGATGAAACACAGAAATTGCATCGGGATTGAATACAACAGTCTCCATGCGCAGTTTCCTCCATGAGAGTAATGTCTCAAACAGTGTAAGATTTGATCGTTCCCTGGAAGACCAGTAGTAGTTTCCGATGCACATCTGGTGGCATTCTGTAATATGTAGACTATCAGAGTGTTGATGAAACAAAGATATTGCATCGAGATTGAATACAACAGTCACCATGCATACTTTCCTCCATGGGAGTAATGTCTCAAACAGCCTACGCTTTGATCGTTCCCTGGAAGACAAGTAGAAGTTTCTGATGCACATCTGGATGCTTTCTGTAATCTGTGGACTATCAGAGTGTTGATGAAACTCAGAAATTGCATCGGGATTGAATACAACAGTCTCCATGAGCAGTTTCCTCCATGGGAGTAATGTCTGAAACTGTTTACGCTTTGATCGTTCCCTGGAAGACCAGTAGTGGTTTCCGATGCACATCTGGAGGCATTCTGTAATCTGTGGACTATCAGAGTGTTGATGAAACACAGAAATTGCATCGGGATTGAATACAACAGTCACCATGCGCACTTTCCTCCAAGGGAGTAGTGTCTCTAACAGTCTAAGCTTTGATCGTTCCCTGGAAGACCAGTAGTAGTTTCCGATGCACATCTGGAGGCATTCTGTAATCAGTGGACTATCAGAGTGTAGATGAAACACAGAAATTGCATCGGGATTGAATACAACAGTCACCATGCGCACTTTCCTCCATGGGAGTAATGTCTCAAACAGTCTACGCTCTGATCGTTCCCTGGAAGACCAGTAGTAGTTTCCGATGCACATCTGTAGGCATTCTGTAATCTGTGGAGTATCAGAGTGTTGATGAAACTAAGAAATTGCATCGGGATTGAATACAACAGTCACCATGCGCACTTTCCTCCAAGGGAGTAGTGTCTCTAACAGTCTACGCTTTGATCGTTCCCTGGAAGACCAGTAGTAGTTTCCGATGCACATCTGGTGGCATTCTGTAATCTGTGGACTATCAGGGTGTTCATGAAACACAGAAATTGAATCGGGATTGAATACAACAGTCACCATGCGGACTTTCCTCCATGGGAGTAATGTCACTAACAGTCTACGCTTTGATCGTTCCCTGGAAGACCAGTAGTAGTTTCCGATGCACATCTGGATGCTATCTGTAATCTGTGGACTATCAGAGTGTTGATGAAACACAGAATTTGCATCGGGATTGAAGACATCATTCACCATCCGCACTTTCCTCCACGGCAGTAATGTCTGAAATAGTCTATGCTTTGATCGTTCCCTGGAAGACCAGTAGTAGTTTCCGATGCACATCTGGTGGCATTCTGTAATCTGTGGACTATCAGAGTGTTGATGAAACACAGAAAATACATCGGGATTGAACGCAACAGTCACCATGAACACTTTCCTCCATGGGAGTAATGTCTCAAAGAGTTTACGCTTTGATCGTTTCCTGGAAGACCAGTTGTAGTTTCCGATGCACATCTGGATGCTTTCTGTAATCCGTGGACTATCAGAGTGTTGTTAAAACACAGAAATTGCATCGGGATTGAATACAACAGTCACCATGCGCACTTTCCTCCATGCGAGTAATGTCTCAAAGAGTCTACGCTTTGATCGTTCCCTGGAAGACCAGTAGTAGTTTCCGAAGCACATCTGGAGGCATTCTGTAATCTGTGGAGTATCAGAGTGTTGATGAAACTAAGAAATTGCATCGGGATTGAATACAACAGTCACCATGCGCACTTTCCTCCAAGGGAGTAGTGTCTCTAACAGTCTACGCTTTGATCGTTCCCTGGAAGACCAGTAGTAGTTTCCGATGCACATCTGGTGGCATTCTGTAATCTGTGGACTATCAGAGTGTTGATGAAACACAGAAATTGCATCGGGATTGAATACAACAGTCACAATGCACACTTTCCTCCATGGGAGTAATGTCTCTGACAGTCTACGCTTTGATCGTTTCCTGGAAGACCAGTAGTACTTCCCGATGCACATCTGTATTCTTTCGGTAAACTGTGGACTATCAGAGTGGTGATGAAGCACAGAAATTGCATCGGGATTGAATACAACAGTCACCATGAACACTTTCCTCCATGGGAGTAATGTCTCAAACAGTCTACGCTTTGATCGTTCCCTGGAAGACCAGTAGTAGTTTCTGATGCACATCTGGATGCTTTCTGTAATCTGTGGACTATCAGAGTGGTGATGAAACACAGAAATTGCATCGGGATTGAATACAACAGTCTCCATGCGCAGTTTCCTCCATGAGAGTAATGTCTCAAACAGTGTAAGATTTGATCGTTCCCTGGAAGACCAGTAGTAGTTTCCGATGCACATCTGGTGGCATTCTGTAATATGTAGACTATCAGAGTGTTGATGAAACAAAGATATTGCATCGGGATTGAATACAACAGTCACCATGCATACTTTCCTCCATGGGAGTAATGTCTCAAACAGCCTACGCTTTGATCGTTCCCTGGAAGACAAGTAGAAGTTTCTGATGCACATCTGGATGCTTTCTGTAATCTGTGGACTATCAGAGTGTTGATGAAACTCAGAAATTGCATCGGGATTGAATACAACAGTCTCCATGAGCAGTTTCCTCCATGGGAGTAATGTCTGAAACTGTTTACGCTTTGATCGTTCCCTGGAAGACCAGTAGTGGTTTCCGATGCACATCTGGAGGCATTCTGTAATCTGTGGACTATCAGAGTGTTGATGAAACACAGAAATTGCATCGGGATTGAATACAACAGTCACCATGCGCACTTTCCTCCAAGGGAGTAGTGTCTCTAACAGTCTAAGCTTTGATCGTTCCCTGGAAGACCAGTAGTAGTTTCCGATGCACATCTGGAGGCATTCTGTAATCAGTGGACTATCAGAGTGTAGATGAAACACAGAAATTGCATCGGGATTGAATACAACAGTCACCATGCGCACTTTCCTCCATGGGAGTAATGTCTCAAACAGTCTACGCTCTGATCGTTCCCTGGAAGACCAGTAGTAGTTTCCGATGCACATCTGTAGGCATTCTGTAATCTGTGGAGTATCAGAGTGTTGATGAAACTAAGAAATTGCATCGGGATTGAATACAACAGTCACCATGCGCACTTTCCTCCAAGGGAGTAGTGTCTCTAACAGTCTACGCTTTGATCGTTCCCTGGAAGACCAGTAGTAGTTTCCGATGCACATCTGGTGGCATTCTGTAATCTGTGGACTATCAGAGTGTTCATGAAACACAGAAATTGAATCGGGATTGAATACAACAGTCACCATGCGGACTTTCCTCCATGGGAGTAATGTCACTAACAGTCTACGCTTTGATCGTTCCCTGGAAGACCAGTAGTAGTTTCCGATGCACATCTGGATGCTATCTGTAATCTGTGGACTATCAGAGTGTTGATGAAACACAGAATTTGCATCGGGATTGAAGACATCATTCATCATCCGCACTCTCCTCCACGGCAGTAATGTCTGAAATAGTCTATGCTTTGATCGTTCCCTGGAAGACCAGTAGTAGTTTCCGATGCACATCTGGTGGCATTCTGTAATCTGTGGACTATCAGTGTGTTGATGAAACACAGAAAATACATCGGGATTGAACGCAACAGTCACCATGAACACTTTCCTCCATGGGAGTAATGTCTCAAAGAGTTTACGCTTTGATCGTTTCCTGGAAGACCAGTTGTAGTTTCCGATGCACATCTGGATGCTTTCTGTAATCCGTGGACTATCAGAGTGTTGTTAAAACACAGAAATTGCATCGGGATTGAATACAACAGTCACCATGCGCACTTTCCTCCATGCGAGTAATGTCTCAAAGAGTCTACGCTTTGATCGTTCCCTGGAAGACCAGTAGTAGTTTCCGAAGCACATCTGGAGGCATTCTGTAATCTGTGGAGTATCAGAGTGTTGATGAAACTAAGAAATTGCATCGGGATTGAATACAACAGTCACCATGCGCACTTTCCTCCAAGGGAGTAGTGTCTCTAACAGTCTACGCTTTGATCGTTCCCTGGAAGACCAGTAGTAGTTTCCGATGCACATCTGGTGGCATTCTGTAATCTGTGGACTATCAGAGTGTTGATGAAACACAGAAATTGCATCGGGATTGAATACAACAGTCACAATGCACACTTTCCTCCATGGGAGTAATGTCTCTGACAGTCTACGCTTTGATCGTTTCCTGGAAGACCAGTAGTACTTCCCATTGCACATCTGTATTCTTTCGGTAAACTGTGGACTATCAGAGTGGTGATGAAGCACAGAAATTGCATCGGGATTGAATACAACAGTCACCATGAACACTTTCCTCCATGGGAGTAATGTCTCAAACAGTCTACGCTTTGATCGTTCCCTGGAAGACCAGTAGTAGTTTCTGATGCACATCTGGATGCTTTCTGTAATCTGTGGACTATCAGAGTGGTGATGAAACACAGAAATTGCATCGGGATTGAATACAACAGTCTCCATGCGCAGTTTCCTCCATGAGAGTAATGTCTCAAACAGTGTAAGCTTTGATCGTTCCCTGGAAGACCAGTAGTAGTTTCCGATGCACATCTGGTGGCATTCTGTAATCTGTAGACTATCAGAGTGTTGATGAAACAAAGATATTGCATCGGGATTGAATACAACAGTCACCATGCGTACTTTCCTCCATGGGAGTAATGTCTCAAACAGCCTACGCTTTGATCGTTCCCTGGAAGACAAGTAGTAGTTTCCGATGCACATCTGGATGCTTTCTGTACTCTGTGGACTATCAGAGTGTTGTGAAACACAGAAATTGCATCGGGATGGAATACAACAGTCTCCAAGAGCAGTTTCCTCCATGGGAGCAATGTCTGAAACAGTTTACGCTTTGATCGTTCCCTGGGAGACCAGTAGTAGTATCCGATGCACATCTGTAGGCATTCTGTAATCTGTGGAGTATCAGAGTGTTGTTGAAACTAAGAAATTGCATCGGGATTGAATACAACAGTCACCATGCGCACTTTCCTCCAAGGGAGTAGTGTCTCTAACAGTCTACGCTTTGATCGTTCCCTGGAAGACCAGTAGTAGTTTCCGATGCACATCTGGTGGCATTCTGTAATCTGTGGACTATCAGAGTGTTCATGAAACACAGAAACTGAATCGGGATTGAATACAACAGTCACCATGCGGACTTTCCTCCATGGGAGTAATGTCTCTAACAGTCTACGCTTTGATCATTCCCTGGAAGACCAGTAGCAGTTTCCGATGCACATCTGGATGCTTTCTGTAATCTGTGGACTATCAGAGTGTTGATGAAACACAGAATTTGCATCGGGATTGAATACAACATTCACCATCCGCACTTTCCTCCACGGCAGTAATGTCTGAAATAGTCTATGCTTTGATCGTTCCCTGGAAGACCAGTAGTAGTTTCCGATGCACATCTGGTGGCATTCTGTAATCTGTGGACTATCAGAGTGTTGATGAAACACAGAAAATACATCGGGATTGAATGCAACAGTCACCATGAACACTTTCCTCCATGGGAGTAATGTCTCAAAGAGTTTACGCTTTGATCGTTTCCTGGAAGACCAGTTGTAGTTTCCGATGCACATCTGGATGCTTTCTGTAATCCGTGGACTATCAGAGTGTTGATGAAACACAGA
The DNA here is from genome assembly GCF_023897955.1 of Schistocerca gregaria. Taxonomy (NCBI): domain Eukaryota; kingdom Metazoa; phylum Arthropoda; class Insecta; order Orthoptera; family Acrididae; genus Schistocerca; species Schistocerca gregaria. Next base: position 5,744,588 of record NW_026061775.1, on the reverse strand, counting down.
AATTGCATCGGGATTGAAAACAACAGTCACCATGCGCACTTTCCTCCATGCGAGTAATGTCTCAAACAGTATACGCTTTGATCGTTCCCTGGAAGACCAGTAGTAGTTTCCGAAGCCCATCTGGAGGCATTCTGTAATCTGTGGAGTATCAGAGTGTTGATGAAACTAAGAAATTGCATCGGGATTGAATACAACAGGCACCATGCGCACTTTCCTCCAAGGGAGTAGTGTCTCTAACAGTCTAAGATTTGATCGTTCCCTGGAAGACCAGTAGTAGTTTCCGATGCACATCTGGTGGCATTCTGTAATCTGTGGACTATCAGAGTGTTGATGAAACACAGAAATTGCATCGGGATTGAATACAACAGTCACCATGCGGACCTTCATCCATGGGAGTAATGTCTCTAACAGTCTACGCTTTGATCGTTCCCTTGAAGACCAGTAGTAGTTTCCCATGCACATCTGGTGGCATTCTGTAATCTGTAGACTATCAGAGTGTTGATGAAACACAGAAATTGCATCGGAATTGAATACAACAGTCTCAATGCGCAGTTTCCTCCATGACAGTAATGTCTCAAACAGTCTACGCTTTGATCGTTCCCTGGAAGCCCAGTAGTAGTTTCCGATGCACATCTGGATGCTTTCTGTAATCTGTGGACTATCAGAGTGTTGATGAAACACAGAAATTGCATCGGGATTGAATACAACAGTCTCCATGCGCAGCTTCCTCCATGAGAGTAATGTCTCAAACAGTCTACGTGTTGATCGTTCCCTGGAAGACCAGTAGTAGTTTCCGATGCACATCTGGTGGCATTCTGTGATCTGTGGACTATCAGAGTGTTGATGAAACACAGAAAATACATCGGGATTCAATGCAACAGTCACCATGAACACTTTCCACCATGGGAGTAATGTCTCAAAGAGTTTACGCTTTGATCGTTCCCTGGAAGACCAGTTGTAGTTTCCGATGCACATCTGGATGCTTTCTGTAATCCGTGGACTATCAGAGTGTTGATGAAACACAGAAATTGCATCGGGATTGAATACTACAGTCACCATGTGCACTTTCCTCCATGGGAGTGATGTCTCAAACAGTCTACGTTTTGATCGTTCCCCGGAAGACCAGTAGTAGTTTCCGATGCACATCTGTAGGCATTCTGTAATCTGTGGACTATCAGAGTGTTGATGAAACTAAGAAATTGCATCGGGATTGAATACAACAGTCACCATGCGCACTTTCCTCCAAGGGAGTAGTGTCTCTAACAGTCTACGCTTAGATCGTTCCCTGGAAGACCAGTAGTAGCTTCCGATGCACATCTGGTGGCATCCTGTAATATGTGGACTATCAGAGTGTTGATGAAACACAGAAATTGCATCGGGATTGAATACAACAGTCACCATGCGGACTTTCCTCCATGGGAGTAATGTCTCTAACAGTCTACGCTTTGATCGTTCCCTGGAAGACCAGTAGTAGTTTCCGATGCACATCTGGATGCTTTCTGTAATCTGTGGACTATCAGAGTGTTGATGAAACACAGAAATTGCATCGGGATTGAATACAACATTCACCATCCACACTTTCCTCCATGGGAGTAATGTCTGAAATAGTCTATGCTTTGATCGTTCCCTGGAAGACCGGTAGTAGTTTCCGATGCACATCTGGTGGCATTCTGTAATCTGTGGACTATCAGAGTGTTGTTGAAACACAGAAATTGCATCGGGATTGAATACAACAGTCACCATTCGCTCTTTCCTCCATAAATGTAATGTCTCAAACAGTCTACATTTTGATCGTTCCCTGGAAGACCAGTAGTAGTTTCCGATGCACATCTGGAGGCATTCTGTAATCTGTGGACTATCAGAGTGTTGTTGAAACACAGAAATTGCATCGGGATTGAATACAACAGTCACCATGCGCACTTTCTTCCATGGGAGTAATGTCTCAAACAGTCTACGATTTGATCGTTCCCTGGAAGACCAGTAGTAGTTTTCGATGCACATCTGGAGGAATTCTGTAATCTGTAGACTATCAGAGTGTTGATGAAACAAAGATATTGCATCGGCATTGAATACAACAGTCACCATGAGCACTCTCCTCCATGGGAGTAATGTCTCTAAGAGTCTACGCTTTGATCTTTCCCTGGAAGACAAGTACTTGCTTTCGATGCACATCTGGATGCTTTCTGTAATCTGTGGACTATCAGAGTTTTGATGAAACACAGAAATTGCATCGGGATTGAATACAACAGTCTCAATGCGCAGTTTCCTCCATGACAGTAATGTCTCAAACAGTCTACGCTTTGATCGTTCCCTGGAAGCCCAGTAGTAGTTTCCGATGCACATCTGGATGCTTTCTGTAATCTGTGGACTATCAGAGTGTTGATGAAACACAGAAATTGCATCGGGATTGAATGCAACAGTCACCATGAACACTTTCCACCATGGGAGTAATGTCTCAAAGAGTTTACGCTTTGATCGTTCCCTGGAAGACCAGTTGTAGTTTCCGATGCACATCTGGATGCTTTCTGTAATCCGTGGACTATCAGAGTGTTGATGAAACACAGAAATTGCATCGGGATTGAATACAACAGTCACCATGCGCACTTTCCTCCATGCGAAAAATGTCTCAAACAGTCTACGATTTGATCGTTCCCTGGAAGACCAGTAGTAGTTTCCGATGCACATCTGTAGGCATTCTGTAATCTGTGGGGTATCAGAGTGTTGTTGAAACTAAGAAATTGCATCGGGATTGAATACAACAGTCACCATGCGCACTTTCCTCCAAGGGAGTGGTGTCTCTAACAGTCTACGCTTTGATCGTTCCCTGGAAGACCAGTAGTAGTTTCCGATGCACATCTGGTGGCATTCTGTAATCTGTGGACTATCAGAGTGTTCATGAACCACAGAAATTGCATCGGGATTGAATACAACAGTCACCATGCGGACTTTCCTCCATGGGAGTAATGTCCCTAACAGTCTACGCTTTGATCGTTCCCTGGAAGACCAGTAGTAGTTTCCGATGCACATCTGGATGCTTTCTGTAATCTGTGGACTATCAGAGTGTTGATGAAACACAGAAATTGAATCGGGATTGAATACAACATTCACCATCCGCACTTTCTTCCATGGGAGTAATGTCTGAAATAGTCTATGCTTTGATCGTTCCCTGGAAGACCAGTAGTAGTTTCCGATGCACATCTGGTGGCATTCTGTAATCTGTGGACTATCAGAGTGTTGATGAAACACAGAAAATACATCGGGATTGAATGCAACAGTCACCATGAACACTTTCCTACATGGGAGTAATGTCTCAAAGAGTTTACGCTTTGATCGTTCCCTGGAAGATCAGTTGTAGTTTCCGATGCACATCTGGATGCTTTCTGTAATCTGTGGACTATCAGAGTGTTGATGAAACACAGAAATTGCATCGGGATTGAATACAACAGTCACCATGCGCACTTCCCTCCATGGGAGTAATGTCTCAAACAGTCTACGCTTTGATCGTTCCCTGAAAGACCAGTAGTAGTTACCGATGCACATCTGGACGCATTCTGTAATCTGTGGACTATCAGAGTGTTGATGAAACACAGAAATTGCATGGGGATTGAATACAACAGTCACCATGCACACTTTCCTCCATGGGAGTAATGTCTCTAACAGTCTACGCTTTAATCGTTCCCTGGAAGACCAGTAGTACTTCCCGATGCACATCTGGAGGCTTTCGGTAAACTGTGGACAATCTGAGTGGTGATGAAGCACAGAAATTGCATCGGGATTGAATACAACAGTCACCATGCGCACTTCCCTCCATTGGATTAATGTCTCAAACAGTCTACGCTTTGATCCTTCCCTGGAAGACCAGTAGTAGTTTCCGATGCACATCTGGTGGGATTCTGTAATCTGTGGACTATCACAGTGTTGATGAAACACATAAATTGCATCGGGATTGAATACAACAGTCACCAGGCGCACTTTCCTATATGAGAGTAATGTCCCTAACCGTCTACGCTTTGATCGTTCCCTGGAAGACCAGTAGTAGTTTCCGATGCACATCTGGAGGCTTTCCATAATTTGTGGACTTTTAGATTGTTGATGAAACACTGAAATTGCATCGGGATTGAATACAACTGTCACCATGCGCACTTTCGTCGATGGGAGTAATGTCTCAAACAGTGTACGCTTTGATCCTTCCCTGGAACACCAGTAGTGGTACCGATGCACATATGGAGACATTCTGTAATCTGTGGACTATCAGAGTGTTGATAAAAAACAGAAATTGCATCGGGATTGAATACAACAGTCACCATGCTCACTTTCCTTCATGGGAGTAATGTCTCAAACACTCTACGCTTTGAACGTTCCCTGGTAGACCAGTAGTAGTATCCGGTGCACATCTGGATTCATTCTGTAATCTGTGGACTATCAGAGTGTTGATGAAACACAGAAAATGCATCGGAATTGAATACAACAGTCACCATGCGCACTTTCTTCCATGCGAGTAATGTCTCAAACAGTCTACGATTTGATCGTTCCCTGGAAGACCAGTAGTAGTTTTCGATGCATATCTGGAGGAATTCTGTAATCTGTAGACTATCAGAGTGTTGATGAAACAAAGACATTGCATCGGGATTGAATACAATAGTCACCATGAGCACTCTCCTCCATGGGAGTAATGTCTCTAAGAGTCTACGCTTTGATCTTTCCCTGGAAGACCAGTACTAGCTTCCGATGCTCATCTGGATGCTTTCTGTAATCTGTGGGCTATCAGGGTGTTGATGAAACACAGAAATTGCATGAGGATTGAATACAACAGTCTCAATGCGCACTTTCCTCCGTGACAGTAATGTCTCAAACTGTCTACGCTTTGATCGTTCCCTGGAAGCCCAGTAGTAGTTTCCGATGCACATCTGGATGCTTTCTGTAATCTGTGGTCTATCAGAGTGTTGATGAAACACAGAAATTGCATCGGGATTGAATACAACAGTCTCCATGCGCAGTTTCCTCCATGAGAGTAATGTCTCAAACAGTCTACGTGTTGATCGTTCCCTGGAAGACCAGTAGTAGTTTCCGATGCACATCTGGTGGCATTCTGTGATCTGTGGACTATCAGAGTGTTGATGAAACACAGAAAATACATCGGGATAGAATGCAACAGTCACCATTAACACTTTCCACCATGGGAGTAATGTCTCAAAGAGTTTACGCTTTGATCGTTCCCTGGAAGACCAGTTGTAGTTTCCGATGCACATCTGGATGCTTTCTGTAATCCGTGGACTATCAGAGTGTTGATGACACACAGAAATTGCATCCGGATTGAATACAACAGTCACCATGCGCACTTTCCTCCATATGAGTAATGTCTCAAACAGTCTACGCTTTGATCGTTCCCTGGAAGACCAGTAGTAGTTTCCGATGCACATCTGTAGGCATTCTGTAATCTGTGGAGTATCAGAGTGTTGATGAAACTAAGAAATTGCATCGGGATTGAATACAACAGTCACCATGCGCACTTTCCTCCAAGGGAGTAGTGTCTCTAACAGACTACGCTTTGATCGTTCCCTGGAAGACCAGTAGTAGTTTCCGATGCACATCTGGTGGCATTCTGTAATCTGTGGACTATCAGAGTGTTGATGAAACACAGAAATTGCATCGGGATTGAATACAACAGTCTCCATGCGCAGTTTCCTCCATGAGAGTAATGTCTCAAACAGTGTAAGATTTGATCGTTCCCTGGAAGACCAGTAGTAGTTTCCGATGCACATCTGGTGGCATTCTGTAATATGTAGACTATCAGAGTGTTGATGAAACAAAGATATTGCATCGGGATTGAATACAACAGTCACCATGCATACTTTCCTCCATGGGAGTAATGTCTCAAACAGCCTACGCTTTGATCGTTCCCTGGAAGACAAGTAGAAGTTTCTGATGCACATCTGGATGCTTTCTGTAATCTGTGGACTATCAGAGTGTTGATGAAACTCAGAAATTGCATCGGGATTGAATACAACAGTCTCCATGAGCAGTTTCCTCCATGGGAGTAATGTCTGAAACTGTTTACGCTTTGATCGTTCCCTGGAAGACCAGTAGTGGTTTCCGATGCACATCTGGAGGCATTCTGTAATCTGTGGACTATCAGAGTGTTGATGAAACACAGAAATTGCATCAGGATTGAATACAACAGTCACCATGCGCACTTTCCTCCAAGGGAGTAGTGTCTCTAACAGTCTAAGCTTTGATCGTTCCCTGGAAGACCAGTAGTAGTTTCCGATGCACATCTGGAGGCATTCTGTAATCAGTGGACTATCAGAGTGTAGATGAAACACAGAAATTGCATCGGGATTGAATACAACAGTCACCATGCGCACTTTCCTCCATGGGAGTAATGTCTCAAACAGTTTACGCTCTGATCGTTCCCTGGAAGACCAGTAGTAGTTTCCGATGCACATCTGGTGGCATTCTGTAATCTGTGGACTATCAGAGTGTTCATGAAACACAGAAATTGAATCGGGATTGAATACAACAGTGACCATGCGGACTTTCCTCCATGGGAGTAATGTCTCTAACAGTCTACGCTTTGATCGTTCCCTGGAAGACCAGTAGTAGTTTCCGATGCACATCTGGATGCTATCTGTAATCTGTTGACTATCAGAGTGTTGATGAAACACAGAATTTGCATCGGGATTGAAGACATCATTCACCATCCGCACTTTCCTCCACGGCAGTAATGTCTGAAATAGTCTATGCTTTGATCGTTCCCTGGAAGACCAGTAGTAGTTTCCGATGCACATCTGGTGGCATTCTGTAATCTGTGGACTATCAGAGTGTTGATGAAACACAGAAAATACATCGGGATTGAACGCAACAGTCACCATGAACACTTTCCTCCATGGGAGTAATGTCTCAAAGAGTTTACGCTTTGATCGTTTCCTGGAAGACCAGTTATAGTTTCCGATGCACATCTGGATGCTTTCTGTAATCCGTGGACTATCAGAGTGTTGTTAAAACACAGAAATTGCATCGGGATTGAATACAACAGTCACCATGCGCACTTTCCTCCATGCGAGTAATGTCTCAAAGAGTCTACGCTTTGATCGTTCCCTGGAAGACCAGTAGTAGTTTCCGAAGCACATCTGGAGGCATTCTGGAATCTGTGGAGTATCAGAGTGTTGATGAAACTAAGAAATTGCATCGGGATTGAATACAACAGTCACCATGCGCACTTTCCTCCAAGGGAGTAGTGTCTCTAACAGTCTACGCTTTGATCGTTCCCTGGAAGACCAGTAGTAGTTTCCGATGCACATCTGGTGGCATTCTGTAATCTGTGGACTATCAGAGTGTTGATGAAACACAGAAATTGCATCGGGATTGAATACAACAGTCACAATGCACACTTTCCTCCATGGGAGTAATGTCTCTGACAGTCTACGCTTTGATCGTTTCCTGGAAGACCAGTAGTACTTCCCGATGCACATCTGTATTCTTTCGGTAAACTGTGGACTATCAGAGTGGTGATGAAGCACAGAAATTGCATCGGGATTGAATACAACAGTCACCATGAACACTTTCCTCCATGGGAGTAATGTCTCAAACAGTCTACGCTTTGATCGTTCCCAGGAAGACCAGTAGTAGTTTCTGATGCACATCTGGAAGCTTTCTGTAATCTGTGGACTATCAGAGTGGTGATGAAACACAGAAATTGCATCGGGATTGAATACAACAGTCTCCATGCGCAGTTTCCTCCATGAGAGTAATGTCTCAAACAGTGTAAGCTTTGATCGTTCCCTGGAAGACCAGTAGTAGTTTCCGATGCACATCTGGTGGCATTCTGTAATCTGTAGACTATCAGAGTGTTGATGAAACAAAGATATTGCATCGGGATTGAATACAACAGTCACCATGCGTACTTTCCTCCATGGGAGTAATGTCTCAAACAGCCTACGCTTTAATCGTTCCCTGGAAGACAAGTAGTAGTTTCCGATGCACATCTGGATGCTTTCTGTACTCTGTGGACTATCAGAGTGTTGTGAAACACAGAAATTGCATCGGGATTGAATACAACAGTCTCCAAGAGCAGTTTCCTCCATGGGAGCAATGTCTGAAACAGTTTACGCTTTGATCGTTCCCTGGGAGACCAGTAGTAGTTTCCGATGCACATCTGTAGGCATTCTGTAATCTGTGGAGTATCAGAGTGTTGTTGAAACTAAGAAATTGCATCGGGATTGAATACAACAGTCACCATGCGCACTTTCCTCCAAGGGAGTAGTGTCTCTAACAGTCTGCGCTTTGATCGTTCCCTGGAAGACCAGTAGTAGTTTCCGATGCACATCTGGTGGCATTCTGTAATCTGTGGACTATCAGAGTGTTCATGAAACACAGAAATTGAATCGGGATTGAATACAACAGTCACCATGCGGACTTTCCTCCATGGGAGTAATGTCTCTAACAGTCTACGCTTTGATCATTCCCTGGAAGACCAGTAGTAGTTTCCGATGCACATCTGGATGCTTTCTGTAATCTGTGGACTATCAGAGTGTTGATGAAACACAGAATTTGCATCGGGATTGAATACAACATTCACCATCCGCACTTTCCTCCACGGCAGTAATGTCTGAAATAGTCTATGCTTTGATCGTTCCCTGGAAGACCAGTAGTAGTTTCCGATGCACATCTGGTGGCATTCTGTAATCTGTGGACTATCAGAGTGTTGATGAAACACAGAAAATACATCGGGATTGAATGCAACAGTCACCATGAACACTTTCCTCCATGGGAGTAATGTCTCAAAGAGTTTACGCTTTGATCGTTTTCTGGAAGACCAGTTGTAGTTTCCGATGCACATCTGGATGCTTTCTGTAATCCGTGGACTATCAGAGTGTTGATGAAACACAGAAATTGCATCGGGATTGAAAACAACAGTCACCATGCGCACTTTCCTCCATGCGAGTAATGTCTCAAACAGTATACGCTTTGATCGTTCCCTGGAAGACCAGTAGTAGTTTCCGAAGCCCATCTGGAGGCATTCTGTAATCTGTGGAGTATCAGAGTGTTGATGAAACTAAGAAATTGCATCGGGATTGAATACAACAGGCACCATGCGCACTTTCCTCCATGGAGTAGTGTCTCTAACAGTCTAAGCTTTGATCGTTCCCTGGAAGACCAGTAGTAGTTTCCGATGCACATCTGGTGGCATTCTGTAATCTGTGGACTATCAGAGTGTTGATGAAACACAGAAATTGCATCGGGATTGAATACAACAGTCACCATGCGGACTTTCATCCATGGGAGTAATGTCTCTAACAGTCTACGCTTTGATCGTTCCCTTGAAGACCAGTAGTAGTTTCCCATGCACATCTGGTGGCATTCTGTAATCTGTAGACTATCAGAGTGTTGATGAAACACAGAAATTGCATCGGAATTGAATACAACAGTCTCAATGCGCAGTTTCCTCCATGACAGTAATGTCTCAAACAGTCTACGCTTTGATCGTTCCCTGGAAGCCCAGTAGTAGTTTCCGATGCACATCTGGATGCTTTCTGTAATCTGTGGACTATCAGAGTGTTGATGAAACACAGAAATTGCATCGGGATTGAATACAACAGTCTCCATGCGCAGTTTCCTCCATGAGAGTAATGTCTCAAACAGTCTACGTGTTGATCGTTCCCTGGAAGACCAGTAGTAGTTTCCGATGCACATCTGGTGGCATTCTGTGATCTGTGGACTATCAGAGTGTTGATGAAACACAGAAAATACATCGGGATTCAATGCAACAGTCACCATGAACACTTTCCACCATGGGAGTAATGTCTCAAAGAGTTTACGCTTTGATCGTTCCCTGGAAGACCAGTTGTAGTTTCCGATGCACATCTGGATGCTTTCTGTAATCCGTGGACTATCAGAGTGTTGATGAAACACAGAAATTGCATCGGGATTGAATACTACAGTCACCATGTGCACTTTCCTCCATGGGGGTGATGTCTCAAACAGTCTACGTTTTGATCGTTCCCCGGAAGACCAGTAGTAGTTTCCGATGCACATCTGTAGGCATTCTGTAATCTGTGGACTATCAGAGTGTTGATGAAACTAAGAAATTGCATCGGGATTGAATACAACAGTCACCATGCGCACTTTCCTCCAAGGGAGTAGTGTCTCTAACAGTCTACGCTTAGATCGTTCCCTGGAAGACCAGTAGTAGCTTCCGATGCACATCTGGTGGCATCCTGTAATATGTGGACTATCAGAGTGTTCATGAAACACAGAAATTGCATCGGGATTGAATAAAACAGTCACCATGCGGACTTTCCTCCATGGGAGTAATGTCTGAAATAGTCTATGCTTTGATCGTTCCCTGGAAGACCGGTAGTAGTTTCCGATGCACATCTGGTGGCATTCTGTAATCTGTGGACTATCAGAGTGTTGTTGAAACACAGAAATTGCATCGGGATTGAATACAACAGTCACCATTCGCTCTTTCCTCCATAAATGTAATGTCTCAAACAGTCTACATTTTGATCGTTCCCTGGAAGACCAGTAGTAGTTTCCGATGCACATCTGGAGGCATTCTGTAATCTGTGGACTATCAGAGTGTTGTTGAAACACAGAAATTGCATCGGGATTGAATACAACAGTCTCCATGAGCAGTTTCCTCCATGGGAGTAATGTCTCAAACAGCCTACGCTTTGATTGTTCCCTGGAAGACCAGTAGTAGTTTCCGATGCACATCTGGAGGCATTCTGTAATCTGTGGACTATCAGAGTGTTGATGAAAAACACAGAAATTGCATCGGGATTGAATACAACAGTCTCCATGAGCAGTTTCCTCCATGGGAGTAATGTGTGAAACAGTTTACGCTTTGATCGTTCCCTGGAAGACCAGTAGTAGTTTCCGATGCACATCTGGAGGCATTCTGTAATCTGTGGACTGTCAGACTGTTGTTGAAACACAGAAATTGCATCGGGCTTGCATACAACAGTCACCATGCGCACTTTCCTCCATAAAAGTAATGTCTCAAAGAGTCTACGTTTTGATCGTTCCCTGGAAGACCAGTAGTAGTTTCCGATGCACATCTGGTGGCATTCTGTAATCTGTGGACTATCAGAGTGTTGATGAAACAGAAATGGCATGGGTATTGAATACAATAGTCACCATCCGCACTTCCCTCCATGGGAGTAATGTCTGAAATTGTCTATGCTTTGATCGTTCCCTCGAAGACCAGTAGTAGTTTCCGATGCACATCTGGTGGCATTCTGTAATCTGTGGACTATCAGAGTGTTGATGAAACACAGAAATTGCATCGGGATTGAATACAACAGTGTCACCATGTGCACTTTCCTCCATGCGAGTAATTTCTCAAACAGTCTACGATTTGATCGTTCCCTGGAAGACCAGTAGTAGTTTCCGATGAACATCTGGATTCTTTCTGTAATCTGTGGACTATCAGTGTGTGGATGAACCACAGAAATAACATCGGGATTGAATACAACAGTCACCATGCGCACTGTCCTCCACGTGAAAAATGTCTCAAACAGTCTACGCTTTGATCGTTCCCTGGAAAACCAGTAGTAGTTTCCAATGGACATCTGGTGGCATTCTGTAATCTGTAGACTATCACAGTGTTGATGAAACACAGAAATTGCATCGGGATTGAATACAACAGTCACCATGCACACTTTCCTCCAAGGGAGTAATGTCTCTAACAGTCTACGCTTTGATCGTTCCCTGGAAGACCAGTAGTAGTTTCCGATGCACATCTCGATGCTTTCTGTAATCTGTGGACTATCAGAGTGTTGATGAAACACAGAATTTGCATCGGGATTGAATACAACATTCACCATCCGCACTTTCCTCCACGGCAGAAATGTGTGAAATAGTCTATGCTTTGATCGTTCCCTGGAAGACCAGTAGTAGTTTCCGATGCACATCTGGTGGCATTCTGTAATCTGTGGACTATCAGAGTGTTGATGAAACACAGAAAATACATCGGGATTGAATGCAACAGTCACCATGAACACTTTCCTCCATGGGAGTAATGTCTCAACGAGTTTACGTTTTGATCGTTCCCTGGAAGACCAGTTGTAGTTTCCGATGCACATCTGGATGCTTTCTGTAATCCGTGGACTATCAGAGTGTTGATGAAACACAGATATTGCATCGGGATTGAATACAACAGTCACCATGCGCACTTTCCTCCATGCGAGTAATGTCTCAAACAGTCTACGCTTTGATCGTTCCCTGGAAGACCAGTAGTAGTTTCCGAAGCCCATCTGAAGGCATTCTGTAATCTGTGGAGTATCAGAGTGTTGATGAAACTAAGAAATTGCATCGGGATTGAATACAACAGGCACCATGTGCACTTTCCTCCAAGGGAGTAGTGTCTCTAACAGTCTACGCTTTGATCGTTCCCTGGAAGACGAGTAGTAGTTTCCGATGCACATCTGGTGGCATTCTGTAATCTGTGGACTATCAGAGTGTTGATGAAACACAGAAATTGCATCGGGATTGAATACAACAGTCACCATGCGGACTTTCATTCATGGGAGTAATGTCTCTAACAGTCTACGCTTTGATCGTTACCTTGAAGACCAGTAGTAGTTTCCGATGCACATCTGGAGGCATTCTGTAATCTGTTGACTATCAGAGTGTTGATAAAACACAGAAATTGCATCGGGATTGAATACAACAGTCACAATGCGCACTTTCCTCCATGGGAGTAATGTCTCTGACAGTCTACGCTTTGATCGTTTCCTGGAAGACCAGTAGTACTTCCCGATGCACATCTGTATTCTTTCGGTAAACTTTGGACTATCAGAGTGGTGATGAAGCACAGAAATTGCATCAGGATTGAATACAACAGTCACCATGCGCACTTTCCTCCATATGAGTAATGTCTCAAACAGTCTACGCTTTGATCGTTCCCTGGAAGACCAGTAGTAGTTTCCGATGCACATCTGTAGGCATTCTGTAATCTGTGGAGTATCAGAGTGTTGATGAAACTAAGAAATTGCATCGGGATTGAATACAACAGTCACCATGCGCACTTTCCTCCAAGGGAGTAGTGTCTCTAACAGACTACGCTTTGATCGTTCCCTGGAAGCCCAGTAGTAGTTTCCGATGCACATCTGGATGCTTTCTGTAATCTGTGGACTATCAGAGTGTTGATGAAACACAGAAATTGCATCAGGATTGAATACAACAGTCTCCATGCGCAGTTTCCTCCATGAGAGTAATGTCTCAAACAGTCTACGTGTTGATCGTTCCCTGGAAGACCAGTAGTAGTTTCCGATGCACATCTGGTGGCATTCTGTGATCTGTGGACTATCAGAGTGTTGATGAAACACAGAAAATACATCGGGATTCAATGCAACAGTCACCATGAACACTTTCCACCATGGGAGTAATGTCTCAAAGAGTTTACGCTTTGATCGTTCCCTGGAAGACCAGTTGTAGTTTCCGATGCACATCTGGATGCTTTCTGTAATCCGTGGACTATCAGAGTGTTGATGAAACACAGAAATTGCATCGGGATTCAATACTACAGTCACCATGCGCACTTTCCTCCATGGGAGTAATGTCTCAAACAGTCTACGTTTTGATCGTTCCCTGGAAGACCAGTAGTAGTTTCCGATGCACATCTGTAGGCATTCTGTAATCTGTGGAGTATCAGAGTGTTGATGAAACTAAGAAATTGCATCGGGATTGAATACAACAGTCACCATGCGCACTTTCCTCCAAGGGTGTAGTGTCTCTAACAGTCTACGCTTAGATCGTTCCCTGGAAGACCAGTAGTAGTTTCCGATGCACATCTGGTGGCATCCTGTAATCTGTGGACTATCAGAGTGTTCATGAAACACAGAAATTGCATCGGGATTGAATACAACAGTCACCATGCGGACTTTCCTCCATGGGAGTAATGTCTCTAACAGTCTACGCTTTGATCGTTCCCTGGAAGACCAGTAGTAGTTTCCGATGCACATCTGGATGCTTTCTGTAATCTGTGGACTTTCAGAGTGTTGATGAAACACAGAAATTGCATCGGGATTGAATACAACAGTCTCCATGAGCAGTTTCCTCCATGGGAGTAATGTGTGAAACAGTTTACGCATTGATCGTTCCCTGGAAGACCAGTAGTAGTTTCCGATGCACATCTGGAGGCATTCTGTAATCTGTGGACTGTCAGAGTGTTGTTGAAACACAAAAATTGCATCGGGATTGCATACAACAGTCACCATGCGCACTTTCCTCCATAAAAGTAATGTCTCAAAGAGTCTACGTTTTGATCGTTCCCTGGAAGACCAGTAGTAGTTTCCGATGCACATCTGGTGGCATTCTGTAATCTGTGGACTATCAGAGTGTTGATGAAACAGAAATGGCATCGGTATTGAATACAATAGTCACCATCCGCACTTCCCTCCATGGGAGTAATGTCTGAAATAGTCTATGATTTGATCGTTCCCTCGAAGACCAGTAGTAGTTTCCGATGCACATCTGGTGGCATTCTGTAATCTGTGGACTATCAGAGTGTTGATGAAACACAGAAAATGCATCGGGATTGAATGCAACAGTCACCATGAACACTTTCCTCCATGGGAGTAATGTCTCAAAGAGTTTACGCTTTGATCGTTCCCTGGAAGACCAGTAGTAGTATCCGATGCACATCTGGATGCTTTCTGCAATCCGTGGAATATCAGAGTGTTGATGAAACACAGAAATTGCATCGGGATTGAATTCAACAGTGTCACCATGTGCTCTTTCCTCCATGCGAGTAATGTCTCAAACAGTGTACGATTTGATCGTTCCCTGGAAGACCAGTAGTAGTTTCCGATGCACATCTGGATTCTTTCTGTAATCTGTGGACTATCAGTGTGTGGATGAAACACAGAAATAGCATCGGGATTGAATACAACAGTCACCATGCGCACTGTTCTCCACGTGAAAAATGTCTCAAACAGTCTACGCTTTGATCGTTCCCTGGAAAACCAGTAGTAGTTTCCAATGGACATCTGGTGGCATTCTGTTATCTGTAGACTATCACAGTGTTGATGAAACACAGAAATTGCATCGGGATTGAATACAACAGTCACCATGCGCACTTTCCTCCAAGGGAGTAATGTCTCTAACAGTCTACGCTTTGATCGTTCCCTGGAAGACCAGTAGTAGTTTCCGATGCACATCTGGTGGCATTCTGTAATCTGTGGACTATCACAGTGTTGATGAAACACAGAAATTGCATCGGGATTGAATACAACAGTCACAATGCGCACTTTCCTCAATGGGAGTAATGTCTCTAACAGTCTATGCTTTGATCGTTCCCTGGGAGACCAGTAGTAGTTTCCGATGCACATCTTGATTCTTTATGTAATCTGTGGACTATCAGTGTGTTGATGAAACACAGAAATTGCATCGGGATTGAATACAACAGTCACCATGCGCACTTTCTTCCATGGGAGTAATGTCTCAAACAGTCTACGCTTTGATCGTTCCCTGGAAGCCCAGTAGTAGTTTCCGATGCACATCTGGTGGCACTCTGTAATCTGTGGACAATCAGAGTGTTGAAGAAACACAGAAATTGAATCTGAATTGAATACAACAGTCACCATGTGCACTTTCCTCCATAAAAGTAATGTCTCAAACAGTTTACGATTTGATCGTTCCCTGGAAGACAAGTAGTAGTTTCCGATGCACATCTGGATTGTTTCTGTAATCCGTGGAATATCAGAGTGTTGATGAAACACAGAAATTGCATCGGTATTGAATACAACAGTCACCATGCGCACTTTCTTCCATGGGAGTAATGTCTCAAACAGTCTACGATTTGATCGTTCCCTGGAATACCAGTAGTAGTTTCCGTTGCACATCTGGATGCTTTCTGTAATCCGTGGACTATCAGAGTGTTGATGAAACACAGAAATTGAATCGGGATTGAATACAACAGTCACCATGCGCTCTTTCCTCCATGCGAGTAATGTCCCAAACAGTCTACGCTTTGATCGTTCCCTGGAAGACCATGAGTAGTTTCCGATGCACATATGGAGGCATTCTGTAATCTGTGGAGAATCAGAGTGTTGATGAAACACAGAAATTGCTTCGGTATTGAATACAACAGTCACCATGCGCACTCTCCTCCAAGAGAGTAATGTCTCAAACAGTCAACGCTTCGATCGTTCCCTGGAAAACCAGTAGTAGTTCCCGATGGACATCTGGTGGCATTCTGTAATCTGTAGACTATCGCAGTGTTGATGAAACATAGAATTTGCATCAGGATTGAATACAACAGTCACCATGCGCACTTTCCTCCAAGGGAGTAATGTCTCTAACAGTCTACGATTTGATCGTTCCCTGGAAGACCAGTAGTAGTTTCCGATGCACATCTGGTGGCATTCTGTAATCTGTGGACTATCAGAGTGTTGATGAAACACAGAAATTGCATCGGGATTTAATACAACAGTCACCATGCGCACTTTCCTCCATAAGAGTAATGTCTCTAACAGTCTACGCTTTGATCGTTCCCTGGAAGACCAGTAGTAGTTTCCGATGCACATCTGGATTCTTTCTGTAATCTGTGGACTATCAGTGTGTTGATGAAACACAGAAATTGCATCGGGATTGAATACAACAGTCACCATGCACACTTTCCTCCATGGGAGTAATGTCTCAAACAGTCTACGTGTTGATCGTTCCCTGGAAGACCAGTAGTAGTTTCCCATGCACATCTGGTGGCATTCTGTAATCTGTAGACTATCAGAGTGTTGATGAAACAAAGATATTGCATCGGGATTGAATACAACAGTAGCCATGCTTACTTTCCTCCATGGGAGTAATGTCTCAAACAGCCTACGCTTTGATCGTTCCCTGGAAGACAAGAAGTAGTTTCCGATGCACATCTGGATGCTTACTGTATTCTGTGGATTATCAGAGTGTTGATGAAACACAGAAATTGCATCGGGATTGAATACAACAGTCTCCATGAGCAGTTTCCTCCATGGGAGTAATGTCTGAAACAGTTTACGCTTTGATCGTTCCCTGGAAGACCAGTAGTAGTTTCCGATGCACATCTGGAGGCATTCTGTAATCTGTGGACTATCAGCGTGTTGATGAAACACAGAAATTGAATCGGGATTGAATACAACAGTCACCATGCGCACTTTCCTCCATAAAAGTAATGTCTCAAACAGTCTACGTTTTGATCGTTCCCTGGAAGACCAGTAGTAGATTCCGATGCACATCTGGTGGCATTCTGTCATCTGTGGACTATCTGAGTGTTGATGAAAAAGAAATTGCATCGGTATTGAATACAATAGTCACCATCCGCACTTTCCTCCATGGGAGTAATGTCTGAAATAGTCTATGCTTTGATCGTTCCCTCGAAGACCAGTAGTAGTTTCCGATGCACATCTGCTGGCATTCTGTAATCTGTGGACTATCAGAGTGTTGATGAAACACAGAAATTGCATCGGAATTGAATACAACAGTCTCAATGCGCAGTTTCCTCCATGACAGAAATGTCTCAAACAGTCTACGCTTTGATCGTTCCCTGGAAGCCCAGTAGTAGTTTCCGATGCACATCTGGATGCTTTCTGTAATCTGTGGACTATCAGAGTGTTGATGAAACACAGAAATTGCATCGGAATTGAATACAACAGTCTCCATGCGCAGTTTCCTCCATGAGAGTAATGTCTCAAACAGTCTACGTGTTTATCGTTCCCTGGAAGACCAGTAGTAGTTTCCGATGCACATCTGGTGGCATTCTGTGATCTGTGGACTATCAGAGTGTTGATGAAACACAGAAAATACATCGGGATTCAATGCAACAGTCACCATGAACACTTTCCACCATGGGAGTAATGTCTCAAAGAGTTTACGCTTTGATCGTTCCCTGGAAGACCAGTTGTAGTTTCCGATGCACATCTGGATGCTTTCTGTAATCCGTGGACTAGCAGAGTGTTGATGAAACACAGAAATTGCATCGGGATTGAATACTACAGTCACCATGCGCACTTTCCTCCATGGGAGTAATGTCTCAAACAGTCTACGTTTTGATCGTTCCCTGGAAGACCAGTAGTAGTTTACGATGCACATCTGTAGGCATTCTGTAATCTGTGGACTATCAGAGTGTTCATGAAACTAAGAAATTGCATCGGGATTGAATACAACAGTCACCATGCGCACTTTCCTCCAAGGGAGTAGTGTCTCTAACAGTCTACGCTTAGATCGTTCCCTGGAAGACCAGTAGTAGTTTCCGATGCACATCTGGTGGCATCCTGTAATCTGTGGACTATCAGAGTGTTCATGAAACACAGAAATTGCCTCGGGATTGAATACAACAGTCACCATGCGGACTTTCCTCCATGGGAGTAATGTCTCTAACAGTCTACGCTTTGATCGTTCCCTGGAAGACCAATAGTAGTTTCCGATGCACATCTGGATGCTTTCTGTAATCTGTGGACTATCAGAGTGTTGATGAAACACAGAAATTGCATCGGGATTGAATACAACATTCACCATCCACACTTTCCTCCATGGGAGTAATGTCTGAAATAGTCTATGCTTTGATCGTTCCCTGGAAGACCAGTAGTAGTTTCCGATGCACATCTGGTGGCATTCTGTAATCTGTGGACTATCAGAGTGTTGTTGAAACACAGAAATTGCATCGGGATTGAATACAACAGTCAGCATGCGCTCTTTCCTCCATAAATGTAATGTCTCAAACAGTCTACGTTTTGATCGTTCCCTGGAAGACCAGTAGTAGTTTCCGATGCACATCTGGAGGCATTCTGTAATCTGTGGACTATCAGAGTGTTGATGAAACACAGAAAATGCATCGGGATTGAATGCAACAGTCACCATGAACACATTCCTCCATGGGAGTAATGTCTCAAAGAGTTTACGCTTTGATCGTTCCCTGGAAGACCAGTAGTAGTATCCGATGCACATCTGGATGCTTTCTGTAATCCGTGGAATATCAGAGTGTTGATGAAACACAGAAATTGCATCGGGATTGAATACAACAGTGTCACCATGTGCACTTTCCTCCATGCGAGTAATGTCTCAAACAGTCTACGATTTGATCGTTCCCTGGAAGACCAGTAGTAGTTTCCGATGCACATCTGGATTCTTTCTGTAATCTGTGGACTATCAGTGTGAGGATGAAACACAGAAATAACATCGGGATTGAATACAACAGTCACCATACGCACTGTCCTCCACGTGAAAAATGTCTCAAACAGTCTACGCTTTGATCGTTCCCTGGAAAACCAGTAGTAGTTTCCAATGGACATCTGGTGGCATTCTGTAATCTGTAGACTATCACAGTGTTGATGAAATACAGAAATTGCATCGGGATTGAATACAACAGTCACCATGCGCACTTTCCTCCAAGGGAGTAATGTCTCTAACAGTCTACGCTTTGATCGTTCCCTGGAAGACCAGTAGTAGTTTCCGATGCACATCTGGATGCTTTCTGTAATCTGTGGACTATCAGAGTGTTGATGAAACACAGAATTTGCATCGGGATTGAATACAACATTCACCATCCGCACTTTCCTCCACGGCAGTAATGTCTGAAATAGTCTATGCTTTGATCGTTCCCTGGAAGACCAGTAGTAGTTTCCGATGCACATCTGGTGGCATTCTGTAATCTGTGGACTATCAGAGTGTTGATGAAACACAGAAAATACATCGGGATTGAATGCAACAGTCACCATGAACACTTTCGTCCATGGGAGTAATGTCTCAAAGAGTTTACGCTTTGATCGTTTCCTGGAAGAACAGTTGTAGTTTCCGATGCACATCTGGATGCTTTCTGTAATCCGTGGACTATCAGAGTGTTGATGAAACACAGAAATTGCATCGGGATTGAATACAACAGTCACCATGCGCACTTTCCTCCATGCGAGTAATGTCTCAAACAGTCTACGCTTTGATCGTTCCCTGGAAGACCAGTAGTAGTTTCCGAAGCCCATCTGGAGGCATTCTGTAATCTGTGGAGTATCAGAGTGTTGATGAAACTAAGAAATTGCATCGGGATTGAATACAACAGGCACCATGTGCACTTTCCTCCAAGGGAGTAGTGTCTCTAACAGTCTACGCTTTGATCGTTCCCTGGAAGACGAGTAGTAGTTTCCGATGCACATCTGGTGGCATTCTGTAATCTGTGGACTATCAGAGTGTTGATGAAACACAGAAATTGCATCGGGATTGAATACAACAGTCACCATGCGGACTTTCATCCATGGGAGTAATGTCTCTAACAGTCTACGATTTGATCGTTACCTTGAAGACCAGTAGTAGTTTCCGATGCACATCTGGAGGCATTCTGTAATCTGTTGACTATCAGAGTGTTGATAAAACACAGAAATTGCATCGGGATTGAATACAACAGTCACAATGCGCACTTTCCTCCATGGGAGTAATGTCTCTGACAGTCTACGCTTTGATCGTTTCCTGGAAGACCAGTAGTACTTCCCGATGCACATCTGTATTCTTTCGGTAAACTTTGGACTATCAGAGTGGTGATGAAGCACAGAAATTGCATCAGGATTGAATACAACAGTCACCATGCGCACTTTCCTCCATGGGAGTAATGTCTCAAACAGTCTACGCTTAGATCGTTCCCTGGAAGACCAGTAGTAGTTTCTGATGCACATCTGGATGCTTTCTGTAATCTGTGGACTATCAGAGTGTTGATGAAACACAGAAATTGCATCGGGATTGAATACAAGTCTCCATGCGCAGTTTCCTCCATGAGAGTAATGTCTCGAACAGTGTAAGCTTTGTTCGTTCCCTGGAAGACCAGTAGTAGTTTCCGATGCACATATGGTGGCATTCTGTAATCTGTAGACTATCAGAGTGTTGATGAAACAAAGATATTGCATCGGGATTGAATACAACAGTAGCCATGCTTACTTTCCTCCATGGGAGTAATGTCTCAAACAGCCTACGCTTTGATCGTTCCCTGGAAGACAAGAAGTAGTTTCCGATGCACATCTGGATGCTTTCTGTATTCTGTGGATTATCAGAGTGTTGATGAAACACAGAAATTGCATCGGGATTGAATACAACGGTCTCCATGAGCAGTTTCCTCCATGGGAGTAATGTCTGAAACAGTTTACGCTTTGATCGTTCCCTGGAAGACCAGTAGTAGTTTCCGATGCACATCTGGAGGCATTCTGTAATCTGTGGACTATCAGAGTGTTGATGAAACACAGAAATTGAATCGGGATTGAATACAACAGTCACCATGCGCACTTTCCTCCATAAAAGTAATGTCTCAAACAGTCTACGTTTTGATCGTTCCCTGGAAGACCAGTAGTAGATTCCGATGCACATCTGGTGGCATTCTGTAATCTGTGGACTATCTGAGTGTTGATGAAACAGAAATTATATCGGTATTGAATACAATAGTCACCATCCGCACTATCCTCCATGGGAGTAATGTCTGAAATAGTCTATGCTTTGATCGTTCCCTGGAAGACCAGTAGTAGTTTCCGATGCACATCTGGTGGCATTCTGTAATCTGTGGACTATCAGAGTGTTGATGAAACACAGAAATTGCATCGGAATTGAATACAACAGTCACCATGCGCTCTTTCCTCCATAAATGTAATGTCTCAAACAGTCTACGTTTTGATCGTTCCCTGGAAGACCAGTAGTAGTTTCCGATGCACATCTGGAGGCATTCTGTAATCTGTGGACTATCAGAGTGTTGATGAAACACAGAAAATGCATCGGGATTGAATGCAACAGTCACTATGAACACATTCCTCCATGGGAGTAATGTCTCAAAGAGTTTACGCTTTGATCGTTCCCTGGAAGACCAGTAGTAGTATCCGATGCACATCTGGATGCTTTCTGTAATCCGTGGAATATCAGAGTGTTGATGAAACACAGAAATTGCATCGGGATTGAATACAACAGTGTCACCATGTGCACTTTCCTCCATGCGAGTAATGTCTCAAACAGTCTACGATTTGATCGTTCCCTGGAAGACCAGTAGTAGTTTCCGATGCACATCTGGATTCTTTCTGTAATCTGTGGACTATCAGTGTGTGGATGAAATACAGAAATTGCATCGGGATTGAATACAACATTCACCATCCGCACTTTCCTCCACGGCAGTAATGTCTGAAATAGTCTATGCTTTGATCGTTCCCTGGAAGACCAGTAGTAGTTTCCGATGCACATCTGGTGGCATTCTGTAATCTGTGGACTATCAGAGTGTTGATGAAACACAGAAAATACATCGGGATTGAATGCAACAGTCACCATGAACACTTTCGTCCATGGGAGTAATGTCTCAAAGAGTTTACGCTTTGATCGTTTCCTGGAAGAACAGTTGTAGTTTCCGATGCACATCTGGATGCTTTCTGTAATCCGTGGACTATCAGAGTGTTGATGAAACACAGAAATTGCATCGGGATTGAATACAACAGTCACCATGCGCACTTTCCTCCATGCGAGTAATGTCTCAAACAGTCTACGCTTTGATCGTTCCCTGGAAGACCAGTAGTAGTTTCCGAAGCCCATCTGGAGGCATTCTGTAATCTGTGGAGTATCAGAGTGTTGATGAAACTTAGAAATTGCATCGGGATTGAATACAACAGGCACCATGTGCACTTTCCTCCAAGGGAGTAGTGTCTCTAACAGTCTACGCTTTGATCGTTCCCTGGAAGACGAGTAGTAGTTTCCGATGCACATCTGGTGGCATTCTGTAATCTGTGGACTATCAGAGTGTTGATGAAACACAGAAATTGCATCGGGATTGAATACAACAGTCACCATGCGGACTTTCATCCATGGGAGTAATGTCTCTAACAGTCTACGATTTGATCGTTACCTTGAAGACCAGTAGTAGTTTCCGATGCACATCTGGAGGCATTCTGTAATCTGTTGACTATCAGAGTGTTGATAAAACACAGAAATTGCATCGGGATTGAATACAACAGTCACAATGCGCACTTTCCTCCATGGGAGTAATGTCTCTGACAGTCTACGCTTTGATCGTTTCCTGGAAGACCAGTAGTAGTTTCTGATGCACATCTGGATGCTTTCTGTAATCTGTGGACTATCAGAGTGTTGATGAAACACAGAAATTGCATCGGGATTGAATACAAGTCTCCATGCGCAGTTTCCTCCATGAGAGTAATGTCTCGAACAGTGTAAGCTTTGTTCGTTCCCTGGAAGACCAGTAGTAGTTTCCGATGCACATATGGTGGCATTCTGTAATCTGTAGACTATCAGAGTGTTGATGAAACAAAGATATTGCATCGGGATTGAATACAACAGTAGCCATGCTTACTTTCCTCCATGGGAGTAATGTCTCAAACAGCCTACGCTTTGATCGTTCCCTGGAAGACAAGAAGTAGTTTCCGATGCACATCTGGATGCTTTCTGTATTCTGTGGATTATCAGAGTGTTGATGAAACACAGAAATTGCATCGGGATTGAATACAACGGTCTCCATGAGCAGTTTCCTCCATGGGAGTAATGTCTGAAACAGTTTACGCTTTGATCGTTCCCTGGAAGACCAGTAGTAGTTTCCGATGCACATCTGGAGGCATTCTGTAATCTGTGGACTATCAGAGTGTTGATGAAACACAGAAATTGAATCGGGATTGAATACAACAGTCACCATGCGCACTTTCCTCCATAAAAGTAATGTCTCAAACAGTCTACGTTTTGATCGTTCCCTGGAAGACCAGTAGTAGATTCCGATGCACATCTGGTGGCATTCTGTAATCTGTGGACTATCTGAGTGTTGATGAAACAGAAATTATATCGGTACTGCACACAATAGTCACCATCCGCACTATCCTCCATGGGAGTAATGTCTGAAATAGTCTATGCTTTGATCGTTCCCTCGAAGACCAGTAGTAGTTTCCGATGCACATCTGGATGCTTTCTGTAATCTGTGGACTATCAGAGTGTTGATGAAACACAGAAATTGCATCGGAATTGAATACAACAGTCTCAATGCGCAGTTTCCTGCATGACAGTAATGTCTCAAACAATCTACGCTTTGATCGTTCCCTGGAAGCCCAGTAGTAGTTTCCGATGCACATCTGGATGCTTTCTGTAATCTGTGGACTATCATAGTGTTGATGAAACACAGAAATTACATCGGGATTGAATACAACAGTCTCCATGCGCAGTTTCCTCCATGAGAGTAATGTCTCAAACATTCTACGTGTTGATCGTTCCCTGGAAGACCAGTAGTAGTTTCCGATGCACATCTGGTGGCATTCTGTGATCTGTGGACTATCAGAGTGTTGATGAAACACAGAAAATACATCGGGATTGAATGCAACAGTCACCATGAACACTTTCCACCATGGGAGTAATGTCTCAAAGAGTTTACGCTTTGATCGTTCCATGGAAGACCAGTTGTAGTTTCCGATGCACATCTGGATGCTTTCTGTAATCCGTGGACTATCAGAGTGTTGATGAAACACAGAAATTGCATCGGGATTGAATACTACAGTCACCATGCGCACTTTCCTCCATGGGAGTAATGTGTCAAACAGTCTACGTTTTGATCGTTCCCTGGAAGACCAGTAGTAGTTTCCGATGCACATCTGTAGGCATTCTGTAATCTGTGGAGTATCAGAGTGTTGATGAAACTAAAAAATTGCATCGGGATTGAATACAACAGTCACCATGCGCACTTTCCTCCAAGGGAGTAGTGTCTCTAACAGTCTACGCTTAGATCGTTCCCTGGAAGACCAGTAGTAGTTTCCGATGCACATCTGGTGGCATCCTGTAATCTGTGGACTATCAGAGTGTTCATGAAACACAGAAATTGCATCGGGATTGAATACAACAGTCACCATGCGGACTTTCCTCCATGGGAGTAATGTCTCTAACAGTCTACGCTTTGATCGTTCCCTGGAAGACCAGTAGTAGTTTCCGATGCACATCTGGATGCTTTCTGTAATCTGTGGACTTTCAGAGTGTTGATGAAACACAGAAATTGCATCGGGATTGAATACAACATTCACCATCCACACTTTCCTCCATGGGAGTAATGTCTGAAATAGTCAATGCTTTGATCGTTCCCTGGAAGACCAGTAGTAGTTTCCGATGCACATCTGGTGGCATTCTGTAATCTGTGGACTATCAGAGTGTTGTTAAAACACAGAAATTGCATCGGGATTGAATACAACAGTCACCATGCGCTCTTTCCTCCATAAATGTAATCTCTCAAACAGTCTACGTTTTGATCGTTCCCTGGAAGACCAGTAGTAGTTTCCGATGCACATCTGGAGGCATTCTGTAATCTGTGGACTATCAGAGTGTTGTTGAAACACAGAAATTGCATCGGGTTTGAATACAACAGTCTCCATGAGCAGTTTCCTCCATGGGAGTAATGTCTCAAACAGCCTACGCTTTGATCGTTCCCTGAAAGACCAGTAGTAGTTTCCGATGCACATCTGGAGGCATTCTGTAATCTGTGGACTATCAGAGTGTGGATGAAACACAGAAATAGCATTTGGATTGAATACAACAGTCACCATGCGCACTGTCCTCCACGTGAAAAATGTCTCAAACTGTCTACGCTTTGATCGTTCCCTGGAAAACCAGTAGTAGTTTCCAATGGACATCTGGTGGCATTCTGTAATCTGTAGACTATCACAGTGTTGATGAAACACAGAAATTGCATCGGGATTGAATACAACAGTCACCATGCGCACTTTCCTCCAAGGGAGTAATGTCTCTAACAGTCTACGCTTTGATCGTTCCCTGGAAGACCAGTAGTAGTTTCCGATGCACATCTGGTGGCATTCTGTAATCTGTGGACTATCACAGTGTTGATGAAACACAGAAATTGCATCGGGATTGAATACAACAGTCACCATGCGCACTTTCCTCAATGGGAGTAATGTCTCTAACAGTCTATGCTTTGATCGTTCCCTGGAAGACCAGTAGTAGTTTCCGATGCACATCTGGATTCTTTATGTAATCTGTGGACTATCAGTGTATTGATGAAACACAGAAATTGCATCGGGATTGAATACAACAGTCACCATGCGCACTTTCTTCCATGGGAGTAATGTCTCAAACAGTCAACGCTTTGATCGTTCCCTGGAAGCCCAGTAGTAGTTTCCGATGCACATCTGGTGGCACTCTGTAATCTGTGGACAATCAGAGTGTTGAAGAAACACAGAAATTGAATCTGAATTGAATACAACAGTCACCATGTGCACTTTCCTTCATAAAAGTAATGTCTCAAACAGTTTACGATTTGATCGTTCCCTGGAAGACAAGTAGTAGTTTCCGATGCACATCTGGATTGTTTCTGTAATCCGTGGAATATCAGAGTATTGATGAAACACAGAAATTGCATCGGTATTGAATACAACAGTCACCATGCGCACTTTCTTCCATGGGAGTAATGTCTCAAACAGTCTACGCTTTGATCGTTCCCTGGAATACCAGTAGTAGTTTCCGTTGCACATCTGGATGCTTTCTGTAATCCGTGGACTATCAGAGTGTTGATGAAACACAGAAATTGAATCGAGATTGAATACAACAGTCACCATGCGCACTTTCCTCCATGCGAGTAATGTCCCAAACAGTCTACGCTTTGATCGTTCCCTGGAAGACCATGAGTAGTTTCCGATGCACATATGGAGGCATTCTGTAATCTGTGGAGAATCAGAGTGTTGATGAAACACAGGAATTGCTTCGGTATTGAATACAACAGTCACCATGCGCACTCTCCTCCAAGTGAGTAATGTCTCAAACAGTCTACGCTTTGATCGTCCCCTGGAAAACCAGTAGTAGTTCCCGATGGACATCTGGTGGCATTCTGTAATCTGTAGACTATCGCAGTGTTGATGAAACATAGAATTTGCATCAGGATTGAATACAACAGTCACCATGCGCACTTTCCTCCAAGGGAGTAATGTCTCTAACAGTCTACGATTTGATCGTTCCCTGGAAGACCAGTAGTAGTTTCCGATGCACATCTGGTGGCATTCTGTAATCTGTGGACTATCAGAGTGTTGATGAAACACAGAAATTGCATCGGGATTGAATACAACAGTTACCATGCGCACTTTCTTCCATGGGAGTAATGTCTCAAACAGTCTACGTTTTGATCGTTCCCTGGAAGATCAGTAGTAGTTTCCGATGCACATCTGGTGGCATTCTGTAATCTGTGGTATATCTGAGTGTTGATGAAACAGAAATTGCATCGGTATTGAATACAATAGTCACCATCCGCACTTTCCTCCATGGGAGTAATGTCTGAAATAGTCTATGCTTTGATCGTTCCCTCGAAGACCAGTAGTAGTTTCCGCTGCTCATCTGGTGGCATTCTGTAATCTGTGGACTATCAGAGTGTTGATGAAACACAGAAATTGCATCGGGATTGAATACAACAGTCTCAATGCGCAGTTTCCTCCATGACAGTAATGTCTCAAACAGTCTACGCTTGGATCGTTCCCTCGAAGCCCAGTAGTTGTTTCCGATGCACATCTGGATGCTTCCTGTAATCTGTGGACTATCAGATGTTGATGAAACACAGAAATTGCATCGGAATTGAACACAACAGTCTCCATGCGCAGTTTCCTCCATGAGAGTAATGTCTCAAACAGTCTACGTGTTGATCGTTCCCTGGAAGACCAGTAGTAGTTTCCGATGCACATCTGGTGGCATTCTGTGATCTGTGGACTATCAGAGTGTAGATGAAACACAGAAATTGCATCGGGATTGAATACAACAGTCACCATCCGCACTTTCCTCCACGGCAGTAATGTCTGAAATAGTCTATGCTTTGATCGTTCCCTGGAAGACCAGTAGTAGCTTCCGATGCACATCTGGTGGCATTCTGTAATCTGTGGACTATCAGAGTGTTGATGAAACTAAGAAATTGCATCGGGATTGAATACAACAGTCACCATGCGCACTTTCCTCCAAGGGAGTAGTGTCTCTAACAGTCTACGCTTTGATCGTTCCATGGAAGACCAGTAGTAGTTTCCGATGCACATCTGGTGGCATTCTGTAATCTGTGGACTATCAGAGTGTTCATGAAACACAGAAATTGAATCGGGATTGAATACAACAGTCACCATGCGGACTTTCCTCCATGGGAGTAATGTCTCTAACAGGCTACGCTTTGATCGTTTCCTGGAAGACCAGTAGTATTTTCCGATGCACATCTGGATGCTTTCTGTAATCTGTGGACTATCAGAGTGTTGATGAAACACAGAATTTGCATCGGGATTGAATACATCATTCACCATCCGCACTTTCCTCCACGGCAGTAATGTCTGAAATAGTCTATGCTTTGATCGTTCCCTGGAAGACCAGTAGTAGCTTCCGATGCACATCTGGTGGCATTCTGTAATCTGTGGACTATCACAGTGTTGATGAAACACAGAAAATACATCGGGATTGAATGCAACAGTCACCATGAACACTTTCCTCCATGGGAGTAATGTCTCAAAGAGTTTACGCTTTGATCGTTTCCTGGAAGACCAGTTGTAGTTTCCGATGCACATCTGGATGCTTTCTGTAATCCGTGGACTATCAGAGTGTTGATGAAACACAGAAATTGCATCGGGATTGAATACAACAGTCACCATGCGCACTTTGCTCCATGCGAGTAATGTCTCAAACAGTCTACGCTTTGATCGTTCCCTGGAAGACCAGTAGTAGTTTCCGAAGCCCATCTGGAGGCATTCTGTAATCTGTGGAGTATCAGAGATTTGATGAAACTAAGAAATTGCATCGGGATTGAATACAACAGGCACCATGCGCACTTTCCTCCAAGGGAGTAGTGTCTCTAACAGTCTACGCTTTGATCGTTCCCTGGAAGACCAGTAGTAGTTTCCGATGCACATCTGGTGGCATTCTGTAATCTGTGGACTATCACAGTGTTGATGAAACACAGAAATTGCATCGGGATTGAATACAACAGTCACCATGCGGTCTTTCATCCATGGGAGTAATGTCTCTAACAGTCTACGCTTTGATCGTTCCCTTGAAGACCAGTAGTACTTCCCGATGCACATCTGTATTCTTTCGGCAAACTGTTTACTATCAGAGTGGTGATGAAGCACAGAAATTGCATCGGGATTGAATACAACAGTCACCATGCATACTTTCCTCCATGGGAGTAATGTCTCAAACAGCCTACGCTTTGACCGTTCCCTGGAAGACAAGTAGTAGTTTCCGATGCACATCTGGATGCTTTCTGTAATCTGTGGATTATCAGAGTGTTGATGAAACACAGAAATTGCATTGGGATTGAATACAAAAGTCTCCATGAGCAGTTTCCTCCATGGGAGTAATGTCTGAAACAGTTTACGCTTTGATCGTTCCCTGGAAGACCAGTAGTAGTTTCCGATACACATCTGGTGGCATTCTGTAATCTGTGGACTATCACAGTGTTGATGAAACACAGAAATTGCATCGGGATTGAATACAACAGTCACCATGCGCACTTTCCTCCATAAAAGTAATGTCTCAAACCGTCTACGTTTTGATCGTTCCCTGGAAGACCAGTAGTAGTTTCCGATGCACATCTGGTGGCATTCTGTAATCTGTGGACTATCTGAGTGTTGATGAACCAGAAATTGCATCGGTATTGTATACAATAGTCACCATCCGCACTTCCCTCCATGGGAGTAATGTCTGAAATAGTCTATGCTTTGATCGTTCCCTCGAAGACCAGTAGTAGTTTCCGATGCACATCTGGTGGCATTCTGTAATCTGCGGACTATCAGAGTGTTGATGAAACACAGAAATTGCATCGGGATTAAATACAACAGTCTCAATGCGCAGTTTCCACCATGACAGTAATGTCTCAAACAGTCTACGCTTTGATCGTTCCCTGGAAGCCCAGTAGTAGTTTCCGATGCACATCTGGATGCTTTCTGTAATCTGTGGATTATCAGAGTGTTGATGAAACACAGAAAATGCAACGGGATTGAATACAACAGTCTCCATGCGCAGTTTCCTCCATGAGAGTAATGTCTCAAACAGTCTACGTGTTGATCGTTCCCTGGAAGACCAGTAGTAGTTTCCGATGCACATCTGGTGGCATTCTGTGATCTGTGGACTATCAGAGTGTTGATGAAACACAGAAAATACATCGGGATTGAATGCAACAGTCACCATGAACACTTTCCACCATGGGAGTAATGTCTCAAAGAGTTTACGCTTTGATCGTTCCCTGGAAGACCAGTTGTAGTTTCCGATGCACATCTGGATGCTTTCTGTAATCCGTGGACTATCAGAGTGTTGATGAAATACACAAACTGCATCGGGATTGAATACAACAGTCACCATGCGCACTTTGCTCCATGCAAGTAATGTCTCAAACAGTCTACGCTTTGATCGTTCCCTGGAAGACCAGTAGTAGTTTCCGATGCACATCTGGAGGCATTCTGTAATCTGTGGACTATCAGTGTGTTGATGAAACACAGAAATTGCATCGGGATTGAATACAACAGTCACCATGCGGACTTTCATCCATGGGAGTAATGTCTCTAACAGTCTACGCTTTGATCGTTCCCTTGAAGACCAGTAGTAGTTTCCGATGCACATCTGGAGGCATTCTGTAATCTGTGGACTATCAGAGTGTTGATGAAACACAGAAATTGCATCGGGATTGAATACAAGTCTCCATGCGCAGTTTCCTCCATGAGAGTAATGTCTCAAAGAGTGTAAGCTTTGATCGTTCCCTGGAAGACCAGTAGTAGTTTCCGATGCACATCTGGTGGCATTCTGTAATCTGTAGACTATCAGAGTGTTGATGAAACAAAGATATTGCATCGGGATTGAATACAACAGTAGCCATGCTTACTTTCCTCCATGGGAGAAATGTCTCAAACAGCCTACGTTTTGATCGTTCCCTGGAAGACAAGTAGTAGTTTCTGATGCACATCTGGATGCTTTCTGTAATCTGTGGATTATCAGAGTGTTGATGAAACACAGAAATTGCATTGGGATTGAATACAAAAGTCTCCATGAGCAGTTTCCTCCATGGGAGTAATGTCTCAAAGAGTTTACGCTTTGATCGTTCCCTGGAAGACCAGTTGTAGTTTCCGATGCACATCTGGATGCTTTCTGTAATCCGTGGACTATCAGGGTGTTGATGAAACACACAAACTGCATCGGGATTGAATACAACAGTCACCATGCGCACTTTGCTCCATGCGAGTAATGTCTCAAACAGTCTACGCTTTGATCGTTCCCTGGAAGACCAGTAGTAGTTTCCGATGCACATCTGGAGGCATTCTGTAATCTGTGGAGTATCAGAGTGTTGATGAAACTAAGAAATTGCATCGGGATTGAATACAACAGTCACCATGCGCACTTTCCTCCAAGGGAGTAGTGTCTCTAACAGTCTACGGTTTGATCGTTCCCTGGAAGACCAGTAGTAGTTTCCGATGCACATCTGGTGGCATTCTGTAATCTGTGGACTATCAGAGTGTTGATGAAACACAGAAATTGCATCGGGAATGAATACAACAGTCACCATGCGGACTTTCCTCCATGGGAGTAATGTCTCTAACA
This sequence comes from Schistocerca gregaria, assembly GCF_023897955.1. NCBI lineage: Eukaryota > Metazoa > Arthropoda > Insecta > Orthoptera > Acrididae > Schistocerca > Schistocerca gregaria. Next base: position 5,713,070 of record NW_026061775.1, on the reverse strand, counting down.
CTCTACGCTTTGATCGTTCCCTTGAAGACCAGTAGTAGTTTCCGATGCACATCTGGAGGCATTCTGTAATCTGTGGACTATCTGAGTGTTGATGAAACACAGATATTGCATCGGGATTGAATACAACAATCACAATGCGCACTTTCCTCCATGGGAGTAATGTCTCTGACAGTCTACGCTTTGATCGTTTCCTGGAAGACCAGTAGTACTTCCCGATGCACATCTGTATTCTTTCGGCAAACTGTTTACTATCAGAGTGGTGATGAAGCACAGAAATTGCATCGGGATTGAATACAACAGTCACCATGCGCACTTTCCTCCATGGGAGTAGTGTCTCAAACAGTCTACGCTTTGATCGTTCCCTGGAAGACCAGTAGTAGTATCTGATGCACATCTGGAGGCATTCTGTAATCTGTGGACTATCAGAGTGTTGATGAAACACAGAAATTGCATCGGGATTGAATACAACAGTCTCCATGCGCAGTTTCATCCATGAGAGTAATGTCTCAAACAGTGTAAGCTTTGATCGTTACCTGGAAGACCAGTAGTAGTTTCCGATGCACATCTGGTGGCGTTCTGTAATCTGTAGACTATCAGAGTGTTGATGAAACACAGAAATTGCATCGGGATTGAATACAACAGTCTCCATGAGCAGTTTCCTCCATGGGAGTAATGTGTGAAACAGTTTACACTTTGATCGTTCCCTGGAAGACCAGTAGTAGTTTCCGATGCACATCTGGAGGCATTCTGTAATCTGTGGACTGTCAGAGTGTTGTTGAAACACAGAAATTGCATCGGGATTGCACACAACAGTCACCATGCGCACTTTCCTCCATAAAAGTAATGTCTCAAACAGTCTACGTTTTGATCGTTCCCTGGAAGACCAGTAGTAGCTTCCGATGCACAATTGGTGGCATTCTGTGATCTGTGGACTATCTGAGAGTTGATGAAACAGAAATTGCATCGGTATTGAATACAATAATCACCATCCGCACTTCCCTCCATGGGAGTAATGTCTGAAATAGTCTATGCTTTGATCGTTCCCTCGAAGACCAGTAGTAGTTTCCGATGCACATCTGGTGGCATTCTGTAATCTGTGGACTATCAGAGTGTTGATGAAACACAGAAAATGCATCGGGATTGAATGCAACAGTCACCATGAACACTTTCCTCCATGGGAGTAATGACTCAAACAGCCTACGCTTTGATCGTTCCCTCTAAGACAAGTAGTAGTTTCCGATGCAAATCTGGATGCTTTCTGTAATCTGTGGACTATCAGAGTGTTGATGAAACACAGAAATTGCATCGGGATTGAATACAACAGTCTCCATGAGCAGTTTCCTCCATGGGAGTAATGTGTGAAACAGTTTACGCTTTGATCGTTCCCTGGAAGACCAGTAGTAGTATCCGATGCACATCCGGATGCTTTCTGTAATCCGTGGAATATCAGAGTGTTGATGAAACACAGAAATTGCATCGGGATTGAATACAACAGTGTCACCATGTGCACTTTCCTCCATGCGAGTAATGTCTCAAACAGTCTACGATTTGATCGTTCCCTGTAAGACCAGTAGTAGTTTCCGATGCACATCTGGATTCTTTCTGTAATCTGTGGACTATCGGTGTGTGGATGAAACACAGAAATAGCATCGGGATTGAATACAACAGTTACCATGCGCACTGTCCTCCACCTGAAAACTGTCTCAAACAGTCTACGCTTTGATCGTTCCCTGGAAAATCAGTAGTAGTTTCCGATGGACATCTGGTGGCATTCTGTAATCTGTAGACTATCACAGTGTTGATGAAACACAGAAATTGCATCGGGATTGAATACAACAGTCACCATGCGCACTTTCCTCCAAGGGAGTAATGTCTCTAACAGTCTACGCTTTGATCGTTCCCTGGAAGACCAGTAGTAGTTTCCGATGCACATCTGGTGGCATTCTGTAATCTGTGGACTATCAGAGTGTTGATGAAACACAGAAATTGCATCGGGATTGAATACAACAGTCACCATGCGCACTTTCCTCAATGGGAGTAATGTCTCTAACAGTCTATGCTTTGATCGTTCCCTGGAAGACCAGTAGTAGTTTCCGATGCACATCTGGATTCTGTCTGTAATCTGTGGACTATCAGTGTGTTGATGAAACACAGAAATTGCATCGGGATTGAATACAACAGTCACAATGCGCACTTTCTTCCATGGGAGTAATGTCTCAAACAGTCTACGCTTTGATCGTTCCCTGGAAGACCAGTAGTAGTTTCCGATGCACATCTGGTGGCACTCTGTAATCTGTGGACAATCAGAGTGTTGAAGAAACACAGAAATTGAATCTGAATTGAATACAACAGTCACCATGTGCACTTTCCTCCATAAAAGTAATGTCTCAAACAGTTTACGATTTGATCGTTCCCTGGAAGACCAGTAGTAGTTTCCGATGCACATCTGGATTGTTTCTGTAATCCGTGGAATATCAGAGTGTTGATGAAACACAGAAATTGCATCGGTATTGAATACAACAGTCACCATGCGCACTTTCTTCCATGGGAGTAATGTCTCAAACAGTCTACGCTTTGATCGTTCCCTGGAAGACCAGTAGTAGTTTCCGATGCACATCTGGATGCTTTCTGTAATCCGTGGACTATCAGAGTGTTGATGAAACACAGAAATTGAATCGGGATTGAATACAACAGTCACCATGCGCACTTTCCTCCATGCGAGTAATGTCACAAACAGTCTACGCTTTGACCGTTCCCTGGAAGACCATGAGTAGTTTCCGATGCACATATGGAGGCATTCTGTAATCTGTGGAGAATCAGAGTGTTGATGAAACACAGAAATTGCTTCGGGATTGAATACAACAGTCACCATGCGCTCTCTCCTCCACGTGAGTAATGTCTCAAACAGTCTACGCTTTGATCGTTCCCTGGAAAACCAGTAGTAGTTCCCGATGGACATCTGGTGGCATTCTGTAATCTGTAGACTATCGCAGTGTTGATGAAACACAGAATATGCATCAGGATTGAATACAACAATCACCATGCGCACTTTCCTCCAAGGGAGTAATGTCTCTAACAGTCTATGCTTTGATCGTTCCCTGGAAGACCAGTAGTAGTTTCCGATGCACATCTGGTGGCGTTCTGTAATCTGTGGACTATCAGAGTGTTGATGAAACACAGAAATTGCATCGGGATTGAATACAACAGTCACCATGCGCACTTTCCTCCATAAAAGTAATGTCTCAAACAGTCTACGTTTTGATCGTTCCCTGGAAGACCAGTAGTAGTTTCCGATGCACAATTGGTGGCATTCTGTGATCTGTGGACTATCTGAGTGTTGATGAAACAGTATTTGCATCGGTATTGAATACAATAGTCACCATCCGCACTTCCCTCCATGGGAGTAATGTCTGAAATAGTCTATGCTTTGATCGTTCCCTCGAAGACCAGTAGTAGTTTCCGATGCACATCTGGTGGCATTCTGTAATCTGTGGACTATCAGAGTGTTGATGAAACACAGAAAATGCATCGGGATTGAATGCAACAGTCACCATGAACACTTTCCTCCATGGGAGTAATGTCTCAAAGAGTTTACGCTTTGATCGTTCCCTGGAAGACCAGTAGTAGTATCCGATGCACATCTGGATGCTTTCTGTAATCCGTGGAATATCAGAGTGTTGATGAAACACAGAAATTCCATCGGGATTGAATACAACAGTGTCACCATGTGCACTTTCCTCCATGCGAGTAATGTCTCAAACAGTCTGCGATTTGATCGTTCCCTGGAAGACCAGTAGTAGTTTCCGATGCACATCTGGATTCTTTCTGTAATCTGTGGACTATCGGTGTGTGGATGAAACACAGAAATAGCATCGGGATTGAATACAACAGTCACCATGCGCACTGTCCTCCACGTGAAAAATGTCTCAAACAGTCTACGCTTTGATCGTTCCCTGGAAAATCAGTAGTAGTTTCCGATGGACATCTTGTGGCATTCTGTAATCTGTAGACTATCACAGTGTTGATGAAACACAGAAATTGCATCGGGATTGAATACAACAGTCACCATGCGTACTTTCCTCCAAGGGAGTAATGTCTCTAACAGTCTACGCTTTGATCGTTCCCTGGAAGACCAGTAGTAGTTTCCGATGCACATCTGGAGGCATTCTGTAATCTGTGGACTGTCAGAGTGTTGTTGAAACACAGAAATTGCATCGGGATTGCACACAACAGTCACCATGCGCACTTTCCTCCATAAAAGTAATGTCTCAAACAGTCTACGTTTTGATCGTTCCCTGGAAGACCAGTAGTAGCTTCCGATGCACAATTGGTGGCATTCTGTGATCTGTGGACTATCTGAGTGTTGATGAAACAGAAATTGCATCGGTATTGAATACAATAGTCACCATCCGCACTTCCCTCCATGGGAGTAATGTCTGAAATAGTCTATGCTTTGATCGTTCCCTCGAAGACCAGTAGTAGTTTCCGATGCACATCTGGTGGCATTCTGTAATCTGTGGACTATCAGAGTGTTGATGAAACACAGAAAATGCATCGGGATTGAATGCAACAGTCACCATGAACACTTTCCTCCATGGGAGTAATGACTCAAACAGCCTACGCTTTGATCGTTCCCTCTAAGACAAGTAGTAGTTTCCGATGCAAATCTGGATGCTTTCTGTAATCTGTGGACTATCAGAGTGTTGATGAAACACAGAAATTGCATCGGGATTGAATACAACAGTCTCCATGAGCAGTTTCCTCCATGGGAGTAATGTGTGAAACAGTTTACGCTTTGATCGTTCCCTGGAAGACCAGTAGTAGTATCCGATGCACATCTGGATGCTTTCTGTAATCCGTGGAATATCAGAGTGTTGATGAAACACAGAAATTGCATCGGGATTGAATACAACAGTGTCACCATGTGCACTTTCCTCCATGCGAGTAATGTCTCAAATAGTCTACGATTTGATCGTTCCCTGTAAGACCAGTAGTAGTTTCCGATGCACATCTGGATTCTTTCTGTAATCTGTGGACTATCGGTGTGTGGATGAAACACAGAAATAGCATCGGGATTGAATACAACAGTCACCATGCGCACTGTCCTCCACCTGAAAACTGTCTCAAACAGTCTACGCTTTGATCGTTCCCTGGAAAATCAGTAGTAGTTTCCGATGGACATCTGGTGGCATTCTGTAATCTGTAGACTATCACAGTGTTGATGAAACACAGAAATTGCATCGGGATTGAATACAACAGTCACCATGCGCACTTTCCTCCAAGGGAGTAATGTCTCTAACAGTCTACGCTTTGATCGTTCCCTGGAAGACCAGTAGTAGTTTCCGATGCACATCTGGTGGCATTCTGTAATCTGTGGACTATCAGAGTGTTGATGAAACACAGAAATTGCATCGGGATTGAATACAACAGTCACCATGCGCACTTTCCTCAATGGGAGTAATGTCTCTAACAGTCTATGCTTTGATCGTTCCCTGGAAGACCAGTAGTAGTTTCCGATGCACATCTGGATTCTGTCTGTAATCTGTGGACTATCAGTGTGTTGATGAAACACAGAAATTGCATCGGGATTGAATACAACAGTCACAATGCGCACTTTCTTCCATGGGAGTAATGTCTCAAACAGTCTACGCTTTGATCGTTCCCTGGAAGACCAGTAGTAGTTTCCGATGCACATCTGGTGGCACTCTGTAATCTGTGGACAATCAGAGTGTTGAAGAAACACAGAAATTGAATCTGAATTGAATACAACAGTCACCATGTGCACTTTCCTCCATAAAAGTAATGTCTCAAACAGTTTACGATTTGATCGTTCCCTGGAAGACCAGTAGTAGTTTCCGATGCACATCTGGATTGTTTCTGTAATCCGTGGTATATCAGAGTGTTGATGAAACACAGAAATTGCATCGGTATTGAATACAACAGTCACCATGCGCACTTTCTTCCATGGGAGTAATGTCTCAAACAGTCTACGCTTTGATCGTTCCCTGGAAGACCAGTAGTAGTTTCCGATGCACATCTGGATGCTTTCTGTAATCCGTGGACTATCAGAGTGTTGATGAAACACAGAAATTGAATCGGGATTGAATACAACAGTCACCATGCGCACTTTCCTCCATGCGAGTAATGTCACAAACAGCCTCTGCTTTGACCGTTCCCTGGAAGACCATGAGTAGTTTCCGATGCACATATGGAGGCATTCTGTAATCTGTGGAGAATCAGAGTGTTGATGAAACACAGAAATTGCTTCGGGATTGAATACAACAGTCACCATGCGCTCTCTCCTCCACGTGAGTAATGTCTCAAACAGTCTACGCTTTGATCGTTCCCTGGAAAACCAGTAGTAGTTCCCGATGGACATCTGGTGGCATTCTGTAATCTGTAGACTATCGCAGTGTTGATGAAACACAGAATTTGCATCAGGATTGAATACAACAATCACCATGCGCACTTTCCTCCAAGGGAGTAATGTCTCTAACAGTCTACGCTTTGATCGTTCCCTGGAAGACCAGTAGTAGTTTCCGATGCACATCTGGTGGCGTTCTGTAATCTGTGGACTATCAGAGTGTTGATGAAACACAGAAATTGCATCGGGATTGAATACAACAGTCACCATGCGCACTTTCCTCCATAAAAGTAATGTCTCAAACAGTCTACGTTTTGATCGTTCCCTGGAAGACCAGTAGTAGTTTCCGATGCACAATTGGTGGCATTCTGTGATCTGTGGACTATCTGAGTGTTGATGAAACAGTATTTGCATCGGTATTGAATACAATAGTCACCATCCGCACTTCCCTCCATGGGAGTAATGTCTGAAATAGTCTATGCTTTGATCGTTCCCTCGAAGACCAGTAGTAGTTTCCGATGCACATCTGGTGGCATTCTGTAATCTGTGGACTATCAGAGTGTTGATGAAACACAGAAAATGCATCGGGATTGAATGCAACAGTCACCATGAACACTTTCCTCCATGGGAGTAATGTCTCAAAGAGTTTACGCTTTGATCGTTCCCTGGAAGACCAGTAGTAGTATCCGATGCACATCTGGATGCTTTCTGTAATCCGTGGAATATCAGAGTGTTGATGAAACACAGAAATTCCATCGGGATTGAATACAACAGTGTCACCATGTGCACTTTCCTCCATGCGAGTAATGTCTCAAACAGTCTGCGATTTGATCGTTCCCTGGAAGACCAGTAGTAGTTTCCGATGCACATCTGGATTCTTTCTGTAATCTGTGGACTATCGGTGTGTGGATGAAACACAGAAATAGCATCGGGATTGAATACAACACTCACCATGCGCACTGTCCTCCACGTGAAAAATGTCTCAAACAGTCTACGCTTTGATCGTTCCCTGGAAAATCAGTAGGAGTTTCCGATGGACATCTTGTGGCATTCTGTAATCTGTAGACTATCACAGTGTTGATGAAACACAGAAATTGCATCGGGATTGAATACAACAGTCACCATGCGTACTTTCCTCCAAGGGAGTAATGTCACTAACAGTCTACGCTTTGATCGTTCCCTGGAAGACCAGTAGTAGTTTCCGATGCACATCTGGTGGCATTCTGTCATCTGTGGACTATCAGAGTGCTGATGAAACACAGAAATTGCATCGGGATTGAATACAACAGTCACCATGCGCACTTTCCTCAATGGGAGTAATGTCTCTAACAGTCTAAGCTTTGATCGTTCCCTGGAAGACCAGTAGTAGTTTCCGATGCACATCTGGATTCTTTCTGTAATCTGTGGACTATCAGTGTGTTGATGAAACACAGAAATTGCATCGGGATTGAATACAACAGTCACCATGCGCACTTTCTTCCATGGGAGTAATGTCTCAAACAGTCTACGCTTTGATCGTTCCCTGGAAGCCCAGTAGTAGTTTCCGATGCACATCTGGTGGCACTCTGTAATCTGTGGACAATCAGAGTGTTGAAGAAACACAGAAATTGAATCTGAATTGAATACAACAGTCACCGTGTGCACTTTCTTCCATAAAAGTAATGTCTCAAACAGTTTACGATTTGATCGTTCCCTGGAAGACCAGTAGTAGTTTGCGATGCACATCTGGATTGTTTCTGTAATCCGTGGAATATCAGAGTGTTGATGAAACACAGAAATTGCATCGGTATTGAATACAACAGTCACCATGCACACTTTCTTCCATGGGAGTAATGTCTCAAACAGTCTACGCTTTGATCGTTCCCTGGAAGACCAGTAGTAGTTTCCGATGCACATCTGGATGCTTTCTGTAATCCGTGGACTATCAGAGTGTTGATGAAACACAGAAATTGATACGGGATTGAATACAACAGTCACCATGCGCACTTTCCTCTATGCGAGTAATGTCACAAACAGTCTACGCTTTGATCGTTCCCTGGAAGACCATGAGTAGTTTCCGATGCACATATGGAGGCATTCTGTAATCTGTGGAGAATCAGAGTGTTGATGAAACACAGAAATTGCTTCGGGATTGAATACAACAGTCACCATGCGCACTCTCCTCCACGTGAGTAATGTCTCAAACAGGCTACGCTTTGATCGTTCCCTGGAAAACCAGTAGTAGTTCCCGATGGACATCTGGTGGCATTCTGTAAACTGTAGACTATCGCAGTGTTGATGAAACACAGAATTTGCATCAGGATTGAATACAACAATCACCATGCGCACTTTCCTCCAAGGGAGTAATGTCTCTAACAGTCTACGCTTTGATCGTTCCCTGGAAGACCAGTAGTAGTTTCCGATGCACAGCTGGTGGCATTCTGTAATCTGTGGACTATCAGAGTGTTGATGAAACACAGAAATTGCATCGGGATTGAATACAACAGTCACCATGCGCACTTTCCTCCATGGGAGTAATGTCTCTAACAGTCTACGCTTTGATCGTTCCCTGGAAGACCAGTAGTAGTTTCTGATGCACATCTGGATTCTTTCTGTAATCTGTGGACTATCAGTGTGTTGATGAAACACAGAAATTGCATCGGGATTGAATACAACAGTCACCATGCGCACTTTCCTTCATGGGAATAATGTATCAAACAGTCTACGCTTTGATCGTTCCCAGGAAGACCAGTAGTAGTTTCCGATGCACATCTGAAGGCATTCTGTAATCTGTGGACTATCAGAGTGTTGAAGAAACACAGAAATTGCATCGGGATTGAATACAACAGTCACCATGCGCACTTCCCTCCATGGGAGTAATTTCTCAAAGATTTTACGCTTTGATCGTTCCCTGGAAGACCAGTAGTAGTTTCCGATGCACATCTGGAGGCATTCTGTAATCTGTGGAGTATCAGAGTGTTGATGAAACACAGAAATTGCATCGGGATTGAATACAACAGTTACCATGCGCACTTTCCTCCATGCGAGTAATGTCTCAAACAGTCTACGATTTGATCGTTCCCTGGAAGACCAGTAGTAGTTTCCGATGCACATCAGGATTCTTTCTGTAATCTGTGGACTATCGGTGTGTGGATGAAACACAGAAATAGCATCGGGATTGAATACAACAGTCACCATGCGCACTGTCCTCCACGTGAAAAATGTCTCAAACAGTCTACGCTTTGATCGTTCCCTGGAAAATCAGTAGTAGTTTCCGATGGACATCTGGTGGCATTCTGTAATCTGTAGACTATCACAGTGTTGATGAAACACAGAAATTGCATCGGGATTGAATACAACAGTCACCATGCGCACTTTCCTCCAAGGGTGTAATGTCTCTAACAGTCTACGCTTTGATCGTTCCCTGGAAGACCAGTAGTAGTTTCCGATGCACATCTGGTGGCATTCTGTAATCTGTGGACTATCAGAGTGTTGATGAAACACAGAAATTGCATCGGGATTGAATACAACAGTCACCATGCGCACTTTCCTCAATGGGAGTAATGTCTCTAACAGTGTATGCTTTGATCGTTCCCTGGAAGACCAGTAGTAGTTTCCGATGCACATCTGGATTCTTTCTGTAATCTGTGGACTATCAGTGTTTTGATGAAACACAGAAATTGCATCGGGATTGAATACAACAGTCACCATGCGCACTTTCTTCCATGGGAGTAATGTCTCAAACAGTCTACGCTTTGATCGTTCCCTGGAAGCCCAGTAGTAGTTTCCGATGCACATCTGGTGGCACTCTGTAATCTGTGGACAATCAGAGTGTTGAAGAAACACAGAAATTGAATCTGAATTGAATACAACAGTCACCATCTGCACTTTCCTCCATAAAAGTAATGTCTCAAACAGTTTACGATTTGATCGTTCCCTGGAAGACCAGTAGTAGTTTGCGATGCACATCTGGATTGTTTCTGTAATCCGTGGAATATCAGAGTGTTGATGAAACACAGAAATTGCATCGGTATTGAATACAACAGTCACCATGCACACTTTCTTCCATGGGAGTAATGTCTCAAACAGTCTACGCTTGGATCGTTCCCTGGAAGACCAGTAGTAGTTTCCGATGCACATCTGGATGCTTTCTGTAATCCGTGGACTATCAGAGTGTTGATGAAACACAGAAATTGAATCGGGATTGAATACAACAGTCACCATGCGCACTCTCCTCCACGTGAGTAATGTCTCAAACAGGCTACGCTTTGATCGTTCCCTGGAAAACCAGTAGTAGTTCCCGATGGACATCTGGTGGCATTCTGTAAACTGTAGACTATCGCAGTGTTGATGAAACACAGAATTTGAATCAGGATTGAATACAACAATCACCATGCGCACTTTCCTCCAAGGGAGTAATGTCTCTAACAGTGTACGCTTTGATCGTTCCCTGGAAGACCAGTAGTAGTTTCCGATGCACATCTGGTGGCATTCTGTAATCTGTGGACTATCAGAGTGTTGATGAAACACAGAAATTGCATCGGGATTGAATACAACAGTCACCATGCGCACTTTCCTCCATGAGAGTAATGTCTCTAACAGTCTACGCTTTGATCGTTAGCTGGAAGACCAGTAGTAGTTTCCGATGCACATCTGGATTCTTTCTGTAATCTGTGGACTATCAGTGTGTTGATGAAACACAGAAATTGCATCGGGATTGAATACAACAGTCACCATGCGCACTTTCCTTCTTGGGAATAATGTATCAAACAAACTACGCTTTGATCGTTCCCAGGAAGACCAGTAGTAGTTTCAGATGCACATCTGAAGGCATTCTGTAATCTGTGGACTATCAGAGTGTTGAAGAAACACAGAAATTGCATCGGGATTGAATACAACAGTCACCATGCGCACTTCCCTCCATGGGAGTAATTTCTCAAAGAGTTTACGCTTTGATCGTTCCCTGGAAGACCAGTAGTAGTTTCCGATGCACATCTGGAGGCATTCTGTAATCTGTGGAGTATCAGAGTGTTGATGAAACACAGAAATTGCATCGGGATTGAATACAACAGTTACCATGCGCACTTTCCTCCATGCGAGTAATGTCTCAAACAGTCTACGATTTGATCGTTCCCTGGAAGACCAGTAGTAGTTTCCGATGCACATCTGGATTCTTTCTGTAACCTGTGGACTATCGGTGTGTGGATGAAACACAGAAATAGCATCGGGATTGAATACAACAGTCACCATGCGCACTGTCCTCCACGTGAAAAATGTCTCAAACAGTCTACGCTTTGATCGTTCCCTGGAAAATCAGTAGTAGTTTCCGATGGACATCTGGTGGCATTCTGTAATCTGTAGACTATCACAGTGTTGATGAAACACAGAAATTGCATCGGGATTGAATACAACAGTCACCATGCGCACTTTCCTCCAAGGGAGTAATGTCTCTAACAGTCTACGCTTTGATCGTTCCCTGGAAGACCAGTAGTAGTTTCCGATGCACATCTGGTGGCATTCTGTAATCTGTGGACTATCAGAGTGTTGATGAAACACCGAAATTGCATCGGGATTGAATACAACAGTCACCATGCGCACTTTCCTCAATGGGTGTAATGTCTCTAACAGTGTATGCTTTGATCGTTCCCTGGAAGACCAGTAGTAGTTTCCGATGCACATCTGGATTCTTTCTGTAATCTGTGGACTATCAGTGTGTTGATGAAACACAGAAATTGCATCGGGATTGAATACAACAGTCACCATGCGCACTTTCTTCCATGGGAGTAATGTCTCAAACAGTCTACGCTTTGATCGTTCCCTGGAAGCCCAGTAGTAGTTTCCGATGCACATCTGGTGGCACTCTGTAATCTGTGGACAATCAGAGTGTTGAAGAAACAGAGAAATTGAATCTGAATTGAATACAACAGTCACCATCTGCACTTTCCTCCATAAAAGTAATGTCTCAAACAGTTTACGATTTGATCGTTCCCTGGAAGACCAGTAGTAGTTTGCGATGCACATCTGGATTGTTTCTGTAATCCGTGGAATATCAGAGTGTTGATGAAACACAGAAATTGCATCGGTATTGAATACAACAGTCACCATGCGCACTTTCTTCCATGGGAGTAATGTCTCAAACAGTCTACGCTTCGATCGTTCCCTGGAAGACCAGTAGTAGTTTCCAATGCACATCTGGATGCTTTCTGTAATCCGTGGACTATCAGAGTGCTGATGAAACACAGAAATTGAATCGGGATTGAATACAACAGTCAACATGCGCACTTTCCTCCATGCGAGTAATGTCACAAACAGTCTACGCTTTGATCGTTCCCTGGAAGACCATGATTAGTTTCCGATGCACATATGGAGGCATTCTGTAATCTGTGGAGAATCAGAGTGTTGATGAAACACAGAAATTGCTTCGGGATTGAATACAACAGTCACCATGCGCACTCTCCTCCACGTGAGTAATGTCTCAAACAGTCTACGCTTTGATCGTTCCCTGGAAAACCAGTAGTAGTTCCCGATGGACATCTGGTGGCATTCTGTAATCTGTAGAATATCGCTGTGTTGATGAAACACAGAATTTGCATCAGGATTGAATACAACAATCACCATGCGCACTTTCCTCCAAGGGAGTAATATCTCTTACAGTCTACGCTTTAATCGTTCCCTGGAAGACCAGTAGTAGTTTCCGATGCACGTCTGGTGGCATTCTGTAATCTGTGGACTATCAGAGTGTTGATGAAACACAGAAATTGCATCGGGATTGAATACAACAGTCACCATGCGCACTTTCCTCCATGGGAGTAATGTCTCTAACAGTCTACGCTTTGATCGTTCCCTGGAAGACCAGTAGTAGTTTCCGATGCACATCTGGATTCTTTCTGTAATCTGTGGACTATCAGTGTGTTGATGAAACACAGAAATTGCATCGGGATTGAATACAACAGTCACCATGCACACTTTCCTCCATGGCAGTAATGTCTCAAACAGGCTACGCTTTGATCGTTCCCTCTAAGACCAGTAGTAGTTTCCGATGCACGTCTGGTTGGATTCTGTAATCTGTGGACTATCAGAGTGTTGATGAATCACAGAAAGTGCATCGTGATTGAATACAACAGTCACCATGCGCACTTTCCTTCATGGGAATAATGTCTCAAACAGTCTACGCTTTGATCGTTCCCAGGAAGACCAGTAGTAGTTTCCGATGCACATCTGAAGGCATTCTGTAATCTGTGGACTATCAGAGTGTTGAAGAAACACAGAGATTGCATCGGGATTGAATACAACAGTTACCATGCGCACTTTCCTCCATGGGAGTAATGTCTCTAACTGTCTACGCTTTGATCGTTCCCTGGAAGACCAGTAGTACTTTCCGATGGACATCTGGAGGCTTTCCGTAAACTGTGGACTATCAGAGTGTTGATGAAGCACAGAAATAGCTTAGGGATTGAATACAACAGTCACCATGCTCACTTTCCTCCATGGGAGTAATGTCTCAAACAGTCTACTCTTTGATCGTTCCCTGGAAGACCAGTAGTAGTTTCCGATGCACATCTGGAGGCATTCTATAATCTGTGGACTATCAGAGTGTTGATGAAGCACAGAAATTGCATCGGCATTGAATACAACAGTCACCATGCGCACTTTCCTATATGGTAGTATGGTCTCTAACAGTCTACGCTTTGATCGTTCCCTGGAAGACCAGTAGTAGTTTCGATGCACATATGGAGGCTTTGCTTTATTTGTGGACTATCAGAGTGTTGATGAAACACAGAAATTGCATCGGGATTGAATACAACTGTCACCATGCCCTCTATCGTCCATATGATAATGCCTCAAAGAGTCTACGCTTTGATCGTTCCCTGGAAGACCAGTAGTGGTTTCCGATGCACATCTGAAAGCATTCTGTAATCTGTGGACTGTCAGAGTGTTGATGAAACAGAGATATTGCTTCGTAATTGAATACAACAGTCACTATGCGCACTTTCCTCCATGGGAGTAATGTCTCTAACAGTCTACGCTTTGATCGTTCCCTGGATACCAGTAGTAGTTTCCGATGCACATCTGGTGGCATTCTGTAATCTGTAGACTATCAGAGAGTTGATGAAACAAAGATATTTGCTTCGGGATTGAATACAACAGTCACCATGCGCACTTTCCTCCATGGGAGTTATGTCTCTAACAGTCTACGATTTGATCGTTCCCTGGAAGACCAGTAGTAGTTCCGATGCACATCTGGAGGCATTCTGTAATCTGTGGAGTATCAGAGTGTTGATGAAACACAGAAATTGCATCGGGATTGAATACAACAGTCACCATGCGGACTTTCCTCCATGGGAGTAATTCTCAAACAGTCTTCGCTTTGATCGTTCCCTGGAAGACCAGTAGTAGTTTCCGATGCACATCGGGATGCTTTCTGGAATCTGTGGACTATCAGAGTGTTGATGAAACACAGAAATTGCATCGGGATAGAATACAACAGTATCCATGCGCACTTTCCTCCATGTGAGTAATGTCACAAAGAGTCTACGCTTTGATAGTTCCCTGGAAGACCAGTAGTAGCTTCCGATGCACATCTGGTGGCATTCTGTAATCTGTAGACCATCAGAGTGTTGATGAAACAATGATATTGCTTCGGAATTGAATACAACAGTCACCATGCGCACTTTCCTCCATGGGAGTAATGTCTCTAACAGTCTACGCTTTGAACGTTCCCTGGATACCAGTAGTAGATTCCGATGGACATCTGGTGGCATTCTGTAATCTGTAGACTATCAGAGTGTTGATGAAACTCAGAAATTGCATCGGGATTGAATACAACAGTCACCATGCGCACTTTCCTCCACGGGTGTAATTTCTCTAACAGTCTACGCTTTGATCGTTCCCTGGAAGACAGTAGTAGTTTCCGATGCACATCTGGTGGCATTCTGTAATCTGTGGACTATCAGAGTGTTGATGAAACACAGAAATTGCATCGGGATTGAATACAACAGTCACCATGCGCACTTTCCTCCATGGGAGTAATGTCTCTAACAGTCTACGCTTTGATCGTTCCCTGGAAGACCAATAGTAGTTTCCGATGCACATCCGGATTCTTTCTGTAATCTGTGGACTATCAGAGTGTTGATGAAACACAGAAATTGCATCGGGATAGAATACAACAGTCACCATGCGCACTTTCCTCCAGGGGAGTAATATCTCAAACAGTCTACGCTTTGATCGTTCCCTGGAAAACCAGTAGTAGTTTCCGATGCACATCTGGATGCTTTCTGTAATCTGTGGTCTATCAGAGTGTTGATGAAACACAGAAATTGAATCGGAATGGAATACAACAGTCACCATGCGCACTACCCTCCATGGGAGTAATGTCTCAAACAGTTTACGCTTTGATCGTTCCCTGGAAGACCAGTAGTAGTTTCCGATGCACATCGGGTGGTATTCTGTAATCTGTGGTCTGTCAGAGTGTTGATGAAACACAGAAATTGAATCGGAATGGGATACAACAGTCACCATGCGCACTTTCCTCCATGGGAGTAATGTCTCAAACAGTCTACTCTTTGATCGGTCCCTGGAACACCAACAGTTGTATCTGATGCACATCTGGTGGCATTCTGTAATCTGTTGACAATCAGAGTGTTGATGAAACACAGAAATTGAATAGGAATTGAATACAACAGTCACCATGCGCACTTTCCTCCACGGGAGTAATGTCTCAAACAGTCTACGCCTTGATCGTTCCTGGAAGACCAGTAGTAGTTTCCGATGCACATCTGGTTGGATTCTGTAATCTGTGGACTATCAGAGTGTTGATGAAACACAGAAATTGCCTCGGGATTGAATACAACAGTCACCATGCGCACTTTCATTCATGGAAATAATGTCTCAAACAGTCTACGTTTGATCGTTCCTAGGAAGACCAGTAGTAGTTTTGCATGCACATCTGAAAGCATTCTGTAATCTGTGGACTATCAGAGTGTTGATGAAACACAGAAATTGCATCGGGATTGAATACAACAGTCACCATGCGCACTTCCCTCCATGGGAGTATTGTCTCAAAGAGTTTACGCTTTGATCGTTCCCTGCAAGACCAGTAGTAGTTTCCGATGCACATCTGGAGGCATTCTGTAATCTGTGGACTATCAGAGTGGTGATGAAACACAGAAATTGCATCGGGATTGAATACAACAGTCACCATGCGCACTTTCCTCCATGGGAGTAATGTCTCAAACACTCTACGCTTTGATCGTTCCCTGGAAGACCAGTAGTAGTTTCCGATGCACATCTGGAGGCATTCTGTAATCTGTAGACTATCAGAGTGTTAATGAAACAAAGATATTGCTTCGGGATTGAATACAACAGTCACCATGCGCACTTTCCTCCATGGGAGTAATGTCTCTAATAGTCTACGCTTTGATCGTTCCCTGGATACCACATCCGGATTCTTTCTGTAATCTGTGGACTATCATGGTGTTGATGAAACACAGAAATTGCTTCGGGATTGAATACAACAGTCACCATGCGCACTTTCCTCCATGGGTGTAATGTCTCTAACAGTCTACGCTTTCATCGTTCCCTGGATACCAGTAGTAGTTTCCGATGGACATCTGGTGGCATTCTGTAATCTGTAGACTATCAGAGTGTTGATGAAACACAGAAATTGCATCGGGATTGAATACAACAGTATCCATGCGCAGATTCCTCCATGTGAGTAATGTCTCAAACAGTCTACGCTTTGATCGTTCCCTGGAAGACCAGTAGTAGTTTCCGATGCACATCTGGTGGCATTCTGTAATCTGTGGACTATCAGAGTGTTGATGAAACACAGAAATTGCATCGGGATTGAATACAACAGTCACCATGCGCACTTCCCTCCATGGGAGTAATGTCTCAAAGAATTTCCTCTTTGATCGTTCCCTGGAAGACCAGTAGTAGTTTCCGATGCACATCTGGAGGCTTTCCGTAAACTGTGGACTATAAGAGTGTTGATGAAGCACAGAAATTGCATCGGGATTAAATACAACAGTCACCATGCGCACTTTCCTCCATGGGAGTAATGTCTAAAACAGTCTACTCTTTCATCGATCCCTGGAAGACCAGTAGTAGTTTCCGATGCACATCTGGAGGCATTCTGTAATCAGTTGACTATCAGAGTGTTGATGAAATAAAGAAATTGCATCGGGATTGAATACAACAGTCACCATGCGCACTTTCCTCCATGGGAGTAATGTCTCAAACACTCTACGCTTTGATCGTTCCCTGGAAGACCAGTAGTAATTTCCGATGCACATCTGGTGGCATTCTGTAATCTGTGGACTATCAGAGTGTTGATGAAAGACAGAAATTGCATCGGGATTGAATACAACAGTCACCATGCGCACTTTCCTCCATGGGAGTAATGTCTCTAACAGTCTACGCTTTGACCGTTCCCTGGAAGACCAGTAGTAGTTTCCGATGCACATCTGGATTCTTTCTGTAATCTGTGGACTATCAGAGTGTTGATGAAACACAGAAATTGCATCGGGATTGAATACAACAGTCTCCATGAGCAGTTTCCTCCATGGGAGTAATGTCTGAAATAGTCTACGCTTTGATCGTTACCTGGAAGACCAGTAGTAGTTTCCGATGCACATCTGGAGGCATTCTGTAATCTGTGGACTATCAGAGTGTTGTTGAAACACAGACATTGCATCGGGATTGAATACAACAGTCACCATGCGCACTTCCCTCCATAAAAGTAATGTCTCAAACAGTCTTCGTTTTGATCGTTTCCTGGAAGACCAGTAGTAGTTTCCGATGCACATCTGGTGGCATTCTGTGATCTGTGGACTATCTGAGTGTTGATGAAACAGAAATTGCATCGGTATTGAATATAATAGTCACCATGCACACTTTCCTCCATGGGAGTAATATCTGAAATAGTCTATGCTTTGATCGTTCCCTGGAAGACCAGTAGTAGTTTCCGATGCACATCTAGTGGCATTCTGTAATCTGTGGACTATCAGAGTGTTGATGAAACACAGAATATGCATCGGGATTGAATGCAACAGTCACCATGAACACTTTCCTCTATGGGAGTAATGTCTCAAAGAGTTTATGCTTTGATCGTTCCCTGGAAGACCAGTAGTAGTTTCCGATGCACATCTGGATGCTTTCTGTAATCCGTGGAATATCAGAGTGTTGATGAAACACAGAAATTGCATCGGGATTGAATACAACAGTGTCACCATGTCCGCTTTCCTCCATGGGAGTAATGTCTCAAACAGTCTACGCTTTGATCGTTCCCTGGAAGACCAGTAGTAGTTTCCGATGCACATCTGAATTCTTTCTGTAATCTGTGGACTATCAGAGTGTTGATGAAACACAGAAATTGCATCGGGATTTAATACAAAAGTCACCATGCGCACTTTCCTATATGCGAGTAATGTCTCTAAGAGTCAACGCTTTGATCGTTCCCCGGAAGACCAGTAGTAGTTTCGATGCACATATGGAGGCTCTGCTTAATTTGTGGACTATCAGAGTGTTGATGAAACACAGAAATTGCATCGGGATTGAATACAACTGTCACCATGCCCTCTTTCGTCCATATGATAATGTCTCAAACAGTGTACGCTTTCATCGTTCCCTGGAAGACCAGTAGTGGTTTCCGATGCATATCTGGAAGCATTCTGTAATCTGTGGACTATCAGAGTGTTGATGAAACACAGTTATTGCATCGGGATTGAATACAACAGTCACCATGCTCACTTTCCTTCATGGGAGTAATGTCTCAAACACTCTACGCTTTGATCGTTCCCTGGAAGACCAGTAGTAGTTTCCGATGCACATCTGGTGGCATTCTGTAATCTGTAGACTAACAGAGTGTTGATGAAACACAGAAATTGCATCGGGATTGAATACAACAGTCACCATGCGCACTTTCCTCCATGGTAGTAATGTCTCTAAGAGTCTACGCTTTGATCGTTCCCTGGAAGACCAGTAGTAGTTTCTGATGCTCATCTGGATGCTTTCTGTAATCTGTGGACTATCAGAGTGTTGATGAAACACAGGTATTGCATCGGGATTGAATACAACAGCATCCATGCGCAGTTTCCTAAATGTGAGTAATGTCTCAAACAGTCTACGCTTTGATCGTTCCCTGGAAGACCAGTAGTAGTTTCCGATGGACATCTGGTGGCATTCTGTCATCTATAGACTATCAGAGTGTTGATGAAACAAAGATATTGCTTCGGGATTGAATACAACAGTCACCATGCGCACTTTCCTCCATGGGAGTAATGTCTCTAACAGTCTACGCTTTGATCGTTCCCTGGAAGACCAGTAGTGGATTCCGATGCACATCTCGAAGCATTCTGTATTCTGTGGACTATCAGAGTGTTGATGAAACACAGTTATTGCATCGGGATTGAATACAACAGTCACCATGCTCCCTTTCCTTCATGGGAGTAATGTCTCAAACACTCTACGCTTTGATCGTTCCCTGGAAGACCAGTAGTAGTTTCCGATGCACATCTGGTGGCATTCTGTAATCTGTAGACTATCAGAGAGTTGATGAAACAAAGATATTTGCTTCGGGATTGAATACAACAGTCACCATGCGCACTTTCCTCCATGGGAGTTATGTCTCTAACAGTCTACGATTTGATCGTTCCCTGGAAGACCAGTAGTAGTTCCGATGCACATCTGGAGGCATTCTGTAATCTGTGGAGTATCAGAGTGTTGATGAAACACAGAAATTGCATCGGGATTGAATACAACAGTCACCATGCGGACTTTCCTCCATGGGAGTAATTCTCAAACAGTCTTCGCTTTGATCGTTCCCTGGAAGACCAGTAGTAGTTTCCGATGCACATCGGGATGCTTTCTGGAATCTGTGGACTATCAGAGTGTTGATGAAACACAGAAATTGCATCGGGATAGAATACAACAGTATCCATGCGCACTTTCCTCCATGTGAGTAATGTCACAAAGAGTCTACGCTTTGATAGTTCCCTGGAAGACCAGTAGTAGCTTCCGATGCACATCTGGTGGCATTCTGTAATCTGTAGACCATCAGAGTGTTGCTGAAACAATGATATTGCTTCGGAATTGAATACAACAGTCACCATGCGCACTTTCCTCCATGGGAGTAATGTCTCTAACAGTCTACGCTTTGAACGTTCCCTGGATACCAGTAGTAGATTCCGATGGACATCTGGTGGCATTCTGTAATCTGTAGACTATCAGAGTGTTGATGAAACTCAGAAATTGCATCGGGATTGAATACAACAGTCACCATGCGCACTTTCCTCCACGGGAGTAATTTCTCTAACAGTCTACGCTTTGATCGTTCCCTGGAAGACAGTAGTAGTTTCCGATGCACATCTGGTGGCATTCTGTAATCTGTGGACTATCAGAGTGTTGATGAAACACAGAAATTGCATCGGGATTGAATACAACAGTCACCATGCGCACTTTCCTCCATGGGAGTAATGTCTCTAACAGTCTACGCTTTGATCGTTCCCTGGAAGACCAATAGTAGTTTCCGATGCACATCCGGATTCTTTCTGTAATCTGTGGACTATCAGAGTGTTGATGAAACACAGAAATTGCATCGGGATAGAATACAACAGTCACCATGCGCACTTTCCTCCAGGGGAGTAATATCTCAAACAGTCTACGCTTTGATCGTTCCCTGGAAAACCAGTAGTAGTTTCCGATGCACATCTGGATGCTTTCTGTAATCTGTGGTCTATCAGAGTGTTGATGAAACACAGAAATTGAATCGTAATGGAATACAACAGTCACCATGCGCACTACCCTCCATGGGAGTAATGTCTCAAACAGTTTACGCTTTGATCGTTCCCTGGAAGACCAGTAGTAGTTTCCGATGCACATCGGGTGGTATTCTGTAATCTGTGGTCTGTCAGAGTGTTGATAAAACACAGAAATTGAATCGGAATGGGATACAACAGTCACCATGCGCACTTTCCTCCATGGGAGTAATGTCTCAAACAGTCTACTCTTTGATCGGTCCCTGGAACACCAACAGTTGTATCTGATGCACATCTGGTGGCATTCTGTAATCTGTTGACAATCAGAGTGTTGATGAAACACAGAAATTGAATAGGAATTGAATACAACAGTCACCATGCGCACTTTCCTCCACGGGAGTAATGTCTCAAACAGTCTACGCCTTGATCGTTCCTGGAAGACCAGTAGTAGTTTCCGATGCACATCTGGTTGGATTCTGTAATCTGTGGACTATCAGAGTGTTGATGAAACACAGAAATTGCCTCGGGATTGAATACAACAGTCACCATGCGCACTTTCATTCATGGAAATAATGTCTCAAACAGTCTACGTTTGATCGTTCCTAGGAAGACCAGTAGTAGTTTTGGATGCACATCTGAAAGCATTCTGTAATCTGTGGACTATCAGAGTGTTGATGAAACACAGAAATTGCATCGGGATTGAATACAACAGTCACCATGCGCACTTCCCTCCATGGGAGTATTGTCTCAAAGAGTTTACGCTTTGATCGTTCCTGGAAGACCAGTAGTAGTTTCCGATGCACATCTGGTTGGATTCTGTAATCTGTGGACTATCAGAGTGTTGATGAAACACAGAAATTGCTTCGGGATTGAATACAACAGTCACCATGCGCACTTTCCTCCATGGGAGTAATGTCTCTAACAGTCTACGCTTTCATCGTTCCCTGGATACCAGTAGTAGTTTCCGATGGACATCTGGTGGCATTCTGTAATCTGTAGACTATCAGAGTGTTGATGAAACACAGAAATTGCATCGGGATTGAATACAACAGTATCCATGCGCAGATTCCTCCATGTGAGTAATGTCTCAAACAGTCTACGCTTTGATCGTTCCCTGGAAGACCAGTAGTAGTTTCCGATGCACATCTGGTGGCATTCTGTAATCTGTGGACTATCAGAGTGTTGATGAAACACAGAAATTGCATCGGGATTGAATACAACAGTCACCATGCGCACTTCCCTCCATGGGAGTAATGTCTCAAAGAATTTCCTCTTTGATCGTTCCCTGGAAGACCAGTAGTAGTTTCCGATGCACATCTGGAGGCTTTCCGTAAACTGTGGACTATAAGATTGTTGATGAAGCACAGAAATTGCATCGGGATTAAATACAACAGTCACCATGCGCACTTTCAACCATGGGAGTAATGTCTAAAACAGTCTACTCTTTCATCGATCCCTGGAAGACCAGTAGTAGTTTCCGATGCACATCTGGAGGCATTCTGTAATCAGTTGACTATCAGAGTGTTGATGAAATAAAGAAATTGCATCGGGATTGAATACAACAGTCACCATGCGCACTTTCCTCCATGGGAGTAATGTCTCAAACACTCTACGCTTTGATCGTTCCCTGGAAGACCAGTAGTAATTTCCGATGCACATCTGGTGGCATTCTGTAATCTGTGGACTATCAGAGTGTTGATGAAAGACAGAAATTGCATCGGGATTGAATACAACAGTCACCATGCGCACTTTCCTCCATGGGAGTAATGTCTCTAACAGTCTACGCTTTGACCGTTCCCTGGAAGACCAGTAGTAGTTTCCGATGCACATCTGGATTCTTTCTGTAATCTGTGGACTATCAGAGTGTTGATGAAACACAGAAATTGCATCGGGATTGAATACAACAGTCTCCATGAGCAGTTTCCTCCATGGGAGTAATGTCTGAAATAGTCTACGCTTTGATCGTTACCTGGAAGACCAGTAGTAGTTTCCGATGCACATCTGGAGGCATTCTGTAATCTGTGGACTATCAGAGTGTTGTTGAAACACAGACATTGCATCGGGATTGAATACAACAGTCACCATGCGCACTTCCCTCCATAAAAGTAATGTCTCAAACAGTCTTCGTTTTGATCGTTTCCTGGAAGACCAGTAGTAGTTTCCGATGCACATCTGGTGGCATTCTGTGATCTGTGGACTATCTGAGTGTTGATGAAACAGAAATTGCATCGGTATTGAATATAATAGTCACCATGCACACTTTCCTCCATGGGAGTAATATCTGAAATAGTCTATGCTTTGATCGTTCCCTGGAAGACCAGTAGTAGTTTCCGATGCACATCTAGTGGCATTCTGTAATCTGTGGACTATCAGAGTGTTGATGAAACACAGAATATGCATCGGGATTGAATGCAACAGTCACCATGAACACTTTCCTCTATGGGAGTAATGTCTCAAAGAGTTTATGCTTTGATCGTTCCCTGGAAGACCAGTAGTAGTTTCCGATGCACATCTGGATGCTTTCTGTAATCCGTGGAATATCAGAGTGTTGATGAAACACAGAAATTGCATCGGGATTGAATACAACAGTGTCACCATGTCCGCTTTCCTCCATGGGAGTAATGTCTCAAACAGTCTACGCTTTGATCGGTCCCTGGAAGACCAGTAGTAGTTTCCGATGCACATCTGAATTCTTTCTGTAATCTGTGGACTATCAGAGTGTTGATGAAACACAGAAATTGCATCGGGATTTAATACAAAAGTCACCATGCGCACTTTCCTATATGCGAGTAATGTCTCTAAGAGTCAACGCTTTGATCGTTCCCCGGAAGACCAGTAGTAGTTTCGATGCACATATGGAGGCTCTGCTTAATTTGTGGACTATCAGAGTGTTGATGAAACACAGAAATTGCATCGGGATTGAATACAACTGTCACCATGCCCTCTTTCGTCCATATGATAATGTCTCAAACAGTGTACGCTTTCATCGTTCCCTGGAAGACCAGTAGTGGTTTCCGATGCACATCTGGAAGCATTCTGTAATCTGTGGACTATCAGAGTGTTGATGAAACACAGTTATTGCATCGGGATTGAATACAACAGTCACCATGCTCACTTTCCTTCATGGGAGTAATGTCTCAAACACTCTACGCTTTGATCGTTCCCTGGAAGACCAGTAGTAGTTTCCGATGCACATCTGGTGGCATTCTGTAATCTGTAGACTAACAGAGTGTTGATGAAACACAGAAATTGCATCGGGATTGAATACAACAGTCACCATGCGCACTTTCCTCCATGGTAGTAATGTCTCTAAGAGTCTACGCTTTGATCGTTCCCTGGAAGACCAGTAGTAGTTTCTGATGCTCATCTGGATGCTTTCTGTAATCTGTGGACTATCAGAGTGTTGATGAAACACAGAAATTGCATCGGGATTGAATACAACAGCATCCATGCGCAGTTTCCTAAATGTGAGTAATGTCTCAAACAGTCTACGCTTTGATCGTTCCCTGGAAGACCAGTAGTAGTTTCCGATGGACATCTGGTGGCATTCTGTCATCTATAGACTATCAGAGTGTTGATGAAACAAAGATATTGCTTCGGGATTGAATACAACAGTCACCATGCGCACTTTCCTCCATGGGAGTAATGTCTCTAACAGTCTACGCTTTGATCGTTCCCTGGAAGACCAGTAGTGGATTCCGATGCACATCTCGAAGCATTCTGTATTCTGTGGACTATCAGAGTGTTGATGAAACACAGTTATTGCATCGGGATTGAATACAACAGTCACCATGCTCCCTTTCCTTCATGGGAGTAATGTCTCAAACACTCTACGCTTTGATCGTTCCCTGGAAGACCAGTAGTAGTTTCCGATGCACATCTGGTGGCATTCTGTAATCTGTAGACTATCAGAGAGTTGATGAAACAAAGATATTTGCTTCGGGATTGAATACAACAGTCACCATGCGCACTTTCCTCCATGGGAGTTATGTCTCTAACAGTCTACGATTTGATCGTTCCCTGGAAGACCAGTAGTAGTTCCGATGCACATCTGGAGGCATTCTGTAATCTGTGGAGTATCAGAGTGTTGATGAAACACAGAAATTGCATCGGGATTGAATACAACAGTCACCATGCGGACTTTCCTCCATGGGAGTAATTCTCAAACAGTCTTCGCTTTGATCGTTCCCTGGAAGACCAGTAGTAGTTTCCGATGCACATCGGGATGCTTTCTGGAATCTGTGGACTATCAGAGTGTTGATGAAACACAGAAATTGCATCGGGATAGAATACAACAGTATCCATGCGCACTTTCCTCCATGTGAGTAATGTCACAAAGAGTCTACGCTTTGATAGTTCCCTGGAAGACCAGTAGTAGCTTCCGATGCACCTCTGGTGGCATTCTGTAATCTGTAGACCATCAGAGTGTTGCTGAAACAATGATATTGCTTCGGAATTGAATACAACAGTCACCATGCGCACTTTCCTCCATGGGAGTAATGTCTCTAACAGTCTACGCTTTGAACGTTCCCTGGATACCAGTAGTAGATTCCGATGGACATCTGGTGGCATTCTGTAATCTGTAGACTATCAGAGTGTTGATGAAACTCAGAAATTGCATCGGGATTGAATACAACAGTCACCATGCGCACTTTCCTCCACGGGAGTAATTTCTCTAACAGTCTACGCTTTGATCGTTCCCTGGAAGACAGTAGTAGTTTCCGATGCACATCTGGTGGCATTCTGTAATCTGTGGACTATCAGAGTGTTGATGAAACACAGAAATTGCATCGGGATTGAATACAACAGTCACCATGCGCACTTTCCTCCATGGGAGTAATGTCTCTAACAGTCTACGCTTTGATCGTTCCCTGGAAGACCAATAGTAGTTTCCGATGCACATCCGGATTCTTTCTGTATTCTGTGGACTATCAGAGTGTTGATGAAACACAGAAATTGCATCGGGATAGAATACAACAGTCACCATGCGCACTTTCCTCCAGGGGAGTAATATCTCAAACAGTCTACGCTTTGATCGTTCCCTGGAAAACCAGTAGTAGATTCCGATGCACATCTGGATGCTTTCTGTAATCTGTGGTCTATCAGAGTGTTGATGAAACACAGAAATTGAATCGTAATGGAATACAACAGTCACCATGCGCACTACCCTCCATGGGAGTAATGTCTCAAACAGTTTACGCTTTGATCGTTCCCTGGAAGACCAGTAGTAGTTTCCGATGCACATCGGGTGGTATTCTGTAATCTGTGGTCTGTCAGAGTGTTGATAAAACACAGAAATTGAATCGGAATGGGATACAACAGTCACCATGCGCACTTTCCTCCATGGGAGTAATGTCTCAAACAGTCTACTCTTTGATCGGTCCCTGGAACACCAACAGTTGTATCTGATGCACATCTGGTGGCATTCTGTAATCTGTTGACAATCAGAGTGTTGATGAAACACAGAAATTGAATAGGAATTGAATACAACAGTCACCATGCGCACTTTCCTCCACGGGAGTAATGTCTCAAACAGTCTACGCCTTGATCGTTCCTGGAAGACCAGTAGTAGTTTCCGATGCACATCTGGTTGGATTCTGTAATCTGTGGACTATCAGAGTGTTGATGAAACACAGAAATTGCCTCGGGATTGAATACAACAGTCACCATGCGCACTTTCATTCATGGAAATAATGTCTCAAACAGTCTACGTTTGATCGTTCCTAGGAAGACCAGTAGTAGTTTTGGATGCACATCTGAAAGCATTCTGTAATCTGTGGACTATCAGAGTGTTGATGAAACACAGAAATTGCATCGGGATTGAATACAACAGTCACCATGCGCACTTCCCTCCATGGGAGTATTGTCTCAAAGAGTTTACGCTTTGATCGTTCCCTGCAAGACCAGTAGTAGTTTCCGATGCACATCTGGAGGCATTCTGTAATCTGTGGACTATCAGAGTGGTGATGAAACACAGAAATTGCATCGGGATTGAATACAACAGTCACCATGCGCACTTTCCTCCATGGGAGTAATGTCTCAAACACTCTACGCTTTGATCGTTCCCTGGAAGACCAGTAGTAGTTTCCGATGCACATCTGGAGGCATTCTGTAATCTGTAGACTATCAGAGTGTTATGAAACAAAGATATTGCTTCGGGATTGAATACAACAGTCACCATGCGCACTTTCCTCCATGGGAGTAATGTCTCTAATAGTCTACGCTTTGATCGTTCCCTGGATACCACATCCGGATTCTTTCTGTAATCTGTGGACTATCATGGTGTTGATGAAACACAGAACTTGCTTCGGGATTGAATACAACAGTCACCATGCGCACTTTCCTCCATGGGAGTAATGTCTCTAACAGTCTACGCTTTCATCGTTCCCTGGATACCAGTAGTAGTTTCCGATGGACATCTGGTGGCATTCTGTAATCTGTAGACTATCAGAGTGTTGATGAAACACAGAAACAGCATCGGGATTGAATACAACAGTCACCATGCGCACTTTCCTCCATGGGTGTAATTCTCAAACCGTCTACGATTTGATCGTTCCCTGGAAGACCAGTAGCAGCTTCCGATGCACATCTGGTGGAATTCTGTAATCCGTGGACTATCAGAGTGTTGATGAGACACAGATATTGCCTTGGGATTGAATTCAACAGTCACCATGCGCACTTTCCTTCATGGGAATAATGTCTCAAACAGGCTACGCTTTGATCGTTCCCTGGAAGACCAGTAGTAGTTTCCGATGCACATCTGGTGGCATTCTGTAATCTGTGGTCTATCAGAGTGTTGATGAAACACAGAAATTGAATCGGAATGGAATACAACAATCAACATGCGCACTTTCCTCCATGGGAGTAATGTCTCAAACAGTCTACGCTTTGATCGTTCCCTGGAAGACCAGTAGTGGTATCCGATGCACATCTGGTGGCATTCTGTAATCTATGGACTATCAGAGTGTTGATGAAACACAGAAATTGAATCGGAATTGAATACAACATTCACCATGCGCACTTTCCTCCACGGGAGTAATGTCTCAACAGTCTACGCTTTGATCGTTCCCCGGAAGACCAGTAGTAGTTTCCGATGCACATCTGGTGTCATTCTGTAATATGTGGAGTATCAGAGTGTTGATTAAACTCAGAAATTGCATCGGGATTGAATACAACAGTCACCATGCGCACTTTCCTCCACGGGAGTAATGTTTCAAACAGTCTATGCTTTGATCGTTACTGGAAGACCAGTAGAAGTTTCCGATGCACATCTGGTTGGATTCTGTAATCTGTGGACTATCAGAGTGTTGATGAAACACAGAAATTACCTCGGGATTGAATACAACAGTAACCATGCGCACTTTTCTTCATGGGAATAATGTCTCAAACAGTCTACGCTTTGATCGTTCCTAGGAAGACCAGTAGTAGTTTCCGATGCACATCTGAAGGCATTCTGTAATCTGTGGACTAGCAGAGTGTTGATGAAACACAGAAATTGCATCGGGATTGAATACAACAGTCACCATGCGCACTTCCCTCCACGGGAGTAATGTCTCAAACAGTCTACGCTTTGATCGTTCCTAGGAAGACCAGTAGTAGTTTCCGATGCACATCTGAAGGCATTCTGTAATCTGTGGACTAGCAGAGTGTTGATGAAACACAGAAATTGCATCGGGATTGAATACAACAGTCACCATGCGCACTTCCCTTCACGGGAGTAATGTCTCAAAGGATTTACGCTTTGATCGTTCCCTGGAAGACCAGTAGTACTTCCCGATGCACATCTGGAGGCTTTCCGTAAACTGTGGACTATAAGAGTGATGATGAAGCACAGAAATTGCATCGGGATTGAGTACGACAGTCACCATGCGCACTTTCCTCCATGGGAGTAATGTCTCAAACAGTCTACTCTTTGATCGTTCCCTGGGAGACCAGTGGTAGTTTCCGATGGACATCTGGAGGCATTCTGTAATCAGTTGACTATCAGAGTGTTGATGAAACACAGAAATTGCCTCGGGATTGAATACAACAGTAACCATGCGCACTTTTCTTCATGGGAATAATGTCTGAAACACTCTACGCTTTGATCGTTCCCTGGAAGACCAGTAGTAGTTTCCGATGCACATCTGGTGGCCTTCTGCAATCTGTAGACTATCAGAGAGTTGATGAAACAAAGATATTGCTTCGGGATTGAATACAACAGTCACCGTGCGCACTTTCCTCAATTGGAGTAATGTCTCTAACAGTCTACGTTTTGATCGTTCCCTGGAAGACCACTAGTAGTTTCCGATGGACATCTGGTGGCATTCTGTAATCTGTAGACTATCAGAGTGTTGATGAAACACAGAAATTGCATCGGGATTGAATACAACTGTCACCATGCCCTCTTTCGTCCATATGATAATGTCTCAAAGAGTCTACGCTTTGATCGTTCCCTGGAAGACCAGTAGTGGTTTCCGATGCACATCTGGAAGCATTCTGTAATCTGTGGACTATCAGAGTGTTGATGAAACAAAGATATTGCTTCGGGATTGAATACAACAGTCACCATGCGCACTTTCCTCCATGGGAGTAATGTCTCTAACAGTCTACGCTTTGATCGTTCCCTGGATACCAGTAGTAGTTTCCGATGGAAATCTGGTGGCATTCTGTAATCTGTGGACTATCAGAGTGTTGATGAAACACAGAAATTGCATCGGGATTGAATACAACAGTCACCATGCGCACTTTCCTCCATGGGAGTAATGTCTCTAACAGTCTACGCTTTGATCGTTCCCTGGAAGACCAGTAGTAGTTTCCGATGCACATCTGGATTCTTTCTGTAATCTGTGGATTATCAGAGAGTTGATGAAACACAGAAATTGCCTCGGGATTGAATACAACAGTCACCATGCGCACTTTTCTTCATGGGAATAATGTCTCAAACAGTCTACGCTTTGATCGTTCCTAGGAAGACCAGTAGTAGTTTCCGATGCACATCTGAAGGCATTCTGTAATCTGTGGACTAGCAGAGTGTTGATGAAACACAGAAATTGCATCGGGATTGAATACAACAGTCACCATGCGCACTTCCCTCCACGGGAGTAATGTCTCAAAGGATTTACGCTTTGATCGTTCCCTGGAAGACCAGTAGTAGTTTCCGATGCACATCTGGAGGCATTCTGTAATCTGTGGAGTATCAGATTGTTGATGAAACACAGAAATTGCATCGGGATTGAATACAACCGTCACCATGCGCACTTACCTAAATGGGAGTATTGTCTCAAAGAGTTTACGCTTTGATCGTTCCCTGCAAGACCAGTAGTAGTTTCCGATGCACATCTGGTGGCATTCTGTAATCTGTGGACTATCAGAGTGTTGATGAAAGACAGAAATTGCATCGGGATTGAATACAACAGTCACCATGCGCACTTTCCTCCATGGGAGTAATGTCTCTAACAGTCTACGCTTTGACCGTTCCCTGGAAGACCAGTAGTAGTTTCCGATGCACATCTGGATTCTTTCTGTAATCTGTGGACTATCAGAGTGTTGATGAAACACAGAAAGTGCATCGGGATTGAATACAACAGTCTCCATGACCAGTTTCCTCCATGGGAGTAATGTCTGAAACAGTCTACGCTTTGATCGTTACCTGGAAGACCAGTAGTAGTTTCCGATGCACATCTGGATTCTTTCTGTAATCTGTGGATTATCAGAGTGTTGATGAAACACAGAAATTGCCTCGGGATTGAATACAACAGTCACCATGCGCACTTTTCTTCATGGGAATAATGTCTCAAACAGTCTATGCTTTGATCGTTCCTAGGAAGACCAGTAGTAGTTTCCGATGCACATCTGGAGGCATTCTGTAATCTGTGGAGTATCAGATTGTTGATGAAACACAGAAATTGCATCGGGATTGAATACAACCGTCACCATGCGCACTTACCTAAATGGGAGTATTGTCTCAAAGAGTTTACGCTTTGATCGTTCCCTGCAAGACCAGTAGTAGTTTCCGATGCACATCTGGTGGCATTCTGTAATCTGTGGAGTATCAGATTGTTGATGAAACACAGAAATTGCATCGGGATTGAATACAACCGTCACCATGCGCACTTACCTAAATGGGAGTATTGTCTCAAAGAGTTTACGCTTTGATCGTTCCCTGCCAGACCAGTAGTAGTTTCCGATGCACATCTGAATGCATTCTGTAATCTGTGGACTAGCAGAGTGTTGATGAAACACAGAAATTGCATCGGGATTGAATATAATAGTCACCATCCACACTTTCCTCCATGGGAGTAATGTCTGAAATAGTCTATGCTTTGATCGTTCCCTGGAAGACCAGTAGTAGTTTCCGATGCACATCTGGTGGCATTCTGTAAACTGTGGACAATCAGAGTGTTGATGAAACACAGAATATGCATCGGGATTGAATGCAACAGTCAGCATGAACACTTTCCTCCATGGGAGTAATGTCTCAAAGAGTTTATGCTTTGATCGTTCCCTGGAAGACCAGTAGTAGTTTCCGATGCACATCTGGATGTTTTCTGTAATCCGTGGAATATCAGATTGTTGATGAAACACAGAAATTGCATCGGGATTGAATACAACAGTGTCACCATGTGCACTTTCCTCCATGGGAGTAATGTCTCAAACAGTCTACGCTTTGATCGTTCCCTGGAAGACCAGTAGTAGTTTCCGATGCACATCTGAATTCTTTCTGTAATCTGTGGACTATCAGAGTGTTGGTGAAACACAGAAATTGCATCGGGATTTAATACAACAGTCACCATGCGCACTTTCCTATATGGGAGTAATGTCTCTAACAGTCTACGCTTTGATCGGTTCCTGGAAGCCCAGTAGTAGTTTCGATGCACATATGGAGGCTCTGCTTAATTTGTGGACTATCAGAGTGTTGATGAAACACAGAAATTGCATCCGGATTGAATACAACTGTCACCATGCCCTCTTTCGTCCATATGATAATGTCTCAAACAGTTTACGCTTTGATCGTTCCCTGGAAGACCAGTAGTGGTTTCCGATGCACATCTGGAAGCATTCTGTAATCTGTGGACTATCAGAGTGTTGATGAAACACAGTTATTGCATCGGGATTGAATAGAACAGTCACCATGCTCCCTTTCCTTCATGGGAGTAATGTCTCAAACACTCTACGCTTTGATCGTTCCCTGGAAGACCAGTAGTAGTTTCCGATGCACATCTGGTGGCATTCTGTAATCTGTAGACTATCAGAGTGTTGATGAAACACAGAAATTTCATCGGGATTGAATACAACATTAACCATGCGCACTTTCCTCCATGGTAGTAATGTCTCTAAGAGTCTACGCTTTGATCATTCCCTGGAAGACCAGTAGTAGTTTCTGATGCTCATCTGGATGCTTTCTGTAATCTGTGGACTATCAGAGTGTTGATGAAACACAGAAATTGCATCGGGATTGAATACAACAGTATCCATGCGCAGTTTCCTTGATGTGAGTAATGTCTCAAACAGTCTACGCTTTGATCGTTCCCTGGAAGACCAGTAGTAGTTTCCGATGCACATCTGGTGGCATTTTGTAATCTATAGACTATCAGAGTGTTGATGAAACAAAGATATTGCTTCGGGATTGAATACAACAGTCACCATGCACACTTTCCTCCATGGGAGTAATGTCTCTAACAGTCTACGCTTTGATCGTTCCCTGGATACCAGTAGTAGTTTCCGATGGACATCTGGTGGCATTCTGTAATCTGTAGACTATCAGAATGTTGATTAAACTCCGAAATTGCATCGGGATTGAATACAACAGTCACCATGCGCACTTTCCTCCATAGGAGTAATGTCTCTAACAGTCTACGCTTTGACCGTTCCCTGGAAGACCAGAAGTAGTTTCCGATTCACATCTGGATTCTTTCTGTAATCTGTGGACTATCAGAGTGTTGATGAAACACAGAAATTGCCTCGGGATTGAATACAACAGTCACCATGCGCATTTTTCTTCATGGGAATAATGTCTCAAACAGTCTACGCTTTGATCGTTCCTAGGAAGACCAGTAGTAGTTTCCGATGCACATCTGAAGGCATTCTGTAATCTGTGGACTATAAGAGTTTTGATGAAGCACAGAAATTGCATCGGGATTGAATACAACAGTCACCATGCGCACTTTCCTCCATGGGAGTAATGTCTCTAAGAGTTTACGCTTTGATCGTTCCCTGGAAGACCAGTAGTATTTCCCGATGCACATCTGGTGGCATTCTGTAATCTGTGGACTATCAGAGTGTTGATGAAACACAGAAAATGCATCGAGATTGAATGCAACAGTCACCATGAACACTTTCCTCCATGGGAGTATTGTCTCAAAGAGTTTACGCTTTGATCGTTCCCTGGAAGACCAGTAGTAGTTTCCGATGCACATCTGGATGCTTTCTGTAATCTGTGGACTATCAGAGTGTTGATGAAACACAGTTATTGCATCGGGATTGAGTACAACAGTCACCATGCTCCCTTTCCTTCATGGGAGTAATGTCTCAAACACTCTACGCTTTGATCGTTCCCTGGAAGCTCAGTAGTAGTTTCCGATGCACATCTGATGGCATTCTGTAATCTGTAGACTATCAGAGTGTTGATGAAACACAGAAATTGCATCCATGCGCAGTTTCCTACCTGTGAGTAATGTCTCAAACATTCTACGCTTTGATCGTTCCCTGGAAGACCAGTAGTAGTTTCCGATGAACATCTGGTGGCATTCTGTAATCTATAGACTATCAGAGTGTTGATGAAACAAAGATATTGCTTCGGGATTGAATACAACAGTCACCATGCGCACTTTTCTTCATGGGAATAATGTCTCAAACAGTCTACGCTTTGATCGTTCCTAGGACGACCAGTAGTAGTTTCCGATGCACATGTGAAGGCATTCTGTAATCTGTGGACTATAAGAGTTTTGATGAAGCACAGAAATTGCATCGGGATTGAATACAACAGTCACCATGCGCACTTTCCTCCATGGGAGTAATGTCTCTAAGAGTTTACGCTTTGATCGTTCCCTGGAAGACCAGTAGTAGTTTCCGATGCACATCTGGAGGCATTCTGTAATCTGTGGAGTATCAGATTGTTGATGAAACACAGAAATTGCATCGGGATTGAATACAACAGTCACCATGCGCACTTACCTAAATGGGAGTAATGTCTCTAACAGTCTACGCTTTGATCGTTCCCTGGAAGACCAGTAGTACTTCCGATGCACATCTGGAGGGTTTCCGTAAACTGTGGACTATAAGAGTGTTGATGAAGCACAGAAATTGCATCGGGAATGAATACAACAGTCACCATGCGCACTTTCCTCCATGGGAGTAATGTCTCAAACAGTCTACTCTTTGATCGTTCCCCATAAGACCAGTAGTAGTTTCCGATGCACATCTGGAGGCATTCTGTAATCAGTTGACTATCAGAGTGTTGATGAAACACAGAATTTGCATCGGGATTGAATACAACAGTCACCATGCGCACTCTTCTCCATGGGAGTAATGTCTCAAACACTCTACGCTTTGATCGTTCCCTGGAAGACCAGTAGTAGTTTCCGATGCACATCTGGTGGCATTCTGTAATCTGTAGACTATCAGAGTGTTGATTAAACTCCGAAATTGCATCGGGATTGAATACAACAGTCACCATGCGCACTTTCCTCCATAGGAGTAATGTCTCTAACAGTCTACGCTTTGACCGTTCCCTGGAAGACCAGAAGTAGTTTCCGATTCACATCTGGATTCTTTCTGTAATCTGTGGACTATCAGAGTGTTGATGAAACACAGAAATTGCCTCGGGATTGAATACAACAGTCACCATGCGCATTTTTCTTCATGGGAATAATGTCTCAAACAGTCCACGCTTTGATCGTTCCTAGGAAGACCAGTAGTGGTTTCCGATGCACATCTGAAGGTATTCTGTAATCTGTGGACTATAAGAGTTTTGATGAAGCACAGAAATTGCATCGGGATTGAATACAACAGTCACCATGCGCACTTTCCTCCATGGGAGTAATGTCTCTAAGAGTTTACGATTTGATCGTTCCCTGGAAGACCAGTAGTATTTCCCGATGCACATCTGGTGGCATTCTGTAATCTGTGGACTATCAGAGTGTTGATGAAACACAGAAAATGCATCGAGATTGAATGCAACAGTCACCATGAACACTTTCCTCCATGGGAGTAATGTCTCAAAGAGTTTACGCTTTGATCGTTCCCTGGAAGACCAGTAGTAGTTTCCGATGCACATCTGGATGCTTTCTGTAATCCGTGGACTATCAGAGTGTTGATGAAACACAGAAATTGCTTCGGGATTGAATACAACAGTCACCATGCGCACTTCCCTCCATAGGAGTAATGTCTTAAAGAGTTTACGCTTTGATCGTTCCCTGGAAGACCAGTAGTAGTTTCCGATGCACATCTGGAGGCATTCTGTAATCTGTGGAGTATCAGAGCGTTGATGAAACACAGAAATTGCATCGGGATTGAATACAACAGTCACCATGCGCACTTTCTTCCATGGGAGTAATGTCTCAAACAGTCTACGCTTTGATCCTTCCCAGGAAGACCAGTAGTAGTTTCCGATGCACATCTGAAGGCATTCTGTAATCTGTGGACTATCAGAGTGTTGATGAAGCACAGAAATTGCATCGGGATTGAATACAACAGTCACCTTGCGCCCTTCCCTCCATGGGAGTAATGTCTCAAAGAGTTTACGCTTTGATCGTTCCCTGGAAGACCAGTAGTACTTCCCGATGCACATCTGGAGGCATTCTGTAATCTGTGGAGTATCAGAGTGTTGATGAAACACAGAAATTGCATCGGGATTGAATACAACAGTCACCATAAGCACTTTCCTCCATGGGAGTAATGTCTCTAACAGTCTACGCTTTGATCGTTCCCTGGAAGACCAGTAGTAGTTTTGATGCACATATGGAGGCTCTGCTTAATTTGTGGACTATCAGAGTGTTGATGAAACACAGAAATTGCATCGGGATTGAATACAACTCTCACCATGCCCTCTCTCGTCCATATGATAATGTCTCAAACAGTCTACGCTTTGATCGTTCCCTGGAAGACCAGTAGTGGTTTCCGATGCACATCTGTCAGCATTCTGTAATCTGTGGACTATCAGAGTGTTGATGAAACACAGTTATTGCATCGGGATTGAGTACAACAGTCACCATGCTCCCTTTCCTTCATGGGAGTAATGTCTCAAACACTCTACGCTTTGATCGTTCCCTGGAAGCCCAGTAGTAGTTTCCGATGCACATCTGATGGCATTCTGTAATCTATAGACTATCAGAGTGTTGATGAAACAAAGATATTGCTTCGGGATTGAATACAACAGTCACCATGCGCACTTTTCTTCATGGGAATAATGTCTCAAACAGTCTACGCTTTGATCGTTCCTAGGACGACCAGTAGTAGTTTCCGATGCACATCTGAAGGCATTCTGTAATCTGTGGACTATAAGAGTTTTGATGAAGCACAGAAATTGCATCGGGATTGAATACAACAGTCACCATGCGCACTTTCCTCCATGGGAGTAATGTCTCTAAGAGTTTACGCTTTGATCGTTCCCTGGAAGACCAGTAGTAGTTTCCGATGCACATCTGGAGGCATTCTGTAATCTGTGGAGTATCAGATTGTTGATGAAACACAGAAATTGCATCGGGATTGAATACAACAGTCACCATGCGCACTTACCTAAATGGGAGTAATGTCTCTAACAGTCTACGCTTTGATCGTTCCCTGGAAGACCAGTAGTACTTCCCGATGCACATCTGGAGGGTTTCCGTAAACTGTGGACTATAAGAGTGTTGATGAAGCACAGAAATTGCATCGGGATAGAATACAACAGTCACCATGCGCACTTTCCTCCATGGGAGTAATGTCTCAAACAGTCTACTCTTTGATCGTTCCCTATAAGACCAGTAGTAGTTTCCGATGCACATCCGGAGGCATTCTGTAATCAGTTGACTATCAGAGTGTTGATGAAACACAGAATTTGCATCGGGATTGAATACAACAGTCACCATGCGCACTCTTCTCCATGGGAGTAATGTCTTAAACACTCTACGCTTTGATCGTTCCCTGGAAGACCAGTAGTAGTTTCCGATGCACATCTGGTGGCATTCTGTAATCTGTAGACTATCAGAGAGTTGATGAAACAGAGATATTGCTTCGGGATTGAATACAACAGTCACCATGCGCACTTTCCTCCATGGGAGTAATGTCTCTAACATTCTACGATTTGATCGTTCCCTGGAAGACCAGTAGTAGTTCCGATGCACATTTGGAGGCATTCTGTAATCTGTGGAGTATCAGAGTGTTGATGAAACACAGAAATTGCATCGGGATTGAATACAACAGTCACCATGCGGACTTTCCTCCATGGGAATAATTCTCAAACAGTCTTCGATTTGATCGTTCCCTGGAAGACCAGTAGTAGTTTCCGATGCACATCGGGATGCTTTCTGTAATCTGTAGACTATCAGAGTGTGGATGAAACAAAGATATTGCTTCGGAATTGAATACAACAGTCACCATGCGCACTTTCCTAAATGGGAGTAATGTCTCTAACAGTCTACGCTTTGATCGTTCCCTGGATACCACTAGTAGATTCCGATGGACATCTGGTGGCATTCAGTAATCTGTAGACTATCTGAGTGTTGATGAAACTCAGAAATAGCATCGGGATTGAATACAACAGTCACCATGCGCACTTTCCTCCATGGGAGTAATGTCTCTAACAGTCTACGCTGTGATCGTTCCCTCGGAGACCAGGAGTACTTCCCGATGCACATCTGGAGGCTTTCCGTAAACTGTGGACTATCAGAGTGTTGATGAAGCACAGAAATTGCATCGGTATTGAATACAACAGTCACCATGCGCACTTTCCTCTATGGGAGTAATGTCTCAAACAGTCTACTCTTTGATCGTTCCCTGGAAGACCAGTAGTAGGTTCCGATGCACATCTGGAGGCATTCTGTAATCTGTTGACTATCAGAGTGTTGATGAAACACAGAAATTGCATCGGGATTGAATACAACAGTCACAATGCGCACTTTCCTAAATGGGAGTAATGTCTCAAACACTCTACGCTTTGATCTTTCCCTGGAAGACCAGTAGTAGTTTCCGATGCACATCTGGTGGCGTTCTGTAATCTGTAGACTATCAGAGTGTTGATGAAACACAGAAATTGCATCGGGATTGAATACAACAGTATCCATGCGCAGTTTCCTCCATGTGAATAATGTCTCAAAGAGTCTACGCTCTGATCGTTCCCTGGAAGACCAGTAGTATTTTCCGATGCACATCTGGTGGCATTCTGTAATCTGTAGACTATCAGAGTGTTGATGAAACAAAGATATTGCTTCGGGATTGAATACAACAGTCACCATGCGCACTTTCCTACATGGGAGTAATGTCTCTAACAGTCTACGCTTTGATCGTTCCCTGGAAGACCAGTAGTAGATTCCGATGCACATCCGGATTCATTCTGTAATCTGTTAACTATCAGGGTGTTGATGAAACACAGAAATTGCATCGGGATTGAATACAACAGTCACCATGCGCACTTTCCTATATGAGAGTAATATCTCAAACAGTCTACGCTTTGATCGTTCCCTGGAAGACCAGTAGTAGTTTCCGATGCACATCTGGAGGCATTCTGATATCTGTGGACTAACTGAGTGTTGACGAAACACAGAAATTGCATCGGGATTGAATACAACAGTCACCATGCGCACTTTCCTCCATGGGTGTAATTCTCAAACCGTCTGCGATTTGATCGTTCCCTAGAACACCAGTAGTAGTTTCCGATGCACATCTGGTATCATTCTGTAATCTGTAGACTATCAGAGTGTTGATGAAACAAAGATATTGCTTCGGGATTGAAAACAACAGTCACCATGCGCAGTTTCCTACATGGGAGTAATGTCTCTAACAGTCTACGCTTTGATCGTTCCCTGGAAGACCAGTAGTAGATTCCGATGCACATCCGGATTCATTCTGTAAACTGTGGACTATCAGGGTGTTGATGAAACACAGATATTGCATAGGGATTGAATACAACAGTCACCATGCGCACTTTCCTATATGAGAGTAATATCTCAAACAGTCTACGCTTTGATCGTTCCCTGGAAGACCAGTAGTAGTTTCCGATGCACATCTGGAGGCATTCTGATATCTGTGGACTAACTGAGTGTTGACGAAACACAGAAATTGCCTCGGGATTGAATACAACAGTCACCATGCGCTCTTTCCTTCATGGGAATAATGTCTCAAACAGGCTACGCTTTGATCGTTCCCTGGAAGACCAGTAGTAGTTTCCGATGCACATATGGGGGCATTCTGTAATCTGTGGACTATCAGAGTGTTGATGAAACACAGAAATTGCATCGAGATTGAATACAACAGTCACCATGCGCACTTTCCTCCATGGGAGTAATGTCTCAAACAGTCTACGCTTTAATATGTTCCTGGAAGACCAGTAGTAGTTTCCGATGCACTTCTGGTGGCATTCTGTAATCTGTTGACAATCAGAGTGTTGATGAAACACAGAAATTGAATCGGAATAGAATACAACATTCACCATGCGCACTTTCCTCCACGGGAGTAATGTCTCAAACAGTGTACGCTTTGATCGTTCCCTGGAAGACCACCAGTAGTTTCCGATGGACATCTGGTGGCATTCTGTAATCTGTGGAGTATCTGAGAGTTGATGAAACAAAGATATTGCTTCGGGATTGAATATAACAGTCACCATGCGCACTTTCCTCAATGGGAGTAATGTCTCTAACAGTCTACGCTTTGATCGTCCCCTGGAAGACCACTAGTAGTTTCCGATGGACATCTGGTGGCATTCTGTAAAATGTAGACTATCAGAGAGTTGATGAAACAAAGATATTGCTTCGGGATTGAATATAACAGTCACCATGCGCACTTTCCTCTATGGGAGTAATGTCTCTAACAGTCTACGCTTTGATCGTTCCCTGGAAGACCACTAGTAGTTTCCGATGGACATCTGGTGGCATTCTGTAATCTGTAGACTATCAGAGTGTTGATGAAACACAGAATTTGCATCGGGATTGAATACAACAGTCACCATGCGCACTTTCCTCCATGGGAGTAATGTCTCTAACAGTCTACGATTTGATCGTTCCCTGGAAGACCAGTCGTAGTTTCCGATGCACATCTGGTGGCATTCTGTAATCTGTGGATTATCAGAGTGTTGATGAAGCACAGAAAATGCATCGGGATTGAATACAACAGTCACCATGCGCACTTTCCTCCATGGGAGTAATGTCTCTAACAGTCTACGCTTTGATCGTTCCCTAGAAGACCAGTAGCAGTTCCCGATGCACATCTGGATTCTTTCTGTAATCTGTGGACTATAAGAGTGTTGATGAAACACAGAAATTGCATCGGGATTGAATACAACAGTTACCATGCGCACTTTCATCAATGGGAGTAATGTCTCAACAGTCTACGCTTTGATCGTTCCCTGGAAGACCAGTAGTAGTTTCCGATGCACATCAGGAGGCATTC
Organism: Schistocerca gregaria; assembly: GCF_023897955.1. NCBI lineage: Eukaryota > Metazoa > Arthropoda > Insecta > Orthoptera > Acrididae > Schistocerca > Schistocerca gregaria. Next base: position 5,672,408 of record NW_026061775.1, on the reverse strand, counting down.
TGATATCTGTGGACTAACTGAGTGTTGACGAAACACAGAAATTGCATCGGGATTGAATACAACAGTCACCATTCGCACTTTCCTCCATGGGTGTAATTCTCAAACCGTCTACGCTTTGATCGTTCCCTGGAAGACCAGTAGTAGTTTCCGATGCACATCTGGTGGCATTATGTAATCTGTGGACTATCAGAGTGTTGATGAAACACAGAAATTGCCTCGGGATTGAATACAACAGTCACCATGCGCACTTCCCTTCATGGGAATAATGTCTCAAACAGTCTACGCTTTGATCGTTCCCTGGAAGACCAGTAGTAGTTTCCGATGCACATCTGGTGGCATTCTGTAATCCGTGGTCTATCAGAGTGTTGATGAGACACAGAAATTGAATCGGAATGGAATACAACAGTCACCGTGCGCACTTTCCTCCATGGGAGTAATGTCTCTAACAGTCTACGCTTTGATCGTTCCCTGGATACCAGTAGTAGATCCGATGGACATCTGGTGGCATTCTGTAATCTGTAGACTATCAGAGTGTTGATGAAACTCAGAAATTGCATCGTGATTGAATACAACAGTCACCATGCGCACTTTCCTCCATGGGAGTAATGTCTCAAACAGTCTACTCTTTGATCGTTCCCTGGAAGACCAGTAGTAGTTTCCGATGCACATCTGGAGGCATTCTGTAATCTGTTGACTATCAGAGTGTTGATGAAACACAGAAATTGCATCGGGATTGAATACAACAGTCACAATGCGCACTTTCCTAAATGTGAGTAATGTCTCAAACACTCTACGCTTTGATCTTTCCCTGGAAGACCAGTAGTAGTTTCCGATGCACATCTGGTGGCATTCTGTAATCTGTAGACTATCAGAGTGTTCATGAAACACAGAAATTGCATCGGGATTGAATACAACAGTATCCATGCGCAGTTTCCTCCATGTGAATAATGTCTCAAAGAGTCTACGCTTTGATCGTTCCCTGGAAGACCGGTAGTAGTTTCCGATGCACATCTGGTGGCATTCTGTAATCTGTGGTCTATCAGAGTGTTGATGAAACACAGAAATCGAATCGGAATGGAATACAACAGTCACCATGCGCACTTTCCTACATGGGAGTAATGCCTCTAACAGTCTACGCTTTGATCGTTCCCTGGAAGACCAGTAGTAGATTCCGATGCACATCCGGATTCATTCTGTAATCTTTGGACTATCAGGGTGTTGTTGAAACACAGAATTTGCATCGGGATTGAATATAACAGTCACCATGCGCACTTTCCTATATGAGAGTAATATCTCAAACAGTCTACGCTTTGATCGTTCCCTGGAAGACCAGAAGTAGTTTCCGATGCACATCTGGAGGCATTCTGATATCTGTGGACTAACTGAGTGTTGACGAAACACAGAAATTGCATTGTCATTGAATACAACAGTCACCATGGGCACTTTCCTCCATGGGTGTAATTCTCAAACCGTCTGCGATTTGATCGTTCCCTGGAAGACCAGTAGTAGTTTCCGATGCACATCTGGTGGCATTCTATAATCTGTAGACTATCAGAGTGTTGATGAAACAAAGATATTGCTTCGGGATTGAATAAAACAGTCACCATCCGCACTTTCCTACATGGGTTTAATCTCCCTAACAGTCTACGCTTTGATCGTTCCCTGGAAGACCAGTAGTAGATTCCGATGCACATCCGGATTCATTCTGTAATCTGTGGACTATCAGGGTGTTGATGAAAAACAGAAATTGCATCGGGATTGAATACAACAGTCACCATGCGCACTTTCCTATATGAGAGTAATATCTCAAACAGTCTACGCTTTGATCGTTCCCTGGAAGACCAGTAGCAGTTTCCGTGGCACATCTGGAGGCATTCTGATATCTGTGTACTAACTGAGTGTTGACGAAACACAGAAATTGCCTCGGGATTGAATACAACAGTCACCATGCGCACTTTCCTTCATGGGAATAATGTCTCAAACAGGCTACGCTTTGATCGTTCCCTGGAAGACCAGTAGTAGTTTCCGATGCACATCTGGTGGCATTCTGTAATCTGTGGTCTATCAGAGTGTTGATGAAACACAGAAATTCAATCGGAATGGAATACAACAATCACCATGCGCACTTTCCTCCATGGGAGTAATGTCTCAAAACAGTCTACGTTTTGATCGTTCCCTGGAAGACCAGTAGTGGTTTCCGATGCACATCTGGTGGCATTGTGTAATCTGTGGACTATCAGAGTGTTGATGAAACACAGAAATTGCATCGAGATTGAATACAACAGTCACCATGCGCACTTTCCTCCATGGGAGTAATGTCTCAAACAGTCTACGCTTTAATATGTTCCTGGAAGACCAGTAGTAGTTTCCGATACACATCTGGTGGCATTCTGTAATCTGCTGACAATCAGAGTGTTGATGAAACACAGAAATTGAATCGGAATAGAATACAACATTCAACATGCGCACTTTCCTAAACAGTGTACGCTTTGATCGTTCCCTGGAAGACCAGTAGTAGTTTCCGATGCACATCTGGTGTCATTCTGTATTCTGTGGAGTATCAGATTGTTGATTAAACTCAGAAATTGCATCGGGATTGAGTACAACAGTCACCATGCTCCCTTTCCTTCATGGGAGTAATGTCTCAAACACTCTACGCTTTGATCGTTCCCTGGAAGCCCAGTAGTAGTTTCCGATGCACATCTGATGGCATTCTGTAATCTGTAGACTATCAGAGTGTTGATGAAACACAGAAATTGCATCCATGCGCAGTTTCCTCCCTGTGAGTAATGTCTCAAACATTCTACGCTTTGATCGTTCCCTGGAAGACCAGTAGTAGTTTCCGATGGACATCTGGTGGCATTCTGTAATCTATAGACTATCAGAGTGTTGATGAAACAAAGATATTGCTTCGGGATTGAATACAACAGTCACCATGCGCACTTTTCTTCATGGGAATAATGTCTCAAACAGTCTACGCTTTGATCGTTCCTAGGACGACCAGTAGTAGTTTCCGATGCACATCTAAAGGCATTCTGTAATCTGTGGACTATAAGAGTTTTGATGAAGCACAGAAATTGCATCGGGATTGAATACAACAGTCACCATGCGCACTTTCCTCCATGGGAGTAATGTCTCTAAGAGTTTACGCTTTGATCGTTCCCTGGAAGACCAGTAGTAGTTTCCGATGCACATCTGGAGGCATTCTGTAATCTGTGGAGTATCAGATTGTTGATGAAACACAGAAATTGCATCGGGATTGAATACAACAGTCACCATGCGCACTTACCTAAATGGGAGTAATGTCTCTAACAGTCTACGCTTTGATCGTTCCCTGGAAGACCAGTAGTACTTCCCGATGCACATCTGGAGGGTTTCCGTAAACTGTGGACTATAAGAGTGTTGATGAAGCACAGAAATTGCATCGGGATTGAATACAACAGTCACCATGCGCACTTTCCTCCATGGGAGTAATGTCTCAAACAGTCTACTCTTTGATCGTTCCCTATAAGACCAGTAGTAGTTTCCGATGCACATCCGGAGGCATTCTGTAATCAGTTGACTATCAGAGTGTTGATGAAACACAGAATTTGCATCGGGATTGAATACAACAGTCACCATGCGCACTCTTCTCCATGGGAGTAATGTCTCAAACACTCTACGCTTTGATCGTTCCCTGGAAGACCAGTAGTAGTTTCCGATGCACATCTGGTGGCATTCTGTAATCTGTAGACTATCAGAGAGTTGATGAAACAGAGATATTGCTTCGGGATTGAATACAACAGTCACCATGCGCACTTTCCTCCATGGGAGTAATGTCTCTAACATTCTACGATTTGATCGTTCCCTGGAAGACCAGTAGTAGTTCCGATGCACATCTGGAGGCATTTTGTAATCTGTGGAGTATCAGAGTGTTGATGAAACACAGAAATTGCATCGGGATTGAATACAACAGTCACCATGCGGACTTTCCTCCATGGGAATAATTCTCAAACAGTCTTCGATTTGATCGTTCCCTGGAAGACCAGTAGTAGTTTCCGATGCACATCGGGATGCTTTCTGTAATCTGTAGACTATCAGAGTGTGGATGAAACAAAGATATTGCTTCGGAATTGAATACAACAGTCACCATGCGCACTTTCCTAAATGGGAGTAATGTCTCTAACAGTCTACGCTTTGATCGTTCCCTGGATACCACTAGTAGATTCCGATGGACATCTGGTGGCATTCAGTAATCTGTAGACTATCTGAGTGTTGATGAAACTCAGAAATAGCATCGGGATTGAATACAACAGTCACCATGCGCACTTTCCTCCATGGGAGTAATGTCTCTAACAGTCTACGCTGTGATCGTTCCCTCGGAGACCAGGAGTACTTCCCGATGCACATCTGGAGGCTTTCCGTAAACTGTGGACTATCAGAGTGTTGATGAAGCACAGAAATTGCATCGGTATTGAATACAACAGTCACCATGCGCACTTTCCTCCATGGGAGTAATGTCTCAAACAGTCTACTCTTTGATCGTTCCCTGGAAGACCAGTAGTAGTTTCCGATGCACATCTGGAGGCATTCTGTAATCTGTTGACTATCAGAGTGTTGATGAAACACAGAAATTGCATCGGGATTGAATACAACAGTCACAATGCGCACTTTCCTAAATGGGAGTAATGTCTCAAACACTCTACGCTTTGATCTTTCCCTGGAAGACCAGTAGTAGTTTCCGATGCACATCCCGTGGCGTTCTGTAATCTGTAGACTATCAGAGTGTTGATGAAACACAGAAATTGCATCGGGATTGAATACAACAGTATCCATGCGCAGTTTCCTCCATGTGAATAATGTCTCAAAGAGTCTACGCTCTGATCGTTCCCTGGAAGACCAGTAGTATTTTCCGATGCACATCTGGTGGCATTCTGTAATCTGTAGACTATCAGAATGTTGATGAAACAAAGATATTGCTTCGGGATTGAATACAACAGTCACCATGCGCACTTTCCTACATGGGAGTAATGTCTCTAACAGTCTACGCTTTGATCGTTCCCTGGAAGACCAGTAGTAGATTCCGATGCACATCCGGATTCATTCTGTAATCTGTTAACTATCAGGGTGTTGATGAAACACAGAAATTGCATCGGGATTGAATACAACAGTCACCATGCGCACTTTCCTATATGAGAGTAATATCTCAAACAGTCTACGCTTTGATCGTTCCCTGGAAGACCAGTAGTAGTTTCCGATGCACATCTGGAGGCATTCTGATATCTGTGGACTAACTGAGTGTTGACGAAACACAGAAATTGCATCGGGATTGAATACAACAGTCACCATGCGCACTTTCCTCCATGGGTGTAATTCTCAAACCGTCTGCGATTTGATCGTTCCCTAGAACACCAGTAGTAGTTTCCGATGCACATCTGGTATCATTCTGTAATCTGTAGACTATCAGAGTGTTGATGAAACAAAGATATTGCTTCGGGATTGAAAACAACAGTCACCATGCGCAGTTTCCTACATGGGAGTAATGTCTCTAACAGTCTACGCTTTGATCGTTCCCTGGAAGACCAGTAGTAGATTCCGATGCACATCCGGATTCATTCTGTAAACTGTGGACTATCAGGGTGTTGATGAAACACAGATATTGCATAGGGATTGAATACAACAGTCACCATGCGCACTTTCCTATATGAGAGTAATATCTCAAACAGTCTACGCTTTGATCGTTCCCTGGAAGACCAGTAGTAGTTTCCGATGCACATCTGGAGGCATTCTGATATCTGTGGACTAACTGAGTGTTGACGAAACACAGAAATTGCCTCGGGATTGAATACAACAGTCACCATGCGCTCTTTCCTTCATGGGAATAATGTCTCAAACAGGCTACGCTTTGATCGTTCCCTGGAAGACCAGTAGTAGTTTCCGATGCACATATGGTGGCATTCTGTAATCTGTGGACTATCAGAGTGTTGATGAAACACAGAAATTGCATCGAGATTGAATACAACAGTCACCATGCGCACTTTCCTCCATGGGAGTAATGTCTCAAACAGTCTACGCTTTAATATGTTCCTGGAAGACCAGTAGTAGTTTCCGATGCACTTCTGGTGGCATTCTGTAATCTGTTGACAATCAGAGTGTTGATGAAACACAGAAATTGAATCGGAATAGAATACAACATTCACCATGCGCACTTTCCTCCACGGGAGTAATGTCTCAAACAGTGTACGCTTTGATCGTTCCCTGGAAGACCACTAGTAGTTTCCGATGGACATCTGGTGGCATTCTGTAATCTGTGGAGTATCAGAGAGTTGATGAAACAAAGATATTGCTTCGGGATTGAATATAACAGTCACCATGCGCACTTTCCTCAATGGGAGTAATGTCTCTAACAGTCTACGCTTTGATCGTTCCCTGGAAGACCACTAGTAGTTTCCGATGGACATCTGGTGGCATTCTGTAAAATGTAGACTATCAGAGAGTTGATGAAACAAAGATATTGCTTCGGGATTGAATATAACAGTCACCATGCGCACTTTCCTCTATGGGAGTAATGTCTCTAACAGTCTACGCTTTGATCGTTCCCTGGAAGACCACTAGTAGTTTCCGATGGACATCTGGTGGCATTCTGTAATCTGTAGACTATCAGAGTGTTGATGAAACACAGAATTTGCATCGGGATTGAATACAACAGTCACCATGCGCACTTTCCTCCATGGGAGTAATGTCTCTAACAGTCTACGATTTGATCGTTCCCTGGAAGACCAGTCGTAGTTTCCGATGCACATCTGGTGGCATTCTGTAATCTGTGGATTATCAGAGTGTTGATGAAGCACAGAAAATGCATCGGAATTGAATACAACAGTCACCATGCGCACTTTCCTCCATGGGAGTAATGTCTCTAACAGTCTACGCTTTGATCGTTCCCTAGAAGACCAGTAGCAGTTCCCGATGCACATCTGGATTCTTTCTGTAATCTGTGGACTATAAGAGTGTTGATGAAACACAGAAATTGCATCGGGATTGAATACAACAGTTACCATGCGCACTTTCATCAATGGGAGTAATGTCTCAACAGTCTACGCTTTGATCGTTCCCTGGAAGACCAGTAGTAGTTTCCGATGCACATCAGGAGGCATTTTGATATCTGTGGACTAACTGAGTGTTGACGAAACACAGAAATTGCATCGGGATTGAATACAACAGTCACCATTCGCACTTTCCTCCATGGGTGTAATTCTCAAACCGTCTACGCTTTGATCGTTCCCTGGAAGACCAGTAGTAGTTTCCGATGCACATCTGGTGGCATTATGTAATCTGTGGACTATCAGAGTGTTGATGAAACACAGAAATTGCCTCGGGATTGAATACAACAGTCACCATGCGCACTTTCCTTCATGGGAATAATGTCTCAAACAGTCTACGCTTTGATCGTTCCCTGGAAGACCAGTAGTAGTTTCCGATGCACATCTGGTGGCATTCTGTAATCCGTGGTCTATCAGAGTGTTGATGAGACACAGAAATTGAATCGGAATGGAATACAACAGTCACCATGCGCACTTTCCTCCATGGGAGTAATGTCTCTAACAGTCTACGCTTTGATCGTTCCCTGGATACCAGTAGTAGATCCGATGGACATCTGGTGGCATTCTGTAATCTGTAGACTATCAGAGTGTTGATGAAACTCAGAAATTGCATCATGATTGAATACAACAGTCACCATGCGCACTTTCCTCCATGGGAGTAATGTCTCAAACAGTCTACTCTTTGATCGTTCCCTGGAAGACCAGTAGTAGTTTCCGATGCACATCTGGAGGCATTCTGTAATCTGTTGACTATCAGAGTGTTGATGAAACACAGAAATTGCATCGGGATTGAATACAACAGTCACAATGCGCACTTTCCTAAATGGGAGTAATGTCTCAAACACTCTACGCTTTGATCTTTCCCTGGAAGACCAGTAGTAGTTTCCGATGCACATCTGGTGGCATTCTGTAATCTGTAGACTATCAGAGTGTTCATGAAACACAGAAATTGCATCGGGATTGAATACAACAGTATCCATGCGCAGTTTCCTCCATGTGAATAATGTCTCAAAGAGTCTACGCTTTGATCGTTCCCTGGAAGACCGGTAGTAGATTCCGATGCACATCCGGATTCATTCTGTAATCTGTTAACTATCAGGGTGTTGATGAAACACAGAAATTGCATCGGGATTGAATACAACAGTCACCATGCGCACTTTCCTATATGAGAGTAATATCTCAAACAGTCTACGCTTTGATCGTTCCCTGGAAGACCAGTAGTAGTTTCCGATGCACATCTGGAGGCATTCTGATATCTGTGGACTAACTGAGTGTTGACGAAACACAGAAATTGCATCGGGATTGAATACAACAGTCACCATGCGCACTTTCCTCCATGGGTGTAATTCTCAAACCGTCTGCGATTTGATCGTTCCCTAGAACACCAGTAGTAGTTTCCGATGCACATCTGGTATCATTCTGTAATCTGTAGACTATCAGAGTGTTGATGAAACAAAGATATTGCTTCGGGATTGAAAACAACAGTCACCATGCGCAGTTTCCTACATGGGAGTAATGTCTCTAACAGTCTACGCTTTGATCGTTCCCTGGAAGACCAGTAGTAGTTTCCGATGCACATTTGGTGGCATTCTATAATCTGTAGACTATCAGAGTGTTGATGAAACAAAGATATTGCTTCGGGATTGAATAAAACAGTCACCATCCGCACTTTCCTACATGGGTTTAATCTCCCTAACAGTCTACGCTTTGATCGTTCCCTGGAAGACCAGTAGTAGATTCCGATGCACATCCGGATTCATTCTGTAATCTGTGGACTATCAGGGTGTTGATGAAAAACAGAAATTGCATCGGGATTGAATACAACAGTCACCATGCGCACTTTCCTATATGAGAGTAATATCTCAAACAGTCTACGCTTTGATCGTTCCCTGGAAGACCAGTAGCAGTTTCCGTGGCACATCTGGAGGCATTCTGATATCTGTGTACTAACTGAGTGTTGACGAAACACAGAAATTGCCTCGGGATTGAATACAACAGTCACCATGCGCACTTTCCTTCATGGGAATAATGTCTCAAACAGGCTACGCTTTGATCGTTCCCTGGAAGACCAGTAGTAGTTTCCGATGCACATCTGGTGGCATTCTGTAATCTGTGGTCTATCAGAGTGTTGATGAAACACAGAAATTCAATCGGAATGGAATACAACAATCACCATGCGCACTTTCCTCCATGGGAGTAATGTCTCAAAACAGTCTACGTTTTGATCGTTCCCTGGAAGACCAGTAGTGGTTTCCGATGCACATCTGGTGGCATTGTGTAATCTGTGGACTATCAGAGTGTTGATGAAACAGAGAAATTGCATCGGGATTGAATACAACAGTAAACATGCGCACTTTCCTCCATGGGAGTAATGTCTCTAACAGTCTACGATTTGATCGTTCCCTGGAAGACCAGTAGTAGTTTCCGATGCACATCTGGTGGCATTCTGTAATCTGTGGATTATCAGAGTGTTAATGAAACACAGAAAATGCATCGGGATTGAATACAACAGTCACCATGCGCACTTTCATCAATGGGAGTAATGTCTCAACAGTCTACGCTTTGATCGTTCAATGGAAGACCAGTAGCAGTTTCCGATGCACATCTGGAGGCATTCTGATATCTGTGGACTAACTGAGTGTTGACGAAACACAGAAATTGCATCGGGATTGAATACAACAGTCACCATGCGCACTTTCCTCCATGGGTGTAATTCTCAAACCGTCTACGCTTTGATCGTTCCCTGGAAGACCAGTAGTAGTTTCCGATGCACATCTGGTGGCATTCTGTAATCTGTAGACAATCAGAGTGTTGATGAAACAAAGATATTGCTTCGGAATTGAATACAACAGTCACCATGCGCACTTTCCTCCATGGGAGTAATGTCTCTAACAGTCTACGCTTTGATCGTTCCCTGGATACCAGTAGTAGATTCCGATGGACATCTGGTGGCATTCTGTAATCTGTAGACTATCAGAGTGTTGATGAAACTCAGAAATTGCATCGGGATTGAATACAACAGTCACCATGCGCACTTTCCTCCATGGGGAAAATTTCTCTAACAGTCTACGCTTTGATCGTTCCCTGGAAGACCAGTAGTAGTTTCCGATGCACATCTGGGGGCATTCTGTAATCTGTGGACTATCAGAGTGTTGATGAAACACAGTTATTGCATCTGGATTGAATACAACAGTCACCATGCTCCCTTTCCTTCATGGGAGTAATGTCTGAAACACTCCACGCTTTGATCGTTCCCTGGAAGACCAGTAGTAGTTTCCGATGCACATCTGGTGGCATTCTGTAATCTGTAGACTATCAGAGTGTTGATGAAACACAGAAATTGCATCGGGATTGAATACAACAGTCACCATGCGCACTTTCCTCCTTGGTAGTAATGTCTCTAAGAGTCTACGCTTTGATCGTTCCCTGGAAGACCAGTAGTAGTTTCTGATGCTCATCTGGATGCTATCTGTAATCTGTGGACTATCTGAGTGTTGATGAAACACAGAAATTGCATCGGGATTGAATACAACAGTATCCATGCGCAGTTTCCTCCATGTGAGTAATGTCTCTAAGAGTCTACGCTTTGATCGTTCCCTGGAAGACCAGTAGTAGTTTCCGATGCACATCTGGTGGCATTCTGTAATCTATAGACTATCAGAGTGTTGATCAAACAAAGATATTGCTTCGGGATTGAATACAACAGTCACCATGCGCACTTTTCTTCATAGGAATAATGTCTCAACAGTCTACGCTTTGATCGTTCCTAGGAAGACCTGTAGTAGTTTCCGATGCACATCTGCAGGCATTCTGTAATCTGTGGACTATAAGAGTTTTGATGAAGCACAGAAATTGCATCGGGATTGAATACAACAGTCACCATGCGCACTTTCCTCCATGGGAGTAATGTCTCTAAGAGTTTACGCTTTGATCGTTCCCTGGAAGACCAGTAGTAGTTTCCGATGCACATCTGGAGGCATTCTGTAATCTGTGGAGTATCAGATTGTTGATGAAACACAGAAATTGCATCGGGATTAAATACAACAGTCACCATGCGCACTTACCTAAATGGGAGTAATGTCCCTAACAATCTACGCTTTGATCGTTCCCTGGAAGACCAGTAGTACTTCCCGATGCACATCTGGAGGCTTTCCGTAAACTGTGGACTATAAGAGTGTTGATGAAGCACAGAAATTGCATCGGGAATGAATACAACAGTCACCATGCGCAGTTTCCTCCATGGGAGTAATGTCTCAAACAGTCTACTCTTTGATCGTTCCCTGGAAGACCAGTAGTAGTTTCCGATGCACATCTGGAGGCATTCTGTAATCTGTGGACTAACTGAGTGTTGATGAAACACAGAAATTGCATCGGGATTGAATACAACAGTCACCATGCGCACTTTCCTCCATGGGAGTAATGTCTCAAACACTCTACGCTTTGATCGTTCCCTGGAAGACCAGTAGTAGTTTCCGATGCACATCTGGTGGCATTCTGTAATCTGTAGACTATCAGAGAGTTGATGAAACAAAGATATTGCTTCGGGATTGAATACAACAGTCACCATGCGCACTTTCCTACATGGGAGTAATGTCTCTAACAGTCTACGCTTTGATCGTTCCCTGGAAGACCAGTAGTAGATTCCGATGCACATCCGGATTCATTCTGTAATCTGTTAACTATCAGGGTGTTGATGAAACACAGAAATTGCATCGGGATTGAATACAACAGTCACCATGCGCACTTTCCTATATGAGAGTAATATCTCAAACAGTCTACGCTTTGATCGTTCCCTGGAAGACCAGTAGTAGTTTCCGATGCACATCTGGAGGCATTCTGATATCTGTGGACTAACTGAGTGTTGACGAAACACAGAAATTGCATCGGGATTGAATACAACAGTCACCATGCGCACTTTCCTCCATGGGTGTAATTCTCAAACCGTCTGCGATTTGATCGTTCCCTAGAACACCAGTAGTAGTTTCCGATGCACATCTGGTATCATTCTGTAATCTGTAGACTATCAGAGTGTTGATGAAACAAAGATATTGCTTCGGGATTGAAAACAACAGTCACCATGCGCAGTTTCCTACATGGGAGTAATGTCTCTAACAGTCTACGCTTTGATCGTTCCCTGGAAGACCAGTAGTAGATTCCGATGCACATCCGGATTCATTCTGTAAACTGTGGACTATCAGGGTGTTGATGAAACACAGATATTGCATAGGGATTGAATACAACAGTCACCATGCGCACTTTCCTATATGAGAGTAATATCTCAAACAGTCTACGCTTTGATCGTTCCCTGGAAGACCAGTAGTAGTTTCCGATGCACATATGGTGGCATTCTGTAATCTGTGGACTATCAGAGTGTTGATGAAACACAGAAATTGCATCGAGATTGAATACAACAGTCACCATGCGCACTTTCCTCCATGGGAGTAATGTCTCAAACAGTCTACGCTTTAATATGTTCCTGGAAGACCAGTAGTAGTTTCCGATGCACTTCTGGTGGCATTCTGTAATCTGTTGACAATCAGAGTGTTGATGAAACACAGAAATTGAATCGGAATAGAATACAACATTCACCATGCGCACTTTCCTCCACGGGAGTAATGTCTCAAACAGTGTACGCTTTGATCGTTCCCTGGAAGACCACTAGTAGTTTCCGATGGACATCTGGTGGCATTCTGTAATCTGTGGAGTATCAGAGAGTTGATGAAACAAAGATATTGCTTCGGGATTGAATATAACAGTCACCATGCGCACTTTCCTCAATGGGAGTAATGTCTCTAACAGTCTACGCTTTGATCGTTCCCTGGAAGACCACTAGTAGTTTCCGATGGACATCTGGTGGCATTCTGTAAAATGTAGACTATCAGAGAGTTGATGAAACAAAGATATTGCTTCGGGATTGAATATAACAGTCACCATGCGCACTTACCTCTATGGGAGTAATGTCTCTAACAGTCTACGCTTTGATCGTTCCCTGGAAGACCACTAGTAGTTTCCGATGGACATCTGGTGGCATTCTGTAATCTGTAGACTATCAGAGTGTTGATGAAACACAGAATTTGCATCGGGATTGAATACAACAGTCACCATGCGCACTTTCCTCCATGGGAGTAATGTCTCTAACAGTCTACGATTTGATCGTTCCCTGGAAGACCAGTCGTAGTTTCCGATGCACATCTGGTGGCATTCTGTAATCTGTGGATTATCAGAGTGTTGATGAAGCACAGAAAATGCATCGGGATTGAATACAACAGTCACCATGCGCACTTTCCTCCATGGGAGTAATGTCTCTAACAGTCTACGCTTTGATCGTTCCCTAGAAGACCAGTAGCAGTTCCCGATGCACATCTGGATTCATTCTGTAATCTGTGGACTATAAGAGTGTTGATGAAACACAGAAATTGCATCGGGATTGAATACAACAGTTACCATGCGCACTTTCATCAATGGGAGTAATGTCTCAACAGTCTACGCTTTGATCGTTCCCTGGAAGACCAGTAGTAGTTTCCGATGCACATCAGGAGGCATTCTGATATCTGTGGACTAACTGAGTGTTGACGAAACACAGAAATTGCATCGGGATTGAATACAACAGTCACCATTCGCACTTTCCTCCATGGGTGTAATTCTCAAACCGTCTACGCTTTGATCGTTCCCTGGAAGACCAGTAGTAGTTTCCGATGCACATCTGGTGGCATTATGTAATCTGTGGACTATCAGAGTGTTGATGAAACACAGAAATTGCCTCGGGATTGAATACAACAGTCACCATGCGCACTTTCCTTCATGGGAATAATGTCTCAAACAGTCTACGCTTTGATCGTTCCCTGGAAGACCAGTAGTAGTTTCCGATGCACATCTGGTGGCATTCTGTAATCCGTGGTCTATCAGAGTGTTGATGAGACACAGAAATTGAATCGGAATGGAATACAACAGTCACCATGCGCACTTTCCTCCATGGGAGTAATGTCTCTAACAGTCTACGCTTTGATCGTTCCCTGGATACCAGTAGTAGATCCGATGGACATCTGGTGGCATTCTGTAATCTGTAGACTATCAGAGTGTTGATGAAACTCAGAAATTGCATCGTGATTGAATACAACAGTCACCATGCGCACTTTCCTCCATGGGAGTAATGTCTCAAACAGTCTACTCTTTGATCGTTCCCTGGAAGACCAGTAGTAGTTTCCGATGCACATCTGGAGGCATTCTGTAATCTGTTGACTATCAGAGTGTTGATGAAACACAGAAATTGCATCGGGATTGAATACAACGGTCACAATGCGCACTTTCCTAAATGGGAGTAATGTCTCAAACACTCTACGCTTTGATCTTTCCCTGGAAGACCAGTAGTAGTTTCCGATGCACATCTGGTGGCATTCTGTAATCTGTAGACTATCAGAGTGTTCATGAAACACAGAAATTGCATCGGGATTGAATACAACAGTATCCATGCGCAGTTTCCTCCATGTGAATAATGTCTCAAAGAGTCTACGCTTTGATCGTTCCCTGGAAGACCGGTAGTAGTTTCCGATGCACATCTGGTGGCATTCTGTAATCTGTGGTCTATCAGAGTGTTGATGAAACACAGAAATCGAATCGGAATGGAATACAACAGTCACCATGCGCACTTTCCTACATGGGAGTAATGTCTCTAACAGTCTACGCTTTGATCGTTCCCTGGAAGACCAGTAGTAGATTCCGATGCACATCCGGATTCATTCTGTAATCTTTGGACTATCAGGGTGTTGTTGAAACACAGAATTTGCATCGGGATTGAATATAACAGTCACCATGCGCACTTTCCTATATGAGAGTAATATCTCAAACAGTCTACGCTTTGATCGTTCCCTGGAAGACCAGAAGTAGTTTCCGATGCACATCTGGAGGCATTCTGATATCTGTGGACTAACTGAGTGTTGACGAAACACAGGAATTGCATTGTCATTGAATACAACAGTCACCATGGGCACTTTCCTCCATGGGTGTAATTCTCAAACCGTCTGCGATTTGATCGTTCCCTGGAAGACCAGTAGTAGTTTCCGATGCACATCTGGTGGCATTCTGTAATCTGTGGTCTATCAGAGTGTTGATGAAACACAGAAATTCAATCGGAATGGAATACAACAATCACCATGCGCACTTTCCTCCATGGGAGTAATGTCTCAAAACAGTCTACGTTTTGATCGTTCCCTGGAAGACCAGTAGTGGTTTCCGATGCACATCTGGTGGCATTGTGTAATCTGTGGACTATCAGAGTGTTGATGAAACACAGAAATTGCATCGAGATTGAATACAACAGTCACCATGCGCACTTTCCTCCATGGGAGTAATGTCTCAAACAGTCTACGCTTTAATATGTTCCTGGAAGAAAAGTAGTAGTTTCTGATGCACATCTGGTGGCATTCTGTAATCTGCTGACAATCAGAGTGTTGATGAAACACAGAAATTGAATCGGAATAGAATACAACATTCAACATGCGCACTTTCCTAAACAGTGTACGCTTTGATCGTTCCCTGGAAGACCAGTAGTAGTTTCCGATGCACATCTGGTGTCATTCTGTATTCTGTGGAGTATCAGATTGTTGATTAAACTCAGAAATTGCATCGGGATTGAATACAACAGTAACCATGCGCACTTTCCTCCATGGGAGTAATGTCTCTAACAGTCTACGCTTTGATCGTTCCCTGGAAGACCACTAGTAGTTTCCGATGGACATCTGGTGGCATTCTGTAATCTGTACACTATCAGAGTGTTGATGAAACAGAGAAATTGCATCGGGATTGAATACAACAGTAACCATGCGCACTTTCCTCCATGGGAGTAATGTCTCTAACAGTCTACGATTTGATCGTTCCCTGGAAGACCAGTAGTAGTTTCCGATGCACATCTGGTGGCATTCTGTAATCTGTGGATTATCAGAGTGTTAATGAAACACAGAAAATGCATCGGGATTGAATACAACAGTCACCATGCGCACTTTCATCAATGGGAGTAATGTCTCAACAGTCTACGCTTTGATCGTTCAATGGAAGACCAGTAGCAGTTTCCGATGCACATCTGGAGGCATTCTGATATCTGTGGACTAACTGAGTGTTGACGAAACACAGAAATTGCATCGGGATTGAATACAATAGTCACCATGCGCACTTTCCTCCATGGGTGTAATTCTCAAACCGTCTACGCTTTGATCGTTCCCTGGAAGACCAGTAGTAGTTTCCGATGCACATCTGGTGGCATTCTGTAATCTGTAGACAATCAGAGTGTTGATGAAACAAAGATATTGCTTCGGAATTGAATACAACAGTCACCATGCGCACTTTCCTCCATGGGAGTAATGTCTCTAACAGTCTACGCTTTGATCGTTCCCTGGATACCAGTAGTAGATTCCGATGGACATCTGGTGGCATTCTGTAATCTGTAGACTATCAGAGTGTTGATGAAACTCAGAAATTGCATCGGGATTGAATACAACAGTCACCATGCGCACTTTCCTCCATGGGGAAAATTTCTCTAACAGTCTACGCTTTGATCGTTCCCTGGAAGACCAGTAGTAGTTTCCGATGCACATCTGGGGGCATTCTGATATCTGTGGACTAACTGAGTGTTGACGAAACACAGAAATTGCATTGTCATTGAATACAACAGTCACCATGGGCACTTTCCTCCATGGGTGTAATTCTCAAACCGTCTGCGATTTGATCGTTCCCTGGAAGACCAGTAGTAGTTTCCGATGCACATTTGGTGGCATTCTATAATCTGTAGACTATCAGAGTGTTGATGAAACAAAGATATTGCTTCGGGATTGAATAAAACAGTCACCATCCGCACTTTCCTACATGGGTTTAATCTCCCTAACAGTCTACGCTTTGATCGTTCCCTGGAAGACCAGTAGTAGATTCCGATGCACATCCGGATTCATTCTGTAATCTGTGGACTATCAGGGTGTTGATGAAAAACAGAAATTGCATCGGGATTGAATACAACAGTCACCATGCGCACTTTCCTATATGAGAGTAATATCTCAAACAGTCTACGCTTTGATCGTTCCCTGGAAGACCAGTAGCAGTTTCCGTGGCACATCTGGAGGCATTCTGATATCTGTGTACTAACTGAGTGTTGACGAAACACAGAAATTGCCTCGGGATTGAATACAACAGTCACCATGCGCACTTTCCTTCATGGGAATAATGTCTCAAACAGGCTACGCTTTGATCGTTCCCTGGAAGACCAGTAGTAGTTTCCGATGCACATCTGGTGGCATTCTGTAATCTGTGGTCTATCAGAGTGTTGATGAAACACAGAAATTCAATCGGAATGGAATACAACAATCACCATGCGCACTTTCCTCCATGGGAGTAATGTCTCAAAACAGTCTACGTTTTGATCGTTCCCTGGAAGACCAGTAGTGGTTTCCGATGCACATCTGGTGGCATTGTGTAATCTGTGGACTATCAGAGTGTTGATGAAACACAGAAATTGCATCGAGATTGAATACAACAGTCACCATGCGCACTTTCCTCCATGGGAGTAATGTCTCAAACAGTCTACGCTTTAATATGTTCCTGGAAGACCAGTAGTAGTTTCCGATGCACATCTGGTGGCATTCTGTAATCTGCTGACAATCAGAGTGTTGATGAAACACAGAAATTGATTCGGAATAGAATACAACATTCAACATGCGCACTTTCCTAAACAGTGTACGCTTTGATCGTTCCCTGGAAGACCAGTAGTAGTTTCCGATGCACATCTGGTGTCATTCTGTATTCTGTGGAGTATCAGATTGTTGATTAAACTCAGAAATTGCATCGGGATTGAATACAACAGTAACCATGCGCACTTTCCTCCATGGGAGTAATGTCTCTAACAGTGTACGCTTTGATCGTTCCCTGGAAGACCACTAGTAGTTTCCGATGGACATCTGGTGGCATTCTGTAATCTGTACACTATCAGAGTGTTGATGAAACAGAGAAATTGCATCGGGATTGAATACAACAGTAACCATGCGCACTTTCCTCCATGGGAGTAATGTCTCTAACAGTCTACGATTTGATCGTTCCCTGGAAGACCAGTAGTAGTTTCCGATGCACATCTGGTGGCATTCTGTAATCTGTGGATTATCAGAGTGTTAATGAAACACAGAAAATGCATCGGGATTGAATACAACAGTCACCATGCGCACTTTCATCAATGGGAGTAATGTCTCAACAGTCTACGCTTTGATCGTTCAATGGAAGACCAGTAGCAGTTTCCGATGCACATCTGGAGGCATTCTGATATCTGTGGACTAACTGAGTGTTGACGAAACACAGAAATTGCATCGGGATTGAATACAACAGTCACCATGCGCACTTTCCTCCATGGGTGTAATTCTCAAACCGTCTACGCTTTGACGTTCCCTGGAAGACCAGTAGTAGTTTCCGATGCACATCTGGTGGCATTCTGTAATCTGTAGACAATCAGAGTGTTGATGAAACAAAGATATTGCTTCGGAATTGAATACAACAGTCACCATGCGCACTTTCCTCCATGGGAGTAATGTCTCTAACAGTCTACGCTTTGATCGTTCCCTGGATACCAGTAGTAGATTCCGATGGACATCTGGTGGCATTCTGTAATCTGTAGACTATCAGAGTGTTGATGAAACTCAGAAATTGCATCGGGATTGAATACAACAGTCACCATGCGCACTTTCCTCCATGGGGAAAATTTCTCTAACAGTCTACGCTTTGATCTTTCCCTGGAAGACCAGTAGTAGTTTCCGATGCACATCTGGGGGCATTCTGTAATCTGTGGACTATCAGAGTGTTGATGAAACACAGTTATTGCATCTGGATTGAATACAACAGTCACCATGCTCCCTTTCCTTCATGGGAGTAATGTCTCAAACACTCCACGCTTTGATCGTTCCCTGGAAGACCAGTAGTAGTTTCCGATGCACATCTGGTGGCATTCTGTAATCTGTAGACTATCAGAGTGTTGATGAAACACAGAAATTGCATCGGGATTGAATACAACAGTCACCATGCGCACTTTCCTCCTTGGTAGTAATGTCTCTAAGAGTCTACGCTTTGATCGTTCCCTGGAAGACCAGTAGTAGTTTCCGATGCACATCTGGTGGCATTCTGTAATCTATAGACTATCAGAGTGTTGATCAAACAAAGATATTGCTTCGGGATTGAATACAACAGTCACCATGCGCACTTTCCTCCATGGGAGTAATGTCTCTAACAGTCTACGCTTTGTCGTTCCCTGGATACCAGTAGTAGTTTCCGGTGGACATCTGGTGGCATTCTGTAATCTGTAGACTATCAGAGTGTTGATTAAACACAGAAATTGCTTCGGGATTGAATACAACAGTCACCATGCGCACTTTTCTTCATAGGAATAATGTCTCAACAGTCTACGCTTTGATCGTTCCTAGGAAGACCTGTAGTAGTTTCCGATGCACATCTGCAGGCATTCTGTAATCTGTGGACTATAAGAGTTTTGATGAAGCACAGAAATTGCATCGGGATTGAATACAACAGTCACCATGCGCACTTTCCTCCATGGGAGTAATGTCTCTAAGAGTTTACGCTTTGATCGTTCCCTGGAAGACCAGTAGTAGTTTCCGATGCACATCTGGAGGCATTCTGTAATCTGTGGAGTATCAGATTGTTGATGAAACACAGAAATTGCATCGGGATTAAATACAACAGTCACCATGCGCACTTACCTAAATGGGAGTAATGTCCCTAACAATCTACGCTTTGATCGTTCCCTGGAAGACCAGTAGTACTTCCCGATGCACATCTGGAGGCTTTCCGTAAACTGTGGACTATAAGAGTGTTGATGAAGCACAGAAATTGCATCGGGAATGAATACAACAGTCACCATGCGCAGTTTCCTCCATGGGAGTAATGTCTCAAACAGTCTACTCTTTGATCGTTCCCTGGAAGACCAGTAGTAGTTTCCGATGCACATGTGGAGGCATTCTGTAATCTGTGGACTAACTGAGTGTTGATGAAACACAGAAATTGCATCGGGATTGAATACAACAGTCACCATGCGCACTTTCCTCCATGGGAGTAATGTCTCAAACACTCTACGCTTTGATCGTTCCCTGGAAGACCAGTAGTAGTTTCCGATGCACATCTGGTTGCATTCTGTAATCTGTAGACTATCAGAGAGTTGATGAAACAAAGATATTGCTTCGGGATTGAATACAACAGTCACCATGCGCACTTTCCTCCATGGGAGTAATGTCTCTAACAGTCTACGATTTGATCGTTCCCTGGAAGACCAGTAGTAGTTCCGATGCACATCTATAGGCATTCTGTAATCTGTGGAGTATCAGAGTGTTGATGAAACACAGAAATAGCATCGGGATTGAATACAACAGTCACCATGAGGACTTTCCTCCATGGGAGTAATTCTCAAACGGTCTTAGCTTTGATCGTTCAATGGAAGACCAGTAGTAGTTTCTGATGCTCATCGGGATGCTTTCTGTAATCTGTGGACTATCAGAGTGTTGTTGAAACACAGAAATTGCATCGGGATTGAATACAACAGTATCCATGCGCACTTTCCTCTATGTGAGTAATGTCTCAAACAGTCTACGCTTTGATAGTTCCCTGGAAGACCAGTAGTGGTTTCCGATGCACATCTGGTGGCATTCTGTAATCTGTAGACTATCAGAGTGTTGACGAAACAAAGATATTGCTTCGGAATTGAATACAACAGTCACCATGCGCACATTCCTCCATGGGAGTAATGTCTCTAACAGTCTACGCTTTGATCGTTCCCTGGATACCAGTAGTAGATTCCGATTGACATCTGGTGGTATTCTGTAATCTGTAGACTATCAGAGTGTTGATGAAACTCAGAAATTGCATCGGGATTGAATACAACAGTCACCATGCGCACTTTCCTCCATGGGAAAAATTTCTCTAACAGTCTACGCTTTGATCGTTCCCTGGAAGACCAGTAGTAGTTTCCGATGCACATCTGGGGGCATTCTGTAATCTGTGGACTATCAGAGTGTTGATGAAACACAGAAATGGCATCGGGATTGAATACATCAGTCACCATGCGCACTTTCCTCCATGGGAGTAATGTCTCTAACAGTCTACGCTTTGATCGTTCCCTGGGAGACAAGGAGTACTTCCCGATGCACATCTGGGGTCTTTCCGTAAACTGTGGACTATCAGAGTGTTGATGAAGCACAGAAATTGCATCGGTATTGAATACAACAGTCACCATGCGCACTTTCCTCCATGGGAGTAATGTCTCAAACAGTCTACTCTTTGATCGTTCCCTGGAAGACCAGTAGTAGTTTCCGATGCACATCTGGAGGCATTCTGTAATCTGTTGACTATCAGAGTGTTGATGAAACACAGAAATTGCATCGGGATTGAATACAACAGTCACAATGCGCACTTTCCTAAATGGGAGTAATGTCTCAAACACTCTACGCTTTGATCTTTCCCTGGAAGACCAGTAGTAGTTTCCGATGCACATCTGGTGGCATTCTGTAATCTGTAGACTTTCAGAGTGTTCATGAAACACAGAAATTGCATCGGGATTGAATACAACAGTCACCATGCGCACTTTCCTCCTTGGTAGTAATGTCTCTAAGAGTCTACGCTTTGATCGTTCCCTGGAAGACCAGTAGTAGTTTCCGATGCACATCTGGTGGCATTCTGTAATCTGTACACTATCAGAGTGTTGATGAAACAGAGAAATTGCATCGGGATTGAATACAACAGTAACCATGCGCACTTTCCTCCATGGGAGTAATGTCTCTAACAGTCTACGATTTGATCGTTCCCTGGAAGACCAGTAGTAGTTTCCGATGCACATCTGGTGGCATTCTGTAATCTGTGGATTATCAGAGTGTTAATGAAACACAGAAAATGCATCGGGATTGAATACAACAGTCACCATGCGCACTTTCATCAATGGGAGTAATGTCTCAACAGTCTACGCTTTGATCGTTCAATGGAAGACCAGTAGCAGTTTCCGATGCACATCTGGAGGCATTCTGATATCTGTGGACTAACTGAGTGTTGACGAAACACAGAAATTGCATCGGGATTGAATACAACAGTCACCATGCGCACTTTCCTCCATGGGTGTAATTCTCAAACCGTCTACGCTTTGACGTTCCCTGGAAGACCAGTAGTAGTTTCCGATGCACATCTGGTGGCATTCTGTAATCTGTAGACAATCAGAGTGTTGATGAAACAAAGATATTGCTTCGGAATTGAATACAACAGTCACCATGCGCACTTTCCTCCATGGGAGTAATGTCTCTAACAGTCTACGCTTTGATCGTTCCCTGGATACCAGTAGTAGATTCCGATGGACATCTGGTGGCATTCTGTAATCTGTAGACTATCAGAGTGTTGATGAAACTCAGAAATTGCATCGGGATTGAATACAACAGTCACCATGCGCACTTTCCTCCATGGGGAAAATTTCTCTAACAGTCTACGCTTTGATCTTTCCCTGGAAGACCAGTAGTAGTTTCCGATGCACATCTGGGGGCATTCTGTAATCTGTGGACTATCAGAGTGTTGATGAAACACAGTTATTGCATCTGGATTGAATACAACAGTCACCATGCTCCCTTTCCTTCATGGGAGTAATGTCTCAAACACTCCACGCTTTGATCGTTCCCTGGAAGACCAGTAGTAGTTTCCGATGCACATCTGGTGGCATTCTGTAATCTGTAGACTATCAGAGTGTTGATGAAACACAGAAATTGCATCGGGATTGAATACAACAGTCACCATGCGCACTTTCCTCCTTGGTAGTAATGTCTCTAAGAGTCTACGCTTTGATCGTTCCCTGGAAGACCAGTAGTAGTTTCCGATGCACATCTGGTGGCATTCTGTAATCTATAGACTATCAGAGTGTTGATCAAACAAAGATATTGCTTCGGGATTGAATACAACAGTCACCATGCGCACTTTCCTCCATGGGAGTAATGTCTCTAACAGTCTACGCTTTGTCGTTCCCTGGATACCAGTAGCAGTTTCCGGTGGACATCTGGTGGCATTCTGTAATCTGTAGACTATCAGAGTGTTGATTAAACACAGAAATTGCTTCGGGATTGAATACAACATTCACCATGCGCACTTTTCTTCATAGGAATAATGTCTCAACAGTCTACGCTTTGATCGTTCCTAGGAAGACCTGTAGTAGTTTCCGATGCACATCTGCAGGCATTCTGTAATCTGTGGACTATAAGAGTTTTGATGAAGCACAGAAATTGCATCGGGATTGAATACAACAGTCACCATGCGCACTTTCCTCCATGGGAGTAATGTCTCTAAGAGTTTACGCTTTGATCGTTCCCTGGAAGACCAGTAGTAGTTTCCGATGCACATCTGGAGGCATTCTGTAATCTGTGGAGTATCAGATTGTTGATGAAACTCAGAAATTGCATCGGGATTAAATACAACAGTCACCATGCGCACTTACCTAAATGGGAGTAATGTCCCTAACAATCTACGCTTTGATCGTTCCCTGGAAGACCAGTAGTACTTCCCGATGCACATCTGGAGGCTTTCCGTAAACTGTGGACTATAAGAGTGTTGATGAAGCACAGAAATTGCATCGGGAATGAATACAACAGTCACTATGCGCAGTTTCCTCCATGGGAGTAATGTCTCAAACAGTCTACTCTTTGATCGTTCCCTGGAAGACCAGTAGTAGTTTCCGATGCACATGTGGAGGCATTCTGTAATCTGTGGACTAACTGAGTGTTGATGAAACACAGAAATTGCATCGGGATTGAATACAACAGTCACCATGCGCACTTTCCTCCATGGGAGTAATGTCTCAAACACTCTACGCTTTGATCGTTCCCTGGAAGACCAGTAGTAGTTTCCGATGCACATCTGGTTGCATTCTGTAATCTGTAGACTATCAGAGAGTTGATGAAACAAAGATATTGCTTCGGGATTGAATACAACAGTCACCATGCGCACTTTCCTCCATGGGAGTAATGTCTCTAACAGTCTACGATTTGATCGTTCCCTGGAAGACCAGTAGTAGTTCCGATGCACATCTAAAGGCATTCTGTAATCTGTGGAGTATCAGAGTGTTGATGAAACACAGAAATAGCATCGGGATTGAATACAACAGTCACCATGAGGACTTTCCTCCATGGGAGTAATTCTCAAACGGTCTTAGCTTTGATCGTTCAATGGAAGACCAGTAGTAGTTTCTGATGCTCATCGGGATGCTTTCTGTAATCTGTGGACTATCAGAGTGTTGTTGAAACACAGAAATTGCATCGGGATTGAATACAACAGTATCCATGCGCACTTTCCTCTATGTGAGTAATGTCTCAAACAGTCTACGCTTTGATAGTTCCCTGGAAGACCAGTAGTGGTTTCCGATGCACATCTGGTGGCATTCTGTAATCTGTAGACTATCAGAGTGTTGACGAAACAAAGATATTGCTTCGGAATTGAATACAACAGTCACCATGCGCACATTCCTCCATGGGAGTAATGTCTCTAACAGTCTACGCTTTGATCGTTCCCTGGATACCAGTAGTAGATTCCGATTGACATCTGGTGGTATTCTGTAATCTGTAGACTATCAGAGTGTTGATGAAACTCAGAAATTGCATCGGGATTGAATACAACAGTCACCATGCGCACTTTCCTCCATGGGAAAAATTTCTCTAACAGTCTACGCTTTGATCGTTCCCTGGAAGACCAGTAGTAGTTTCCGATGCACATCTGGGGGCATTCTGTAATCTGTGGACTATCAGAGTGTTGATGAAACACAGAAATGGCATCGGGATTGAATACATCAGTCACCATGCGCACTTTCCTCCATGGGAGTAATGTCTCTAACAGTCTATGCTTTGATCGTTCCCTGGGAGACAAGGAGTACTTCCCGATGCACATCTGGGGTCTTTCCGTAAACTGTGGACTATCAGAGTGTTGATGAAGCACAGAAATTGCATCGGTATTGAATACAACAGTCACCATGCGCACTTTCCTCCATGGGAGTAATGTCTCAAACAGTCTACTCTTTGATCGTTCCCTGGAAGACCAGTAGTAGTTTCCGATGCACATCTGGAGGCATTCTGTAATCTGTTGACTATCAGAGTGTTGATGAAACACAGAAATTGCATCGGGATTGAATACAACAGTCACAATGCGCACTTTCCTAAATGGGAGTAATGTCTCAAACACTCTACGCTTTGATCTTTCCCTGGAAGACCAGTAGTAGTTTCCGATGCACATCTGGTGGCATTCTGTAATCTGTAGACTTTCAGAGTGTTCATGAAACACAGAAATTGCATCGGGATTGAATACAACAGTATCCATGCGCAGTTTCCTCCATGTGAATAATGTCTCAAAGAGTCTACGATTTGATCGTTCCCTGGAAGACCAGTAGTAGTTTCCGATGCACATCTGGTGGCATTCTGTAATCTGTGGTCTATCAGAGTGTTGATGAAACACAGAAATTGAATCGGAATGGAATACAACAGTCACCATGCGCACTTTCCTACATGGGAGTAATGTCTCTAACAGTCTACGCTTTGATCGTTCCCTGGAAGACCAGTAGTAGATTCCGATGCACATCCGGATTCATTCTGTAATCTGTGGACTATCATGGTGTTGTTGAAACACAGAAATTGCATCGGGATTGAATATAACAGTCACCATGCGCACTTTCCTATATGAGAGTAATATCTCAAACAGTCTACGCTTTGATCGTTCCCTGGAAGACCAAAAGTAGTTTCCGATGCACATCTGGAGGCATTCTGATATCTGTGGACTAACTGAGTGTTGACAAAACACAGAAATTGCATTGTCATTGAATACAACAGTCACCATGCGCACTTTCCTCCATGGGTGTAATTCTCAAACCGTCTGCGATTTGATCGTTCCCTGGAAGACCAGTAGTAGTTTCCGATGCACATCTGGTGGCATTCTGTAATCTGTAGACTATCAGAGTGTTGATGAAACAAAGATATTGCTTCGGGATTGAATAAAACAGTCACCATGCGCACTTTCGTACATGGGAGTAATCTCTCTAACAGTCAACGCTTTGATCGTTCCCTGGAAGACCAGTAGTAGATTCCGATGCACATCCGGATAAATTCTGTAATCTGTGGACTATCAGGGTGTTGATGAAAAACAGAAATTGCATCGGGATTGAATACAACAGTCACCATGCGCACTTTCCTATATGAGAGTAATATCTCAAACAGTCTACGCTTTGATCGTTCCCTGGAAGACCAGTAGTAGTTTCCGTTGCACATCTGGAGGCATTCTGATATCTGTCTACTAACTGAGTGTTGACGAAACACAGAAATTGCCTCGGGATTGAATACAACAGTCACCATGCGCACTTTCCTTCATGGGAATAATGTCTCAAACAGGCTACGCTTTGATCGTTCCCTGGAAGACCAGTAGTAGTTTCCGATGCACATCTGGTGGCATTCTGTAATCTGTGGTCTATCAGAGTGTTGATGAAACACAGAAATTCAATCGGAATGGAATACAACAATCACCATGCGCACTTTCCTCCATGGGAGTAATGTCTCAAAACAGTCTACGCTTTGATCGTTCCCTGGAAGACCAGTAGTGGTTTCCGATGCACATGTGGTGGCATTCTGTAATCTGTGGACTATCAGAGTGTTGATGAAACACAGAAATTGCATCGAGATTGAATACAACAGTCACCATGCGCACTTTCCTCCATGGGAGTAATGTCTCAAACACTCTACGCTTTAATATGTTCCTGGAAGACCAGTAGTAGTTTCCGATGCACATCTGGTGGCATTCTGTAATCTGTTGACAATCAGAGTGTTGATGAAACACAGAAATTGAATCGGAATAGAATACAACATTCAACATGCGCACTTTCCTAAACAGTGTACGCTTTGATCGTTCCCTGGAAGACCAGTAGTAGTTTCCGATGCACATCTGGTGTCATTCTGTATTCTGTGGAGTATCAGAGTGTTGATTAAACTCAGAAATTGCATCGGGATTGAATACAACAGTAACCATGCGCACTTTCCTCCATATGAGTAATGTCTCTAACAGTCTACGATTTGATCGTTCCCTGGAAGACCAGTAGTAGTTTCCGATGCACATCTGGTGGCATTCTGTAATCTGTAGACTATCAGAGAGTTGATGAAACAAAGATATTGCTTCGGGATTGAATACAACAGTCACCATGCGCACTTTCCTCAATGGGAGTAATGTCTCTAACAGTCTACGCTTTGATCGTTCCCTGGAAGACCACTAGTAGTTTCCGATGGACATCTGGTGGCATTCTGTAATCTGTAGACTATCAGAGTGTTGATGAAACAGAGAAATTGCATCGGGATTGAATACAACAGTAACCATGCGCACTTTCCTCTATGGGAGTAATGTCTCTAACAGTCTACGATTTGATCGTTCCCTGGAAGACCAGTAGTAGTTTCCGATGCACATCTGGTGGCATTCTGTAATCTGTGGATTATCAGAGTGTTGATGAAACACAGAAAATGCATCGGGATTGAATACAACAGTCACCATGCGCACTTTCCTCCATGGGAGTAATGTCTCTAACAGTCTACGCTTTGATCGTTCCCTAGAAGACCAGTAGCAGTTCCCGATGCACATCTGGATTCTTTCTGTAATCTGTGGACTATAAGAGTGTTGATGAAACACAGAAATTGCATCGGGATTGAATACAACAGTTACCATGCGCACTTTCATCAATGGGAGTAATGTCTCAACAGTCTACGCTTTGATCGTTCCCTGGAAGACCAGTAGCAGTTTCCGATGCACATCTGGAGGCATTCTGATATCTGTGGACTAACTGAGTGTTGACGAAACACAGAAATTGCATCGGGATTGAATACAACAGTCACAATGCGCACTTTCCTAAATGGGAGTAATGTCTCAAACACTCTACGCTTTGATCTTTCCCTGGAAGACCAGTAGTAGTTTCCGATGCACATCTGGTGGCATTCTGTAATCTGTAGACTATCAGAGTGTTCATGAAACACAGAAATTGCATCGGGATTGAATACAACAGTATCCATGCGCAGTTTCCTCCATGTGAATAATGTCTCAAAGAGTCTACGCTTTGATCGTTCCCTGGAAGACCAGAAGTAGTTTCCGATGCACATCTGGTGGCATTCTGTAATCTGTGGTCTATCAGAGTGTTGATGAAACACAGAAATTGATTCGGAATGGAATACAACAGTCACCGTGCGCACTTTCCTACATGGGAGTAATGTCTCTAAGAGTCTACGCTTTGATCGTTCCCTGGAAGACCAGTAGTAGATTCCGATGCACATCCGGATTCATTCTGTAATCTGTGGACTATCAGGGTGTTGTTGAAACACAGAAATTGCATCGGGATTGAATATAACAGTCACCATGCGCAATTTCCTATATGAGAGTAATATCTCAAACAGTCTACGCTTTGATCGTTCCCTGGAAGACCAGTAGTAGTTTCCGATGCACATCTGGAGGCATTCTGATATCTGTGGACTAACTGAGTGTTGACGAAACACAGAAATTGCATCGGGATTGAATACAACAGTCACCATGCGCACTTTTCTCCATGGGTGTAATTCTCAAACCGTCTGCGATTTGATCGTTCCCTGGAAGACCAGTAGTAGTTTCCGATGCACATCTGGTGGCATTCTGTAGTCTGTAGACTATCAGAGTGTTGATGAAACAAAGATATTGCTTCGGGATTGAATAAAACAGTCACCATGCGCACTTTCCTACATGGGAGTAATCTCTCTAACAGTCTACGCTTTGATCGTTCCCTGGAAGACCAGTAGTAGATTCCGATGCACATCCGGATTCATTCTGTAATCTGTGGACTATCAGGGTGTTGATGAAAAACAGAAATTGCATCGGCAATGAATACAACAGTCACCATGCGCACTTTCCTATATGAGAGTAATATCTCAAACAGTCTACGCTTTGATCGTTCCCTGGAAGACCAGTAGTAGTTTCCGTTGCACATCTGGAGGCATGTGGACTAACTGAGTGTTGACGAAACACAGAAATTGCCTCGGGATTGAATACAACAGTCACCATGCGCACTTTCCTTCATGGGAATAATGTCTCAAAAGGGCTACGCTTTGATCGTTCCCTGGAAGACCAGTAGTAGTTTCCGATGCACATCTGGTGGCATTCTGTAATCTGTGGTCTATCAGAGTGTTGATGAAACACAGAAATTCAATCGGAATGGAATACAACAATCACCATGCGCACTTTCCTCCATGGGAGTAATGTCTCAAAACAGTCTACGCTTTGATCGTTCCCTGGAAGACCAGTAGTGGTTTCCGATGCACATCTGGTGGCATTCTGTAATCTGTGGACTATCAGAGTGTTGATGAAACACAGAAATTGCATCGAGATTGAATACAACAGTCACCATGCGCACTTTCCTCCATGGGAGTAATGTCTCAAACAGTCTACGCTTTAATATGTTCCTGGAAGACCAGTAGTAGTTTCCGATGCACATCTGGTGGCATTCTGTAATCTGTTGACAATCAGAGTGTTGATGAAACACAGAAATTGAATCGGAATAGAATACAACATTCAACATGCGCACTTTCCTAAACAGTGTACGCTTTGATCGTTCCCTGGAAGACCAGTAGTAGTTTCCGATGCACATCTGGTGTCATTCTGTATTCTGTGGAGTATCAGAGTGTTGATTAAACTCAGAAATTGCATCGGGATTGAATACAACAGTAACCATGAACACTTTCCTCCATGGGAGTAATGTCTCTAACAGTCTACGATTTGATCCTTCCCTGGAAGACCAGTAGTAGTTTCCGATGCACATCTGGTGGCATTCTGTAATCTGTAGACTATCAGAGAGTTGATGAAACAAAGATATTGCTTCGGGATTGAATACAACAGTCACCATGCGCACTTTCCTCAATGGGAGTAATGTCTCTAACAGTCTACGCTTTGATCGTTCCCTGGAAGACCACTAGTAGTTTCCGATGGACATCTGGTGGCATTCTGTAATCTGTAGACAATCAGAGTGTTGATGAAACAGAGAAATTGCATCGGGATTGAATACAACAGTAACCATGCGCACTTTCCTCCATGGGAGTAATGTCTCTAACAGTCTACGATTTGATCGTTCCCTGGAAGACCAGTAGTAGTTTCCGATGCACATCTGGTGGCATTCTGTAATCTGTGGATTATCAGAGTGTTGATGAAACACAGAAAATGCATCGGGATTGAATACAACAGTCACCATGCGCACTTTCCTCCATGGGAGTAATGTCTCTAACAGTCTACGCTTTGATCGTTCCCTAGAAGACCAGTAGCAGTTCCCGATGCACATCTGGATTCTTTCTGTAATCTGTGGACTATAAGAGTGTTGATGAAACACAGAAATTGCATCGGGATTGAATACAACAGTTACCATGCGCACTTTCATCAATGGGAGTAATGTCTCGACAGTCTACGCTTTGATCGTTCCCTGGAAGACCAGCAGCAGTTTCCGATGCACATCTGGAGGCATTCTGATATCTGTGGACTAACTGAGTGTTGACGAAACACAGAAATTGCATCGGGATTGAATACAACAGTCACCATGCTTACTTTCCTCCATGGGTGTAATTCTCAAACCGTCTACGCTTTGATCGTTCCCTGGAAGACCAGTAGTAGTTTCCGATGCACATCTGGTGGCATTATGTAATCTGCGGACTATCAGAGTGTTGATGAAACACAGAAATTGACTCGGGATTGAATACAACAGTCACCATGCGCACTTTCCTTCATGGGAATAATATCTCAAACAGTCTACGCTTTGAACGTTCCCTGGAAGACCAGTAGTAGTTTCCGATGCACATCTGGTGGCATTCTGTAATCCGTGGTCTATCAGAGTGTTGATGAAACACAGAAATTGAATCGGAATGGAATACAACAGTCACCATGCGCACTTTCCTCCATGGGAGTAATGTCTCAAACAGTCTACGCTTTGATCGTTCCCTGGAAGACCAGTAGTAGTTTCCGATGCACATCTGGTGGCATTCTGTAATCTGTGGTCTATCAGAGTGTTGTAGAAACACAGAAATTGAATCGGAATGGAATACAACAGTCACCATGCGCACTTCCCTCCATGGGAGTAATGTCTCAAACAGTCTACGCTTTGACCGGTCCATGGAAGACCAGTAGTTGTTTCCGATGCACATCTGGTAGCATTCTGTAATCTGTTGACAATCAGAGTGTTGATGAAACACAGAAATTGAATCGGAATTGAATACAACAGTCACCATGAGCACTTTCCTCCACGGCAGTAATGTCTCAAACAGTCTACGATTTGATCGTTCCCTGGAAGAACAGTAGTAGTTTCCGATGCATATCTGGTGTCATTCTGTAATCTGTGGAGTATCAGAAAGTTGATTAAACACAGAAATTGGATCGGGATTGAATACAACAGTCACCATGCGCACTTTCCTCCACAGGAGTAATGTCTCAAACAGTCTACGTCTTGATCGTTCCTGGAAGACCAGTAGTAGTTTCCGATGCACGTCTGGTTGGATTCTGTAATCTGTTGACTATCAGAGTGTTGATGAAACACAGAAATTGCCTCGGAATTGAATACAACAGTCACCATGCGCACTTTCCTTCATGGGAATAATGTCTCAAACAGTCTACGCTTTGATCGTTCCTAGGAAGACCAGTAGTAGTTTCGGATGCACATCTGAAAGCATTCTGTAATCTGTGGACTATCAGAGTGTTGATGAAACACAGAAATTGCATCAGGATTGAATACAACAGTCACCATGCGCACTTCCCTCCATGGGACTAATGTCTCAAAGAGTTTACGCTTTGATCGTTCCATGGAAGACCAGTAGTAGTTTCCGATGCACATCTGGAGGCATTCTGTAATCAGTGGACTATCAGAGAGTTTATGAAACACAGAAATTGCATCGGGATAGAATACAACAGTCACCATGCGCACTTTCCTCCATGGGAGTAATGTCTCTAACAGTCTACGCTTTGATCGTTCCCTGGAAGACCAGCAGTACTTCCCGATGCACATCTGGAGGCTTTCCGTAAACTGTGGACTATCAGAGTGTTGTTGAAGCACAGAAATTGCATCGGTATTAAATACAACAGTCACCATGCGCACTTTCCGCCATGGGAGTAACGTCTTAAACAGTCTACACTTTGATCGTTCCCTGGAAGACCAGTAGTAGTTTCCGATGCACATCGGGAGGCATTCTGTAATCTCTTGACTATCAGAGTGTTAATGAAACACAGAAATTGCATCGGGATTGAATACAACAGTCACAATGCGCACTTTCCTAAATGGGAGTAATGTCTCAAACACTCTACGCTTTGATCTTTCCCTGGAAGACCAATAGTAGTTTCCGATGCACATCTGGTGGCATTCTGTAATCTGTAGACTATCAGAGTGTTGATGAAACACAGAAATTGCATCGGGATTGAATACAACAGTCACCATGTGCACTTTCCAAAATGCGAGTAATGTCTCAAACACTCTAAGCTTTGATCGTTCACTGGAAGACCAGTAGAAGTTTCCGATGCACATCTGGTGGCATTCTGTAATCTGTAGACTATCAGAGAGTTGATGAAACAAAGATATTGCTTCGGGATTGAATACAACAGTCACCATGCGCACTTTCCTCAATGGGAGTAACGTCTCTAACAGTCTACGCTTTGATCGTTCCCTGGAAGACCACTAGTAGTTTCCGATGGACATCTAGTGGCATTCTGTAATCTGTAGACAATCAGAGTGTTGATGAAACACAGAAATTGCATCGGGATTGAATACAACAGTCAGCATGCGCACATTCCTCCATGGGAGTAATGTCTCTAACAGTCTACGATTTGATCGTTTCCTGGAAGACCAGTAGTAGTTTCCGAAGCACATCTGGTGGCATTCTGTAATCTGTGGATTATCAGAGTGTTGATGAAACATAGAAAATGCATCGGGATTGAATACAAAAGTCACCATGCGCACTTTCCTCCATGGGAGTAATGTCTCAAACAGTCTACGCTTTGATCGTTCCCTAGAAGACCGGTAGTAGTTTCCGATGCACATCTGGAGGTATTCTGATATCTGTGGACTAACTGAGTGTTGACGAAACACAGAAATTGCATCGGGATTGAATACAACACATCACCATGCGCACTTTCCTCCATGGGTGTAATTCTCAAACCGTCTACGCTTTGATCGTTCCCTGGAAGACCAGTAGTAGTTTCCGATGCACATCTGGTGGCATTCTGTAATCTGTTGGCTATCAGAGTGTTGATGAAACACAGATATTGCATCGGGATTGAATACAACAATCACAATGCGCACTTTCCTAAATCGGAGTAATGTCTCAAACACTCAACGCTTTGATCGTTCCCTGGAAGACGAGTAGTAGTTTCCGATGCACATCTTTTGGCATTCTGTAATCTGTAGACTATCAGAGTGTTGATGAAACACAGAAATTGCATCGTGATTGAATACAACAGTATCCATGCGTAGTTTGCTCCATGTGAATAATGTCTCAAACAGTCTACGCTTTGATCGTTCCCTGGAAGACCAGTAGTAGTTTCCGATGCACATCTGGTGGCATTCTGTAATCTGTGGTCTATCAGAGTGTTGATGAAACACAGAAATTGCATCGGGATTGAATACAACAGTCACCGTGCGCACTTTCCTCCATTCGAGTAATTCTCAAACAGTCTACGCTTTGATCGTTCCCTGGAAGACCAGTAGTAGTTTCCGATGCACAACTGGTGGCATTCTGTAATCTGTGGACTATCAGAGTTTTGATGAAACACAGAAATTGAATCGGAATTGAATACAACAGTCACCATGAGCACTTTCCTCCACGGGAGTAATGTCTCAAACACTCTACGCTTTGATCGTTCCCTGGAAGACCAGTAGAAGTTTCCGATGCACATCTGGTGGCATTCTGTAATCTGTATACTATCAGAGAGATGATAAAACAAAGATATTGCTTCGGGATTGAATACAACAGTCACCATGCGCACTTTCCTCAATGGGAGTAATGTCTCTAACAGTCTACGCTTTGATCGTTCCCTGGAAGACCACTAGTAGTTTCCGATGGACATCTGGTGGCAATCTGTAATCTGTAGACTATCAGAGTGTTGATGAAACATAGAAATTTCATCGGGATTGAATACAACAATCACCATGCGCACTTTCCTCCATTGGAGTAATGTCTCTAACAGTATACGATTTGATCGTTCCCTGGAAGACCAGTAGTAGTTTCCGATGCACATCTGGTGGCATTCTGTAATCTGTGGATTATCAGAGTGTTGATGAAACACAGGAAATGCATCGGGATTGAATACAACAGTCACCATGCGCACTTTCCTCCATGGGAGTAATGTCTCTAACAGTCTACGCTTTGATCGTTCCCTAGAAGACCAGTAGTAGTTTCCGATGCACATCTGGTGGCATTCTGTAATCTGTAGACTATCAGAGTGTTGATGAAACAGAAATTGCATCGTGATTGAATACAACAGTATCCATGCGTAGTTTCCTCCATGTGAATAATGTCTCAAATAGTCTACGCTTTGATCGTTCCCTGGAAGACCAGTAGTAGTTTCCGATGCACATCTGGTGGCATTCTGTAATCTGTGGTCTATCAGAGTGTTGATGAAACACAGAAATTGAGCCGGAATGGAATACAACAGTCACCATGCGCACTTTCCTCCATGGGAGTAATGTCTCAAACAGTCTACGCTTTGATCGGTCCCTGGAAGACCAGTAGTTGTTTCCGATGCACATCTGGTAGCATTCTGTAATCTGTTGACAATCAGAGTGTTGATGAAACACAGAAATTGAATCGGAATTGAATACAACAGTCACCATGAGCACTTTCCTCCACGGGAGTAATGTGTCAAACAGTCTACGCTTTGATCGTTCCCTGGAAGACCAGTAGTAGTTTCCGATGCACATCTGGTGTCATTCTGTAATCTGTGGAGTATCAGAGTGTTGATGAAACACAGAAATTGCCTCGGGATTGAATACAACAGTCACCATGCGCACTTTCCTTCATGGGAATAATGTCTCAAACAGTCTACGCTTTGATCGTTCCTAGGAAGACCAGTAGTAGTTTCGGATGCACATCTGAAAGCATTCTGTAATCTGTGGACTATCAGAGTGTTGATGAAACACAGAAATTGCATCGGGATTGAATACAACAGTCACCATGCGCACTTCCCTCCATGGGAGTAATGTCTCAAAGAGTTTACGCTTTGATCGTTCCCTGGAAGACCAGGAGTACTTCCCGATGCGCATCTGGAGGCATTCCGTAAACTGTGGACTATCAGGGTGTTGATGAAGCACAGAAATTGCATCGGGATTGAATACAACAGTCACCATGAGCACTTTCCTCCACGGGAGTAATGTCTCAAACAGTCTACGCTTTGATCGTTCCCTGGAAGACCAGTAGTAGTTTCCGATGCACATCAGGTGTCATTGTGTAATCTGTGGAGTATCAGAGTGTTGATTAAACACAGAAATTGCATCAGGATTGAATACAACAGTCACCATGCGCACTTTCCTCCACGGGAGTATTGTCTCAAACAGTCTACGCCTTGATCGTTCCTGGAAGACGAGTAGTAGTTTCCGATGCACGTCTGGTTGGATTCTGTAATCTGTGGACTATCAGAGTGTTGATGAAACACAGAAATTGCCTCGGGATTGAATACAACAGTCACCGTGCGCACTTTCCTTCATGGGAATAATGTCTCAAACAGTCTACGCTTTGATCGTTCCTAGGAAGTCCAGTAGTAGTTTCGGATGCACATCTGAAAGCATTCTGTAATGTGTGGACTATCAGAGTGTTGATGAAACACAGAAATTGCATCGGGACTGAATACAACAGTCACCATGCGCACTTCCCTCCATGGGAGTAATGTCTCAAAGAGTTTACGCTTTGATCGTTCCCTCGAAGACCAGTAGTAGTTTCCGATGCACATCTGGAGGCATTCTGTAATCTGTGGACTATCAGAGTGATTATGAAACACAGAAATTGCATCGGGATGGAATACAACAGTCACCATGCGCACTTTCCTCCATGGGAGTAATGTCTCTAACAGTCTACGCTTTGATCGATCCCTGGAAGACCAGGAGTACTTCCCGATGCACATCTGGAGGCTTTCCGTAAACTGTGGACTATCAGAGTGTTGATGAAGCACAGAAATTGCATCGGTATTGAATACAACAGTCACCATGCGCACTTTCCTCCATGGGAGTAACGTCTCAAACAGTCAACTCTTTGATCGTTCCCTGGAAGACCAGTAGTAGTTTCTGATGCACATCTGGAGGAATTCTGTAATCTCTTGACTATCAGAGTGTTGATGAAACACAGAAATTGCATCGGGATTGAATACAACAGTCACAATGCGCACTTTCCTAAATGGGAGTAATGTCCCAAACACTCTACGCTTTGATCTTTCCCTGGAAGACCAGTAGTAGTTTCCGATGCACATCTGGTGGCATTCTGTAATCTGTATACTATCAGAGTGTTGATGAAACAAAGATATTGCTTCGGGATTGAATACAACAGTCACCATGCACACTTTCCTACATGGGAGTAATGTCTCTAACAGTCTACGCTTTGATCGTTCCCTGGAAGACATGTAGTAGATTCCGATGCACATCCGGATTCATTCTGTAATCTGTGGACTATCAGGGTGTTGATGAAACACAGAAATTGCATCGGGATTGAATACAACAGTCACCATACGCACTTTCCTCCATGGGAGTAATATCTCAAACAGTCTACGCTTGGATCGTTCCCTGGAAGACCAGTAGTAGTTTCCGATGCACATCTGGAGGCATTCTGATATCTGTGGACTAACTGAGTGTTGACGAAACACAGAAATTGCATCGGGATTGAATACAACAGTCACCATGCGCACTTTCCTCCATGGGAGTAATGTCTCTAACAGTCTACGCTTTGATCGTTCCCTGCAAGACCAGTAGTACTTCCCGACGCACATCTGGAGGCTTTCCGTAAACTGTGGACTATAAGAGTGTTGGTGAAGTACAGAAATTGCATCGGGATTGAATACGACAGTCACCATGCGCACTTTCCTCCATGGGAGTAATGTCTCAAACACTCTACGCTTTGATCGTTCCCTGGAAGACCAGTAGAAGTTTCCGATGCGCATCTGGTGGCATTCGGTAATCTGTGGATTATCAGAGTGTTGATGAAACACAGAAAATGCATCGGGATTGAATACAACAGTCACCATGCGCTCTTTCCTCCATGGGAGTAATGTCTCTAACAGTCTACGCTTTGATCGTTCCCTAGAAGACCAGTAGTAGTTTCAGATGCACATCTGGATTCTTTCTGTAATCTGTGGACTATAAGAGTGTTGATGAAACACAGAAATTGTAACGGGATTGAATACAACAGTTACCATGCACACTTTCATCCATGGGAGTAATGTCTCAAACAGTCTACGCTTTGATCGTTCCCTGGAAGACCAGTAGTAGTTTCCGATGCACATCTGGAGGCATTCTGATATCTGTGGACTAACTGAGTGTTGACGAAACTCAGAAATTGCATCGGGATTGAATACAACAGTCACCATGCGCACTTTCCTCCATGGGTGTAATTCTCAAACCGTCTACGCTTTGATCGTTCCCTGGAAGACCAGTAGTAGTTTCCGATGCACATCTGGTGGCATTCTGTAATCTGTTGACTATCAGAGTGTTGATGAAACACAGATATTGCATCGGGATTGAATACAACAATCACAATGCGCACTTTCCTAAATGGGAGTAATGTCTCAAACACTCTACGCTTTGATCGTTCCCTGGAAGACGAGTAGTAGTTTCCGATGCACATCTGGTGGCATTCTGTAATCAGTAGACTATCAGAGTGTTGATGAAACACAGAAATTGCATCGTGATTGAATACAACAGTATCCATGCTTTGTTTCCTCCATGTGAATAATGTCTCAAACAGACTACGATTTGATCGTTCCCTGGAAGACCAGTAGTAGTTTCCGATACACATCTGGTGGCATTCTGTAATCTGTGATCTATCAGAGTGTTGATGAAACACAGAAATTGAACCGGAATGGAATACAACAGTCACCATGCGCAGATTCCTCCATGGGAGTAATGTCTCAAACAGTCTACGCTTTGATCGTTCCCTGGAAGACCAGTAGTAGTTTCCGATGCACATCTGGAGGCATTCTGTAATCTGTGGAGTATCAGAGTGTTGATGAAACACAGAAATTGCCTTGGGATTGAATACAACAGTCGCCATGCGCACTTTCCTTCACGGGAATAATGTCTCAAACAGTCTACGCTCTGATCGTTCCTAGGAAGACCAGTAGTAGTTTCGGAAGCACATCTGAAAGCATTCTGTAATCTATGGACTATCAGAGTGTTGATGAAACACAGAAATTGCATCGGGATTGAATACAACAGTCACCATGCGCACTTCCCTCCATGGGAGTAATGTCTCAAAGAGTTTACGCTTTGATCGTTCCCTGGAAGACCAGTAGTAGTTTCCGATGCACATCTGGAGGCATTCAGTAATCTGTGGACTATCAGAGTGTTTATGAAACACAGAAATTGCATCGGGATAGAATACAACAGTCACCATGCGCACTTTCCTCCATTGGAGTAATGTCTCTAACAGTCTACGCTTTGATCGTTCCCTGGAAGACCAGTAGTAGTTTCCGATGCACATCTGGAGGCATTCTGTAATCTCTTGACTATCAGTGTGTTGGTGAAACACAGAAATTGAATCGGGATTGAATACAACAGTCACCATGCGCACTTTCCTCCATAAAAGTAATGTCTTAAACAGTCTACGCTTTGATCGTTCCCTGGAAGACCAGTAGTAGTTTCCGATGCACATCTGGTGGCATTCTGTAATCTGTAGACTATCAGAATGTTAATGAAACAAAGATATTGCTTCGGGATTGAATACAACAGTCACCATGCGCACTTTCCTACATGGGAGTAATGTCTCTAACAGTCTACGCTTTCATCGTTCCCTGGAACACCAGTAGTAGTTTCCGATGGACATCTGGTGGCATTCGTTAATCTGTAGACTATCAGAGTGTTGATGAAACACAGAACTTGCATCGGGATTGAATACAACAGTCACCATACGCACTTTCTACCATGGGAGTATTGTCTCTAACAGTCTACGCTTTGATCGTTCCCTGGAAGACCAGTAGTAGTTTCCGATGCACATCTCTTGGCATTCTGTAATCTGTGGACTATCAGAGTGTTGATGAAGCACAGAAATTGCATCGGGATTGAATACAACAGTCACCATGCGCACTTTCCTCCATGGGAGTAATGTCTCTAACAGTCTACAATTTGATCGTTCCCTGGAAGACCAATAGTAGTTTCCGATGCACATCTGGATCCTTTCTGTAATCTGCGGACTATCAGAGTGTTGATGAAACACAGAAATTGCATCGGGATTGAATACAACAGTCACCATACGCACTTTCCTGACGGGAGTAATGTCTCAAACAGACTACGCTTTGATCGTTAGCTGGAAGACCAGTAGTAGTTTCCGATGCACATCTCTTGGCATTCTGTAATCTGTGGACTATCAGAGTGTTGATGAAGCACAGAAATTGCATCGGTATTGAATACAACAGTCACCATGCGCACTTTCCTCCATGGGAGTAATGTCTCAAACAGTCTACTCTTTGATCGTCCCCTGGAAGACCAGTAGTAGTTTCCGATGGATATCTGGTGGCATTCGTTAATCTGTAGACTATCAGAGTGTTGATGAAACACAGATATTGCATCGGGATTGAATACAACAGTCACCATGCGCACTTTCCTCCATGGGAGTAATGTCTCTAACAGTCTACGCTTTGATCGTTCCCTAGAAGACCAGTAGTAGTTTCAGATTCACATCTGGATTCTTTCTGTAATCTGTGGACTATAAGAGTGTTGATGAAACACAAAAATTGTATCGGGATTGAATACAACAGTTACCATGCGCACTTTCATCCATGGGAGTAATGTCTCAAACAGTCTACGCTTTGATCGTTCCCTGGAAGACCAGTAGTAGTTTCCGATGCACATCTGGAGGCATTCTGATATCTGTGGACTAACTGAGTGTTGACGAAACACAGAAATTGCATCGGGATTGAATACAACAGTCACCATGCGCACTTTCCTCCATGGGTGTAATTCTCAAACCGTCTACGCTTTGGTCGTTCCCTGGAAGACCAGTAGTAGTTTCCGATGCACATCTGGTGGCATTCTGTAATCAGTAGACTATCAGAGTGTTGATGAAACACAGAAATTGCATCGTGATTGAATACAACAGTATCCATGCGTTGTTTCCTCCATGTGAATAATGTCTCAAACAGACTACGATTTGATCGTTCCCTGGAAGACCAGTAGTAGTTTCCGATGCACATCTGGTGGCATTCTGTAATCTGTGGTCTATCAGAGTGTTGATGAAACACAGAAATTGAACCGGAATGGAATACAACAGTCACCATGCGCAGATTCCTCCATGGGAGTAATGTCTCAAAGAGTCTACGCTTTGATCGTTCCCTGGAAGACCAGTAGTAGTTTCCGATTCACATCTGGAGGCATTCTGTAATCTGTGGAGTATCAGAGTGTTGATGAAACACAGAAATTGCCTTGGGATTGAATACAACAGTCGCCATGCGCACTTTCCTTCACGGGAATAATGTCTCAAACAGTCTACGCTCTGATCGTTCCTAGGAAGACCAGTAGTAGTTTCGGAAGCACATCTGAAAGCATTCTGTAATCTATGGACTATCAGAGTGTTGATGAAACACAGAAATTGCATCGGGATTGAATACAACAGTCACCATGCGCACTTCCCTCCATGGGAGTAATGTCTCAAAGAGTTTACGCTTTGATCGTTCCCTGGAAGACCAGTAGTAGCTTCCGATGCACATCTGGAGGCATTCTGTAATCTGTGGACTATCAGAGTGTTTATTAAACACAGAAATTGCATCGGGATAGAATACAACAGTCACCATGCGCACTTTCCTCCATGGGAGTAATGTCTCTAACAGTCTACGCTTTGATCGTTCCCTGGAAGACCAGGAGTACTTCCCGATGCACATCTGGAGGCTTTCCGTAAACTGTGGACTATCAGAGCGTTGATGAAGCACAGAAATTGCATCGGTATTGAATACAACAGTCACCATGCGCACTTTCCTCCATGGGAGTAATGTCTCAAACAGTCTACTCTTTGATCGTTCCCTGGAAGACCAGTAGTAGTTTCCGATGCACATCTGGAGGCATTCTGTAATCTCTTGACTATCAGTGTGTTGATGAAACACAGAAATTGCATCGGGATTGAATACAATACAACAGTCACAATGCGCACTTTCCTAAATGGGAGTAATGTCTCAAACACTCTACGCTTTGATCTTTCCCTGGAAGACCAGTAGTAGTTTCCGATGCACATCCGGTGGCATTCTGTAATCTGTAGACTATCAGAGTGTTGGTGAAACACAGAAATTGAATCGGGATTGAATACAACAGTCACCATGCGCACTTTCCTCCATAAAAGTAATGTCTTAAACAGTCTACGCTTTGATCGTTCCCTGGAAGACCAGTAGTTGTTTCCGATGCACATCTGGTGGCATTCTGTAATCTGTAGACTATCAGAGTGTTGATGAAACAAAGATATTGCTTCGGGATTGAATACAACAGTCACCATGCGCACTTTCCTACATGGGAGTAATGTCTCTAACAGTTTACGCTTTGATCGTTCCCTGGAACACCAGTAGTAGTTTCCGATGGACATCTGGTGGCATTCGTTAATCTGTAGACTATCAGAGTGTTGATGAAACACAGAAATTGCATCGGGATTGAATACAACAGTCACCATGCGCACTTTCCACCATGGGAGTATTGTCTCTAACAGTCTACGCTTTGATCGTTCCCTGGATGACCAGTAGTAGTTTCCGATGCACATCTCTTGGCATTCTGTAATCTGTGGACTATCAGAGTGTTGATGAAGCATAGAAATTGCATCGGGATTGAATACAACAGTCACCATGCGCACTTTCCTCCATGGGAGTAATGTCTCTAACAGTCTACAATTTGATCGTTCCCTGGAAGACCAATAGTAGTTTCCGATGCACATCTGGATCCTTTCTGTAATCTGCGGACTATCAGAGTGTTGATGAAACACAGAAATTGCATCGGGATTGAATACAACAGTCACCATACGCACTTTCCTCCACGGGAGTAATGTCTCAAACAGACTACGCTTTGATCGTTATCTGGAAGTCCAGTAGTAGTTTCCGATGCACATCTCTTGGCATTCTGTAATCTGTGGACTATCAGAGAGTTTTGTTGAAGCACAGAAATTACATCGGTATTGAATACAACAGTCACCATGCGCACTTTCCTCCATGGGAGTAATGTCTCAAACAGTCTACTCTTTGATCGTCCCCTGGAAGACTAGTAGTAGTTTCCGATGGACATCTGGTGGCATTCGTTAATCTGTAGACTTTCAGAGTGTTGATGAAACACAGAAATTGCATCGGGATTGAATACAACAGTCACCATGCGCACTTTCCTCCATGGGAGTAACGTCTCTAACAGTCTACGCTTTGATCGTTCCCTAGAAGACCAGTAGTAGTTTCAGATGCACATCTGGATTCTTTCTGTAATCTGTGGACTATAAGAGTGTTGATGAAACACAGAAATTGTATCGGGATTGAATACAACAGTTACCATGTGCACATCCATCCATGGGAGTAATGTCTCAAACAGTCTACGCTCTGATCGTTCCTAGGAAGACAAGTAGTAGTTTCGGAAGCACATCTGAAAGCATTCTGTAATCTATGGACTATCAGAGTGTTGATGAAACACAGAAATTGCATCGAGATAGAATACAACAGTCACCATGCGCACTTTCCTCCATGGGAGTAATGTCTCAAACAGTCTACTCTTTGATCGTTCCCTGGAAGACCAGTAGTAGTTTCCGATGCACATCTGGAGGCATTCTGTGATCTCTTGACTATCAGTGTGTTGATGAAACACAGAAATTGCATTGGGATTGAATACAACAGTCACAATGCGCACTTTCCTAAATGGGAGTAATGTCTCAATCACTCTACGCTTTGATCTTTCCCTGGAAGACCAGTAGTAGTTTCCGGTGCACATCCGGTGGCATTCTGTAATCTG
This sequence comes from Schistocerca gregaria, assembly GCF_023897955.1. Taxonomy (NCBI): domain Eukaryota; kingdom Metazoa; phylum Arthropoda; class Insecta; order Orthoptera; family Acrididae; genus Schistocerca; species Schistocerca gregaria. The sequence continues at coordinate 5,629,133 of NW_026061775.1, read as the reverse complement.
TAGACTATCAGAGTGTTGATGAAACACAGAAATTGCATCGGGATTGAATACAACAGTCACCATACGCACTTTCCACCATGGGAGTATTGTCTCTAACAGTCTACGCTTTGATCGTTCCCTGGAAGACCAGTAGTAGTTTCCGATGCACATCTCTTGGCATTCTGTAATCTGTGGACTATCAGAGTGTTGATGAAGCACAGAAATTGCATCGGGATTGAATACAACAGTCACCATGCGCACTTTCCTCCATGGGAGTAATGTCTCTAACAGTCTACAATTTGATCGTTCCCTGGAAGACCAATAGTAGTTTCCGATGCACATCTGGATCCTTTCTGTAATCTGCGAACTATCAGAGTGTTGATGAAACACAGAAATTGAATCGGGATTGAATACAACAGTCACCATACGCACTTTCCTCCACGGGAGTAATGTCTCAAACAGACTACGCTTTGATCGTTAGCTGGAAGACCAGTAGTAGTTTCCGATGCACATCTCTTGGCATTCTGTAATCTGTGGACTATCAGAGTGTTGATGAAGCACAGAAATTGCATCGGTATTCAATACAACAGTCACCATGCGCACTTTCCTCCATGGGAGTAATGTCTCAAACAGTCTACTCTTTGATCGTCCCCTGGAAGACCAGTAGTAGTTTCCGATGGACATCTGGTGGCATTCGTTAATCTGTAGACTATCAGAGTGTTGATGAAACACAGAAATTGCATCGGGATTGAATACAACAGTCACCATGCGCACTTTCCTCCACGGGAGTAATGTCTCAAACAGTCTACGCCTTGATCGTCCCTAGAAGACCAGTAGTAGTTTCCGATGCACGTCAGGTTGGATTCTGTAATCTGTGGACTATCTGAGTGTTGATGAAACACAGAAATTGCCTCGGGATTGAATACAACAGTCACCATGCGCACTTTCCTCCACGGGAGTAATGTCTCTAACAGTCTACACTTTGATCGTTCCCTGTAAGACCAGTAGTAGTTTCCGATGCACATCTGGAGGCATTCTGCAATCTGTCTAAATTCAAAGTGTTGATGAAATACAGAAATTGCATCGGGATTGAATACAACAGTCAAAATGCGCACTTTCCTACATAGGAGTAATGTCTCAAACAGTCTACGCTTTGATCGTTCCCTGGAAGACCAGTAATAGTTTCCGATGGACATCTGGTGGCATTCTGTAATCTGTAGACTATCAGAGTGTTGATGAAACACAGAAATTGCATCGGGATTGAACACAACAGTCACCATGCGCACTTTCCTCCATGGGAGTAATGTCTCAAACAGACTACGCTTTGATCGTTAGCTGGAAGACCAGTAGTAGTTGCCGATGCACATCTCTTGGCATTCTGTAATCTGTGGACTATCAGAGTGTTGATGAAGCACAGAAATTGCATCGGTATTGAATACAACAGTCACCATGCGCACTTTCCTTCATGGGAGTAATGTCTCAAACAGTCTACTCTTTGATCGTCCCCTGGAAGACCAGTAGTAGTTTCCGATGGACATCTGGTGGCATTCGTTAATCTGTAGACTATCAGAGTGTTGATGAAACACAGAAATTGCATCGGGATTGAATACAACAGTCACCATGCGCACTTTCCTCCATGGGAGTAATGTCTCTAACAGTCTACGCTTTGATCGTTCCCTAGAAGACCAGTAGTAGTTTCAGATGCACATCTGGATTCTTTCTGTAATCTGTGGACTATAAGAGTGTTGATGAAACAGAGAAATTGTATCGGGATTGAATACAACAGTTACCATGCGCACTTTCATCCATGGGAGTAATGTCTCAAACAGTCTACGCTTTGATCGTTCCCTGGAAGACCAGTAGTAGTTTCCGATGCACATCTGGTGGCATTCTGTAATCAGTAGACTATCAGAGTGTTGATGAAACACAGAAATTGCATCGTGATTGAATACAACAGTATCCATGCGTTGTTTCCTCCATGTGAATAATGTCTCAAACAGACTACGATTTGATCGTTCCCTGGAAGACCAGTAGTAGTTGCCGATGCACATCTGGAGGCATTCTGTAATCTGTGGTCTATCAGAGTGTTGATGAAACACAGAAATTGAACCGGAATGGAATACAACAGTCACCATGCGCAGATTCCTCCATGGGAGTAATGTCTCAAACAGTCTACGCTTTGATCGTTCCCTGGAAGACCAGTAGTAGTTTCCGATGCACATCTGGAGGCATTCTGTAATCTGTGGAGTATCAGAGTGTTGATGAAACACAGAAATTGCCTTGGGATTGAATACAACAGTCGCCATGCGCACTTTCCTTCACGGGAATAATGTCTCAAACAGTCTACGCTCTGATCGTTCCTAGGAAGACCAGTAGTAGTTTCGGAAGCACATCTGAAAGCATTCTGTAATCTATGGACTATCAGAGTGTTGATGAAACACAGAAATTGCATCGGGATTGAATACAACAGTCACCATGCGCACTTTCCTCCATGGGAGTAATGTCTCTAACAGTCTACAATTTGATCGTTCCCTGGAAGACCAATAGTAGTTTCCGATGCACATCTGGATCCTTTCTGTAATCTGCGGACTATCAGAGTGTTGATGAAACACAGAAATTGCATCGGGATTGAATACAACAGTCACCATACGCACTTTCCTCCACGGGAGTAATGTCTCAAACAGACTACGCTTTGATCGTTATCTGGAAGTCCAGTAGTAGTTTCCGATGCACATCTCTTGGCATTCTGTAATCTGTGGACTATCAGAGAGTTTTGTTGAAGCACAGAAATTGCATCGGTATTGAATACAACAGTCACCATGCGCACTTTCCTCCATGGGAGTAATGTCTCAAACAGTCTACTCTTTGATCGTCCCCTGGAAGACTAGTAGTAGTTTCCGATGGACATCTGGTGGCATTCGTTAATCTGTAGACGTTCAGAGTGTTGATGAAACACAGAAATTGCATCGGGATTGAATACAACAGTCTCCATGCGCACTTTCCTCCATGGGAGTAACGTCTCTAACAGTCTACGCTTTGATCGTTCCCTAGAAGACCAGTAGTAGTTTCAGATGCACATCTGGATTCTTTCTGTAATCTGTGGACTATAAGAGTGTTGATGAAACACAGAAATTGTATCGGGATTGAATACAACAGTTACCATGTGCACATCCATCCATGGGAGTAATGTCTCAAACAGTCTACGCTTTGATCGTTCCCTGGAAGACCAGTAGTAGTTTCCGATGCACATCTGGAGGCATTCTGATATCTGTGGACTACCTGAGTGTTGACGAAACACAGAAATTGCATCGGGATTGAATACAACAGTCACCATGCGCACTTTCCTCCATGGGTGTAATTCTCAAACCGTCTACGCTTTGATCGTTCCCTGGAAGACCAGTAGTAGTTTCCGATGCACATCTGGTGGCATTCTGTAATCTGTGGTCTATCAGAGTGTTGATGAAACACAGAAATTGAACCGGAATGGAATACAACAGTCACCATGCGCAGATTCCTCCATGGGAGTAATGTCTCAAACAGTCTACGCTTTGATCGTTCCCTGGAAGACCAGTAGTAGTTTCCGATGCACATCTGGAGGCATTCTGTAATCTGTGGAGTATCAGAGTGTTGATGAGACACAGAAATTGCCTTGGGATTGAATACAACAGTCGCCATGCGCACTTTCCTTCACGGGAATAATGTCTCAAACAGTCTACGCTCTGATCGTTCCTAGGAAGACAAGTAGTAGTTTCGGAAGCACATCTGAAAGCATTCTGTAATCTATGGACTATCAGAGTGTTGATGAAACACAGAAATTGCATCGAGATAGAATACAACAGTCACCATGCGCACTTTCCTCCATGGGAGTAATGTCTCTAACAGTCTACGCTTTGATCGTTCCCTGGAAGACCAGGAGTACTTCCCGATGCACATCTGGAGTCTTTCCGTAAACTGTGGACTATCAGAGTGTTGATGAAGCACAGAAATTGCATCGGTATTGAATACAACAGTCACCATGCGCACTTTCCTCCATGGGAGTAATGTCTCAAACAGTCTACTCTTTGATCGTTCCCTGGAAGACCAGTAGTAGTTTCCGATGAACATCTGGAGGCATTCTGTGATCTCTTGACTATCAGTGTGTTGATGAAACACAG